>NC_056060.1:36448723-37073723 GCF_016772045.2 Ovis aries
AAGGGAAGAATACTGGAGTGGGTTGCCATGCCCTCCTCCAGTATGCTACTATATACAGATACATATGTTACTTCTAATTTTTCCTTTTCCCAGCCCAGTCTATACAATATCTAGCCTTAGAATAATATTGTTCAAAATGTTTCAAAAATTCCCAATAACCTAAAGTTCAAACTTCTCACTGGGGCATTTAAGACCTATTTATTAAAACAACTTCATGCTTCTCTATCTATAGGTGCCACTATTCCTATCAAACCTGTCTATTTGAACATACCACATGGTTTCCTACATCCTCAATCTCTGTTAAAATTGTGCTCCCGGCTTGGAATGCTATCTCTGTTTCTCTCAATGTATCTTTATATACCCTGTTAGAGCAAAAAACAGCAGAGCCCCCAGATTGGTCTCTTTCTGTCTCAATTCATAAAGCACATATTTGTACAATACATCTACCATTTGTCTATTTTATAGTGTGAGTTTTCACAGAGGTTCTGCTTCTTTAATTCAATCATGAGTATTACAATGGCAGGGACCATATCTTGTACCTCTACACAGAGTTAACAGCCCTAACACCTTGCAAATAAAGATGTTCTCACTAATAAATTTTCACATGACAAACTTTTACATAAAGGCACAAAGATATATTACAGAGCAAAAGAACATCAAGTTTATTAGTTACTGTCAATTAGACATTATGCAATATTATTTCAGTTTCTGCCATCTGTGATGATGTTCGTCTCCTTGCTTGGTATTTGTTTTGAGGTGTTTAAAACATTGAGATGGTTAGACAGCATTCCCCAACTCAACAGACGTGAATTTGAGCATCCTCTGGGAGATAGTGAAGGCATGTGGAAACCTGGCATGTTGCAGTCTATGGGGTCGCAAATTGTTGGACATGATTTAGTGATTGAACAACAATCAACAGTTACAAATCCCATAATCTGTGATGAATGTAAAAGCAAGAAGACTATTTGGAAGTGTTGGTAAAACAAGGTTTCCAAATTATAACTGAAATGAAAAGAGATAACAAAAATTTTTAAAAAGCAAAACCAAAATACTACTATACAAACAGCATAAACTGTTAACAGGAAAAGGTCCTAAGAACTAGAAGCATGTGTAATATGTGCAAAATTCTGGGCCTGTGCAACTGATCAGTAAGAAAAAACAGTAAATGAAAAAAGGAAAAAAAAAAATTAAGTGTGTAGTTAGGGAACAGCATTAATGTTAGATTACTACTAGCATGAGGTTAATTCAGGAGATAGCTGGAAATTAACTTGAAAATATAAAAGGTTAGCACAGTGGAAATTCTAATGAAACTTGGGTGACAGCTTTGAATGGAGCCATGGAACCCCCATGTCATTAGAATGACTGAAAGCTGCCCAGGAAAAGTTCCCTAAGAAGTTTGTGAGACTCAACAAGGAGGAAGGTGACCTGTTTCAACAGACTTTCAGGGTAGAATAGTTGGTCAATTTGGGGAAACAAAGCCTGTTTTCTAGCTAGAAAAAAACTATGCATTCTTTTAAACCTTAAAAAGAGAGAATGGCTCTCTTATTTGGTAGAAACATACTGAGGAATTGAATTGTAAGCTTAAACCTCTTTACCTGTGACATATGTAATTTATGAACAAAAGATGTAACGAGGGTTTTTAAAGCTTGACCTATTTTAAATGCAAAGGAGCTGCTGTGGTGCAAATACCTAAATGGAAATGCAGATAATCAAAATGAAAGTCAAATCATTCTACTATGCATAACCTCTAATTTTTCTTTTTATTTTTACAGTGAGACCATCACATGAGCTTAGCTAATTTCTAGCTTATCAGAATCTAAAAAGAAAAAACAAAACAAAACCCAACTCAGCTGTTATAGCCTATCTCTCAAAGAAAAAGGCATACATGGAACCACAGTCTAGGATTACCATATATAACACTTCTATCATTTTTACATGACTTTGATACACACCAGAAAAATGACATTTTAAAATGATCTATCCACATTACTGCTCCCTTTTCTAGCCAGACTGACATCAGTTCAGTTCAGTTCAATCACTCAGTCGTGGCTGACTCTGCGACTCCATGAATTGCAGCACGCCAGGACTCCCTCTCCATCACCAACTCCCAGAGTTCACGCAGATTAATGTCCATTGAGTTGGTGATGCCATCCAGCCATCTCATCCTCTGTCGTCCTCTTCTCCTCCTGCCCCCAATCCCTCCCAGCATCAGAGTCTTTTCCAATGAGCCAGCTCTTTGCATGAGGTAGCCGAAGTACTGGAGTTTCAGCTTTAGCATCATTCCTTCCAATGAACACCCAGGACTGATCTCCTTTAGGATGGACTGGTTGGATCTCCTTGCAGTCCAAGGGACTCTCAAGAGTCTTCTCCAACACCACAGTTCAAAAGCATCAATTCTTCGGTGCTCAGCTTTCTTCACAGTCCAACTCTCACATCCATACATGACCACTGGAAAAACCATTGCCTTGACTAGACGGACCTTGGTTGGCAAAGTAATGTCTCTGCTTTTGAATATGCTATCTAGGTTGGTCATAACTTTCCTTCCAAGGAGTAAGCGTCTTTTAATTTCATGGCTGCAATCACCATCTGCAGTGATTTTGGAGCCCAAAAAAATAAAGTCTGACACTGTTTCCCCATCTATTTCCCATGAAGCGATGGGACCGGATGCCATGATCTTCATTTTCTGAATGTTGAGCTTTAAGCCAACACTCTCCTTTTTCACTTTCATCAAGAGGCTTTTTAGTTTCTCTTCACTTTCTGCCATAAGGGTGGTGTCATCTGCATATCAGAGGTTATTGATATTACTCCCGGCAATCTTGATTCCAGCTTGTGTTTCTTCCAGTCCAGCGTTTCTAATCATGTACTCTGCATAGAAGTTAAATAAGCAGGGTGACAATATACAGCCTTGACGTACTCCTTTTCCTATTTGGAACCAGTCTGTTGTTCCATGTCCAGTTCTAACTGTTGCTTCCTGACCTGCATACAGGTTTCTCAAGAGACTAGTAATCAATACTAAGGATATCAGTGATTGTGGATGTTGGTGTAAAGAGCCCTTGGGTGGGTATAAGGGATACAAGTTGACAACATTTGGAAAACACTTGGTTTTAAAAATAAGATTGTAGGTATTAGAGGGCAACCATGTATTTTGTTTTTTTCTTTTGTAAGGTTGTGGTAATGAGTGTCTGACATCAGTGTAATGTGTTGTTGTTTCCTAATACACTGCCAGAAATGCAATGGGAAAAGACATGCAAATAATGTAATTCAGAGAAGACTCTACCTGATAGAAGACGAATCAGATGTTTCTGTATCAGGACTTGAGAACAGGTAATCCTTTGTGCAATGGCAAACTGCATTAATGCTTTCAGACCATTATGCTAGATTGTAAGAGAAGGGAAGATAAAAAGATAAGTAAAGATGAAAGACCTAAGACATTCACTGTATAAACCAATCCTACTCTGTAAGAACTAGCGTAGACTTACTATATACTTTACATTACTGCAAATTTAGTTACGATATTTTTAATACTTCTAAAAAGTTTTATAACCTCACTGAATTCTGTAATAGATTTTCCCATGACAAAGAAGTATTAAAGATACAATCATCTCAATCTCATTTAAGGACTCATTTTCCCCAGAGTCATTCTCTTAAATGTCTGGCCTACATCATTCTATTCAGGCCTGTGCAAATACATGTCTTTGTAGAAATTCTAACATGATGGCAGAAAATCACTGAATTCAGGGAACAAATCTGCTTCCCGGATGGAAGGATGGGAACTCTAGGGAAGCACATTGTGGACTCCAAATCCCCTGGGCCAGCTGTCAGAAAATAAGAGGAAAATGGCTAGGTGAGTGGTCTAGGGAATCCTCAGTTGCCCAGTTTGTTTTCAAAGTAGGCTACTGAGCATACTTCTTAAGTATTGTTTGCAGGGTCCCCAAAGTTCAATGGCACTCCACTCCAGTACTCTTGCCTGGAAAATCTCATGGACGCAGGAGCCTGGTAGGCTGCAGCCCATGGGGTCGCTAAGAGTCAGACACGACTGAGCGACTTCACTTTCACTTTTCACTTCCATGCATTGGAGAAGGAAATGGCAACCCACTCCAGTGTTCTTGCCTGGAAAATCCCAGGGACGGGGGAGCCTGGTGGGCTGCCGTCTATGGGGTCGCACAGAGTCGGACACGACTGAAGCGACTTAGCAGCAGTAGCAGCAAAGTTATAAGGCTTAGGCCTGAGGCAGGAGTATAGTTACATAGAATCAGAATCTGCCCATGAAGGAGTTATGGCTTAGTTTTATTCTGGAGTTCAGTATGAAGATTTATTTGGAGTTAAGCCAGCATTAATACTTAATGTTACATGATGATGCAAAATTAGTGAGAAGGAAAATATAGGAGACATTAGGGTTCTGATTTGGAAATAAATGGAGAGGGGGATAAAAAGTAACCAAGTATCACCAGAAATATGTGAATTACATTTAACCACCACGACTGAATAAACTCTCCAAAGTGCATAATGTTGGCCTTTCCATCTCCTGAGTTTGAAGTAGCTTTAAAAAAACCAAAACAGAATTCTGCTTTTACAGAAAAAGAAGTGAATAAAGATTTTTTTAAATGGTAAATGTACTGAGGACTCCCTAAAAAAATACACCACGTATACCCTGTTGGACTACATACCTGTCTATTTTGAAGTGCTCCAAACAAAGGTTTTCCTTCATCTCCCAACAGGTTTTCTCAAAGAGCAAGAATAAGAAAAGTAATAAATTTTGAATACTGCTACAACTGTATACTTGGTTTCTAGGTATCAGATGTTCCTTAATTCTAGTTTTGACCAAACAGAAAAGTGCGTTGCACTTTTCCCCTTCAAAATTTCATGTTTAAGTCTATGCCAAGATTTCCACATTTTTGAGTGAGAGGATACTACAGAGGCAATGTAGATCATGGACAAATTGCTTTTATAAATAATAAAACCCGTGGAGCAATCTATAAAGAACACCTGGGAAAAACAAAGCATTCTGCTTTACTTAGCCTCCTTTTAACATCTCTTCTATGCAAAAAGAAAAAACAATTTCAATTGAAGTATAGTTGACTTACAATATTAGTTTCAGGTTTATAGTAATTGGATGCTTTTACAGATTATACTCCATACAAAGTTATTATAAAATATTGACTATATTCCTATGCTTTATATTACTTCCTTGTAACTTTAAATATACTTCCTTGTAAGTATTATATTACTTTCTTATAATAATGTTATGTCTAGTAGTCTTTACCTCTTAATCTCCTTCACCTATTTTGCTCCTACCCTTACCGCTCTCCCCTCTGGTAACCACTAGTTTGTCCTTTGCGAGTCTGTTTCACTATATTGGTTTATTTGTTTCATATTTTAGATAGCACATATAAATGAAAACATACAGTATTTGTCTTTCTCTGCAAAAACCCCCCTAATTTTAAAAGTATAGCTGCAACCTATTTTGTTAAAAAAATACATAAAACAAATGTAAGTAGCTTTATTGTTAAGTACTATTAAAAAAGAATTAGAGTTATAGGATAGAACAAGGTGAAGTTGAAAATACAAAAAACCCATAAGCTCAGAAATATATTTTGCCTTGTTGGCTAGGGTATATTACTGAATCACTTATTTTCACTCATCTTTGGCAGCACACACATCTATGAGGCTGGAAAGCTTATTTCCTATTATCCTTTTCCATTTTTGAATGGACAGTAATAAAAGACCCTCTGTCTTGATTCCTCAACTATTTTTCTTAACTATGCCAACACATCCTGCATATGTCTCTCCACACCCATAGGGAGTGAGATAAGTTAGCTGTTTATGTGCTAGGAATAAAGCACAGCCTTATATCCACTGGATGGAAAAAGCCCTATAGCAAAAGCAATATAACACTCTATTAATCAAATAATTTCCAATTACTTTGTTACAGAAACACATATGAAGAATCAATCCTATTCTCCAATGAACTCCTCATCCATTCTATGACAAAACTATCACTTCTAAAAATGTTCAAGGCCTAAGTAAAAATCTCCAATTCCTAATGCTTGTGTTCCCCAAATAGTCAAGTGTAAAGGTACCTTTACTGGCAATCTGCAGATAATTAATAGATCATGACTCCAAAAGAATGCTTAACATTTCATATCAAATTGTTCAGATTCTATTTAAACCTCATTTTCCCCTTTTCTCCTTTTATTTAATGACAGTAAATATAAACTTGTGTATTTATTTTTTACCCACAATTGAAGTCTGACAGGTTTGGAAATGACTCCTAAAATCTGTTCACAGAGACTAATGCTGGCATGCAGAAAGGGTCTGTGAAAGAAGTAGCTTTGTGCTACTTACTTCAAATCATGAGACAGGGTCATTTTACAAAACTTTACTTAAATGAGGAAAATGTGGTAGAACCATTAAAAACAACTTCCAAAAATACTGGAAAATGAGTCTGAAACTGGCTTAAAGACAATATGAAAGAATTACAATTCTTAAATGTTTGTCATGTAGTACTCTTATCTTCTGACTGTCATAAGCAAATATATTATTTTAAAAATCTGAGTGATTCTTCACTGCTTCATTTCCCCTAGCTTTAATGAGACCGAAGACCATGTAAATGTAAGGTGTATAACCTGTTGATTTGATACACTTTTCTCTAAGAAGCTTTCACCACGGCAGAGAATCTAACAGTAGGCTTCCCTTCAGATTTGGGAGGTTTCTTGCTGTTAATCTTTCTCCTGACCACCTCAGTCTTCCTTTCTCTCTCCTGGTAATTTTTTAGGTAGTTTGGTTTACCTTTCTTTTTCCTCTCAAAGTGTAAAAGAAATAAAAATTACTGGATATTTCTGGGCTGATTCTCCTTCCTTTGCTTTTTCTCGTATCTTTCATTGTTATATTGCCACCTTTTAAATACAGCTTGCTTCACGCTGTTCAAGTATATTTAGTTTTCTGTTACGTATGCCCATTTTTGCAGTTAAAAGAGATCAAAACAAAATATCCTATAACTAAATGGCATCATGCCACCTAATCTACCGATATACCAAGAGTCCTTAAACAAGTCAAAGTATTCCAGGCCATTAGGGTAGGAGAAAAGGAACAATATTTGATCAGCCAATGTTAATTCTGTTTCTATAAAAGCTCCAAACCAGTTTTCTTATAGGCTTTACCAATTGCCTGGATAGTAAAAGCACATGTGCTCCAGGTCATCATGGGGATTCGAGGATCTGTTTCATCAGGAGGCACTTTCAATCCAATTCTAAAAATTGTTGTGGCAAAGAGAAGGACCATTTCCTTGATGCTATTAGAATAATTTAACCTAAAAATAAAACAAGAAAAATTTAAATAAGGATTTAGTAAAGGGGCTACCTACTGAGAAGTCCACTTAGATACTGAAGCAAGAATTTAACTTCTTTTGAAGGTTTATTCATTAAGAAAAAAATGGTGAAAGCAGAACTGTAGCTCCTATGGGTAGAAAAATGTATCTGACAAAATGGTAATGACCTAGATAATTTCTTGTAAAAGATGCAGTAAATGATCACAGCAGAAAGGGTCGAGGTCCAAATTAAGAACAGGTTAGAGACAGGATTAAAAATCAGAGGAAACATATCTGACATAAATTTCAGTATATGAAAAGGGACCAAGAAGTACTTTTGTGCTGATAGGGGTGTATGTGTGTCTGTGTTTATATATAATAATTCATATACTAGCAATGATAATTCCTGATTTCGTGAACTTCTATTTGTAACAAGTAACAAGTATTTTCAGTAGTGATGGGATATACAATGTAAACAAGGATCACAACTAGAAAAATGAACCTGAGATATTATTCATTAAATAATAGTATCTGGTTTGGATACATTGTATTTTTCACAGTGTCTTCACATCAATATCTTCTCAATAACTGTATGAGGTAAATTAGGAGACCACTGTCTCAATCTTACAAACAAGAAAAGGAATTGCAGTGGGGGTGGAGTGACCTGAAACTTTTTAGAAGTCACAGGGCAAGTCAGATGCGACTTTAACTTAAGTCTCTTAAATTCTGCTCTTCCTATAGGTGGAAATATATAAAGATAGCATTTTTGTTGGTTAAAAATAGTTAATTATAGTCATGGTTTGTCTTAACACATATTAAATACATATTACTCTATCTCAAATCACTTAATATCAGCACAAATAAAACTCTAGGGAGATGGCAACAAGATAAAAATGGGATTAACAAAACACTTTCACAAATAAAGCAAGAAGGAAGGAAGGAAGAATTGTTCTTCACTATTAATTTTCACAACCATTTACAAACTTCTCTTGTTTAGATACTTACGAAGACTGAACTCCGTAACTCAAAATTGAATGGAACTCAAGAGTAGAATCACCCATTCCTTGATCAAACAGGACTGGAATTGTTGGGTTTTCTCCTTACAAATTAAAAGGAAAAAGAAAAAAAATCATGGGAGTTTAGTGTGACACATACTTTTTAAAGCTTTTGTAAATTACATACAATCACTTTAGAAAATTTGGATAATGCTAATAAGCAATAAATAATCATTCAAAATATTTCCACCCAGATAATCAGACAGCATGAGGGTGATATTTTTCTATTCTCCATATAAATGTTACACATGTAGATTTTTTTTTTCTTAAAAGGATAATAATTCTAGCACCATTGTGTATCTTGATTTTTCATTAAAAGACCATATATATCTTCCACATCAGTGACTGTCCCTCTTTATTTCTATTTTTAGTGAATGCATAGTACTCTGTTAGTAAGGCAGCATACTTTAGTGAATAAGAGCACAGATCAGGAGACAAGTTGCCTGGGTCTGAATCCCAGCTCTGCTAGTGACTATTACTAAGACCTTGGGTGAATACTAAGCCTAAACAAATGAAGTCTGTCATTCCCACAAGTGCAATGAGTTAGTTTTCTTCTGGTGGTTCTTGAGATTCTTCATCTTTGGTTTCCAGAAGTTTGGGTATGACTATGCTTTTAAGTTTATCTGTTGGAGGTTCACTGAGCTTAAATTTATAAATCTAAGTCTTTCACCAATTTGTAAAGTTTCCAGCTATAAATCCTTCAAATATTTTTTCAGTATCATCATTTTTCTTTTCAGGACTCCAATGACACAAAACATTGGGTTAAAGGGAACAAAAGAAGGCTCCCTATGTCCCTAAGGCTACGTGTTTTTCTCCATCACTTTGCTGTCAATTCTTCATTGCATAATTTCCCTTATCTAATTTCAAATTCACTGATTCTTATCTCACCACCTCCCATTCTACTACTGAGCCCATTCAGTTAAAAATTTTTTTTCATATAGTATTCTTTCAATTCTGTTATCTCCGTTTGGTCCTTTTTCTACATATATATGTTTTTTCCCCCCTCTGCCGAGAACCTCTGTCTTTCCATTCACTTCCATGAGTGTTCATCTTTAATTCATGTTTCATCATTATAAACCTGCTTTAAACTTTTTGTCTGAAAAGTTCAACATTTAAACATCTCAGGATTGGAACTTGGTTGATTGTTTCTTCCTTGAGAGTTGGTCAGATCCTCCTGGTTCTCTGTACCTTGAGTAATTTTGGATTCAGTTCAGTTCAGTTCAGCCACTCAGTCGTGTCCAACTCTTTGCGACCCCACGGAATATAGCATGCCAGGCTTCCCTGTCCATCACCAGCTCCAGGAGCCTGCTCAAACTCACGTCCATCAAGGTGGTGATGCCATCCAACCATCTCATCCTCTGCTGTCCCCTTCTTCTTCTGCCTTCAATCTTTCCCAGCATCAGGGTCTTGGATATTTTGAATATCCATTAAAAAAAAAGGCTTGCATTAAAATTCTCTGGAAAAATGTACCTTTTTTGTTGTTGTTCTAGTAGGCAACCAACCCAATTAGGTTCCATAAGTTTTGTTTCACTCTGTGAGTGGTGGTTCCAATGTTAGTTTTCAGAGCCTTTGTTAAGCTGTTTGGGTCTGCCAGTACATGTACTACTCAGAACTTAGATTGGGACTTGAGTGGTGGTTTAATGTAGTTTCAGTCTCAAAGCTGTTTCTTTGGGCCTGTTCTGTACCTGTGTAGGCTGGAGGTGAGCTCTGGACCTGTGTTGGTCTCAAAAGGAGAAGATTCCTTTTCATAGTGCTCTCCTCTCTGGGATTTCCCCCTATTCTCTCTAGCTGCAAGGGGCCCTGTTTCCCATTTCCTTTAGTCAAAATGATCAATTTCTTTCAGCTTTATAGTCCCCTGTGCTGTCATGCAGATTCACATGACTAGAGTTAACCTTGGGATGGAGCTGTGAGGCAAATAAATGGCTAAGACTCCACACTTCCAATGCAGGGGGCACAGGTTTGATCTCTGGTCAAGAAACTAGGATCCCACATGCTGAGTAGTATGGCCAAAAAAATAAATTAAAATAAAATGAAACAAAAACACCTAACTGGGAATTTAAAAAAAGAAAAGAGGATTCACCCTGCAGTTTTTGGAACACAGTGGTCCCATTTCTCCCAGTTCTTTTGGCAAGTAAGACTGATTTTCTGTTGGGATTTTAGATGTCTATGTGGCCACCACGGCAGTGCAGTTCCATGACTGGAGATGGCCTTGGGAAAGAGCCAAAACAGAAAAAAACAAAACAAAAACACATGCAACAGGAATTCCCTGTACACTCTCCAGCTTCTGAGGAGCTTTTTCTCAAGTTTTCTGGCTAGAAAGATGGCATCTCGTCTGGGTTTTTTACTGTTCATGTCTACTGCATAGTTCTGTGTCTCAGGCTATGCCAGGGTCAGAACTGGGGAATAAAGGAGGAACAAAAACTCCCAGGAAACTCACTGCTTATACTAAACAGTCCTCAGCTTTGTACTTCCTCCCCTTGGCCTAAGGAAATCTCTATTTTCTAATATTTAATGAATCTGTATTTGCAAACCGTATTTTAGAGCAAAAAGTACTTAAAAAAAAAAAAGATTCTGACACTTAAATCTCACGCAGCTAAATATAAAATAATTTTAAGCAAACCTTTAGCATGTTTCATATTATAACCTGTTATTCTGGCCAGAACAGTCTGTATCCATCGTTCCAGGGTCAAAAGTTGAGCAAGAGGTTCTGTATTCTCACTGAAAATTGATATTTGAAAGTTATTAAAGCCATTGGCACAGGTCAAACTGAAAAGCTGAATTTGTAGGGTCTTTCTGTGGATAAATAATTGTATGAAAAAGTAAAACTCCTCCAGATTAGCTTCCTAGGTCATAGAAACACACGTGTCTAAAAATGCAGTTTTGGGAGGGAGAAGAAATTTTAAAGTACAAAGAATAAGATAACACCCTTATACCCATTTCCTGGAAGCAACAGAAAAATGTCAGTAAGTGAAATCACCCTTTCAGCTGCTCAAGTCAAAAACTAGGTGTCATCACTGATGTATATGATTCCCTCAAACCCCACATTCTAATCTATCAGCTAGTCTTAGGTTTTACTTGCTAAATATATCCCAAATTGATCACTTCTTTCTATCTCCTTCATGATTACCCTAATCCAAGTTACGTTATTCCTCACCTGGACTGCTTCAGTAGGCTGTTCTTCCTGCTTCCACGATGGTGTTTCTTTATCTATGTATTCATCAAACAACAGCCAGGACGATTTTAAAAATGTAAATCATATCATATCACTTCCCTATCCAAAACATTCCAATGGTTTTCCATTACACATAAAACACAGTTCTAATTTCCAATCTTGGCTCATAAGACCTTTTAGGATCTGGTTCTTTGCTTGCTGCATCCCAAGCATACTGCCTTCTTACTGTGCCTTGAACTTGCTGCCTTCTTGCTATGTCTCCATCATGCTGATATGTTCCTACTTCAGGGTCTTTGCTCTCAGTGTTGCCTGTGCTTAGAATTCTCTTCTTTCAGAGAACAGAACTGGTGTCTCTCTCAGAGAATAGAACCGGTGACATAGAACAAGTGTTACTATCTCAGAGAGGAGCTCCCTGCTGACTTGGTCTATAAAGAACCTCATGCACTGGTCTGTCCTCTGGCTCTTTATGATTCTAGTTTAGTCTTTCACACTATTTCTCAGTACTCAATACTCCATATTTATATGTTTATCGTTGGTCTCTCTTCTCTGTAATACAAATTCCATTGCACAGGAGCTTGATCCAAACTAACAACAAAGGCAGACCAGAAATGGAGTTATTAAAAAGAACTATAAAGTAGAAATTTGTTTACTTAAAGGATAGTTTTAAGTGAAGTCAAAATATACAACGAACTGTGCCAAAATTCTTATCTCTGGGCACAAATTTGACCTAAGAATTTTTTCAGTTTTCAGAAATGAAAGTATACTTGGATTTGTTATAATCAATTTTCTTTAAAAATGCTAGCTTATTAGCTTTGATAAAGTTTTTTATATGCCCTTAACTTCAGTATCTTGGTGGTGGTTTAGTTGCTAAGTCATGTCCAACTCTTGTGATCCCATGGACTATAGCCTGCCAGGCTCCTCTGTCCATGGGATTCAGGTTATACTCACAAGGACTTTCTAACAAAAGAGGCAAATATATTCCTACTATACAGGTAAGTTCAAATGCCTAATAAAAATGTTATGTATAATTATTTTTTTTTCAGATCCTAAGTAACAAAATTGTTACTACAGATTTAAATTGTTACTACAAGTGTCCCAGGGCTTGAAGAGACCTACCTGTAAGGATCAGTCTAACTTTAGAAAGGACTGCCCTGAGACATCCTATTCTTAAAGATACAAGGAAAGAAAGTGCTGAATATTCTTTAGAGAATAATTTACATATTAATAATTCTTACTTGGGAAACCACTGTGTAAAATAGGCTTGCACAGGCTAACAAGAAGTTGTGACTTTATTTTACTATGATTTATTTTTGTTTATGGTTGTGGTTATTGCTGCTGTTTAGTCACTAAGTCATGTCCAACTCCCCATGGACTGTAGCCCACCAGACTCCTTTGTCCATGGGACTCTGTAGGCAAGAATACTGGAGTGGGTTGCCATTTCCTTCTCCAGGAGATGTTTCTGACCCAGGGATTGGACCCAGGTCTCCTGCATTGACAGGTGAGTTCTTTACCACTAGCCAACCTGTGTGTAGTTAGGTGAGGCTTTAGAGTCAGGTCTAGGTTCAAATCTTTGGTCTGTCTTGGGACAAGTAAAAACCACTCACAGTCTCCAATTCCTCATTTTTAAATGGGAATAACAATACCTACTTCATTAGACTATATTAAGAATAAAAAAAACATATAGCATAGAATGCTTACATGTTAGTCAACAAATAAAAGATAAATCTTTCTGATGACACCTTCTTCCTAAAAGATGACATTCTATGTCCTAGTACACTAAGTAGAAGACAATTCAAAATTATGTTTTCTAATGACATGGAATAGTAGAGACAGAGCAACTACTTACTGGACCTGACTTCCAATCCTACCACCTTTTGTTGGGGAAACCACATTAAGTGTTTTAGCAATAAAATAATTTTCTTGAGAAAAACTAATATCTATCACTACAAATTCACTGAGTTAAAAAAAAACTAATAGCAACAATAATAAATATTAATAGTACTGTTATCATCATGTAGAATCATGAGAATTTTGAAATAAACAATTAAGTGTTCTAGCTGTCATAAAAAACTAATAGATATTTGCTGTTAAATTCCATTCAGATGGTCAGAATACAAAAGTTTAAAAACTTGTTCTGAAAACTAAAGAACTATTCATAGATGAACATATTGTTTTCATTTACATTTATAGTTAACATTTTGTCCATATCTCTATAACTACAGCATTTGGGTCTTTAGAAAATAGAATAAAAATAATAATACAAAGATCTGAAGAGTAACCAAACCCCAAATAGCAACTCTAATGCTGGCAAAGTACTCTAAGAAAGGAATAGATATTCTTTGCAACTTTTTTCCTTCTGTGACAGCTAAGACAGAGAAGCAAAGTTCTATTGCTTTAATCGCTCTTAGAAGAAAGATGCAAGTAAATATACATTCCAGTTCTTTTAGAAATCAAAAATTGGGGCTTTTATCATATTTTTAAAGTTGAATCCAAGTAATAAAATTGATTTAGTATATTACTTTAAATTGCAAAGAAAAAAGAAAAACTCATAATCTAATCAAAACAGTTACAATGAAAAAGATTAAAGACAACTTAAAAGAAAATTAACCAAAACATTAATTTAAATATACCTGCTTATCTTTTGATGTTGCAAAGGAATAATGGGGATCACAGTATTGCACAGAGACTTGCATAGAGGGCAAAGATACTCTCCACTCTCCAAGTCGAAAAGATCAACATGTATGCGCTGCTGAGAGCTCAGCTGTACAGCTTCAAAATACCTGCAAAATTCCAAGACACAGGTCCATTTGAAACTACACATGTATCTTTGCTCTAATCCAAGTGAAAAAATGTGGAATTTTTGCCCAAATAAACATCTTTAGAATCTACATGCAAAAATACACAAATTACAGAAGAAATAGCATGCCCATTCTTTTGGGAGTAAACTGGAGGACACATCAGGGCAGAAACAAATTTAAAATAGTTTTACTGAATTATATTGATAAACCTGTCTCTTGCCTCAACAGCATAGGGATATATAATACAGATACTATGTCCCTCTGTTTCCAATGACCAAGCAAACTAGTAAGTGCAATTATAGGAAAATCATGTATTTTAATCTGATGCCAAAAAGGTAAACCTGATATAAAATATTTCCCAAGAAAAATACTTCTGCATTTTTATCTCTTCCAGACATATAACTAGAATTTCATGTCCTATTCTATCTCAGAGATATTTTTCACTGTATGTTTTGAGGGGAATCAGATTTTTATAAAGATAACTACTTTTTATCCAAATAATGGTAAAGAAAGACTAATTCCTTTGGGAAAGAAAGTACAGTGAAAAATTTAAGTTGATAATTTTATACACTAATTTCAAAGGGTGATACTATAATGAGTATCATGCAAACAAAATTAATAATTAAAACTGCTTCAATTATTCAAATAAGAAGAAAAGAAGACATGAGAAAACATGCCTTTTTGTGGCCTTTAGAGAACTTCAATATTCCTAGCTTCTTTCAAGAAAATGTCAGAAGGACAACTTACTTCTGCCAGCACACTGCATGCATTACGTGACCACAGCTCCCTGTGTAAGTTCCATATGCCAAGTCTGCATCCATGAAAAGTGGGTCCATGGTTTCTGATACAAAAAGACAAAATATAAGGTATATATTCATCTGTTCCACAATGATAAAAAGAAACCAAACAAACAAGAGGTTATCACTTCTAACATTCTAACCATAAACTTTCTTAAGAATGTTCGAGAATATCAGGGTAGTAGGATACATATTCATAATGGTTAAGTAAAAAGAGGAAAACATAAAGCTAGACTTCAGGTATGATTAGTGTGGATTAATGACAACTACTATTCATAATGTACATTTTTATCTTAACAATAAGTTTCAAGTTGCATTATTTTGGTTTCATTAGGTTTCAAGTTGCATTATCTTGGTTGTTGAAGTGATATTCTATGATTCAAGTACAATTTCTTCATCTGTAAAAGAAGCAAATATTGATACCTAGATCACAGTGCTGTTGTGAGGAGTGAGTGAATACACAGAAAGCACTTAATCAGTGAGTATTAATCAGTGGCACACAGTGAGTATTCATTAAATGTTAGCCTTTTTTCACAACTGTGGTATAAATATGGTAATACAGTAAAATGTTTGCTTCCTTGTATTTTCCAATGGCTTCATAATAATAAAAGGTCCTTTTAATTTAAAGAAAACATTAGCCTTTTTTTATCATTTTTATTATTTCAAAGGTATTTAAAAATTAAAGCAGATAACTCCTAATGTGATGTAAGAGTTATTTAATACAGCACATTACCTAATTAGTACTCCAGCCAAGAAAATGTTTAACAAGATCCTAATCACATGGCAACAATCAGACAAATCCTCAATGTAAAACACTGTACAGGACAACTAACTAGTTTGCATTCTTCAAAAAAATTATTATCACCAAAAAAAAAAGGAAAGGCAAGTGACTTCTAGATTAAAACAGACATAACAAAAGCAACATATGAAACATGTCTGAATCCTAAATGAAAAAAATAGTCTAGCTATACATACAAAAGACTTTCTGAGGACAGTTGGGGGAAATTTGAATATGGATTTTATATTAAAAGATATTCCCAAATTATTAATTTTCTTAAATGTTATACCCAGTATGGTAGACAAAAAATATTAGATAGATTAGTTTTAGAAAATGCATGTGGAAACATTTAGGGATGAAATGCCATGAATTCCTACTTTCAATGGTTCAGCAAAACCAAATGGAGATGGAAGGATTAGACAGACAGACAGAATGAGCAATGTGGCCCTATGCTAACCAAAAATTTAAAAAATAGACAAAGGAGCCAACTTGGTATGTAAAAACTTGAGAATTTTACAAATGGGTAAATTGTGATCTGACCAAATAAGGCTAAATACAACCTCACTCCCAAACTTCTTTCAGATAGTAATTTTTCAAATTACACAGGAAAGAAAAGAAATGGTCAAAAAGACATTTTAATAAATACATACCCCCTGAGAGTTCTATGGGTTTTCCCCTGTGCTGGGTTAAGGCGGTGGATTTCTGGACACAGGCTGATAATACCATGGCATTATTTTCTATTTTCACCTCTTGTTCTTCTTGGCAGAGGATGCATGTCAGCACCTCCTTTTCAGTAATTGATGGACCCCGTTTAGGACCCAAAGCAATTCTAGAGTAGTCATTGACTGCTGGGGTGCTACCAAGAGAAATGACCAGAAATGAGGACACATGTTTTGGTCACCTGTCTTTATATTCTGGTAGATTTTAAGTAACTGTAGGGCAAGAACTTTAAGAACAAAAATAATAAAATAAAAATTATACTTAGAAATATTAGCTTAAAATCCACCCCTCCCCCATTTTTCTGACTTTCATCAGTTAATTTGCTTACTAGAAAATACATTCTGTGTTGCAAAGTGCAAAAAAAAAAAAATGCAGATCACACAGTAGAACATATATTATACTTAACTGATATTAAAAAAGTAATGCATGCTTATTAAGAAATTTTGGAAAGTCTAGAAAAGTATAAAGAAGAAAACAAAAAGCATTATACTCTCACAACCTAGAAATAACCACTTGTATATTTCCTTCCAGTCTGCTTTCCAGTTACAATATTTTTTACATAATTAAGATCACATTATATAGAGTCTTATATCTTAGTTGTTTTTTCATATCATAAAAATTGCTTCAGAAACATTATTTTTAAATGGCTGTACAGCACCCTCACTCTATGTGCCATAACAGTTTTATTCTTTCCCACTTATTAGGCATTTAAGTTTCTATTCTACTTTGGTAGCTATTAAAATTAAAAACATACATCTTAATGATTTAGCAATTCATAAGATGCACTCAGTGTGTACAATAATAATAATAAAATAAGCAAGAGCAAATATTTACAAAGCACGAATTATAATGAGGCATTGTTTCAAATACTTCAAAAGTTATGCTACTTCATTGAATCCTTCCAACAATTCTATACGGTAGGTACTATTATTATCTCTGTTTTTCAGATGAAGAAACTGAAGCCTAGAGATGGCATGAGACTTACTTAATGATTCATCTAGTAAGTAACTGGGCTAGATGATCTGATTTCACAGGCCATGCTGCATAATACTGCCTATCTATCTGCACAAGAAGCTCCCTGAAATATTATGTATCATCGAACAAACTGGAAATAAATGAAATGGTCATCAATGTAAGTGAAATTATGTAATACAGAATACTATGCAGTTTTTAAAAAGTGGGTCTCATCTAGGTGTGGTCCTACATTCTAGGAGGCATCCAGCAACATGTGGGTAAAGTTAACCTTTTGGTTACTGAAGGCCTAGGGTACACTAATAGACTTTAAAGGATGAAGGGCCAGAGATGCTAAACGTGCTGCAATTTATGAAAAGAACTGCTGCCCAAATGCCACTGAGCTCATTTTATATGTGTGAACATACATATATAGATTTCTAAGACATAATATTAAATTAAAATGGGAAACTGAAGAATGATATGTACATAATGCCATTTATGCAAATAAAACAAAAGGCTGAATGACACATTCCATGGCTACATATATTTGTATGTAACAGCACAGTGAAAATTCTTATAAGATAACCAGAGTATCTCTGAAGGAGGGCAGAAAGGAGTGCAGGATTTCATTCAGTACTCAAGAAAATATATTTGTTATCCTGGGATAGGAAAAGCCTGCTTAAACAAGATATAAACAGTTAAAACTCTAAAAAACCAACAAATCTCTCTTCATTAACACTGAAAATTTGCTATAGCTAAAATTTCATAATTAATTTTAAATAAACAGGGAAAAATATGGGAAACATGGAACAAATTTTAATATCTATAATTTTAAAGGACTTCTAGAAATCAGTAAGACAAAAGTAAAGTACCCAAAATAGATGGGCAAAGGGTACTTGGAAGACAAAATGTAACAGGCTAGTGAATAATCATAAGAAAAGATGCTCAACCTAGTACTAACTAATCAGGGAATTTCAGAATAGCACAAATTTATAATCTTGATTATATCAAATATTTTCAAGTGCTGATAATTTTAAGTATTGGTGAGAATGAAAGAAATAGGAACTCCTCATACACTGCTGGGAGTAGACAGCTGGTGAAACTACTTTGGAGGGCAATATGGTAGTATCTATTAAAATTTTAAATACTTATAACCCAGTCCTTTCATTTAATAGATTCCACCCTAGAGAAGAACTTGTAGAATTGCAAAAGGGGACAAATAAAAATGTTCTGACACATTGTAATATGGGAAAATTGGGAAATAAGAGGAAAAACACCTTGTGTCCAAAATCTGATAAATAATGGATATCTAGAATATGGAATACTATGCAGCAGTTGTGAAGAATGACGCAGAATTACACTCTAGATCTATCAGTGTTGACATAAAAAGATTTAAAAGACAGAGTGAAAAAGCAAGCTGCAGACAAGGTATGATAAAATTTTAAAAAGCCACTAAAACACACAAAACAAGATTCATTATTATTCACATACACGTGTTTACTAATGTGTAGAAAGACACCTAGAACAACAGTTATTTATAACAATGGCTATAGGTGAAGGACCAGGAATGTAGAGGATGGTTAAAGGGAACTTACTGTGTTACTGTGAATTGTTCTCAATGAGAACACATATATTATGTGTACAATCAATCAGGCAATAAAAAGATTCTTAAAGCATTAGTGCCACTAATTAATTCTGAGTACATTTCTGCTTAAACCTCTCATTTAAATAAATATGCAATAGTCTCTTGTTCACTATTTTATAAATATTATATTGTTAATATGTAATATTGAGGGGGCTGGGACTTTTACTTGCTTTAAATTTTGTATTAGTTTTTAGTTTTACTACTGTTGTCATCCCAGGATAGTTTACCATCATATATGCATATTTTAATCTTTAAAATATTGAGTCAATAATCTTTGTGATTCTTTGCCAGGGTGCTCAGCTTCAGGATTACAGATGTATTATGTATAGCATAATGTTCCTGTTATGGTAAAAGCACAATTTCCTAAAAGTATCCACAACTTGAAGGTATTTTCAATATTTTAAATTAGAATGCTTTCAAAGTACCATTATTTTGCCTCCTCCCTTTTCTTACTGTATCTAAGTAACAGCCCACAAAGCACTGCTCTCAGAAAGTTAATTCATTTCCGTAAGAGCACACCATTGTCATACAGTCAGAAAACGAGGTTTACTAATTCTCATTCCAATGCGCTTTCCAGGTGGTGCAATGGTAAAGAATCCGCCTGTCAATGCAGACGATACAAGAGACATGGGTTCCATTCCTTGGTCGGGAAGATCCACTGGAGGAGGAAATGGCAACCCAGTCCAGTATTCTTGCCTGGAGAATCCCATGGACAGAGGAGCCTGGCAGGCTACAGTCCACGGGGTTGTAAAGAGTCAGATGCAACTAAGCACACACATGCACACATATTCCAATGTGCTCTCCATGACTATAACTCTAAGCACTGTCTTCTTTTTTAGAAAAAAAGAAAAATTAACATGGTGAAGAGCTGTTTTTGTTTTTTCCCATTCTATAGTAACAGCAGTCATTTTTATTGGAACTCATATAAAAATAAGGTGGAATATATGAACTAGAAAATGTACCTAAAAAAGCCCTCATATACAAGATAACAGGAGCTGATCTTTGCTATTTCCATCTTCATATCTTTTTGTGTGTAAAGGTTCCTGACAAACTTTACTGAATACTTGAACTGTGTATCAACATAAAATTACATCCACTAAGAGGTTTCACTGTGTCTTTGCTAGCTTAAAGTAGTGTAATTGCGCTTACTTTAAAATATATTTTGAAAAGACATCATTTAAAAGTGAATATGTAATTTTTCCTCCAAGAAAAAGTGAACTGCTAATTTTTGGTTTTGCTTTGTTTTACCTCTCTTCTTCCATAATGGAGTCTTCTTTCCCAGACATCTCTGATGTACTGTCATACATGAGTTTGTGAGTTTCAATGAAGTTTTTCTGTAAGGCAGACATCTGAGCCATGATCTTCTGGCGATGCAGCCTAGCAGCTTCAGCTTTTCTTTTTCGTTCTGCTTTTTCCTTATCATGAGTAATCTGAGTATTAAGAGATAACAAAAATTAGGTAAAATCCATTGTTGAAATTTACATATACTGTTCACTTAGGAAAAATTTCCTATAGTAAACCTAGATTCAATCTGATGTCTTAAAATCAACATACAGGCTTCATCACATCCTACAACTAACTGCTCTTTTGTTTACTTCAATAATTTAACTCATTAAAAAAAATTTTAACTTAAAAGGCCAAGTACCTTAAATATCTAACAAACTGCCTTTCATATTCAATGCAGGTATATTAAAAAACAAAGTTAAATAGTAATTCTGAATCACCTGTCAACCATTTAACGACTGACATTTAATCAATTTAAAATCAACTTGGTGATGTCTAAGTGTTACTCCTAGACCCACTGCTAAGAATGAGAATTTTAACAACATTACTGAGATATATTGGCATCTTTTTACTTATTTTAACTTAAGACCAGTGTTTTTCTTTTAGAAAAGATAGTTAATAACCACAAGTAAAAATATTTCAACAATTTTAAGACTGGAATCCTCAAAACCTGATTCATTATACTATGGAAAAATTCATAACCTAAATATTGCTGCATTTTATTGAATCTGAGACACACCATAATCCTGTGTTCCACTACAAATGCTGCTGATTAGATAATAAGAAGGCATGGATGTAAGACATTCCAACTTCTGATATTAAAATACTTCAAAAATTAATAAAATATGGTATTTTTCAACTGAGCTCCACTGAAAAGCAATTTCCTCTGCTCTTCCTATATACCTTTCAATAAATAGGTTCCTTGTAACTAACAGAAGCAGCTCCCTCATGCCAGTGAGGTTCAAAGACAGAGATGAATATTTCCGTCATTATAATGTTATTACCTCATCATTCTTAATAGAATCTGATCCTGATGTAGTTGCTACAATTAAACAAGATTTTTCTCTTAATCGCTTCACGGTGTCAAACATCTGTGAAAAACAGATAAAATGTTAAAAAAAAAAGTTTGGTTAAAGTTTGGTTAAACTGAGCAGAACAGAAAAATTCACTCATCTGATTTTGTCACATTTCCAAATGTCTCTGACTTAAGCTGTTTACGCACACACTCACACACACACATGCATACACACATACATATAAATACATAAGTAGCAATTCAGCTAAGAAGTTTGAAGATAGCAAAAATCAGCAGAATCAGTCTGCAGGATAAGCATACCTCTATTTTCTAGGGAAATTTTTTTTTTTTTAATTTCAAGTAACATTGCTAGTGCAAAGACATAAAGACAAAGATATAATATGGAAAGTGAAATCTTTTCTTCTTGATGCCAGTCCCTCTCGCCCAAATCAACTAAATTTAAAGATATTAGCATTTCTTTGCAGGAAGAAAAATTAGAATATATATTTCTTTATATATAGTCTCATAAAAACTGATCCTACTATTATATGTTGTTTCCTACTTTCCATTTTCACTGACTCATTTATCTTTAGGGGTGTTTCCAAGTAGCTTATACAGATCTATCTTGCTCTTTTCATGTCCGAGTTTTACGGTTTTACTGACACAACATGCACATGTGTTGTGCACTCGTTGTCTTCACTGCACAGCCTGGCACAGGGATTGGTGACTCAGGTGGCCGGCTGGGCTGTTCTCTCCACAACTGCTCTGCACTTATTGGAGGGGACAGATTTGTTTGTACAATGAGATTTGGTGTACAGTAAGATTTGTTGCGTACCAGTGGCACCTCAAGCTCCTCAATGTTATGGACCAGGAACTTTCAGAAGCCACTGGGTAGCAAGTGCTTTGTTTCCCTGTTGCTCCCAACATTATCTGGCCCTTGAGTCTTCTGGCATCCCACTGTCAATGCCTCTGGTTTTCTCCAGTTACATTTAATTTTGACATATTGGCCTGACTGGTGCCAGATGAACTTCTTGGCCCTCAGGTCCTCTTTCTGACAATCTTGGGCTTTATGAGAGTGGCCATGAGGCCAAGTAGGAGATGGCTACCTCCACAGTCAGTGCCCAGGCAGAGATATCTCATTCTTTTTATTAATAAATATTAAGATTTCAGAGATAAGACAGCATGTCCATAAAACTTACAGTATTTATATTTTGAAAGAGCCTCAGTTTCATGAGGGAAAACCTCCCACAAGGAACTTACAACAAAACTTTATATTAGCCATTTGAATAAAATAGCCAATGTTTATAAGGTCAGACATTTGTGCTTTTCATATAGTTTGGCAATGAACTTCGGTATGTAATAGAAAAATTAATATAAAAAATAGAAAAAAAAATAGAAAAATAAACTTTCAGAGCCAGATCTCTAATTTATAATACCATTTACATAGGATATAAATATTGGACTAAATGATAGTTCAGTTCACTTTTAATTGAGATTATCATTGGCTTATAACATTCTATAAGTTTCATGTGCATAATGTTGTATTTCTACATCTCTGTACACTACAGCATGCTCACATCAAAAGCTTAGTTTCCATCCATTATGATACAGTTTGACTCCCTTTGCCCATGTCACTCTCCCCTTACTCCCTTCCTTCTGGTAATCATTACTCTGTTCTCTGTACATATGTGATTGGTTTTGGTTTGATCTATTCATTTATTTATTTAATTTCATCAAATTTAATATTCCACATATGAATGAAATTATAAAATAGTTATTTACTTCACCTCTTTTGTTTTTGTTTTATATTTTAAAATGATCATATTGGTAAGTTTAAGAAAAATACTAAATTATCATGAAATCTACTTCAAGAAAAATCTTGGTATTAACATTATCTTAGAGTTACATATCAAATTACATCACACTTATTTAAGAAGTATTTCTGATTAAGTAATCAAAAGGACAGACTGCTTGAATTACAAAGCAGTCAAAGATCTCCAATTGATATAAATGTGGCAAAAACCACTATATCTAATTATCAAAATAATATCTAGCTGATAACATAAAAATATTTTAATAAATACAGTGAGAACAAACTTCATAACCTTGGTTTCATGTTTCCATTTGGAGGGTTTTCCATTAAAGTAACATTCCTGACCTCTCTACGCCTCATCAACTTCTCCCCAAAGGTACTGCCATCCACTCGACAGTTCAAGCTCCAAATTAAGTCATCTTTGATTTCTCTCATTCCTCCTATCAAGTCTATCAGCAAGTTCTATAGCTCCTTCTGTCACATTATACCTCAATCAGTCCAGCTTCTTGCCATCTGCCCCCTAGACTATGTCATGGCTCATTTCTCACCAGGTTTACTGCAGTCATCTTTTAAAGGTGTTCCTGTTTTTATTCCTGTCCCTACAATCCATTTACCCTTGACCTCTAAGATCCTATATGACATGGCCCCTGGCAACGCCTCCGACTTTGCTGCCTACCTTTCTCTACCTCCCCCATTATGTTCCTAGTCACCGTAGCCTTCTCTTTGGCCACCTCGGGCTTTTGCATTGCTTTCTCCTCAATCTGGAGTACCTTCCCAGATTACTCTAAGACTGTCTCCCTGTCCTGCAGTGCCAAGTTACTACCTAAAGCCAGCCTTTCTGATTACCCGTATAGTTACCCCCACTCATCTACTGAATTATCCCGATATTTCTTGCTTATTGTCTGTACCTCAATGTATACTCCATAACAAGCACCTTATCTGTCTTTTTCAGAGCCTAGAAATGAGCATGGCACATAGCAGGTTTACTATACATATTTACTAACTAATAAAATAAATT
Organism: Ovis aries; assembly: GCF_016772045.2. Taxonomy (NCBI): domain Eukaryota; kingdom Metazoa; phylum Chordata; class Mammalia; order Artiodactyla; family Bovidae; genus Ovis; species Ovis aries. The sequence continues at coordinate 36,473,079 of NC_056060.1, forward strand.
TTCATTTATTAAAAAGACCCCTCCACTAAAACATAGGGAAATTAGTATTACTAACATGAAAAATTACAGGTGACCATGAAGATCAGTAATAAATAATTTTACAATTAGCAAATACTATGATTTAATCTTAGAGGCATGCAGAGGATTCTTAAATATTTAAACCAAGATATGATTCATTTAGTTTTAGGTTTACCTGGAGTATCCACATAATCATGTCCTTCTGCCCTTCTAACTGTGGAATCCCCTTGAGTTTTTCCAAAAGCATTTGTATATTCTGAGCATTCATGGCTGAACTTCCCAATCCTTTTTTAAAACACAAAAATTCTACATCATAAACATATACTTCATAATTACATATAAATTTTAATTTATAGTTAATGTTATTCAAATTGATAAAGTTTGGACTCAATCCCTTAACTACATTAATTTTTCGATGGAAGAATCTACAATCACAGAAAGTACCAAATACTAAATTAAATAACTTGAAAAACTGGAATTACTTTAGTTCTCTCTTGCACATTTTCTACTGGGTCTGCAAAGTGAAAACTACCCTTAGTGATCTGTCTCTTGCCTTTCCTCTACTTTGCTCACTGTCTGGTAAAAATACTTACTGAGAACCAAAGCTCCCAAAAATATGGAAGTGAGAGCTGTCATACCCATAAACTGAATAGGTTTAGGCTGTATGCAAGAATCTAAAAAAAAAAAAAGTGTTTAAATAGAAAATGAGATGCTTTTCTCTTATTGATTTTCTAAATCAAATGTTCCTAGAATGTGCTCTGAAAAAACTGTCTTAATGATGTAGCATTTAATAAAAATCTAATCTAAACCTATCCTGTTCTTCCAGGTTGAAAACAATGCAAAACACATTATCATTCACTCAGACTTCCGCAATCATTTTATTTTTTATTTTTTTTTATTTTTTATTTTTTTTTTATTTTTTTTCGCAATCATTTTAAATTCAGAAACATCAAAACGTTCACAGATGGGTACTGTGAATATTATGGTTGATATAGCAGCATATATTTGATAATACTGTGACAAGGAATGAAAGTAAGAAACCTTCAATGTACGCAGCCCCCACAAAAGGGGGATGAGATGGTGCAGTAAAAGGATTGTTGTGAGGATTAAAAAACATGATTTGCACTATTGAAAATTTTAAAGACTAAAGATGCTAGGAAAAGATTACAGCAATTTCAGAGTTTTTTGTCTTAAGGACTAACTAAACTTTATCAGAAACCCTCTTGCACTGTTGGTGGGAATGTAAATTGATAGAGCCACTATGGAGAACAGTGAAAACTAGGAATAAAACTACCATATGATCCAATAACCCCACCACTGGGCATATACCCTGAGAAAACCATAACTGAAAAAGACACATGCATCCTAATGTTCACAGTAGCACTATTTACAGTGGGACACGTAAGCACCAGATGTTCATTGACAGATGAATGGATAAGGAAGATGTGGTGCATATATAAAATGGAATATTACTCAGCCACAAAAAAGAACACATCTGAGTCAGTTCTAGTGAGGTGGATGAACCTAGAGCCTATTATATAGAGTGAAGTAAGTCAGAAAGAGAAAAACAAAGACCATATATTAATATATATACATGGAATCTACAAAAATGGTATTGACGAGTCTATTTTCAGGGAAGGAATGGAGATGCACACAGAGAACAGACGTGTGGCCACAGTGGGGAAAGGAGAGAGTGAGGCAAATGAAGAAAGTAGCACAGACATATGTACGCCACCATGTGTAAAACAGAAAGCTGGTGAGAAGCTGCCCAACCAGCACTCGGTGATGATCTAGAGCAGTGGGATGGGAGGAGGGGAGAGAAACTAAAGAGGGAGGTGATATATGTACAATTATGGCTAATTTGCATTGCTATAGGGCAGAAACCAACACAACATTATAAAGCAATTTTCCTCCAATTAAAAAATAGATTAAAAAAATAAATAAGAGGGAAAAGAACTCCATTAGAATTCAGCTTTCTATTACAAATTGGCCATTAGCTGAAACTGCTGAAAATGATACTAAAACATACTTGAGGCCTTATGGTAAAAGTCAAACATCACTTCTTCTTCAGGACATTTTTGAAGCTGTTGCTTTTCTTCTAGTAAGCCCAATGCTAGAATGTGAAATGCCTGAAAGAGGAAAATAGGACAAGATCTTTAAAATTGTGCTTCTTCAGGTAAGTGTATTTTAAATAGAGGTATAAAAGTAAGCAATCTGATAGGTAAAAAATGTGCAAAGTTTATGAACAAGCAGTTCACAGAGAAAGAAATGATATACACACATATGAAAAATGTTCAACCTTGGGAGTTCCCTGGCGGCCTAGTGGTTAAGATTCTAGGCTTCCAATGCCTTGGCCTGGGTTAAATCCCTGGTCAGGGAAGTTCCTGCAAGCTGCATGGCACAGTAAAAAAAAACAAAACAAAAAACGTTCAACCTCACTTAAAGAAACGTAAGTGAAACAAACAAGATCATCTATTTTTGACCTATTAAAATGGCAAATTTTAGAGCTTATTATATTACAGGAGTGACAAAAGTGTTAGGAAGCAGGCATTTCTCATCACGCTGATAATGGGAAAGTAAACCAGTATGTTTTTGGAAGCCAATTAGACAGTATCTATCAGTATAATGTAAATGTATAGACCCAGAACTAGGAATCAGTGAGATAGATTCACTTACTTAAGTATACAAAGGTATTTGTACAACATTCATTTTAGTGTTCTTTATTATGTGTGTGTGTGCCCTCATGAGTAGGATTCTGTTGTTTAGTCGCTAAGTCATCTCCAGCTCTTTGGAAACCCCATGGACTGTAGCCTGCCAGGCTCCTCTGCCAGTGGAATCTTCTCAGCAAGAATATTAGAGTGGGTTGCCATTTCCTCCTCCAGGGACTAAAGCCACATCTCCTGCACTGGCAGGCAGATTCTTTACCACTGAGCCACCTGGGAAGTGTTCTTTGTTATGGTTGGTGGTGGTTTAGTCACTAAATCGTGTCTGACTCTTGTGACCCATGGACTGTAGCCCGCCAGACTCCTCTGTCCATGGGATTCTCCAGGCAAGAACACTAGAGTGGGCTGCCATTTCCTTCTCCAGTTCTTTGTTATACAAAGACCTAAAAACAACCTAAAAGCCTATTAACAGGAGATAGTTAAATGCATCATAGAGGTCCATAATGGAATATGCAGCTACTGAGCATGTGTTAGGCCTATATGCACTAATGTGGAATGACTTCCAAAAGACACAAACTTTTCAGATAGGGTGCTAGGAGGCAGACAGAAAAATTTTAATTTTTGATTTCAAATATGTCTCTATGGGTTCAAAGTTTTACTGCATTTATTTACCACTGTTATTGAAAAAATGTGAGACACACATAGAGTATGACATCATTTATAGCCTCTAGATCAGTAACAGTCAAGGAAATTCAGTCAGGCAGGTGCTAAACAAATATCCAATAACAGCTACCAAAGGTGACATTATTAAGTAACTTATCTATAACAGTATGGAGAAAAAAATAGTTGCTTCCATTTAATGAGCTAAGTCTCAAACAACTCTATGAAACAGTACATGTGAAATAAAAAATATAGGAAACTAACTGTGATATGATAATGACATGCTAATTTATTATTAGCAGGAATAGGCCTTTTCCATTTCTCCTCTGCTTTTTTTTTTAATGTAAATTATTCCCAAGAGTAAGGATCCTAAAAGCCTGAGTCTGTGTCACAAGGAAATCTCCACGACATCTGAGCTGTTCTCAGTGGCTTTTAGGTCTCAGGTGCTCTAGCTGTGGTTCTAACTGAAGGTCAGAAAGGTAGACTAGGGATCTTCTCCAGGCCCTCAAGACCTCTATGAAGTAGAGAAAGTATCTGAAAGAGAAAAAATATTTTCAGTATACATACCATCTGGAGCATTCCTTCAGTCCACAAGTTAGAATCTGGATCTACTGCCCGCTCAAATATGGTCCTGAGAATGTACATCATGATATCACAATTGAGAAGGTTAACTGCTTTGCTGAAAGCAGGGCAGAATTCAGGAGGTGGTGGTGGTGGTAATGCTAAGGTGGGTAGGAGATCAATGTCAGAAGAGATAAACAGTTACTATTTTATTTGGGTTATCAGACGTTAAATTTCAAATATCAGTATCATATACTACATGCAAAACAGCATAGGATCTTTGTTATCTTTAAAGCACTGAAAACATCCATACTACGGGAAATATGAGTCACTATGTAAGTCCCCCAAAATAAACTTCCTTTGTTAAAATTTAAAATTCTATCACCACTGATGTACGCTATGTCTTAATGTGTCAACAAGAAACAAAGGGTTCTTTGCATTCCATTAGTTGCTCACTTAAAAAAACAACAAAAGCAAAACACTATATGCTTTGCTGCTACAAATCAGAATACAAAGTCAGTCAACTTAGAATCTCACTTTTTACCTTCATCTTTGTTTTCCTGTTTTCTCCTTTTCTTCTGCATATGTTCAGCCTAAATATATTAAAAAAAAAAAGGCCTATCTTAAAATATAACACCTGACAAGCATGAAACAAATGGAGTACTCTGAAGGAGGCAGGAAACCTACCAAAATACTTTACATACTGAAATATGTATTCAAATGCTACCTTATTCCAGAAACAAAATCATCGTCCTAGGGAAGGTCACTGCAAAATAGATGGTAATAATCCTCATCATTAATTTAGTTCCCCATTTCTTTCAGTCAACAATATTTACCTAGTGTCTATTATATACAGGGCATTGTACTAAAAACTGGAACTTATTCATTTTATAACAACAAAGCCAGACATCAAACTTAACTGAATGATCTAACTTAACATCACTCATCACTTTAACTAAGTGATCTAACTTAACATCATCCTTAATAGGACAAACAGACATTATGCGTCTACTGATGAGATACAATATGTCACCTATGTAGTATTCTTGCTCCAAAATGCTTAATTTGAATCTACTCATGGGAATAAAATTAGACATAGCCAGAGTGGCTCAGATGGTAAAGCGTCTGTCTACAGTGAGGGAGACCTGGGTTCGATCCCTGGGTCGGGAAGATCTGCTGGAGAAGGAAATGGCAATCCACTCCAGTACTATTGCCTGGAAAATTCCATGGACAGAGGAGCCTGGTAGGCTACAGTCCATGGGGTCACAAAGAGTCGGACATGACTGAGCGACTTCACTTCACTTCAGAATATTGGATATTCTAAAAAACTACTAGCCTATACTAGTTGACATTAACAGAAATGTGAATGTTATGAAAAACAAAAAAAGGCAAAAAGAGTATTCCCAATTAAAGGAGATTATAGAAACATGACAGCAAATGAAGTGCATGATCTTTGATTGAATCCTCTTACCCCAACATAATTATAAAGAATATTTCTGGTATAATCAGAAAAATTTGAACAGTGACTACATACTAGACAATATTATTGATTCAATTTTAATTTACTGGGTAAGATAATGCCCTCTAGTAATGAAAACCAGTATGAAACTACAGAAAAACCAGGGAATTGTCTATGGAGTTGGAAAGCCTTTCAGTTTATTTACTGAAAAGAGTAACTTTTCATACCTTGCTATGCTGTGTTTTGGAGTAATGATAAAAGTACATATTAAAGTCTTTCAGTGATTCATCCTTCAGTTCATAAACTCCATGGCCTGATACACCTGGTTTCCTAAAAAGACAGATTATACAGAGGTGAACTGCACTGCCCTTGAAGTATAGAGTAACATAAAGTAAGAATCTAAAAATTAATCTTAAAATCAAGAGAAAGAAAACAATCATATCTCATTCAGCTTGCTTAAACTGACTGACAAATTTCATTTCATGAAAATAAACTAACAAATTTAACACTATAAGCTCAAAGTCCTGGTAATAGTTGTGTCTCATAATTATGAAATTTAAACAAATATGAAAAAGTTTGATCTGATTCCATGCCCTACTCAAATTCCTAAGACTTTGTTTTTAGCCTCTGAAACCTAACATTGCCTATTCAACTAAAACCTGCATTGTCTAAGGCAAAATCTAAAATAGTAGTTAAGATATCATGTCCTTAGGAAATTGTAAATGCAAATAAAATAGTGACTACTCTATAGAGAACTATAAGGAAAAATACTAAAGCCAAAAGGCGTATACTGCACATTAAACAGCTTTTGCTCTCTATCAAAGTAAGTGAAATCTTACTGAATATATTAGAGCATAAAAAAGCTACATTCTATTTTTAAAGGTATTTGACACTAGCAATTTATCTATGAATTCATGACAATAACAAGTAGAAATTCACTACTAGTATCAATTATTTTAATTTCAAGAATTAACCTTTTAAAATTTTATTTCCATTTTACACATCTCAAAGAATCAAACGATTGCAAAATATTTTAATCCTAGCAGAGAAAAATTTTAAATTAGTATACAAATGAAAACTTAATAGAATAAATGAAGTCATGGCTTAAAATTGATGGGAGACTATCAGAAAGGTTTGTTTAGTTATTAAGTCACCTAACATAAAAAGTGGATATTTCTCACTGATTTGCCAAAAAATACTCACTTCTTCAGCATACAGGTACTAAGTGCCTATAGTGTACCCCTAGATCTCACCCTTTCTGTCTATACTTGAATTTTGTTTTTAGGGGTTCAGGAAAGAACTTCAGAACTTCTACAATAATTCAAATTACAAAGACAAAGACAAAGACAAAGACTGACGTACCTTTCAGAATAAGCATAAATATTAAGTACTTACTTAAATGTGGCTACTTTGTTTATGACACTCTCTAAGCCAGTTTCATTATTTTCCTGTTGAAACAATATTTTTGTCATTTTTACCTTCACATAATGACTTTGTTTTCTTTTACTGTGAACCAAAATACCCTTTCAAAGCATTTCTGAGTATTTTAAAAATAATTCAAAATAAGATCAATTTCCAATATTTAAAAATTAGGTCTAAAACCTATTAGTGTTGAGGGATGGATTTCTTAGCAGAGGTAAGACGCCTGTATAAATTGCTTAAAGAAGAAATTTAATCTAAATTTGTCCTCATATATGTATACACATACAACAAATAATTCAAAGAAACTGTTATTTTTTAAATCTAGTATGTTATTCACCCACATCATTTAAGCAAACGTCCATGTTGAACTAATCCTTAAAACCAAGGTAACAAAATAAATAGGATCTATGGTAAAACACATATATAGATGTCCAAATATATTCTGGCTTCTGCAATTATAATTTTTTTTTAATTGGCTTGAATTTTTCCTTTAACAAAAAATTTTTCTTTTTCTTTTTGGTCAAGCTACATCCCACGTGGGTTCTTAGTTCCTCAACCAGGAATTGAACCCACGTCCCCTCCAGTGGAAAGGCAGAGTCCTAAACATTGGACTACCAGGAAGTCCCAACAAGGAATCTTCTTTTTTTTTTTTTTTAAATGAAGTCATTTAAAATCAGGATAAGGACTTAGTCAATATACTAAAGCAAGCTCATAGGTTCCTATAGTCCTGCAAAAATTAAGAAATTTAGCCTCCTTTTAAAAAGTACTTGAAAGCAGTGAAACGTAAGGGTATACATTAAAGCTTGCTATTTTTTTGCAAAATATGGTACGTACTCTTTTGGTATTTATTTATTTTTTGTATGTATTTATTTAAATATGATATTTTTTTTTTTTTTTTTTTGGTATCCCAAATCACTGCACATGGTGACTGCAGCCATGAAATTAAAAGACGCTTGTTCCTTGGAAGAAAAGTTATGATCAACCTAGATAGCATATTCAAAAGCAGAGACATTACTTTGCCAACAAGGGTCCATCTAGTAAAAGCTATGGTTTTTCCAGCAGTCATGTATGGATGTGAGAATTGGACTATAAAGAAAGCTGAGCACCGAAGAACTGATGCTTTTGAACTGTGGTATTGGAGAAGACTCTTGAGAGTCCCTAGGACTGCAAGGAGATCCAACCAGTCCATCCTAAAGGAAATCAGTCCTGGATATTCATTGGAAGGACTGATGTTGAAGCTGAAACTCCAATACTTTGGTACCTGATGGGAAGAGTTGACTCATTGGAAAAGACCCTGATGCTGGGAAAGACTGAAGGCAGGAGAAGGGGACAACAGAGGATGAGATGGTTGGATGGCATCACTGACTCAATGGACATGAGTTTGGGTAAGCTCCGGGAGTTGGTGATGGACAGGGAGGCCTGGCATGCTGCAGTCCATGGGGTCCCAAAGAGTTGGACACGACTGAGTGACTGAACTGATGGTATGTGAAATTGTTTTCAGGTGGCAGTTATATATCCTTAAAGTTTTGAACAGTTATTCATTCATCTTAACATGTATTAAGAAAAAATTAATCTAGAATGTCAAACCTACTATTTCATTGTATTGTTGCTTAGAAAGATGCTAAGGAAAAAAGTAAGTTAACTTTAAAATGTATTAGTAATTTCTAAAATTGGTAGACAGATGTGCAGAAATTATGAAGGTGACATGGTTAAAGTCTGAGAATCAGTTAACAGTGAAACTAGAAAAGCACTATGGATATTTAAGAAGAAAAATGACCAAGAGTCAAGGATTATTTCTATTCTACTTCTCTGGAAAGCCTTGATAGTAAAGGTAAGTTTAACCTCTTATAAGAATCATTGTTCTAATGCATAATTTAAAAATATGTGTTAAAAAATATGACTCATAATCTTTAGGATTACTGCCTAAATGTCAACAATACTGAATGTAAATATCACCTGGGACGGCTATGAGAATGCACTCTGCAGACCTCTAGTTAGAGGAACAGAGACACTAATGCAGACTCACTCAGGGAGGCATGGGAAGGCACCAAACCTTGATTAGACTACCCAGCAGTCCAGGACATTCCTACCTTCTTTCCTTCTTTCTTCATCTGGGATCAGACTTGCCCTACAGTTTGATGGCTCCCCCAGCCTTTCCCAGCTCCCTCATCAATCCTCTCACAGTCACTATTCCTACTATATGTTTTGTCTTGACATCTGCTTCTCAGAAGACCCAGACTAACACACTACCCAAAGAGTTTCAGTATTTCACAAAGTTCTTTTTCTCTGGAGAAAATTTACGTTAAAGTAAAAAAATTAAAGAGTTTATTGCTCTACGGTGTTTTCTAAATAGCCAGACTATCTTTAAAATGTTTCCTAAAGCCCCAAAGCCCAGAATTAAGGTTTATACCACTAAAAAATTAACGGTGAGAGTTTTATACCTGAAAATCAAAACAGATTTTCCTAAAACTTCAAGAGCTTCCAATTAGAGAAAAAGAAAAACTATCCCATCTTGATGTGAATGGAGTTAAAAAAACAAAACTGGACTTACATTCTCAGGTAAATTTTTGGCAATGGCACTGTGTGGCATGGGTTCAATACAAAGCAAGTGAATAATTTCTCTCATTGTGACCTCTTCTTTGGTCACATTTCCCACTCCAGGTACGTAACGCTCTCCTAATACAAAAATGAAAAGAAAAAGTAAGAGTTAATTGCTTTCCATGTAAATCAAGAACACTGCATTAAATCAAATCTATGAGAGAGTGACCAGAAATTGTGTTTCTAAACCTGAACAACACTCTATATGCTGAAAGAGGAAGAAAAATACAGAGATCTAAGTAACACAGGGCTTATCTTAACTTAAATACACACACTCAAATATTATAAATAAAGCCCCTCAATTAAATAAGCATGTATTATTAATCAAAAAAACAAAAAAAGAGGGTAGAGGCCATCATGGGACAACATGAAATTAAAAGATGCTTACTCCTTGGAAGAAAAGCTATAACAAACCCAGAGAGCATATTAAAAAGCAAAGATGTCAATTTGCCAACAAAGATCTGTATAGTCAAAGCTATGGATGTGAGAGATGGACCATAAAGAAGGCTGAGCACTGAAGAATTGATGCTTTCTAACTGTGGTGTTGGAGAAGACTCTTGAGAGTCCCTAGGACAGCAAGGAGATCCAACCAGTCAATCCTAAAGGAAATCAACCTTGAATATTCATTGGAAGGCCTGAGGCTGAAGCTGAAGCTCCAATACTTTGGCCACCTGATACAAAGAACTCACTCATTGGAAAAGACTCTAATGCTGGGAAGTACTGAAGGCAGGAGGAAAAGGGGATGACAGAGGACAAGATGGTTGGATGGCATCACTGACTCAATGGACATCAGTTTGAGCAAGCTCCAAGAGATGGTGAAGGACAGTGAAGTTGGCTTGCTGCAGTCCATGGGGTCACAAAGAGTCAGACACAATTAAGCAACTGAACAACAGCAACAAAGAATCCTGAAACAACAGCTTTTCTTTCAAGGTCTTCCTCAAGTTTGTCTCTACTTGTTATTTATGGAAGAACAAAGTGAAAACTAAAAGACAAAATACTTAAAAATGTCTCTATAGGCTAAATGACAAAACAGTAATGTGTGTCAGGAATGGATGCTATTGCCAGCATGCCCACATGATCAGATTTCTATTTTTTATCTCAATAAACTGCCAGATGGAGAGAGAAAATAGCTAATTTTAACTATGGGAATGTTACTGATGTCAGCAGCATTTAATTCCCAATGCCTCAAGAAGGCTTGATATATTTGATCTTATGTCACAGTATTCAATAGTACTTATTGAAAATCAATGTGTACAAAGTCTTGTGATATCTATAAGAGGGTAATTAGAGTACAAGGACAGGAATTTTTTTTTTTTGTCTAAGAGATCTGAATTCTACAAATCAGCAAAACAATGACATTTTGTTAATTTAATTCACTCGCAACAGATTCATTACTATTTAAATACATTGTAATTTTCATTTTTTCACCATAACAGTACCCTCTGTAAGTTTCATGCTAGAAAGAATCTTAGAGATCACATAGATTACTTTTACACTTTACAAATCAAGAATTTGAGCCCCTGAAAATGTAAATGGCATGCTCTTGGTAGTTTATAGCAAGGTCAAGACTAGATCTTATGATTCCTAATCAAATCTTTTACACTTATTGATGTTTTCTCTGTAATATTAACAGAGATTTTACACATACATACATTTTTAAAAAAATGATGGCTCTTAAAAGTAATAAACTTAGAAATGTAGCAAGTATTAACTAAAAATAAAATGACATAGAAGGAAATATCCAATGAATTTAGGTAAACAAAATAACAGCAATATAATAGCAATAGTAAAATAGTGAAAATATAAAATACCAAAACCTATTGACAATTCTAATATATGGTATTAATATGCAGTAGCAGAAATTCTTCATAGTATTCCAAGAACAAACACAAAAATTCCCAAGTTTTTGTAATCTAATAAAGTATATCATCAACTTAAAAATATTTCGCACATTTTTAACTTGTCCATTTTTTCCAGAAGTTTCCTACAGAATACTCTGGAATTATTTCAGAAGAGTTGGTGCCTGGAAGATTTACATCTCACGCGGCAATGAAGGTTTACCACACTTTCTTCTGAGACAAGCAGCTAGTCCAGCAACTAGCTCCTGACAAACAGCAAGTAAAATATACCCATGTTTTCAGATTTGGCTAAAACAACAAGTAAAATATACCCATGTTTTCAGATATGGTTAATGGCTAGAATCCTTACCAGGAACTATTAATACAAAGCAGTGTCTCCTACAGTAAAGTAAGAAACAAGAGCCAGAATAAGAACTTTTACACAGCTGGTAAAATCAAGAGACTATAATATATAATATATAAAAGCAGAAGTAAGGCCAATATGGGCACAAAGTAATTTAATAGAACTGGATGAAAATACATCTTACTTAGATGCATGTTACATTGAAAATTTACATATATATATAAAATTTTTAGCACCTAGCATATACTTATTTTACATCTATGTTTCTAACTAGGATAATTATTTTCCAGACCTCTACACACAAGTCCAAACAATTAACAAATCAGATATTGGAAAGTGAAGATGTAATAGCTGTGCTTTTCTAAAGGTGAATTTCTAAACATATCAATCACATTAGTCACATCAATCTCTAATATTCTCTGCTATATCTGGAGAAGAACAAAGTAAGTTAGAGTTCTTACTAATGTTCTCTCTATAAAGTAACTCATGCTCTGTTTCAAAACATATTTTACTCTTACCCACAATATAGATGAGGACTTGAAGCATTTCTTCTATTAAGGTATTATACTGCTTAACCAAATCCTGTAGAATTATAAAAGAAAAAATTAGTTACATAAGAACCAAAAGCCACCATAAAACACACATTTTTTTCAGGATCAGACTGACAGTCCAGCCAATCCAGTATTTTCTTTCAGTATTTTCAACAGAGAATTATGAGATGAATAATTCCCTTTTGTTGACTTCAAATTCTATAAGGTCACAATACTTGGCATCTAATAAGAACTCAATGTTGCTGCTGCTGCTGCTGCTGCTAAGCTGCTTCAGTTGTGTCGAAATCTGTGGGACCCCATAGACGGCAGCCCACCAGGCTCTGCTGTCCCTGGGATTTTCCAGGCAAAAACACTGGAGTGGGCTGCCACTGCCTTCTCCAATGCATGAAAGTGAAAAAGTGAAAGTGAAGTCGCTCATTCGAGTCCGACTCTTAGCGACCCCATGGACTACAGCCTACCAGGCTCCTCCATCCATGGGATTTTCCAGGGAAGAGTACTGAACTGGGTTGCCATTGCCTTCTCCAAAGAACTCAATAACAATTGCTAAATATTATTACTGTTTTTATTATCCTTATTACCCATCAAGCCTTCAGTCAGAAAAAGAATTCTAACCTTTAACTTTCCCTGTACTATGGCTTCCTTCTTATCAGGGTTGGTGGGACAGTGGCTACAAATATGTAACCAACAGCTATGGTGAGTGCACCCCCCCAAAACACCTGTTACTTAAATACTATAGTAAATTAGAAACTCATTTTCACTGAGTATAAAAACATGACTAAAAATTAGCTTTGTATTTTTTATCCTATTCTTTGGGCCTTTGTAAGTGACTTCTAATTTGAAGAATAAAATAATGCAATTCATAAATTACAAAGCCTACTTTATAAACTGGTAGGAAATATTAAAACAATGAAGAGGTGATAAAACTCCAAAGACAAACTATAAACTGAAAAAAGGCAATAAATACAAATAAAGAATATCTGTACTAAATAAGGAACTTTTATAGAAACAGGAAAAAGGTGAAGGACAGAAACAGATAATTCACTACCAAAAAGGGAAAAAAATAAAGTCAATAATCATGAAAACAAAGTCAACCTCACTGATAACTAAAAAACTGCAAATGAAAATTAAACACCATCTTTCATATATTAGATCAACAAAATACCAGTGCCATTACAGATGTATATACTGCTAGAGAGAGTCAGTTTGACAATATCTATTCAAGAAACGGAAGAAAGGTTATGCTGCATTCTCCAGCAAATCTACTCCTAAGAATTTATTTTAACAAAATAAGTAGGCAAGCATTTAAACCTTGAGGTGCAGAGATGTTTATAAGAGCAAAAAAAATCAAGAAACCCCTTCAGCAATATGAGACTAAAGTATAATGCAATCATAAAGTGCAATATTACACAGCCATTAAAAATTATGTTAAAAAAGATGATGCAGTTATATACTTCTTTAATGCCAAGAAAAAAAACCTATCACAATATTTCACTAAGCACAGGAAGCAAATTGCAAAATAGCACATATGAAAGACTCAATTTTTGCTTTAAAAACAAACGACACCAAAACTTTAAAAGTGATCATTCCTAAGAGGCAGTTTCATGTGATTTTCTTCTCCTTTTTGTTAATCTATATACAGTCATCACTCAGTATCTTCAGGGGATTACTCCAGGACCCTTGCAGATACCAAAATCCACAGATGTTTAAGTCCCTTATATATACTGACTAGTAGGTCGGGATTCTGCATCCATGTACATTGTAATTCTTATAGAGTGAAAAGAATATATGTGTGTACATGCAGAAGTAGATGTATGTTTTATGTATGTGTGTGGTGTTTGGAGATATACATATATAAATAAATAATCTTATATGTGATTAAAATAGTTAACAATAAAATTTTCTTTGGATTAATTTACATATCAGTTTCTATCACTTACCTGGTCTTTTATGGATATGGTCTTGTTAAAAGCATCAGCAAGTTCATACCTGTGAAGTACCAGTAATAAGAACTTGTTGGGATCCATTAGAGATGCACCAATCTGTGAAAGAAATCAAGTCCCATAGTTCTATGTATTAAATGGAGAAACATTTTGTCTATAGTAGTAGGGCTATAAGAATAAGGTAAATCTGCAGAAGATAATGTAGCAGTCCCTTCTGCTTCTATGATTCTATATTCATCTCAACAGTGAGAAATACTTAAGTAGATAAAAGTATAATACAATAATAAGTTATAAAAAGGTTATTACATTATAATATCTTCTCCTACTACAAGGAATATAGGAAGGAAGGTTATGACACATATCAGAACAAATTTAAATAGGTACCTGAAGCATAATGATATCTTTATCATACATTTCTTCTCTGCACTTAACATCTTGGTAATAAAACACCTATGAAATAGAAGGTAGAACAGAAGCTAAAAGAATCATTTTATTTCAAACAAAATTCTCAGCAAAACCTATTCTTTAAATTTTTACTAAACTAGAAACCCCAAGAACTACTTTGTAGCAGAGAAAAAAGAAGCTGTAAATTTATGAATCATTTTAAGGGATTTGGGAGGATGATGTGAGAAAATATGGCATGAAAATACTTCAGAGTTTAAAATGCTCTATACTAGTTATTATTCTCAACATGTGTAACAAAATAATTGACTCCCCCACCAAGTTCAATTGCGAGAATTTCCTCTGTAGCTTAACAGTAAAGAATCTGCTTGCAATGCAGGAGACCCAGGTTCGATCCCTGGGTCGGGAAGATCCCCTGGAGGAGGAAATGGCAACCCACTCCAGCATTCTTGCCTGGGAAATTCCATGGACAGAGTCTGGCGGGCTATAGCCCATGGAGTCACAGAGTCGGACATGACTGAGCAGAGAAAAGCATACTAAGTTTAAAACACCCACTTCAATAAAAGTAAACCAAATTCCTACAATCAATCAATGCCATTTTTCTCCCAAGCAGTATCTTTACAATTCGTTTCCCCATCTTTCAGGAAAAGCACTTCTTATTTACTCTAAAACAGAGGGCAAAATTGTAAGACGCCATTCAATTAAGACTGGTGGTAAGAAGTTTACAGTTCCCAAGTAAGGTAATCTTCAGACAAGATATATATTAGTGGGAAAGATTCTGGTGGTACTACCGGCTTTCACCTGACCTATCTGCTTAACAGGATTAAGGAAAACGTCCACATGGTCACTAGAACTTCCTTGAGTTTACAAAAGAGCTAGAAAACAAAAATACTGAGCAGAATCCAGGGATACAAAGTAAAATATTTATTAATAAAGGAAAAAGCAAGCAGAAAATGAACACACAATATGAATACTACACCTTGCCATACCTGGCTAATGAGAGAGAGCCCATTTCTTCGCCACATCTCAGCAACAACTTGGGCAACCAATACCAGACAACGCAAAGGATATTCAACCAGTACCTCTACTTGAAAATCCTCCTGAAACAGAGTGAGATCAATTTCAATATTTCTCAGAGGTTTGGATGCTATGGCACTATACATCGCTCCATTTTCTCATCTGTAAAATGGAAGGGCTTGAACGAGAGGACTCCAAGTCACCATGATTCAGGTTTCAATGTTCTATGACACAGACATAAAATTATTAACTGGGAATTATTCAGGTAGATTTCAAAATATCTTTTTCTTCCGACTCAACCAAGAGGTATTTAGAAATAGAATATAAGCAAGTCAGAATTTAATAGTCACTTACAAAAGGCACAAATTCATGCAGTCTTGAAACAGCACCCAGCCTGCTCAAACGCACATGAAGACCTAAAAGTTATAAAATGAAAAAGATGAGAAAGCAATAAACCCAGTTGATTTGTTTCCCAGTTAATTCATCAAGTTTGAAAACTTGTGAAATTTAAATATACATTAACTGAGCTTAGATATGATGCCTCAGAATGCAAAGTTTTGATTTCTAATTATGAAACACAGTATTACTAACATATTTAAGATCCTACACTGTATTATTTTTATATATATAAATACTATGCTTCTTCCTAAGAAATGATTTTCCTCACAAACCAAGTACCAGAAGAAATAAAAACTGTATAGCACAGGGAATTGTATTAAATATCCTGTGATAAACCATTATGAAAAAAGAATATGTGTGTGTGTATATATATATAACTTAGTCATTTTATTGTCCAACAGAAATTAAACACAGCATTGTAAATCAACTATACCTCAATAAAACAAAAAGAAATAATAACTAATCTATGTATTTCTTTTTGTAAAAATAGAAGTGACATAAAATCACATGTCAATTATACCACACACAAAAATTACCTAAAAATGATATCAGCCATCTGAACACAGATGCTAAATCTATAAAACTCTTAGAAAATAACATAGGAAAAAGACTTTGCAACATTGGATTTGATAGTAATTTCTTGGATAGGACATCAAAAACATAGCGAATCAAAGGAAAAATAAATTAGACTATACCAAATTAAAAACTTTTGTGCATCAAAGGACACGAACAACAGAGTGAAAAGGCAACCCACAGAATGGAAGAAAATATCAGGAAATCATATACCTCATAAGTAGTTAATATCCAGAATATACAAAGAATTCCAATAACTCAACAATAAAATCTGATTAAAAAACAGACAATGGACTTGATCAGACATTTCTCCAAAGAAGAAATACATATGGCCAGTAAGCACAGAAACAATGCTCAATATCACTAACCTTTAAGAAAATGCAAATCAAAACCACAGGAGATACCAGTTCACACTCATTAGGATGGTTATTTAAAAGAAAAAATAACAAATGTTGATGAGGATGTAAAGAAACTGGAATCCTTGTGCACTGTTGTTGGGAATGTAAAATGGCGCAGCTGCCATCAAAAACAGTATGGTGGCTCCTCAAAAAATTAAAACCTAGAATTATGTTATGATCTGGCAATACCACTCTATGGGTGTATAACTCCAGAACTGAAAACAAGGATTCAAATGTATATTTGGAGACTTGTGTTCATGGCAACATTATTCAACAACAGTCAAAAGTTGTAAGCAATCTAAGCATCTACTGGAAGATGAATAGATAAACAGAATGTGGTATGCATACTACAGAATATTGTGCTGTGCTTAGTTGCTCAGTCATGTTCGACTCTTTGAGATGCCATGGACTGTAGCCCGCCAGGCTCCTCTGTCCATGGGGATTCTGCAGGCAAGAATATTGGAATGGGTTGCCATGTCCTCCTCCAGGGGATCTTCCCGACCCAGGGATTGAACCTAGGTCTCCTGCATTGCAGGCGCATTCTTTACCAGTTGAGCCATAGGGAAGCCCAAGAATACTGGAGTGGGTAGCTTATCCCTTCTCCAGGGGAGCTTCCTGACCCAGGAACTGGGGTCTCCTGCATTGCAAGTGGATTCTTTACCAGTTGAGCTACCAGGGAAGCCCACTATGGAATATTATCCAGCCTTAAAGGTGAAGGAAATCTTACACACATCACAACATAGATGAACTTTGAGAACATTATGCTAAGTGAAATAAGCCAGTTATAAAAGGATACAAGTATGATTTCACTTATATGAGATACCTATAGTCAAGTCATAGAGACAGAAAATCTCTGTAGTGAACAAGGAATGAGAAGCTATGTTGAATGGGTACAAAATTTCAGATTGGGAAGATGAAAAAATTTTGGATGTGGATGGTGGTGATGGTTGTACAACAATGTGAATATACTTAACACCACTGAACTATATACTTAAGCATGATTAAAATGGTAAATTTTATGTATACTTTACCACAGAAATATAAATACAAACACTTCTACAAAGTTGTTAAAAGAAAAAAAAACTGACAGGGCCAATTTACATGGAAAAGCAAATTAAAGGATGATTGAAGAAAATCTATGATTTCTTTCTTTCAGTGGTGAAAGGAATAGTGACAGAGTCAACACACTGGTGCAATCAGACAGAGAAGAAGGTGAAAAAACTGCAACAAGATTTTCCTATATGCTTGGATAGGCAATAAGTTACCAAGTTGGTCCTAAAGTATATACTATGAGGATCCATGAGCTGACCCAGATAACAAAAGATCCAGGTAAACAAACACCCTGACATGTCTGGTCACAGCTCTTTGAAGGACAGTGACAGTTCTTAACTGTAGTATCTGACCTACGTATGTGCTCACAAAAGCAGTACTGATTCTAATATGACTATCTACAGAAAACAAAGCTAATACAAACACGCAAGAACCAAATAAACACTCACCAGCAAGAGTCCTAGACAGTGGCAGATGTATGCTTACAAGATCTTCAGATACTTTGTAGGACTTAGTTTCCAAAGTATGACCACACAATTGTATTACTGTTTTGCTACTAGATTTGAAACCTGTACTGCACCTCATCACAGCTTTGTGACATTCTTTATAAGCCACTAGTAAGAGTTCTTCCTAAAAGGAAAGTAAGAATGCAAATAAACTGATAAGTTACCTACTTTATTATTAATATATCATTTAATAAAAATTTACTATTAAATAAATACAAGCACAAAATTGTTCTATGTGTTATTAGAGCTACCTCAACAGGATCTGCAAACCTGTAGGAAACATTAAGACAGTCAGACAGATACAGATACACAATCAAAGTAAAAAATTGTAAGCCATGGAAGTGGTATAAACTAATAACTCTAATAGGGCAAAAAAAGAAAAAAAATCACAAACAACTGGGAACACACATTTGTAAACATAGCTTTTGAGTGGGGTCTGAAAGAATATGCAGCTTAAGCATGGGGAGAAGATGGAGAGATGGTAGCAATGTAAGCAGAGATACAGAAAAAACAAACAGAAATAAGGGGAAGTACAATTCCTGTTCAGGGAGTGGAAAAGAATAAAATCTGGATAAATCAGAGGCTTATGGATAGAATTAATGAGCCAGTAAACTGGAAACACGCCTTGGCACAGCCATGTGAATCTGAATAGACTCGAAGAGTATCTGATATGTAATAATGTAGTCAACTTATTGTTTCAAGAAGAATTAGTGGGTGTCACTGAAGATGATGGATTGGAAGGGGCAATGTTAGGAGACAAGGAAACCAACAGAAAGTTTCACTACTAAGTTAAGTGTAAGGTGATAAGGGACTCAACAAGGGTGGGGCCAGTCATGGCAAAAAAGAATAAACTTACAGGAAATACGTTAGGATTATAAAACAAATTTAGAAGGAGGAAGACTCAAATCTGGGTGAGTATGGGAAGGAGATGAGTCAAAGGTCACTTTTTAAGAGCATTTCTCACATGGATTTTATTTTTACAAAAGAATTCTATAGTTAAATTTTGGGACTATTCCTCTTAGAAATGATTGATTAACCCACTGATTTATCAAAAGGTTTGAGAAGTTCAGTGGTTTAAAAAAATGTTTGATTTTGTTCACCCTAACATTTTTCAATCTTCCCTGAACACAAAACATTTTTTTCCCTCAAAGGTCTGTTAACATCTAATACACAGAACACAGTAGCTCTCAGATTTCCTATATGGATGAATGCATGAATCATGGTGTCATGAACAGAACAAGAAAGTCAAGAAGAGAAAATGCAAGCTGGAAATAGAATGAAATGATGACAAATCAATTTACTAATATTGAGTTTGAAATAGAAATTAGGATCTAAGCAGTCATGTGCAACACACAAACACAAGTGATACTATAGCTTGGGAAAGTTATGAAGTTTTAACTGAGGTGGGAGAAATAAAAGATCTGTAAGAAAGAGAAGAAAATATTGGGGAATGTCTCGTTTACTAGGCAGAAAGAACTGAGGGGGAAAAGGCAATCACTGATTGAAATGGGTAATCAATAATAGAAATATCAGGATAAGAAGGCTTGTGAAAATCAGAGGGAAAGAGAATTTCAAAATGATTAAGATTCTCAAAAGAACACAATGCTACAGGTATTTAAGGAAGAGGGAAAAGACCTGAATTTGGTTACTAAATAGATCCTTTGAAATTTTTTCAAGAGACAGTTCCTATTAATTCCTAAGGACAGAAGCCTGGCTCTAAAGCAGTTTTAGAAGCTAAAGAGTGGTAACAGCATATGTAGATGACTTCAGATGATAGTAAATGTAGACATCTGCAGGTGAAAAGATGAACACTACACACTGACCTCATCTCCAGTGATTAACCATGCCCTCCACAAAGGTGAGGAGAGCCAAAAAACATGTGCTGTGACAGACAACTGGACAATATTTCCTGTCCTTACTGTTCTATACAGCTACTGCGTTCGATTGAAGTCTATTGTGTCTGTGAGTGTAGCTGCCACTCTGAACCTGTGACCAACTGCTGGTGGTGCAACAGAAAAGGAAAAAAGGAAGACCGAAAACAGTTTATGAAGTAGCAGTGACAAGGGGTCTTTTAGTCTCATTGTTTTTAAGGACAGTCCTGGTGTTTGAGGCAGATGAATGAAAGAGTGGGAAATACCAGAGGAAGGAAACTCCAGGAAGAAGTAACATAGATTGAGACCAAGAGCCTAGGTAGAGACAACACTTCAAGAAAGAGGTAAAAAGAAAGAGACCAATAGTGAAGATATATGCAGAAACTCAGTGAATAGACTATAGTGAGTGGTACAGAAAAACTGGAGAAGATGAAAAAATTTGAGATAATGTTAATTTTCTTAGAGCAGAAATAAATGAGGTCATCTTCTCAAAAGGGAATCTGATTAGGATTATGTGTTTAAAGAGGGTTATGGTCTACCAGAGAGATGGTATGGGGAGGGAGGTGGGAGGGGGGTTCAGGATTGGGAACACGTGTACACCCATGGCGGATTCATGTTGATGTATGGCAAAACCAATACAGTATTGTAAAGTAAAAAAAAAACAAACCAGTATGATAGCATAAAAAAAAAAAGTTTCCAGCATGAGGAAAAAAATAAATAAATAAAGAGGGTTATGGTCTAAAATTATTGCTTAAGGAAAAACATTAGTTCTATATTTTAAGAGTAATATTTTTAGTGGTTGAATGCACACAAGACTCTTGATTGAATAAATAGCCACCCACTTCCACTGTTGGATTATTTAAAGGTCTAATCCTAATTTTCATATTATTAATATTCATGTCCAAGGAAATAAATTTAATTAATTTATTAATTGATTAGTGTGTGTTGTAATTTTTAAATTCCACTCTTCCCAACAGTAAATGGAATGCCATGGAGCACATTTTCTAAGTGTAAAAAACTACAAATTTAATAAGATGATTCAAATATATAAGAAAATATCAGAAGTAATAAAACTTTACATCAAGGAAGTTGCAACATAAAACTGTGCTATTAATATTAACCATTAGAACACTTAAAAAGGCACTGATCCTCCTAACAAGCTTTACTTACATCACAAGCACACCATTCTTGGAACATTAGTAAAATATTCTTCAACTGCATCTGTATAGCAATGGCAGCCTCCCAGTCAGGATCTACTTCTATGTGTTGCCCAACTTGCCTTCTGATTTCTTCCATTCCCTATAAGAAAAGAGTAATTAACATACATACATGGGCCCTCTTTCTTTGCTCCTCCATTGGCAAAATATAAAATTATCAAGGTTCATACTCACGTATGCTTAAGTATTTTTTTTAAACATGGCTATCTAAGTCAGAATGCATGGATTCAAACTCTTACTCTTGTCACTCTCTAGCTGTATGATCCTGGTCAAATTATTTCTAAGCTATGATTCCCTTGTATGTAAAATGGGGATAATAATAGTAACTACCTCATAAGATTGCTATGAGGCTCAAAAGAAATAAGGCGTGAAGATATTTACAACAGTTATCACATACTATACATTAATAAACATTAATAGTAACACTAGCAGTTAACTAAGGTCTATGAAAGCAGGATCAGTGAGGCAGTGTTTAAATTTTACTTTTACTTTACTACAATTATTCTTTCTCAAAACCATAATTTGCTCAAAACAAAACATGAAAAATTGGGATTAAATTTTTAAAATAAATTTATCTTACTGATGTACAGAAGAACTATCATACCTGCATACAGGTAAGAATCTTCAAAAAAGATCGAAAGCCTTCAAGGAACTGCATTCTTAATCTTTCTGTCCATACTGTGGGCTTGCTGATCAGGATATATCTAATATTTCAAGAGACAAAGAAACATTTCACTTTCCTATTTTGAGATAATTTTAAGGTTCTCAGGGCTATACACAATGTTGATTCATCAAAATTATGTATTCTAATTTCTTACAATTCTAGGCAGCACTAGAATTATGCCAGCAAAATGTGAATGCTCTACCAGAGGCAGATGTCAAGGCTAAAGCCTGACTTCTCCACTCAAAAATTAGGCTGATTAAGTGAACCTAGAAGGAAACTAGCTGGTCACAGATGGACAATCACAATACAAATTTTCTAGAAGCATTCATATCCTTTACCCAAAGGACCAGATGAAATCCCCTCAGTCTCAAAATACATGTTAAAACTACCTGTGCAGGATGTCTGTTGTCTGTGCAAACTGTTTCAGTATATTCTGTAAGTTAACAACTAATCTTATTCATTAAAATGACACGCTTTTACCCCTAAAGCATGTAGTCATAAGAATTACAGAAAAATTGCAACGCATATAGTAGTTTGGCCTGAGGGTTCAATACCTTTATTGCTGCTGCTCAGTATGACTAGAGATTTGTAACTTGGTGTGAATATCTGGTACTGGTTACCAGAGCCATTCAATCCTGTTATCTGATTTCAGTACCATAGATAAACTACTGCTGGTGGGTCAGGAAATTTATAAAAGACTTCCTACCTCCAGGCATTCTTTGCCCTGATCCAGAAGAAGGATATAAACACCTATGTCATCCTGGCTTACATATCAGAATATATTTGTTTCAAAAGATAAACAGACCCAATGTAGCCTACAATTGATAAGAACAGTACTTCTTTAGGCTGCAAAGAAAATGACTGGTTTCACGTCCAATGGGAACAAGGTTTACCATGAAATAACTTCTCAGGAAGGAATAATTAATAATTGATGAAATGATTTTGCACTCAGTCAACCCAAATCAATTCCTATTACACAAAGGTATCAGAAACAGAAACACAGATGAGATACCCAACCCTTGAGGTTCACAGTGTAGAGGGAAAAAACAGATATGTATGCTGGACACTGTAATCCAAAATTAAGCTCCCCAAAAAACGACACAAAGGAAGTAATGCAGAACATAAAAGACAAGGCAAAAAGATGGAGGAAAAACTAAGTTTTATTTGTAAAGATAATAAGGATTACAGCTTAATTTTTCCCTTTCTTTAAATATTCATTAATATGTCCAAAGTTAAAATACAATCATCTGGACTTTATCAAAGAAATAACTTTAAAGTATGTTAATTACATTCTAAACTTTTCCTTTAAAGTAAAAGTAAAAAAAGACTAAAGTTTAAATTCTATCACAATGAATAAATGGCATCAAAGATTGGCTGTTTTCTAGAGCACAGTTCAGTTCAGTTGCTCAGTCGTGTCCGACTCTTTGCGACCCCATGAATCGCAACATGCCAGGCCTCCCTGTCCGTCACCAACTCCCGGAGTCCACTCAGACTCATGTCCATAGAGTCAGTGATGCCATCCAGCCATCTCATCCTCTGTCGACCCCTTCTCCTCCTGCCCCCAATCTCTCCCAGCATCAGAGTCTTTTCCAATAAGTCAACTCTTCACATGAGGTGGCCAAAGTACTGGAGTTTCAGCTTTAGCATCATTCCTTCCAAAAGAAATCCCAGGGCTGATCTCCTTCAGAATGGACTGGTTGGATCTCCTTGCAGTCCAAGGGACTCTCAAGAGTCTTCTCCAACACCACACTTCAAAAGCATCAATTCTTCAGCACTCAGCCTCCTTCACAGTCCAGCTCTCACATCCATACATGACCACTGGAAAATCCATAGCCTTGACTAGACGGACCTTGGTTGGCAAAGTAATGTCTCTGCTTTTGAATATGCTGTCTAGGTTGGTCATAACTTTTCTTCCAAGGAGTAAGCGTCTTTTAATTTCATGGCTGTAGTCACCATCTGCAGTGATTTTGGAGCCCCCCAAAATAAAGTCTGACACTGTTTCCAATGTTTCCCCATCTATTTCCCATGAAGTAATGGGATCAGATGCCATGATCTTCGTTTTCTGAATGTTGAGCTTTAAGCCAACTTTTTCACTCTCCACTTTCACTTTCATCAAGAGGCTTTTTAGTTCCTCTTCACTTTCTGCCATAAGGGTGGTGTCATCTGCATATCTGAGGTTCTTGATATTTCTCCTGGCAATCCTGATTCTAGCTTGTGCTTCTTCCAGCCCAGCATTTCTCATGATGTACTCTGCATAGAAGCTAAATAAGCAGGGTGACAATATACTGCCTTGACATACTCCTTTTCCTATTTGGAACAAGTCGGTTGTTCCATGTCCAGTTCTAACTGTTGCTTCCTGACCTGCATACAGATTTCTCAAGAGGCAGGTCAGGTGATCTGGTATTCCCATCTCTTTTAGAATTTTCCACAGTTTATTGTGATCCACACAGTCAAAGGCTTTGGCATAGTCAATAAAGCAGAAATAGATGTTTTTCTGGAACTCTTCTTGCCTTTTCCATGATCCAGCGAATCATCTCTCTGGTTCTTCTGTGTTTTCAAAAACCAGCTTGAACATCTGGAAGTTCACGGTTTCACTTATTGCTGAAGCCTGACTTGGAGAATTTTGAGCATTACTTTACTAGTGTGTGAGATGAGTGCAATTGTGTGGTAGTTTGAGCATTCTTTGGCATTGCCTTTCTTTGAGATTGGAATGAAAACTGACCTTTTCCAGTCCTGTGGCCACTGCTGAGTTTTCCAAATGTGCTGGCATATTGAGTGCAACACTTTCACAGCATCACCTTCCAGGATTTGAAATAGCTTAACTGGAATTCCATCACCTCCACTAGCTTTGTTCGTAGTGATGCTTTCTAAGGTCCACCTGACTTCCCATTCCAGAATGTCTGGCTCTAGGTGAGTGATCACACCATCGTGATATACAGTGCTCCTCAAAAGGTTGGTTCACACACCAGAAGTATCAGCATCAAGTAAATCTTTAGAAATGCAGAATCTTGGGTTCTAGTCAGATCTACTCAGTCTGTGTTTTAACAAGCTCCCACAATGATCTGCAGTCATATTAATATTTGAGAAGCACTAGAGATCTAGAGAGAAGAATTTATGTTTCTAGTGACTTCACATAGTTTATGCCTGACTCCTGTAGGAGACCTAGGAAGTAAAGAAGATGCAAGAGACAGGAAGAAAAGAAAGAGTAAAGAAGAAAAGAAACAACTAAAAGGCGTTAAAAGTATTTGTGGCTATTTCTGACTTAGAAGGGTTTCAAGAAGTAGTGAATGAATAAGGCTATGGGGAAATAATAAGAATGACTACAAAATTTCTACAATGAGAGACTGAGAAGTGGGGATCAATAATTACTTGTAAAATGAAGGGCATATCTGATTGCTGTTTTAGGCCAGGTTTCAGAGAAGGCTTTACTGCTGTTTATATAGTCTGTGAGGCTACTTGATGTAGTGAAAGGAACATGAGCATTACAGACAAATAGTGCTAGGGTCAAATCCTGCCACTTACTAGCTTTATGACCTTATGCAATTAATTATAATCTACAAATAAAGATTATATCACCTGCCTTATGAGAACATTGCAAGAATAAAATGAAGTAAAATAAGTAAAGCTCCTCAACACACAATGGTTACTAATAAATAACACAGGACCCTTGTGAGAGGGAATTAAATAAGTCCTCAAAAGACATTAATTTTCCCTTCTCCTTGTCATTAGAGATATGTCTATTTATATAAGGATGTAGAAAAGAAGTTGTGAGCATTAGAAGAGTGGGAAAACTTTAAAATTACCTTCCCAACCAAGGACCCTAAAGGTTTACCACAGGGGTAGGCCTCCCAGGTGGTACAACAGTGAAAGAATTCCACCTGCTAATGCAGGGGACAAGGAGATGCAGCCTGGAGGAGGAAATGGCAACCCACTCTAGTATTCTAGCCTGGAGAACTCCATGGACAGGGAAGTCTGGCAGGCTATAGTCTATGGGGTCGCAAAGAGTTGAAGTAACTCTAAATTATTTACTGCAGAGAATAATTATAGTCAGAGATCCACAAAATAAAATAAAATATGGTAAAATAATGAGTGATTATGCACTACTTCTCTGGATAGAAAAATAACTCTGTTATAAGAATACTTCAGAGTAATGAGAAGTACAGTAAAGAGATTTTTCCTACACAGCAGACCAAAGGAATGACAAATAGAGTAATTTAACACTAAGCATTAAGTACTGCTATTTGGAGTTTTTGTATATTTTTTGTTTGTTTTGTGTGATATAAATTATGCATAATTTGCAAATCACACTAGCTAAATGGTAATTCACTACTGAACTCATTGCCATCTCAACTTGTACTGAAGATATGATAACATAATAATTTAAGGAACTTTAAAGAATGAATGTTATAATCATGTTTAGAAACTGAGGAATTGGAAAAGGTCTGGAAGCATTTTTCTCAGTATTACCAAGGATCCAATGAATAGTTTCAGAAATTTTGTCAAATGTATTTTTCTAATTAAACTATTTCTAGGTTGGTTTGGAAACTTGTTTGTATCCCTTTATACCTTACATGGTCACTAGAGGAAATGGAAAAAATTAGAGTGATTTTATTCCCCAAGGGACAAGAATAAATAATCATATATATCTCAGAGCTCTTTTTTTAAACAGCAAAGTAAATGAAACATATTTTGTCAATATGTTCTCAAAATAATTTTTTGAAGTTTATGATTTATTGAATCCTTTATATAGCATAATCCTTACAGTAGTCACCATCTATTTTAAAAAAATAGAAATTTATTTCCTTTTAGGTTCAATGATCCCAAATATGATCTATCATGTGATTTCAACTTCAGTTTAAAAGGAAACTCTATTCTCTTCAGAGAGAATGTCTTAAGAAACCTTGGATGAACATATATAACTTGATCATATCTAGGAAAAAGGGAATTAAAAATATTCACATCAACAAGATCCTTTGAAACTAACCACAAAGAGACTATGCAAGAGGGGCAGAAGCAAAATGCATGAGTGGAAGTGAGTGGAAGACATGGTGACTACAATGGAGATTTATTTAATGATCCCCAAAGACCCTACATCCTATGAGAGGCCCTTCCTCAGTACCTTCTTTATTGACCTGATTTTAACTCTATAAGAAGCCTTCACTTAAGAGATTTACTGACATGACAGTCACAGTTCTTTGTACTCGTCATCACTAGATAACCAAAAAGATCAGACGTTTATTTATAGGATAGAATAAATCCAACTGTGTTTAATAGGTACCCTCACCTTTTGACTTGAACAACTTACTTTAGATCACAAATTACTGCATATACTCTTCCCAATTTGTCTTGGCTATAACCCTGGAAGTTGAATTTATTGTTCCTATCCAAATACTCAGGCAAAACTTCCAGGAGAGTTTCAGTAATGACAGAGATAACATTCTGCTCTTCAATAAGATGTCGAGCCTGTAGAATATGTCAAGAATATTGTCATTAGTATAAACTCATTATAGTATGGATTTTATCTATCCATTTGGTTGGTAAGTCATTTTGAATAAATGTTTGCTGAGCATCAAACACAGTCCTTATTCTCACAGAATAGCAATTCTGAGAAATTATTTTCTAAAAGTTCTCTACTTCTCAGGAACTGGAAAAAACCTGTCTGAACACCCCAAGCCCATCACACATGTTACTGACATGAATGTTTACCACTATTAATTATACAGTGAGCGAAGTAGAACAAACACATATACTTCAGGCTTCTATCATATACATTATGTATTCTGACATTTCCCCCTCACTCACAATTCAATTTCTCTTTCATATCCTTTTCTCTGGGCTTTGAAAAGAGAAAGTAGAAACCAAACTGTCCATAAGAAACAGCAATGGTAGTAGTACAAAAAGGAAGCAGAATCCTTCACTCTCCTCCCATGCTTTGCAGCACCATCTCCTGCAAATGCCTGACAGTCACACTCTCCCCCAGTTTTGCTGTATCTTAGGCTCTCCTCTCACTCCCAACAACAGTAAGAGTAAAGGTGTTAATAAGGCACTGCTCCTAAGTTACTCTAGACACCAAGAAACCAGCTCTGGTGTTCCCCTGCAGAGATGAGGACTTTCAAACCAACTCAGAGCCACCACTCCCACTCCACGAGTTACCTAGACCTTGGGAACCATTAAAGTATTCACATGCTGATACCACTGAAGAATTATTCAATTTTCCAAGTGGAATAGAACACAGTGACTCAGAAATTGTTTTAATTCAACATTAAATAAAATTCTTTAAAAACAAAACAAATGTTACTTTTAAAAATTGTCAAGACTAATTAATACATACCAAAGTAGGAACAGTAAACATCTGAACTGAGAGTGCAGTTATAGAGATACTTCTGTCATGATCATCACTGATATAGTCTTTCTGGAGCTGCTTGTAATACTGAAAGATACAACAATAAGTAGAGAAGCAATTATAAATGACTACTGAAAACTTTTAAAATCCCAATTTTAACAGCTGCTATATTTATTTCTATGTATAAGATGGCAAGTATTGTAATACCTATTTACTAAAGGGAGATAGTACAGTCAACAAAAATTTACTAAAACAGCAAGTAACAAAAGATTGAATAATAATTCAGCTATCCAATCTAGTATAGTAAGAAATAATGATTTTTAAAAAACAAAACACACATACATACACACAGAGGTAAAAATCACAGAGCACTGCAAAGGTGTAATGTATCCTTTATCCAAACAGAATCTGGGGCAATCTTTAGCAGATTTTCTTCCCAATGAAATACAGCAGGGACTATATTAAATGTATTTAAAAACTGATATGACCCAGAAAATCAATCATCAGATTCAATCCAGCCTTAAACAGAATGGATGCTGGCTATGCATAACTTCTTATCCATACTAATGCATACCAGATGAAAATCAACCCTGATATCTTGCGAGAACAAAAACAATAATACATCCAGTCATGCCTCAAGCAGCTATTATATGTAAGCACAGTATTAGATCCTTGACCTACATATTTTATCCCATCCATTAGAATTCACACGAAGTTTAACAGGTAATCCTAAGGAGGGTAAACTGCTGTTGTATAAAGAAAAAATTCATTTCAGATCACATACATGGTCCTTTATTCTACCTCTAAAGAGTTTTTGAAGAATAGAGTTGATAATTTGAGTTGTCATCACCTTTCAAGAAACCAAATATCTTAGCTGCTTTTATCAATCTAATTATAAAATCCAGGAAGTGCAAGTATCTTATCCCACAGTATCATTTACCTGTGATAACCATTATTTCACATTCTGCTTCCAATTCCATTCTGATTCTACCTCTGACCTAAGTTTTGCAGAATTTTGTGCAACTCAAAATCAGAATAAACTAACAAGTATTTCTTGCATACCTCTGTATAAGACAAAGTAGAAGATTTAAAGAAGTACATGTTCTAACTAATTTAACTTGAGAGACACACAAGAAAATACAACAATGTAAGGGATATACAATAGATCAACAAAACAACATTAAAAAGCTATAGAAGCAGTCCTAAGAAGGCGGAGGAACAGGAGAACTAGGACACTTTTCCTCCCACAAATTCATCAAAAGATCATTTGAATGCTGAGCAGCTTCCACAAAACAATTTCTGAACACTGGCGGAAGACACCAAGTACCCAGAAAGGCAGCTCATTCTCCTTGCAAGAAGATAGGACAAAACATAAAAGACAAAGGGAGACGCAAAAGAGTTAGGGACAGACACTGGTCCTGGGGAGGGAGTTGTGACTGAGGAAAAGTTTCCAAACAGTAGGAAACCCTCTCTCAGGTGGGTCTGTGGGGAGTTTCGCAATTTCAGTGGGCAACATAACCAGGAGAAAAAAAGAAAAAAAAAAACCACAAAACCCACAGAATACTCACCTAAACACAACTGCCAGTGGAAAAGTAGCCCAAACGCTTGCGTTTGCCACCAGCCAGCAGGGGCTGGACAGGGAGGGGTAGGCTGCATAATCGGTGCTTAGGGTAAGGACTGGGCCTGAATGCCCTGAGGACAATCTGAGGGAGCTAACGTGAGACAGCAACCCAAAGTGTGGGATAGCCAGAGAGGGGGAAAAAAGAAAAAGAGAACTTTCCCACAAAAGGCTTTAAAGCACAGCCTGTGTTGCTCACAGAACAAAGGACTGAGACAATACCAAAGGAGAGCTAGCCGGCTGTGTACAGCCCTCTGCTCTCTCCCCTCTGTTGGAGGCAGAGAAGCAGGTGAGTGACAGCCAGAGTTGGAAGGCAAGTGGCTGCTCCAATCTTGGTCCCAGAGATGGCATCCTCCACTAAACTGTGAGCAGGCTTCCAGTTGCTAACCATGTCTTCCTGGGATCCTGGATGGTTGATATCTGCCAGGAGGGTCGCAGCCTGAGATCAGCTCACCAGAAGAGACATGCAGGGTACCTGGGAAACCACGTGGCTGGGACTGGGGAGGTGATTAAGATGCATGGCCCACCTGGGACAGTGCATCTGCCAAACACCTGGTGGCCTGAGCTGCTCAGACCTGGGAAGGGTACAAAATGCATGCCCAACCGAGTCTGTGCCCTGCGGAGTACCTGAAAACCTGAGCAGCTGAGACCTGGGATGTGCACAAACTGCAGGGCCTGCTTTGGACAGTGCCCCTGCAGAGCACCCTGGAGCCTGAGCAGTGTGGACTCAGGAAGCACATGCTGCCGTGAGCTGGGGCAAACTCAGTGTGGTCCATACACTGCGAGCACTCCCCTCACACGCCAGCAATATTTGCTTGCAGTGTCCCTCCCTCCCCACAACACAACTGAACAAGTAGGCCTAAATAAGTGACCACCTTCGGCCCCTTGTGTCAGGGCAGAAATTAGACACTGAAGAGACTTGCAAACAGAGGAAGCCAAAATAAAGAAGAGGGAACAGCTCTGGAAGTAACAGGCGCAACAGATTAAACCCCTGTAGTTAACACTGACTAAGCACTGGAGGGGCCTATAGACCTTGAGAACAAGTACAAGCTGGAACAAGGAACTATCTGAAACTAAACCGACCCCACACTGCCCACAACAGCTTCAGAGAAATTCCTAGATATATTTTTACTATTATCACTTTTTCATTTTTTTAAACTTTAACCTCTTTATTACTCCTTTAATTTTCATTTTTATAACCTATTATTATGTTGCAGAAAAAAAGACCCTATTTTTAAAGCAAATTTCACATATATATATTTTATAATTTTTGTGATTGATTTTGTTTTGTATTTCCAATATTGTTTTTTTTGAAAGTCTAACCTCTACTCTAGATTTTTAATCTCTGCTTTTTGGTATTTGTTATCAATTTTGTACCTTTAAGAATCTAATCTTCAGTATTCATTTTCACTCAGGGGTGTGATTACTGGCTTGATTGCTCTCTCCCCTTTTGAATCTCCCTTTCTTCCCCCAGGTCATCTCTATCTCCTCCCTCCCCCTTCTCTTCTTGACTTAACTCTGTGAATCTCTCGGGGTGTTCTGGGCTGTGGAGAACACTTAGGGAACTGATTACTGGCTAGACTGGTCTCTCCCCTTTTGACTGCCCCTCTTCTCCTCCTGGTCACCTCTATCTCCCTCCTCCCTCTTCTCTTCTCTATGTAACTCTGTGAATCTCTCTGGGTGTCC
Organism: Ovis aries; assembly: GCF_016772045.2. Lineage (NCBI taxonomy): Eukaryota > Metazoa > Chordata > Mammalia > Artiodactyla > Bovidae > Ovis > Ovis aries. Next base: position 36,504,897 of record NC_056060.1, read on the forward strand.
GCTGCTGTGGAGAATTGCTTCACCATTAACCTAGGTATTTTCTCATCTGTACTGTATGGATGGAGAAGTCTTGAGGCTACTGTAAGAGAAGGGCAGAAAGCCAGAGGCAGGTGGCTTAGCTCTAAAACTTGAGAACATCAGAGAACTCCTGATTCCAGGGAATATTAATAGACAAGAGCTCACTCAAAAGCCTCCATACCTACACTGAAACCAAGCTCCACCCAAGGGACAAGTTCCAGGGCAAGACATAATATGCTAATTCTCCAGCAAAGCAGGAGCACAACCCTGAACATTAAAAGACAAGTTGTCCAAAGCCATGTCAAACTCATAGACACCTCCAAACTCACTACTGGACACTTCACTGCACTCCAGAGAGAAGAGATACAGCTCCATCCGCCAGAACACAGATGCAAGCTCCCTTAACCAGGAAACCTTGACAAGCCACTAGTCCAATCCCACCCACAGGAAGCAGGCTCCACAATAAAGAGGAAACACAAACTTCCAGCCTACAGAAAGGGCACCCCAAACACAGCAATAGAAACAAAATGAAAAGACAGAAATATTCAGCAGGTAGGGGAACATGATAAATGCTCACTAAACCAAACAAAAGAGGAGGAGATATGGAGTCTACCTGAAAAAGAATTCAGAATAATGATAATACAGCTGATCCAAAATCTTGAAAACAAAATGGAGTTACAGATAAATAGACTAGAGACAAGGATTGAGAAGATGCAAGAAATGTTTAACAAGGACCTATAAGAAATAAAGAGTCAATCAGTAATGAATAATGCAATAAATGAGATCAAAAACACTCTGGAGGGAACCAACAGTAGAATAACTGAGGCAGAAGATAGGATAAGTAAGGTGGAAGACAGAATGGTGGAAATAAATGAAGCAGAGAGGAAAAAAGAAAAAAGAATAGAAAGAAATGGGGACAACCTCGGAGACCTCTGGGACAATGTTAAACACCCCAACATTCGAATAACAGGTGTCCCAGAAGAACAAGACAAAAAGTCAAGGCATGAGAAAATACCTGAGGAGATAATAGTTGAAAACTTCCCTAAAATGGGGAAGAAAATAGACACCCAAGTCCAAGAAACCCAGAGAGTTGCAAACAGGATAAACCCAAGGAAAAACACCCCAAGACACATATTAATCAAACTAATGAAGAGCAAATATCAAAAGCAGCAAGGGAAAAGCAATAAATAACACACAAAGGGATCCCCATAAGGATAACAGCTGATCCTTCAACAGAAACTCTTCAGGCCAGAAGGGAAAGGCAGGACATACTTACAGTGCTGAAAGAGAAAAACCTACAAGCCAGATTACTATAACCAGCAAGGATCTCATTCAAATATGAAGGAGAAATCAAAAGCTTTACAGACAAGCAAAAGCTGGGAGAATTTACACCACCAAACCAGCTCATCAACAAATGCTATAGGATCTTCTCTAGAGAGGAAACACAGAAAAGGTTTATAAACTCAAACCCAAAACAACAAAGTAAATGGCAACGGGATCATACCTATCAATAATTACCTTAAATGTAAATGGGTTGAAAAGACAGACTGGCTGGATGGATACAAAAATAAGACCCCTATATATGCTGTCTACAAGAGACCCACGTCAAGCCAAGGGACACATACAGACTGAAAGTGAAGAGCTGGCAAAAGATATTTCATGCAAATGTAGACCAAAAGAAAGCAGGAATAACAATACTCATATCAGATAAAATAGACTTCGAAATAAAGACTGTGAAAAGGGACAAAGAAGGACTTTACATAATGATCAAAGGATCAATCCAAGAAGATATAATAATTATAAATATAAATGCACCAAACATAGGAACACCTCAATACATAAGGCAAATGCTAACAAGTATGAAGGAGGAAATTAACAGTCACACAATAATAGTGAGAGACTTTAATACCCTACTCACACCTATGGATAGCTCAACCAAACAGAAAATTAGTGAGGAAACACAAACTTTTAATGATACAATGAACTGGTTAGACCTAATTGATATCTATAGGACATTTACCCCAAAACAATGACGTTCACCATTTTCTCAAGTGCACATGGAACATTCTGCAGGACAGAACACATCCTGGGCCATAAATCTAGCCTTGGTAAATTCAAGAAAACTGAAATCATTTCAAGCATCTTTTCTAATCACAATGCAGTAAGATTAGATTTCAACTACAGGGAAAAAGCTATTAAAGTACAACATATGGAGGCTAAAAAACATGCTTCTGAATCACGGAAGAAAAAGGAAATCAAAATATGCATCGAAATGAATGAAAATGAAAACACAACAACCTAAAACCTATGAGATTCAGTAAAAGCAGTGCTGAGTGGAAGGTTCATAGCAACACAAGCTAACCTCCAGAAAACAAGAGAAAAAATAAATAAATAATGTAACTTTACACCTAAAGCAACTAGGAAAAGAAGAAACGAAGAACCCCAGGGTTAGTAGAAGGAAAGAAATCATAAAAATTAGAGCAGAAATAAATGAAAATGAAACAATAGAGACTACAGTAAAAAAACAAAACTAAAAGCTGGTTCTTTGAGATGATAAATAAAATAAAATAGACAAACCATTACCTAACTCAAGAAAAAAAAGGGAGATGAATCAAATCAACAAAATTAGAAATGAAAATGAAGAAATCACAACAGACAACACAGAAATACAAAGGATCATAAGAGACTACTATCAGCAACTATATGCCAATAAAATGGAATACTTGGAAGAAACAGATGAATTCTTAGAAAAGTATAACCTTCCAAAACTGAACCAGGAAGAAACAGAAAATCTTAACAGATTTATCACAAGCATTGAAATCGAAACTGTAATAAAAAATCTTCCAACAAACAAAAGTCCAGGACCAGATGGCTTCACAGCTGAATTCTACCAAAAATTTAGAGAAGAGCTAACACCTATCCTACTCAAACTCTTTCAGAAAATTGCAGCAGAAAGGTAAATTTCCAAACGCATTCTATGAGGCCACCATCACCCTAATACCAAAACCAACGATGCCACAAAAAAAGAAAACTATACGCCAATCTCATGATAAACATAGATGCAAACATTCTCAACAAAATTCTAGCAAACAGAATCCAACAACCTATTAAAAAGATCGTACATCATGACCAAGTGGGCTTTATCCCAAGGATGCAAGGATTCTTCAATATCTGCAAATCAATCAATGTCATATGACACATGAACAAATTGAAAGATAAAAACCATATGATTATCTCAACAGATGCAGAGAAAGCCTTTGACAAAATCAAACACCCATTTATGATAAAAACTCTCCAGAAAGCAGGCACAGAAGGCATATACCTCAACATAATAAAAGCCATGTATGATAAACCCACAGCAAACATTACCCTTAATGGTGAAAAACTGAAAGCATTTCCCCTAAAATCAGGAACAAGACAAGGGTGCCCACTCTCACCTCTACTATTCAATATAGTTTTGGAAGTTTTAGCCACAGCAATCAGAGCAGAAAAAGAAATAAAAGGAACCCAAATTGGAAAAGAAGAAGTAAAACTCTCACTGTTGGTAGATGGCATGATCCTCTACATAGAAAACTCTAAAGACACCACCAGAAAATTACTAGAGCTAATCAATGAATATAGTAAAGTTGCGGGATATAAAATTAATACACAGAAATCGGAGAGAATCAAAGATGGCGGAGGAATAGGACGGGAAGACCACTTTCTCCCTCACAAATTCCTCAAAAGAACATTTCAACGCCGAGCAAACTCCACAAAACAACTTCTGTAGGCTGGCAGAGGACATCAGGCAACCAGAAAAGCAGACCATTGTCTTCAAAAACAGGTAGGATAAAATATAAAAGACGAAAAAGGAGACAAAGGAGGTGGGGAGGGAGCTCCGACCCAGGAAGGGAAGCCCGTCCCAGGAAGGGAATTTTAAGAAGAGAGGTTTCCAAACACCAGGAAACACTCTCCCTGCCGAGTCTGTGGCGAGCCTTGGAAACACAGAGGGCAACATAACAGGAAGGGAAAAATAAATAAATAATTAAAATCAACAGATTACAAGCCCAACAGTAACTCCCCTAGCGGAAAAGCAGCACAGACGCCTGCATCCGCCACAAGCAAGTGGGGGCAGGGCAGGGAAGCGCAGGAGGCACGGGCTGCAGTGCTTTGTAAGAATCATGCAGGAACACCCCACGCGCAACCAGAACGATCTAACTTGGGCTAGCAAACCAGACTGTGGGATAGCTACCACGCGAAAAGCTCGAACATAAAACACCGCCAGGACCGAGCACAGAACGAAGGACGGAACGGAATAAGCCGGCTGCAGACCATCCCCCGCCGGGGACAGGCAGCCAGAGCCTTAAAGGCTGGAAAGGAGCAATTGCAGACCCGGAGAGACTTTACTTACCTAACTGCAAGAAGGCTTCTTTGCTAAGACTTCTGGGGGTGCTGGACAGTCACCATCTGTCAAGGGGCACCAGCGGTCCACCCAGAAAACTGAGCAGCAGAGGCAGAAAAGGTGACAAGTCGCAGCGATCGCGCTCGCCAAACTCCTGAGCTACTCGGACCTGCGAAGGGCACAAAACGCAGTCCCAACCGCATCTGTGCCTCTGGGGGCTACCTGAGCGCCGAACCTGAGCGGCTTAGATCGGGGAAGTGCACACAGCCTAGGGCTGGTCTCAGATGGTTCCCGGCTGAGCATCGTAGAGCCGGAGCGGTTTGTGCGCAGCGAGAAGGGACAGGTCAAGCGGGGCTGAGACACTGTGTGCACACGACAGTGCTATTTGTTTGCAGCATCCCCCCTCCCCACAGCGCGACTGAACTAGTGAGCCTAAAAAACCAGCAAACAGAAGTTAAACAGAAGGAACCACCTTGGAAGTGACCCCACACTGCCCACAACATGAGAGAAGGGCCAGAAATATATTTACTATTTTTAAATTCATTCCTTTTTTTTTTCTAACTTTTTTTTAAATTGTTAAGTCTTTTATTTCTCCTCTAATTTTTATTTCTATAACCTACTATTACTATTTAAAAAAAAAGAAAAAGACCCTTTTTTTTTTTTTAAGGCAAACACCACATATAGTCTTTGGGTGGTTGTTGGTGTTTTTTGTTTTTGTTTTTTTTAATAATTCCTGCTTTTTTAAAAATTTACTCTTTTTTTTTTCCTTTCTTTCTTCCCTTTTACTTCTGCTTCTTTTCTTTAATATTGTATTTTTGAAAATCCAACCTCTACTCTAGATTTTTAATCTTTGCTCTTTGGTTTTTGTTGTCAATTTTGTACATTTAAAAACCCAAACTTCACTACCCAAGTTTACCTGAGAGCGAGATTAGTGGCTTGACCACTCTCTCCTCCTTTGGACTCTCCTTTTTCTCCACCAGGTGGCCTCTGTCTCTTTTCTCCCCCATCTCTTCTCTATCCAACTCTGTGAATCTCTGTGTGTTACAGACGGTGGAGAATACCTAAGGAACTGGTTACTGACAGGATTTGTCTCTCTCCTTCTCATTCCTCTCTCTTATCCTCCTGGTCACCTCTGTCTATTTCCTCCCTCTCCTCTACCCTGTATAACTCTGTAAATACCTCAGGGCGGTCCAGACTATAGAGCGCACATAAGGAAGTGACTACTGGCTAGCTTGCTCGCTCCTCTTTTGATCTCACCGCATCTCATTCCAGTCACCTCTAACTACCCCCTCCCTCTTCTCTTCTCCTTGTAACTCAGTGAACCTCTCTGAGTGTCCCTCAATGTGGAGAAACTTTTCATCTTTAACCTAGATGTTTTATCATCCGTGATGTATAGATGGAGAAGTCTAGAGGTTACTGTAAAAATAAAACTGAAAACCAGAAGCAGCAGGCTGAAATCCAAAGCCTGAAAACATTAGAGAACTCTTGAATTCAGGGAACATTAAGCAACAGGAGCTCATCAAATGCCTCCATACCTACACTGAAACCAAGCTCCACCCAAGGGCCAACAAGTTCCAGAACAAGAAATACCACGCAAATTCTCCAGCAACACAGGAACACTCCCCTGAGCTTCACTATACAGGCAGCTCAAAGTTATTCCAAAACCTTTGATGTCTCATAACCCATTACTGGTCACTCCACTGCACTCCAGAGAGCAGAAATCCAGCTCCACCCACCAGAACTCCAACACAAGCCTTCCTAACCAGGAAACCTTGACAAGCCACTGATACAACCCCACCCACAGTGAGGAAGCTCCATAATAAAGAGAACTCCACAAATTACCAGCATATAAAAAGGCTACCCCAAACGCAGCAATATAACCAAGATGAAGAGACAGAGGAATACTCAGCAGGTAAAGGAACAGGAGAGTTGCCCACCAAACCAAACAAAAGAGGAAGAGGTAGCGAATCTACCTGAGAAAGAATTCCAAATATTGATAGTGAAAATGATCCAAAATCTTGAAAACAAAATGGAACCACAGATAAATAGCCTAGAGACAAGGATTGAGAAGATGCAAGAAAGGTTTAACAAGGACCTAGAAGAAATAAAAAAGAGTCAATATATAATGAATAACGCAATAAATGAGATCAGAAACACTCTGGAGGCAACAAACAGTAGAATAACGGAGGCAGAAGATAGGATTAGTGAAATAGAAGATAGAATGGTAGAAATAAATAAATCAGAGAGGAAACAAGAAAAACGAATTAAAAGAAATGAGGACAATCTCAGAGACCTCCAGGACAATATGAAATGCTCCAACATTTGAATTATAGGAGTCCCAGAAGAAGACAAAAAGAAAGACCATGAGAAAATCCTTGAGGAGATAATAGTTGAAAACTTCCCTACAATGGGGAAGGAAATAATCACCCAAGTCCAAGAAACACAGAGAGTTCCAAATAGGATAAACCCAAGGCGAAACACCCCAAGACACATATTAATCAAATTAACAAAGATCAAACACAAAGAACAAATATTAAAAGCAGCAAGGGAAAAACAACAAATAACACACAAGGGGATTCCCATAAGGATAACAGCTGATCTTTCAATAGAAACTCTTCAGGCCAGGAAAGAATGGCAAGACATACTTAAAGTGATGAAAGACAATAACCTACAGCCCAGATTACTGTACCCAGCAAGGATCTCATTCAAATACGAAGGAGAAATCAAAAGCTTTACAGACAAGCAAAAGCTGAGAGAATTCAGCACCACCAAACCAGCTCTCCAACAAATTCTAAAGGATATTCTCTAGACAGGAAACACAAAAAGGGTGTGTAAACCCGAACCCAAAACAATAAAGTAAATGCTAATGGGATCATACTTATCAATAATTACCTTAAACGTAAATGGGTTGAACACCCCAACCAAAAGGCAGAGTGGCCGAATGGATACAAAAACAAGACCCTCTATATGCTGCTTACAAGAGACCCACCTCAAAACAAGGGACACATACAGACCGAAAGTGAAGGGCTGGAAAAAGATATACCATGCAAATAGAGACCAAAAGAAAGCACGAGTGGCAATACTCATATCCAATAAAATAGACTTTAAAACAAAGGCTGTGAAAAGAGACAAAGAAGGCCACTACATAATGATCAAAGGATCAATCCAAGAAGAAGACATAACAATTATAAATATATATGCACCCAATATAGGAGCACCGCAATATGTAAGACAAATGCTAACAAGTATGAAAGGGGAAATCAACAATAACACAATAATAGTGGGAGACTTTAATACCCCACTCACACCTATGGACAGATCAACTAAACAGAAAATTAACAAAGAAACACAAACTTTAAATGATACATTAGATCAGTTAGACCTAATTGATATCTATAGGACATTTCACCCCAAAACAATGAATTTCACCTTTTTTTCAAGTGCTCATGGAACCTTCTCCAGTATAGATCACATCCTGGGTCATAAATCTAAACTTGATAAATTCAGAAAAATCGAAATCATTCCAAGCATCTTTTCTGACCATAATGCATTAAGATTAGATCTCAATTACAGCAGAAAAACTGTTAAAAATTCCAACATATGGAGGTTGAACAACACACTTCTGAATAACCAACAAATCACAGAAGAAATCAAAAAAGAAATCAAAATGTGCATAGAAACTAATGAAAATTAAAACACAACAACCCAAAACCTGTGGGACACTATAAAAGCAGTGCTAAGAGGAAAGTTCATAGCAATACAGGCATACCTCAAGAAACAAGAAAAAAGTCAAATAAATAACCTAACTCTACAACTAAAGCAACTAGAAAAGGAAGAACTGGAGAACCCCAGAGTTAGCAGAAGGAAAGAAATCTTAAAAATTAGGGCAGAAATAAATGCAAAAGAAACAAAAGAGACCATAGCAAAAATCAACAAAGCCAAAAGCTGGTTCTTTGAAAGGATAAATAAAATTGACAAACCATTAGCCAGACTCATCAAGAAGCAAAGAGAGAAAAATCAAATCAATAAAATTAGAAATGAAAATGGAGAGATCACGACAGACAACACAGAAATACAAAGGATCATAAGAGACTACTATCAGCAGTTGTATGCCAATAAAATGGACAACGTGGAAGAAATGGACAAATTCGTAGAAAAGTACAATTTTCCAAAACTGAACCAGGAAGAAACAGAAAATCTTAACAGACCCATCACAAGCACGAAAATTGAAACTGTAATCAGAAATCTTCCAGCAAACAAAAGCCCAGGTCCAGACGGCTTCACAGCTGAATTCTACCAAAAATCTCGAGAAGAGCTAACACCTATCCTACTCAAACTCTTCCAGAAAATTGCAGAGGAAGGTAACCTTCCAAACTCATTCTATGAGGCCACCATCACCCTAATACCAAAACCTGACAAAGATGCCACAAAAAAAGAAAACTACAGGCCAATATCACTGATGAACATAGATGCAAAAATCCTCAACAAAATTCTAGCAATCAGAATCCAACAACACATTAAAAAGATCAGACACCATGACCAAGTGGGCTTTATCCCAGGGATGCAAGGATTCTTCAATATCCGCAAATCAAGCAATGTAATTCACCACATTAACAAATTGAAAATAAAAGCCATATGATTATCTCAATAGATGCAGAGAAGGCCTTTGACAAAATTCAACATCCATTTATGATAAAAACTCTCCAGAAAGCAGGAATAGAAGGAACATACCTCAACATAATAAAAGCTATATATGACAAACCCACAGCAAGTATTATCCTCAACGGTGAAAAATTGAAAGCATTTCCCCTAAAGACAGGAACAAGACAAAGGTGTCCACTTTCACCGCTTCTATTCAACAGTTCTGGAAGTTTTGGCCACAGCAATCAGAGCAGAAAAAGAAATAAAAGGAATCCAAAGTGGAAAAGAAGAAGTAACACTTTCACTGTTTGCAGATGACATGATCCTCTACATAGAAAACCCTACAGACTCCACCAGAAAATTACTAGAGCTCATCAATGAATATAGTAAAGTTGCAGGATATAAAATTAACACACAGAAATCCCTTGCATTCCTATACACTAATAATGAGAAAGTAGAAAAAGAAATTAAGGAAACAATTCCATTCACCATTGCAATGAAAAGAATAAAATACTTAGGAATATATCTACCTAAAGCAACTAAAGACCTATATATAGAAAACTATAAAACACTGATGAAAGAAATCAAAGAGGACACTAATAGATGGAGAAATATACCATGTTCATGGATCGGAAGAATCAGTATAGTGAAAATGAGTATACTACCCAAAGCAAGTTACAAATCGATGCAATCCCTATCAAGCTACCAGCCATATTTTTCACAGAACTAGAACAAATAATTTCAAAATTTGTATGGAAATACAAAAAACCTCGAATAGCCAAAGCAATCTTGAGAAAGAAGAATGGAACTGGAGGAATCAACTTGCCTGACTTCAGGCTCTACTACAAAGCCACAGTCATCAAGACAGTATGGTACTGGCACAAAGACAGACATATAGATCAATGGAACAAAATAGAAAGCCCAGAGATAAATCCACACACATAGGACACCTTATCTTTGACAAAGGAGGCAAGAATATACAATGGAGTAAAGACAATCTCTTTAACAAGTGGTGCTGGGAAAACTGGTCAACCACTTGTAAAAGAATGAAACTAGATCACTTTCTAACCCCGCACACAAAAATAAACTCAAAATGGATTAAAGATCTAAATGTAAGACCAGAAACTATAAAACTCCTAGAGGAGAAGGTAGGCAAAACACTCTCAGACATAAATCACAGCAGGATCCTCTATGACCCACCTCCCAGAATTCTGGAAGTAAAAGCAAAAATAAACAAATGGGATCTAATTAAAATTAAAAGCTTCTGCACAACAAAGGAGAATATAAGCAAGGTGAAAAGACAGCCTTCGGAATGGGAGAAAATAATAGCAAATGAAGCAACTGACAAACAACTAATCTCAAAAATATACAAGCAACTTATGCAGCTCAACTCCAGAAAAATAAACGACCCATTCAAAAAATGGGCCAAAGAACTAAATAGACATTTCTCCAAAGAAGACATACGGATGGCTAACAAACACATGAAAAGATGCTCAACATCACTCATTATTAGAGTAATGCAAATCAAAACCACAATGAGGTACCACTTCACACCAGTCAGAATGGCGGCGATCCAAAAATCTGTAAGCAATAAATGCTGGAGAGGGTGTGGAGAAAGGGAACCCTCCTACACTGTTGGTGGGAATGCAAACTGGTACAGCCACTTTGGAGAACAGTGTGGAGATTCCTTAAAAAATTGCAAATAGAACTGCCTTATGACCCAGCAATCCCACTTCTGGGCATACACACCGAGGAAACCAGAATTGAAAGAGACACATGTACCCCAATGTTCATCGCAGCACTGTTTATAATAGCCAGGACATGGAAACAACCTAGATGTCCATCAGCAGATGAATGGATAAGAAAGCGGTGGTACATATACACAATGGAGTATTACTCAGCTGTTAAAAAGAATTCATTTGAATCAGTTCTGATGAGTTGGATGAAACTGGAGCCGATTATACAGAGTGAAGTAAGCCAGAAAGAGAAACACCAATACAGTATACTAACACATACATATGGAATTTAGAAAGATGGCAATGACTACCCTGTATGCAAGACAGCAAAAAAGACGCAGATGTGTATAACGGACTTTTTGGACTCAGAGGGAGAGGGAGAGGGTGGGATGAAATGGGAGAATGGCATTGTAACAGGTATACTATCATGTAAGAATCGAATCGCCAGTCTATGTCCGACGCAGGATACAGCATGCTTGGGGCTGGTGCATGGTGATGACCCAGAGAGATGTTATGGGGAGGGGAGGTGGGAGGGGGTTCATGTTTGGGAACACCTGTATACCTGTGGTGGATTCATGTCAATGTATGGCAAAACCAATTAAAAAATAATAATAATAAATAAAATAAAATTAATACACAGAAATCCCTTGTATTCCTATATACTAACAATGAGAAAAGAGAAAGAGAAATTAAGAAAACAATCCCATTCAACATAGCAAAAAAAAAAAAAAGAATAAAATACTTAGGAATAAATTTACCTAAAGAAACAGAAGACCTATATATAGAAAACTATAAAACACTGATGAAAGAAATCAAAGATGACACAAATAGATGGAGAAATATACCATGTTCATGGATCGGAAGAATCAATATAGTGAAAATGACTATACTACCTAGAGCAATCTACAGATTCAATGCAATCCCGATCAAGCTACCAACAGTATTTTTCAGAGAACTAATAATAATTTCACAATTTGTATGGAAATACAAAAAGCCTTAAATACCAAAGCAATCTTGAGAAAGAAGAATAGAAGTGGAGGAATCAACCTGCCTGACTTCAGACTATACTACAAAGCTATAGTCATCAAGAAGACAGTATTGGTATTGGCACAAAGACAGAAATACAGATCATTGGAACAAAATAGAAAGCCCAGAGATAAATCCATGCACCTCTGGACACCCTGTCTTTGACAAAGGAGGCAAAAATATACAATGGAGAAAAGACAATCTCTTTAACAAGTGGTGCTGGAAAAACTGCTCAACCACCTGTGAAAGAATGAAACTAGAACACTTTGTAACACCATACACAAAAATAAACTCAAAATGGATTAAGGCTCTAAATGTAAGACCAGAAACTATAAAACTCATAGAGGAAAACATAGGAAAAACACTATCTGATATAAATCACAGCAAAATCCTCTATGACTCACCTCCCAGAGAAATGGAAACAAAAGCAAAAACAAACAAATGGGACCTAATTACAATTAAATGCTTTTTTGCACAACAAAGGAAACTATAAGCAAGGTGAAAAGACAGCCTTCTGAATGGGAGAAAATAATAGAAATGAAGCAACTAATAAAGAATTATCTCAAAAATATACAAGCAGCTGAATTCCAGAAAAATAAACGACCCTATCAAAAAATGGGCCGAAGAACTAAACAGACATTTCTCCAAAGAAGACATACAGATGGCTAACAAACACATGAAAAGATGCTCAACATCACTCATGATCATAGAAATGCAAATAAAAATCACAATGAAGTACCATCTCTCGCTGGTCAGAATGGCTGCTATCAAAAGAGTCTACAAACAATAAATGCTGGAGAGGGTGTGGAGAAAAGGGAACACTCTTACACTGTTGGTAGGAATGCAAACTAGTACAGCCACTATGGAGGACAGTGTGGAGATTCCTTAAAAACTGGAAGTAGAACTGCCATACGACCCAGCAATCCCACTGCTGGGCATACACACTGAGGAAACCAGAATTGAAAGAGACACGTGTACTCCAATGTTCACTGCAGCACTGTTAACAATAGCTACGACATGGAGGCAACCTAGATGTCCATTGGCAGATGAATGGATAAGAAAGTTGTGGTACATATACACAATGGAATATTACTCAGCTATTAAAAAGAACACATTTGAATCAGTTCTAATGATATGGATGAAACTGGAGTCTATTATCCAGCGTGAAGTCAGAAAGAAAAAGACCAATGCAGTATATTAACATATATATATGGAATTTAGAAAGACAGTAATGATGACCCTATACACGAGACAACAAAAGATATAGAGATGTAAAGCACAGACTTTTGGACTCTGTGGGAGAAGGCGAGCGTGGGATAATTTGAGAGACTAGCACTGAAACATGTATGTTACCATACACGAAACAGATGACCAGTCTAAGTTTGATGCATGAAACAGGGCACTCAAAGCCGGTGCACTGGGACAACCCAGAGGGATGGGATGAGGAGGGAAGTGGGAGGGGGCTTCGGGATGGGGGACACATGTACACCTGTGACTGATTCATGTCAATGTATGGCAAAAACCACTATAATACTGTAAAGCAAATCCTCCAATTAAAATAAATTTTTTTAAAAAGCTATAAATTTGTATATTCTAGCCTCAGATAGTTAAGTATAACTCTTACCCATCAAATTTCTGCCTCCTTTTAGCATGTATATATATCTGTTCCTTTTTCCTGCTCTTCTTTCAACTAGTCACTGCTCTTGTTACAATTTTAACTAACAGACAGATGATTAGAAAAGATAAATGTACTCATAATTGTGACATCTTCCTATTGCTTTGTCCAAGCAAATTCCAGGTCATTTTCCAACTATCTATCTCCTCTTAGACTACTGTTTTCATACTACCAAATGTGAAGTTAAATGATGAACTTTTTTAAAAACAAATAAGCTGTAAAATTAAATTCCTGCTCTGTAATTATCCCCTTTGTTTCCATTATTTCACTTACAAAATGGTTTTCTATTTTCATTTGTTGACATCTATTTATAAAGAGCAATTACCTTCACAAATTCCATAGCAAAGAATTTTTTGTACTCCATCTCCATAAAAAAACTGCTGAAGATCAACTCGTGAAGGATCTTACGGGCACCTATAAATCATTTTGGGGAGAAGTGGGAGGAGCATTGCCAAGGCAAAGAAAACATTTTAGCTATTAGTAGTGGCAGAACACTATAAAAATATTTCACATGCTAATAAGACTTCAAGGACTCAAATATTAGTGGCACTTATTACGCTAATATTTAAGAGCTAGAATTTAAAATACACACATATAATGCCTTTTCCCTTATTTTCTGTACCCCTCTCACTGTTGTAACTTACTTCATCCTACTTTGCCCAACCTTTCTCCATTTCTTTTCATTCTGTCTCATTAAAAGCTACCCTACGTTCCTTCCCTTCTCCATCCCCTTTAGCCTTTCTCTAACTTTTTACTTTTGGGTCTTTGTTTAGATTTTAAAAATGAAAATTAACATGGCTTTTATAATGGCATTACTACATGAATACATACATATTCTTTTTCACTGGTTCTGACTAAATGAAAAGGCACTACAATTAAAAGGCAATCTCCCTGGGTTTTATCACAGACGAATACATATTGACTGGTTAATCTCACCCTGAAAATATAATATCTTATCAAGGTAACTTATTTAATAAATAAAAGAGATCACAACTCCACTACAGCTATAATACTCCTTTGCTTCAAAGCAAGAAGCATAAGTAAAGATCTACCTACCTTTATAAAGCTTTGCATCCCAAAGCATTAACCTGCTTATGAGACAGGGATTCTCAGAGCCAGGTTCTTCTCTAAGGCAAGCTTGGCAAAAGATCTGTCTGAAGTCACCTGCAAACAAAAGAAGTTACATAGTTTTTATTCTTAAAGTATTTCTCCCAAAAATACATTTCCTATAAGAACGTATGAAAAAACTAACAGTAAATCCTCTCATACTTGATGTCAAGAATAATTCTGTCAACATCAAAGAATCAAGAGCCAACAAAACATTATTCATAGCATTTAAAACAAACAACAATCATTTTACTTTATACTCAACAACATTTTAAAATCTGTGGCTATTTAAAAAGACAATATTTTATGAAAAATAAGAAAAACAGGCTATATGCTTACTTGAGTAGCTCATAATTTTATTCATCCAGGACCCCAGACGCAAAGCAAATTTCTGATGAGCCATAACCTCAGAGTGTAATACTTCTACATGAAGTGGATGTTGAGAGACATTTTCTGAATGACTCTACAAATGAAAGGAATATTAGAAACAAACTAGTTTTTAAATTTTTGTTTTAAAAATTATCTATTCCTCAAAAAAAAACAAATCATATAACTGTTACATTTTCAAATCTCCAGGTCTAAATGCTCCAAACTTATGTTTACTTAGGATGTCAAACCACTTCAACAATGTAACTGTTTTACTTGGGCTCTTGTACATTCCTCTTAACATTTTCCTTTTGACGCTAATTCAGAAAATTACCTTTATATCTTCCTTTGCTTCCTGGCAAGCAGCAAAAGCACCTGCTTTAACAGCCCGACGGCCCTAATTATAGACAAACAAGAAATTAAGTAGTAGATTGACAATCCCAATCAATAAGTAATATAAAACCCAAAGACCCAACAAGCTCTTAATTATTAATCATTTTTGACCACCTAAAAATCCTAAGATTGATAACACCTATAAGATAAACAGAAATGTTTAGCATTAGCTACCTTCATGCAGCTTCAGAACTTTCAATGCCACTAGTAGAGAATTTCTATACTTTAGAGTCTCAGATTTCTTGCTTCACAAGAATGTCATTATTTACTTGTTGTACTCTATTAGATAACAATAAATTAGGTTTAATAAACTACTATTATTAATACATGCCTTAGATACTTCTTGTGAGTGAAACTGAAATTCTTTCACATGTGTTACATAGCACACATGCAGTCCACTAGTGGGTTAGAGGTGTGGCCTAACAGCACCAGTAACTAGGGTCGTGATGCTTCTTCCACTGTCTTCCACTCCTCTTGAGGGTAGGGATTAGGTTAATATTTCTTCTGCCTATCTGAAGAACACATTTTGCTTTGGATGGGTGTTAAATAAAAGCTGAGCCATGTTATCAACATTATTCTATAAATAGTTTTAATAAATACTGTTAAGCTAACCAACTTTTCAGGATTCATGTATTTAGTCATTTATTCAATAATTTACAGAAACAGAACTAAGGTTGAACTGACATTCTTAACTGCTCTTTGCCAAATATATTCAGTAACTTTCTGTTTAGACTGAAAAAGGAAAATAATAGTCATCTAAAACTGTAATATACACACACAGAAAAACCAAGTTTCAACCAATTTACTTGGGCTATAAGGAATAAATGAAGAGCATGGTTGTACCTAACATACTACTAAAGCACTTGGCAAGGGCTACAGAGCTACTTGGCAACACCCAATTTCCAGGAAGCTGATGAAGACAGTATAATAATTCAAATGAAACTCACAAACCTCTTTGTCTATGGCGGTGGTGTGCAACTGGGCCTCTGCAAGCTCACAGTCAAGAGCTCTTTGTAGACTGTATATAACATGGTCATATGAATGGTGTTCATCATTGAAAAGGACACAGTAGTATCTATCATTTTTCTCCCTGTTTAAAACAAAAAGATATATATTCAGATACTGTAACAAATAAGCAAAGGAAAACATGAAGACCAGGCTAAAATAAAAAATGCCCTGTGATAAGTAGCACCATGTAGTTTCCTATGTATGAGAAAAGTGAAAGTGAAGTCATGTTGGACTCTTTGCTACCCCATGGATTGCAATCTAAGAGGCTCCTCCATCCATGGGATTTTCCAGGCAAGAATACTAGAGTGGGCTGCTATTTCCTTCTCCAAAGTACCACTCTAATACTAGTATAGGAGACGATTTTAAGTGGTACAGTGACATAAAACTTTAAAACTCTGATAAAAGTATCAATTTTTTCACGTTTATCCCCGAATTTTTCTTACTTCCAGAAGTAAAATGTTATTCTCATTAAAGGGCAGTATGTCTTTAATACTATTCATAACTCTTGCTAATCTCCCACTCTAACAAAGGGAGACAAGCCTCAGGCTCAGAACTTTCAGGCAGGGAATGACAAATAGTCAAGATTTCACTAACATTTAGTTTTTATTTATTTTTGTTTCTACCTTCTATTTATTTTAAGTAATACTGGTTTTATAGTACATTTAAGGTTTTTTTTTAAGGTATATAGATTTTAAGTGCCAGCACTACCATTTGACTGTGAAACTTCAGACAAATCACTTAAGCATTTAATCTTGCTGAGATGACGGTATCTTTTACATCTGTAAGAAGAGATGTATAATATCTCCATTTGAGTGTGAGGACCTTATAAAATACGTGAAAATGGTTGTGGGCTACAGTTACACAAATGTCAGAAATTACTACCAGTTTTAAACACTTTATAATAATCTTCTACTAAATAGTCAATTGATCCTCATAACTCTAAGAGGAAGCTTTTCTCAAGCCTCTTGTAGCTTAGGAAATAAGAGACTCAAAAAGACTTCTCTTTTGTCCCAAAGCTAAGAAACAAAGAGAATTAGAAATCAGATCTGTGAATCTGAAATACAGTGCTGTCTACATACATGAGCACATTCAAGCAACCCACCCCTTTTAGACAGGCAGACCACTCGAATTATGCTTACCAACACAAAATTTCTTAAAGCATTTAACTGACACTATCGATGTATTTGACATTAAAACTTTTTTGGACATAATTCTGATGACCCTTATTTTTCCAAGCAGTTTATGGTCCCGTAAAAGTCAAAATGATACATTTAATGTCTTTTTAAAAAATTTTATTTATTTTAATTGGAGGCTAATTACTTTACAATATTGTATTGGTTTTGCCATACATCAACATGAATCCACCACGGGTGTACACATGTTCCCAATCCTGAACTCCCTTCCCACCTCCCTCCTCATACCATCCCTCTGGGTCATCCCAGTGCACCAGCCCCAAGCATCCTGTATCCTGCATCGAACCTGGACTGGTGATTCGTTTCTTATATGATATTATACAGTTTCAATGCCATTCTCCCAAATCATCCTACCCTCTCCCTCTCCCACAGAATCTAAAAGACTGTTCTATACATCTGTGTCTTTTTTGCTGTCTCGCATACAGGGTTATCATTACCATCGTTCTAAATCCCATATACATGTGTTAGTATACTGTATTGGTGTTTTTCTTTCTGGCTTACTTCACTCTGTATAATAGGCTCCAGTTTCATCCACCTCATAAGAGCTGATTCAAATGTATTCTTTTTAATGGCTGAGTAATACTCCATTGTGTAGATACACCACAGCTTTCTTATCCATTCATCTGCTGATGGACATCTAGGTTGTTTCCATGTCCTGGCTATTATAAACAGTGCTGCAATGAACATTGCTGTACATGCATCTCTTTCAATTCTGGTTCCCTCGGTGTGTATGCCCAGAAGTGGGATTGCTGGGTCATAAGGCAGTTCTATCATTTAATGTCTTTAAAAATTGAAATTCTTAAGTCTTTCTCCTAAAATAATACAAATAAACTTAGTAGACTCAAAAAACTATATTTAGATTTGTGAAACTCCTAATATTACACAGGTAGAAAAATTCCCACAAGGCCCAAGCTGTATTACATATCAGGTCTTGAATTCTCTTTCGCCTTTTGTAAATTAAGAACCAATATTGCTGTCACTAAAAGACTTAAGGTTGTTAGAAATTGCTGGGTTTTAGCTAAAAACAAAAACAAAAAACCTCTTAAATTCCTGTACGTGAAATAATCCCAGATCCCAAAGCACAGGACAAAGGGTTATCTCCTTATTCTGACCATCAAAATTTTTGATCAAGAAAAGTACTAAAGATCTGGACTAAAGGGAAACACTGTTCTGAAGTCCCCACCTTAGTTCACGAACCTCTCAGGGAACCTGGAAGTTGGTTGAGGCCAGTATCAAGCTGGGCAATTTACTTCCTTGCTGGGATGAATGGCTGCTAAGTCCTTGTAAATCATTTATAACAATACCCCAAAAATGTTTTTTCTTAAAAATCAGAAGCTCCTGATTAAGCCCCTCTTTTGCCTTAACTTCTGTATGATGTCTTAGCAGAGCATCTCATATAAATGGACATTTTGGAAAAATTCTCTATATAAAATTTTCACAGTGATAGTTATAAGTTAAAGCAGTAGATGAAAACAGAAGACATTTTTCAAATACTCATTCTGCAATATAAATAACCATCATGAAAACTTCCCCCTTTAAAAAAAATCCCCCACCTTTTCTGGAGTTCAGGAGGCAGTTCTTTTTCTTCTTCCCATATAGTCATTTCTACAATGTATTTTATCACTGAAGGGAATATTTTCCTGGCTTGGGCAATTACCTCTTCATTCAACGGACAGCGTAAGTTCTGCAAGAAAAGTATAGAAAAACATATTCTCAATGTTGTATATAAGTAAGTGGATGAGAATGATAATGTTATTAATTTATAAGAACGATATTAATGAGTTCATTTACACCATCCTCCAGAATGAATTTAACTTCAGCCCAAGAGGTTGCTGATCACATTGTTTAGCTGAATTCCTTGTGGCCAAGTTGGTGCTACAGATGACAGAAAGGAAAGGAGGCAAAATCATGGAAGCCTCCCTTATGACGCTCTTTCTTATGAATGTTCTCTGCCTGAGTAAACTAATCATATCAGAGAACAACGAGTTATAGGGTTTGGTTTTTCCCTACAGTTTACAAAAACATTTCTCATTTAATTTATTCCAACCAATCTGTACATCCACTCTGTTAAGGCAGAAAATTTATGGCATTTAAGAGATAAAGATTCCGTCTAAGGACTTCCTGGGTAGTCCAATGGTTAAGGATCTGCCTGCCAACGCAGGGGACATGGGTTTGATCCCTAGTATGGGAAGATTCCACATGTCCTG
Organism: Ovis aries; assembly: GCF_016772045.2. Lineage (NCBI taxonomy): Eukaryota > Metazoa > Chordata > Mammalia > Artiodactyla > Bovidae > Ovis > Ovis aries. Next base: position 36,524,648 of record NC_056060.1, read on the forward strand.
AGGCAACTAAACCCATGTGCCACAACTATGGAACCCTATGTCCTCTAGAGCCCACACACAGCAACAAGAGAAGCCACCACGAGAATCCTGTGCACTGCAGCTAGAGAGTTGTCCCTGCTTGCCACAACTAGAGAACACCTGCTTGTAGCAACAAAGACCCAGCACAGTCAAATGTAAATAAATATTTAAAAAATATATATTTCTGAAAAATCCCATTCAACGTCAGAGCATCTAAACAGATATAAAAAGCAAGACTAACATCCGAGTTTTTTGACTTTCATGGAAAAAAAATGTTCATTTCATTAAAGAATACCACTTCCTTAATAGGTTTGTTCAAACCAATTAGCTAAAAAAAAAAAGCATTTAACTGCTCTGCATCATACACCATTAGTGAAATGCAAGTCAAAACCATAGTGAGATGCCTCTTCATACCTGCTAAGGTGACCATTATCAAAAAGGCAGATAACAAGTGTTGGCCAGAATGTGGAGAAACCTGAATCCTATACACTGCTGATGGAAATGTAAGATGGTACAATTTGGAAAAGTCTGAGAGAAGCTCAAAATGTTAAGTATAGTGACCTTATGATCCACCAGTTCCACTCTGAGATATCTACCCAAGAAAAATGAAAACATATATACACACAAAAAACTTGTACACAAATGCTCATAGCAGCATTACTCATAATAGCCAAAAAGTGGAAACAACCTAGATTTCCATAGACTGATGAATGGATAAATAAAATGATGCATTATCCATACAAAGGAATATTATTTGGCCAAAAAAAGTAAACTACATGCTAAAAAAGTACTAAAGTATACTCTTTAAATGGGTGAGTTTTTTAACATAGTGTGCAAATTACAACTCATTACGTTGTTTAAACAAAGCAGTAAGCAGGAAAACAAATATAGTAGCTCTTTAATAAGACACACACACATACACACACACATAAAAATCCAACAGAAATTCAGTAGAAGGCTTTAATATTCAATTTTTTAACCTACCTGCTATACACCATACTAATGAACTGTATTTTATTCTGTGGTGACCAAAACATTAATCTACACATTTACTCTTCTGCACCTATTCTTCCTCACTCCCCAATGCTTTATTATTTTCATTTCTACCATCTCTTCAATATGTCACCTTTTCTCTGGAGATTTTACTCAGAAGCTTTTGCTAGAAAGAGAGAAAAAGAGTGCCAAAGGTACTAAGAGCAACATTAATCCACTATGTTCCTATTTCTTATCTTCTTTAGCTTTAGAAATATTTCCTTTCAATTCTTAATCAAAGTAGTCTGAAATGAAAAGTTAGAAGAATCTACTTACTACTTCCATACTATATCAGAAGCTAAGTTCTTCAGAAGAGTTCTGGTAAGTAGAGAAAAAATAACTCATTTATAGCTTAGAAAATAAGAAGCTCCATTAGAGGAAACAACAGAGTGATAATCAAAGTTGATTTTTAAAAACCCTTAATAATAAACCCAGAAATGTACTACAGAACTAGAAAGAAATTTCCCTTAAACATACTTTTAGAGATAATGCCAAATGCTGGACTATAGGCTGATTGGTATTGACCAGGTCTAATTACCCTTGGTAAATCCCTATTATGGCTGGCACAATGCCACACACCTGGCAGAGTACAGATTTCACATTCACCAAGGCAGAGACAAAACAAAGGTGAAGCACAGAGGACTCTTGGGGGGCAACTGACTAGTTATATGCTAGCTCTAAGTATGCTCTCACATTCAGCTCATGAATCTGTTCCTGAGTATACAGATTTGCTGACATAACAAGCCTGAATGATCTATTTCTTTTTGAATCTAATTATAAATCCAAAGAAATCCAAGAAGACCAGGTTAGTTCAGGACTCAGTTCAATGTTCTGAGGCCATATGGCTCGGGAAAACCACAAACAGACTGGAACCCCATGAGGTAGGAAGAAGGAGGCTAGTTTTGTAAACTTGATGAGCACTTAGGTTGCTTCAGTATCTTGGCTACTGTAAATAATGCTGCATAAACATAAGGGTGCATGTATCTTTTCAAATTAAATAAACTCTGTACTTCTTTTTTCTTAATTTTATCTTTGGATTGTTCATTACTAATGTATAAAATACAAGTAATTTTTGTTATCTCATATCCTGCAACTGTGCTGAACCTGTTTATTAGTTCTAACAATGTTTTAATGGATTCCCTCAGATTTTCTATACAGACAATCACATCATCTGCAAACAGAGTTTTACTTCTTCCTTTCCAATTTGGGTGCTTTTTATTTTTATTTATTTATTTATTCTTTTTTTGGGGGTGCTTTTTATTTCTTTTTTTTTTTTTTTGTCTAACTGCCACAGCTGGAATGTCCATTACACTAATAAATGGATACTCACTGTGGCAAAGCAGAATATGCCTTACTCTCCATCTTAGGGGGAAAGTATCCAAAAGTATCCTAAAATTGAGTTTTAGGTTCTTTTGACACAAATCCATCCTCACCAGCCTACTTCACCTATTCCCTAACTCATATCTGGAATCAGGTATTTTTACAACAAGCCCTGGTTTCTTTTAGTGGAAAATGGTACTTAAGAGATCAAAATATAGACCCTATAGGAATATTCAGTGTTATAGAGTTATCAGGAACAGTTTAAAGAATACAAAAACTATTTATTCCTTAGGTTTTAAAAAGGATTCTTCTGTGAAACTATTTGAGCATGGTATTTTTTAGGAAGTACTTTCTTGTAACAACTTTTAAAATTTCTTCAATGGTTATTAACTGTTAAAGTTTTTTCTGTTTTTGAATAAATTATGACTATACTGTTGGATAAAAGAATCTATTTTCAATTGTCTTTGCACAGAGTCACTTTTATAATCCTCCTGTATCTGTGGTTCTATGGTCATTTTCCCATTCTTTTTAATTGTTGCTATCTGGGCTTACTCATAGTTTTTTTCTTGATTAGGAGGCATAGTGGATAATATGTTAGTTGATTTTTTTTCCTTTAAGAATAGCAATTACAGAATCTATGTGTCAGTTCTACTGTTTTCTAATTCAATATTCATAATAACTACTTCCATTCACTCTTTTAGGATAATATATTGTTTATTCTTACTTATCAAATTGACTGCTTAACAAACAAGTATTCTGAGTTCATCTTTTCAGTGTAAATTCATTTCTTTAGAGAAATATGGAATCAAACTTTTATCAATTTATCAAATCTTTAAATCCTCTAGAATCAAATACAACTCCTTACATTTAAATATTAGAACATAAAATCAGGATTCTCGATGGACTTCAGCTTAACCCATACAAATAACATTTATTTCTATTTAATTTCATCAAGCTTAAAATAGCAATTAAAAAATAGTAATATTCTTACCTCTTTTGTGGTACCTGCTCTTCCAGGTTCATGACTTATACAAAAAGGACCAGTTTTCCATGCTTCTGTGTCCCCACAGTCACAAAATCCTCCTCCAGTAGAAGTATGCATCTGACAAATGAAAAATGTGTGTCTTAATTTCAAAACATTTACAAAGCAAAGAAGAATGATAAAGAGAACTCAAATAATACCTGTTTCCTGCTATTTCAACCTTGATTGCCTTAAATGTTATAGATAAATATCTAAAAATATTTTGATAACAAAAAAATTCTCAATACTCAATCACAACAAAAATGGACCTTCAAAATTGATACATTTTTGAAACATACTCAGTTTTTAAACAGTTTTTAAAACAGATTTACTCAGTTTTTAAACAGTTTTTAAAACAGATTGTGTCATGTGCAAAAAAAGAAAAGAAAAAGAAAAAAATCTATATGACACCCAGAATGCTTGAGTAGATTTTATGATTAAACAGATTTTAAATCATTACAATGATACTAGCATAAGTACTTAAGAAATGTATATTTTTATCTATATTAATATCCTTCAGCAACTAAAACTTATTACAACATTTTTTTCTTTGAGGGTTCCTGTAAAAAAAATTATCTAAAACACAGTAGCTTAGATAGAGAAGGATGACAATGACCTGAATTTGATCTTCCCCAATCTCCCCTCTCCAAGTCATACAACTAACAAGGAGAACAAATAAAGCCACATATGACCCATCTCTGCAGGATTACTGGGAGTCAAAAAAACAAATACCACAACCTTCAAATGACTTCTTTTATCAGAGTTTCTGTTGCCTATCACTTCAAGCATGTGGATACAGACAATAGGAGAGGGAAGCTAAAGAGACTCCATTAAAGAGAACAGAGGGGTATAAAGGACTTAAATCAAGCACAGACAAAATCACATCCCAGAAGAGAAAGCTCAATGTTAAGTAACAAATACCGAACACAGATTGGGGCTTGGTGGTTCACAGGGAAAGAGACTGAAAGTAGCAGGACCAGAATGGCCACCCTCGAGAAGCATTCCTTTTGGAGGAAAATCAAATACATTTAAAAAAGGGGTAACCCCTTATAGAATGTGACAGTAAATAAAAGAAAGAAGAAAGCAAGCTTAAGAATCCTATAGAAACAAGAGAGGAACAAGACATGCCAAACCCTCCCCTCACTTCACCACCATGATCAATATCATCTATAAAATAAATTACACAGAAGAGGGTAAAACTGACAGAAGAGAGCACTTGTGACACTATTCATGAAATGAAGTAGAAAAAAGTACACCATATCCATATGACACTGTTGCAAAAAAAAAAAAAAGCCCCCAAATGTAAATAAGAGCCAAAACTCAATTATGAAGCTGGAAGAAAATATAATGCTCTAAACTGAATTACCCATCCTCGAACAAGCATTAAAAACCCCTAATCAGATTAAGACACCTTTAACCACAAACACAAAAATTAAAAACAGAAATGGACAAAAAAGAAGAAATAAATGAGACCTGAATGAACTCAGGGGAAAAAACAGAAGAAAATGATATATCAGAAGTAAATAGCATTGAAACAAAGCAGGGAAATAAGAGAATGAAAGTAAGATGAAGCAAAGAAATACAGGGTCAGAGGAAAAATGGTTGAAATAGAAGATAGGCCTAAGAAAGGTAGATGAGCTTAACTGGAGTCACCAAAGAAAAATCAAAACAATGGAACAGGGATAACAATCTAAGAAAACTTCCTGAAAACAAATGGCCTTAATCTACACAGCAAAAGGGCCATGAGTGACTGAGAAAAAAGTACGATCAACTCCAGAATATAACCTCCTAAAACTATTAGACTTTAAAGATAAAAGTCCTGAGGTCTGGGGCAAAAAGAAGAAATAACATAATCACAAGAAAATTAGACTGGCACCAGACTTCTCAATAACAATACATGAAACAAGACAACAGCAGAGCAGCATTTCAAGGAAAGAAACAGTAAACCAAGGGTATTATCTACAGCTAAGCTATAAAAATACAATTTTAAACATGTCAGAACTAAAGGAACACTGTATACACATGACCTTCCAGAGGTCACCATATCCATATGACACTGCTCATGTCTGAGCAGTGATCAGCAAACTTTCTGTATAAAGGAACAGACAGTAAATATTTTAGGCTTTGCAGGCCATGGAATCTCTTTTGAATTACTCAGTTCTACTTTTGCAGTGAAGCAGCAGCCACAGACAATAAATAAATGAATAAACATAGCTATGTTCCAATGAGAATTCATAGGCACTAAAATTTTAAATTTCATATAATTTGCATTTATCATGAAATATTATTGAGAGTCCCTTAGACTGCAAGGAGATCAAACCAGTCAATCCTAAAGGAAATCAGTCCTGAATACTCATTGGAAGGACTGATGCTAAAGCTGAAACTCCAATACTTTGGCCACCTGATGTGAAGAACTGACTCATTGGAAAAGACCCTGACGCTGGGAAAGATTAAAGGCAGGAGGAGGGGACGACAGAGGATGAGACGGTTGGATGGCATCACCAACTTGATGGACATAAGCTTGAGAAAGCTCCAGGAGTTGGCGATGGAAAGGGAAGCCGGGCGTGCCGCAGTCTATGGGGTCGCAAAGAGTCGGACACAACTGAGCGACTGAACTGAGAACTGATTATTCTTCTTATTCTTTTTCACAATATAAAAACCAGCTTAGGGGCTTCCTTGGCAGTCCAGAGTTAAGACTCTGCACTTTCACTTCAGGGGGCATGGATCAATCCTTGGTTGGGGAACTGAGATCCCACGTGGCTTGTGGTGTGGCCAAAAGAAAAAAAAAAAAAAGAATAAAAATCAAACTTAGCTTGCAGACCATATACAAAAATAGATGGTGAACTGCATTGGACCCACAAACTGTAATTTGCTGAACCCTAGAGGATCAGCCTCAGCTGACCAAGCAGTGACTGGGGAAACTTCAGAGAAAGGATAGTTGGTAAATATTTTATGTATGTAATTATATGTAGTGCTAAGAACAAATCAAAGGGCTTCCCCATTGCCTAAGTGGGAAAGAATCCTCCTGCAATGCATGAGACATGGGTTCAATCCCTGGGTCAGGAAGATCCCCTGGAGAAGGGAATGGCAACTCACTCCAGTATCCTTGCCTGGAAAATCCCATGGACAGAGGAACTTGGAAGGCTACAGTCCATGGGGTTGAAAAAGAGCTGGACATGACTTAGCGACTGAAAAACAACTAAGAACGAATCAACCATGCTGATGTTTGGGAGAAATCAACACAATACTGTTAAGCAATTATCTTTCAATAATAAATAAATAAATTTTTTGAAAAAGGACAAACCAAAGGTGTTGAAAGATACATGGATAGAAGAATGTAAACTTTATACAACCTCACAATCAGAAAGACAACTAAAACAATGGGAAAAGGGAAAGAGAAAGCATTAGATTATCAGCTACTAAGTAGGTAATAGGAAGACAGCAAAGACACCATTAAAACTGACAAACTAGACAATAAAAAGTTAAGTAAGGGAGTAAAAAGGAACTAAAGGCACTATAAAAATTATTACTACAAATGTTGCTACTAGAACAAAGGTAACAAAAGAAATTAGAATATACAAATCAATTTTATATACTGAGGAATGCTAAACTCATACATAATTACTAAAAATATAGTTTCAAATCAAAGTAAATGTATAAACTTTAGTATAGGGAATGCCATGGAAGCAAGACATAAACTACAGAAGCATTAAAAAAAATTCTGGCAAATATAACTACATATAAATTAAAATGTCATTAAGGCAAATGACAGCATAAATCAAGTTTAAAAGACAGAATATAGATTTCATACACTTAATTTATGATCCAGCAATATCATTCTGAGGTTATCAAGAGCAATGAAAACAAATGCCCATACATAGACTTGCATTTGAATGTTCACGGTAGCTTTATTTAAAAGCTAGAAATAAGTCAAGTATTCATCAAATGATGAACAGGTACTATATTGTGGCATTTCCACACAATGGCATACTACCAGGCAATAAAAAGGAACAAATTGCTGATACATGAGAGGCGCTCAAAGGCATTACACTAAGTGAAAATAAACAGACAGCAAACACTACACAGAATATGATTTCACTTATACGACATTCTGAAAGGCCAAAACTATAGGGACAGAAAACAGATCAGTGAATGCCAGGACCTAGGGGTATGTGAGCAAGAGGACTGCCTGCAAAACGGCACTAGAGAACTTTCGGAAATGATATATCTTTATTATTGTGGGGGTTTGTTGTTGTTCAGTCACTAAGTCGTGTCCAACTCTGCAACTCCATGGACTGCGTGAGCATGCCAGACTTCCCTGTCTTTCACTATCTCCCAGAGTTCACCCAAGTTGATGTCTGTTGAATCAGTGATGCCCTCCAACCATCTCATCCTCTGTTGCCCCCTTCTTCTCCTGCCCTCAGTCTTTTCCAGCATCAGGGTCTTTTCTAATGGGTCAGTTCTTTGTATCAAGTGGCCAAAGTATTGGAGCTTCAGCATCACTCCTTCCAACAAATATTCAGGGTTGGATTCTTTTAGGATTGGCTGGTTTGACCTTCCTGCTGTCCAAGGGACTCTCAAGAGTCTTTTTCAGCACCACAGTTCAAAAGCATCAATTCATCAGCGCTCAGCCTTCTTCACAGTCCAACTCTCACATCCATACATGACTACTGGAAAAACCATAGCTTTCACTATATGGACTGGACCTTTGTCAGCAAAGTGATGTCTCTGCTTTTTTAATACACTGTCTAGGTTTGTCATAGCTTTTCTTCCAAGGAGCCAAGCGTCTTTTAATTTCATGGCTACAGTCACAGTCCACAGTGACTTTGAAGCCCAAGAACATAAAATCTGACAGTTTCCACTTTTTTCCCATCTATTTGCCATGAAGTGATGGGACCAGATGCCATGATTCTTAGTTTTTTGAATGCTAAGCTTTAAGCCAGTTTTTTCACTCTTCTCTTTCACCCTCATCAAGAGGCTCTTTAGTTCCTTTTCACTTTCTGCCATTTAGAGTGGTATCATCTGCACATCTGAGGTTACTGATATTTCTCCCTGCAATTTGATTCCAGTTTGTGATTTATTCAGCCCTTCATTTTGCATGACATACTCTACATATATTAAATAAGCTGGGTGACAATATACAGCCTTGACATACTCCTTTCCCAATTTTGAACCAATCAATTGTTCCATGTCCGGTTCTAACTGTTGCTTCTTGAGCTCTATACAGGTTTCTCAGGAGGCAGGTAAGGTAGTCTGGTATTCCCATCTCTTTAAGAATTTTCCAGTTTGTTGTAATCTACGCAGTCAAAGGTTTTAGCGTAGTCAATGAAGCAGATGTTTTTCTGTTATTCCCTTGCTTTTTCTGTGATCCAACAGATGTTGGCAATTTGATCTGTCTGTCCATTGCCTTTTCTAAATCCAGATTGTACATCTGTAAATTATAGGTCCACGTACTGTTGAAGCCTAGATTGAAGGATTTTGAGCATTACCTTGCTAGCATGTGAAATGAGTGCAATTATGCAGTAGTTTGAACATTCTTTGGCATTGGCCTTCTTTGGGATTGTGATGAAAACTGACCTTTTCTAGTCCTGTGGCCACTGCTGAGTTTTCCAAATTTGCTGACATACTGAGTGCTGAACTTTAATAGCATTGTAGGCTTTCCTGGTTGCTCAGATGGTAAAGTATCTGCCTGTGGTGCAGGAGACCTGGTTTCGATCCCTGGATTGGGAAGATCCTCTGGGGAAGGAAATGGCTACCCACTCCAGTATTCTTTCCTGGAGAATTCCATGGACAGAGGAGCCTGGCAGGCTACAATCCATGGGGTCACAAAGAGTCGGACACAATGGAGCAACTAACACTTTCACACTGTGGTGGTTACCGAACTGTATGTATCTATGAAAACTCATGGAACTGTACACTTAGAAAGGTAGATTTTATTGTATATCAATTATATCTTTAAAAATCTAACTTAAAATGAAAAATTATTAAAGACAATCATATTAAGATAATATTTGTTAAGTATATAACATAGCAGTAAGAAAAAAGCAACAGAAAAATAAGTAAAGGACAGAAATAGGCATTACACAGAAGAAATTAAACATATAATTAAAAGATGAAAAGATGTTTGTAATACTAGTAATAGAAGCGCAAATTAAAATAATCAGATAATTTGACTACTAATGGATTGGCAAAAAGTAAAAAGACTGATTAAATAAACTTGGGGACAGATATAGAGAAAGACCATTCTCATAGCTTTTTAATGTGACTATAAACTGACATAGCAATTCAGAAAAAATCTGGAAAAATCTATCAAAATTTATGCACACAAAAGCCAGAAAACACTTCTAAGAATCTAGTCTCAAGCACTCTTGAATATATACATTGGTGTATAACAAAGGTATATGTATATGTTGCATTATTGGTTGATTCCTATAAAACTGGAAGCAATGTAATTATCTAGGGAAAAAGGGATGGTTTAAGTATATAATGACATACTCCCACAAAGGAATACATGTAGCAGTTAAGCAAGGCAAGAGTTATTGTATGGATCTGATTCACAATGTGCCTTTAAATTTTATTCATTGGGGAATCTTTCCTCTCTGTTCCAAGAAATCTTGGGCATACACATGACCCTTAGATAATAAAAGTTCTCATGGTCATGACAGTCTCTGTCCAGGCATTAGAATGCCCAGTTCTAAATACAGATCAAATTGTCAAGCTTTCTTTTTAAAAAAAAATATAAATTTATTTATTTTAATTGGAGGCTAATTACTTTACAATATTGTATTGGTTTTGCCATACATCAACATGAATCCACCACGGGTGTACACGTGTTCCCCATCCTGAACCCCCCTCCCACATCCTTCCCCATACCATCCATCTGGGTCATCCCAGTGTACCATCCCCGAGCATCCTGTATCATGCATCGAACCTAGACAGGCGATTTGTTTCACATATGATATTATACATGTTTCAATGTTATTCTCCCAAATCATCCCACCCTCGCCCTCTCCCACAGAGTCCAAAAGACTGTTCTATACATCTGGGTCTCTTTTGATGTCTCTTATACAGGGTTATCGTTACCATCTTTCTAAATTCCATATTTATGCATTAGTATACTGTATTGGTGTTTTTCTTTCTGGCTTACTTCACTCTGTATAATAGGCTTCAGTTTTTTTTTTTTTTAAGTATAAACTTGGTAAAAAAAAATTGGTAAATTAGATTTCATGAGAATTTAAAATTTGGGGAATGTATCTACACAATAGAATGCTATTCAGCAAAAAAGTGTGTGAGCTACTAGCAATTAAATAACAGGTAATGGCAACCCACTCCAGTATTCTTGCTTGGAGAATTCCATGGACAGAGGAGCTTGGTGGGCTACAGTCCACGGGTCGCAAAGAGTCTGACACAACTGAGCAACTTCACTTCACAGTAATATGAGTGAATCATAAAAACAATACACTCAGTGAAAAAAGCCAGACACAAAAGCATATGTACTATATGATTTCATTACATAAAGTTCTAGAAAAGGGAATACCAAACTACAGTGACAGGAACCAGATCAGTGATTGCTTGGGGGCTACAATGTTCATCATAGCACTATTCATAATCACCCCAAAACAGAAACAACCCAAATGTCCATCAGCTGATGCATGCATAAATAAAATGTGGTATAGCCATACAGTGGCATATTATTTGAAAATAAAAAGGAATAAACACAGATACATGCTACAACCTGGATAATCAGTGAAACATCATGCTAAGTGAAAGTGAAACATCATGCTAAGCCAATTACATAGGACCACATGTTGTATGACGCCATTTACATGAATTGTCCAGAAAAGGCAAATCTGTAGTGACAGAAAGTAGATTAATGGTTGTCTCAGGCTGCAGGAAGAGTTGGGTTTGTAAAAAGGGTTATGAGGTTTCTTTTGTGGGTGATAAAAATGTTCCAAAATTTATTATAGTGATGATTGTGCTACTCTGTGAATCTACTAAAAAAACACTGAATTGTACTTTTTAAATGTGAATTATACTTTTTAAATGTGAATTATACTTTTTAAATGTGAACTGTCTCTCAATAAAGATGTGGATTATCTCTAAAAAAAAAAAAAGAGTTATTATATGTAACAACACAGAACTATCTCCATGATACATTAAATTAAAAACAAGTTGCAGGGAATTCCCTGTTTGCCTAGTGGTTAGGATTCTGGGCTTTCACTGCCATGGCCTGGGTTCAGTCCTTGATCAGGGAACTGAGATCCTGCAAGCTGCAGAATGTGGCAAAAAAAAAAGTTGCAAAACAGAGTACATAGTAGGATCCCATTTATACACACACACACACACACACACACACACACACACACACCTCCTAAACATATATATGTTTATAAATACTTAAATAAAGATCTGTAGGGATGTGTACTAAATCGTGTTTAGTTTAACAAAGAAAGTATGATGGGACAGAAAGGCAACAATAATATTTGTATTCTTCTGTATTATTTGAATTTTGAAAAAATAAGTTTTATTGCATTGCCTAAGTAAATAATTTTTTTAATGCTGTTGCATTTCGAAGACAATATATAAATTCTCATTACGTAGAACTGATCTTAAGATAGACCCTGATTGTTACTTCTATAATTAAATCTTAGATATCAGGCCTGCCTATGATCCTAATACTTCCTATGATCTGCCCTTTTGATCCTAACACTTGATTTCAACAAATGTATGTTGAAGGACTTCCATGGTGGTCCAGTGGTCAAGACTCTGAGCTTCTAGTGCAGGGGGTACAGGTCAGACAACTAAGATCCCACATGCTGCATGGAGTGGCCAAAAAAGAAAAAAATAGTAATAATCTTTAATAGTCGGTGTTTTTATTTTGAGGATAAAAACACAAAGTTTACTGAAAAATTTTTTTAAAGAATGTGTTTCAGTATATTCTGTTTTTCATATTTACCTTTTTGTATGTATCTGAGAATGTTTACGTGCTACTCTCTAAACAAATTCCAATTATAGAATAACAGTGTTATCAACTACAGTCATCATGTTAAATACCTTAGATTCTCAGACCTTATTTATCTTACTGTGTTTTTTAAATTAATTTATTTTTAGTTATGCTGGGTCTTTGTTGCTGCACTTAGGCTTTCTATGTGGTAATAAGCGGGGACTACTCTCCAGTTGGAGAAGGCAATGGCACCCCACTCCAGTACTCTTGCCTGGAAAATCCCATGGATGGAGGAGCCTGGTGGGCTGCAGTCCATGGGGTCGCACAGAGCTGGCCACGACTGAGCGACTTCACTTTCACTTTTCACTTTCATGCACTGGAGAAGGAAATGGCGACCCACTCCAGTGTTCTTGCCTGGGGAACCCCAGGGACAGTAGAGCCTGGTGGGCTGCCGTCTATGGGGTCGCACAGAGTCAGACCCGACTGAAGTGACTCAGCAGCAGCAGCTCTCCAGTTGCGCAGCATGGGCTTTCTCACTGCAGCTGCTTGTTGCTGCGGAGCACAAGCTCTAAGTGCACGGGCTCAGTAGTTGCAGCACATGGGCTCAGTAGCTGCAGTGTGGAGGCTTATTTGCACCACAGCATATGGAATCTTCCTGGACCAGGGATCAAAACCACATTACCTGTGTTGGCAGCCAGATTCTTATCTACTGTACCACCAGGAAAGTTCCTTTACTGTAGTTTTTATTTTTAAGGGATAAACTACTGAAAAGCTGGATATCACAAAGAAGGCACACATTACACACAGTAGATCAAGCTCAAATTTTTATCTCTGTTCTCAAAAAGTTTGTGTTTGTTTTTATGCTTCTACTTTATTTTCAATTCTCATCTTAGATTCTGCAAGATCATAGCAAAAAGTCTTTGGTGTGGGAGAGCAATTTTACACAAAAGAGATAGATCAAAAACTCAATATGGGGTTCTTTGATATTAAATTAAAATTTATATGAATACATGAACACATTTTGGGGGGGCTTCCCTGGTAGCTCAGATAGTAGAGTCTGTCTGCAGTGCTGGAGACCAGGGTTTGATCTCTGGGTTGGGAAGATCCCCTAGAGAAGGAAATGGCAACCCACTCCAGTATTCTTGCCTGGAAAATCTCATGGATGGAGGAGCCTGGCAAGCTATAGTCCATGGGGTTGCCAAGCAAGAGTCGGACATGACTGAGCAACTTCACTTTTTTTTTCAACTATTTTTGTGCCTGCAGGTTAGATACTATCAAGCAAACTGCCATGTCTGATCCACAATCCTTTAAAATTTTTAACCCAAAGACAAATAGGAAAATTCAGTAAATTTTAACTTCCCAGATTTTCTCAGAAAGAGTTATAAAACACAGTTGGATAATCTATTTACCCCAAATGAATTACCTATGTATGTTGTGAGGTAGCAATGAAAGACTATGATCTTCTATGGTGATAACACACTCAATGCAGAAGCCTTCCCTCTTCACAGTGTGTGAAGAGTGTGAATAAGGGATGGAGAGTCACCTTTCATTATTTCATCAACTACTGGTGTTTTCACAGTATTTTAAATGCCTGATTTCAATTTTACAACAATACCAATATTTATTCTGAAAGGTAATCACATGTTTCAAGTAGCAGAACTTCCAACACGTTCTCTAGGAATAATTTGCAGTTCTTTTTTTGTGGGGGCAGGGGGAGGTATGGGGTACACTTCATGGCTTGTAGGATCTCAGGTCCCCAACCAGGGATTGAACCCAGGTCACGGCAGTGAAAGGGCTGAATCCTAACCAGTAGACCACCAAGGAACTTCCTAATTCACAGTTCTGAACCATACTTCAGAAAAAAATTTGCAGCAGTCCAGGATTTATTCCTACTCCATCACAGGTAATACTGCATAGATCTCTACAGGAACTTTAAATTCTTCTGCTGTGAACTTTAAGACTGCTATGAAAGATGTACTTTGGGGAACACTGAGTACTCCATAAGGAAGCCATTAGCGTGATTTGAAATGAATCTTCAACATGGCTGAGCAGGTCTGGACAGAGACCCCAAACCACCTCTGTGAAACAGCCCCACTCCCTCCACAGTACTGGGGACAGCAAAAGTTGTTCTGCACTATTCTGTGCCTAAAGGTTTTTCTTGATACTTTCTTTACACAGTATCAGATCTTGGGTCTGCATCCCCATCATTACCCTCTTCTTCCCCTTCTCTGCAGCAAAACATATTCCTTCTTATTTCTTCTAATCTTTTTTTTTAATGGCTTCATTTTTTTCTTTTATTGTGTTTTATTTAAAAAGAATATACACAATATGTAGGTGAGTTACAAAGCAGAATAATGAAGTGAACACCACTGATTCAGCATTTAACCCAGGAAAATATTAATACTGTTGCCAAGTTCCCTGTGTGATCCTCCATTTGACATAGAGGTTATTATTACCTGAATTGTATTTATTAGTCATTCCACTGCTTTTCTTTAAAAATTTCACTACATCTAGCAGGTATTTCAGAGAGATTCTATCACTTATTCCCCGACCAAAAGTCTTCTGTTCTTTACACACACTTTTGAAGGATAGTATATTTTAAAGCTTATAAATATAATTTTTTATTAGTTACACAATAGTCCATCCTCCTAATAACACAAAGATTCCTGAGTAAGCTGTACATGCATCTTCTATAAGGAGAGCTTTGCAAATACCTAAAGATGATAAACTTAAGGATGTTTCACAAAAGAGTGCTTCGTGGTGCAATGTGGACTGTAAGCTTTCAATACTGAAAGATAGCTTAGTGAAGAGGTTCCTAAATTTAATAGACAAGTTTTACCAGTCAGCAGAAAAAATCAGAAAAGGAAGGAATGTGATGAGCTCTTCCACAGAGGTACGTGTATGCAATTTAAAGACCTGCTTTTTAGCCTGAGATTATCCTACTTCCTTGGAATTAAATTTTCCTTTTCTTCATAAAACTATAGGAGATGGTAAGAATTTTTTGGTTGCTGTTCATGCGCTCTTTTTAAAGTTAAAATTGAACTTATTTAGCCAAATAAAAATTTGAAAACCCTGTGTCTTACCCAAAGTCTTCTGAAATTGTACTGGCCCACAGAATCCCAAAGCTTGGCAACCTCACTACGACCACAATATAATACTATTCTATACCTACCAGATTGGCTAAAACTTAAAAAGTTGGCAACATCAAATCTTGCAAGAATGTGGAGCCATAGGGACTCCCATATACTGCTGAAGAACTTACAAACTGGTATAACCACTTTGGAAAACAGTCTGACATTATCCACTATGACTTAAGATATACTCTAGAACTCAGCAATTTTATTCCAGATATATACCCTGGACAAACTCCTGTACATGGGTACCAAAATACACAAATAAGAATATTCACAGAAAAATTGTTTTATACAGTAATAGTCCAAAATTGGAAACAATTTAAATATCCATATACAGTACAATGAATAAAAACAATGCGGGTTATCAAACACTACAAGGTAAATGGACAAAACATATACATATATAAATATGCACACACACACACATACACATACACATAATGCTGAGTGAAAGCTACTCAACAAGAGAAACGTACAGAATGACTCCATCTATACAGAATTCAAAAACAGATGGAACTATTCAATATGATTTGAGTGATAAGCTAAAAGGAAAATGAAGGAAACTGTTATCACAAAACACAGACGAGAGGTTATATCGTAAAGTGGGAGAGAAGGATGGTGATCCAGAAGGAGGCCCCTGAGAGCTGGCAATGTCTCATTTCTTGATCTAAGGGGTGGTTAGAAAGGTGAACACTTTATAGTTATTGTTTAAGCTGTTAATATGCTTTCTACAATCTTTTGTATAAAAGTGATGTACTTAAAAAAAAAATTGTAAGGGGCTGTCTCTTGAGGTAGCAGATGCTCCATCACATATGTTTAAGCAGAGCTAAAGGTTCACATATCAGATGTGTTACAGCAGAAACTCAAGTACTCATCAGGAATTTGGATTAGCTGGCCATCAGTTTCCTGCCAATCAAGAAATTTTATGCATTTATTTCCATACCTTATAACGATGATTTTTATGAACACTATTCTGGAAGCAGTCCATACAGAGTACACATGTTGGATCAATTGCACAGTCCCTGCAAAAGATTAAAAATCAGGTGCCAAAATTTAGATGATTCCCATTGATACTCAAAGTATAACAATGATATAATGTGAATCAATTTCCTATATGATACACAAACTATTTATGAAAATGCTTTAAAAACTGAATTCCAAATAATGTTGGCCTCTTTCTGGCCATATTTGAATGTATATGGTTGGATGTTTGGTTTTGTTTCCTAAATTATCCTCATTACCTTTCACCTGGTTTCAAACTACTACTATTAAATTCCACTTCAAAATTAGTTTTCTGGTGCATGATTTGGCAGCACGTACGCCAAAATTAGTTTTCTGAAAAACTCATCAGTTTTTCTTCATTTTCTGCATCATCTTATCCTATTACAGTTACAAATGTATTTTACAGGCACTGATTGTTCACTGGTAAATGAGGCTTGGTTAAAGACAAAATTCCTTAGAATGTAAGCAACATAAGGGAAAGGATTTTAATTTATTTTGTATAATATGTCCCAAGCATGTAGAGCAGTGCCTGGCACATGTTAAATATTCAATGAATATTTACTGAATAAATTAAATTAAATTTAAATTTAAATTAAATTCTTAATATTTTCCTTAATAAAAACTTTTAAAATGTAAAATTTTATTTAATACTTTCAGGGAAACATTGACAATAATATAAACAAGTGGAAAGTGCAAAATTGATTTTTAGAATATTTATTTAGAAAATTTGAAGCGATGGAATTGCACAATGTTAAAACTGAACTTTTAAATGTTAATAAGTAAAGACTGACTAATAGCAGTTTCTAAAATATATATGTTCTACTAACCTACTCACAGCAGGATTTCCAAATCTCAGCAGTACTGACATTTTAAACTGAATAATTATTTGCTGGTGATACAGGAGACTGTCCTGTGTACCACAGGATGGTTAAGCAGCAACCCGGCCTCTATCCACTAGATGTTAGTACCATTCCCCTAGCTGTGACAATTAAAAATGCCTCTGGGACCCTTTTGGAGAAATGAGGTCTACAAATGTCTTCTACTATGCTTTAGTTGAAACTGACCGGGCTTCCACTAAAGTACTTAACAAGATAAATGAAACTGCTATATAGCAAAATGGTATACAAAATACAAAAGGTGAATTTTCCCCAAGAAAAAAAGAGAATAAAGAAATGTAGTATGTTCTAAACAACTGCTGTGTGTGCTTAGTCACTCAGTTGTGTCTGACTCTTTGTGACCCCATGGACTGCTAGGCTCCCTGTCCATGGGGATTCTCCAGGCAAGAATATTGGAGGGGGTTGTCATGCCATATTCCAGGGGATCTTCCCAACCCAGGGATCGACCCCAGGTCTCCCACATTGCAGGTGATTCTTTACCAGCTGAACACAAATCAGTCAAATCTAGAATTACAGTGAAGCAAAAAGTAATTCTCTGTATTTATAAAATCTAAAGAGTCACATTCCTAACCTAAACAACTTCTAATAAAAGAAAAAAAAAACAACCCCTAAAAGTGCAATTAAGATCTAAAAGTTAAAAAGTTTCAGGCAAGAGTAGAGAATAAAAAAGTTCTCTGTGTTACCATGCTGCTTAAGTCCTTTCCCAAAAGGCAAAAAACCTAAAGCCATTTCCAGTTTCCCTACCACTGACCTCTTCTATCCAATTAAGTTACAAATGCTCCAACAGGTTCTTTGATACCAAATGTCACTTGGTGGCAAAAAAACAACTTGAAATGACAAGGGACTATAGACTTTATTTATACCACTTGCTGTGAACAGTCATAGGTTTCTTATAGAAATGCTGTGTTTGATTGTAGGATCCTGCCCTAACTCTACTGGGGAAGTATTCAGAATTCTGAAATACATGTGGCACCAAGAGTTTCAGATAAGGGTGTATGGACTACATTATAAACAAGGCAAAAATCAATCACTTATATACTTTCAGAGAACAAGAAGAAAAATGAGAGAATTGTGTAAGTCATATATTCAAAAATAAGCTGTACTAGCAAAAACAAACTTATAAATAAATGCATAATAATAGGAAGTTAATTAAGAAGAATTAAATACAACTAGCAATATACCAAGAAAGGTATATCATAAAATAGGCACAGAATATCAAGGTGTAATTACAACCAATCCTGTACATTTCTAAATCTTACCTACAAGAATATGTTGTCTCTCCACTTTTGAAAACCTTCCCACAAAGTTGAAACGCTCCACTGTGCTTCAGTTTCTCTAAGCAAATATCTGGATCTTCTCCAAATAAGTACCATTCCAGTGGAGTGAATATTGACCTCTGTATGCTCTCCTCCTGCTTTTCCAAATCTGGGTCCATTTCAGCAAAATAAATTTCAGGCACCACTTGTGCCAAATAGTTCAAGAAAGTAGTATAAAAATCAATCTGCTGATCCCACCACTGAAAAACAAAACAAAACAAAAATTAAACTTTCTTATAAGTTCCTTCTTAAAGATCTAGGAGCACAAGTAATGGCACAGATAATGGCATAATTCTGTAGTTTCAGAGAAAGTGATTTACAGTATATTCTTATTTTACCCTTCACCAATACAAATGGCAAGAATACTAGAGTGGATTGCCATTTCCTTCTCCAGAGGATCTTCCTGACCCAGGGATCGAAACCCGGGTCTCCTGCATTGAAGGCCGACGCTTTAACCTCTGAGCCACCAGGGAAGCCCAATACAAAAGGAGCTTTAGTGCTGGAAAAGACTCTTGAGAGTCCCCTGGACAGCAAGGAGATCAAACCAGTCAATCCTAAAGGAAATCAACCCTGAATATTCATTAGAAAGACTGATGCTGAGGCTTTGATACTCTGGCCACCTGATGTGAAGAGCCGACTCATTGGAAAAGACCCTGATGCTGGGAAAGATTGATGGCAGAATAAGAAGGGGGCTACAGAGGATGAAATGGTTGGATGGCATCATCGACTCAATGGACATAAGACTGAGCAAACTCCAGAAGACAGTGAGGGACAGGGAAGCCTGGCATGCTGCAGTCCATGGGGTTACAAAGAGATGGACAGGACTGAGCGACTGAACAGTAGCAAATACAAAAGGAATGTAGGTGATTTTTTTTTTTTTAAAGGACTTAGAAATAAGTGGTCGTTCACATATAGAAAAAAGAAGTGCAACTGTAGCAGATGAGAATTACTCTTCCCTGCTGAAGTGGCTAACTCCTGGTGTGTGAAGGTGATTCCATTATCAGAGGCTGCAGTGATAAAGTATTCCTCATACCAGTAGTTTAATTAAATTTTATTTTTTTCTTCCAGTTTTACTGAGATATAATTGACATACAGCACTTAATGAGTTTAAGGTGTACAACATAATTATCTGACTTACATACATCATGAAATGATTACCATAAGAGTTTTAGTGAATATCCATCATCTCACACAGATATAAAATTAAATGAACGGGGAAAAAATGATTTTTTCCTTGTGATGAGAACTCTAAGGATTTACTATTAATTTAATTATTTAAAGGAACCATAGCATTTAATGAGATGAAAATGAATGAGTGTCAGAGTTTTAGAACACAAAAAGCACTCACCATAAAACAAAAAGAAAAGATAAATGAACACCAGCAAAAACAAACAAACAAACAAACAACCTTCTGCTCTTCAAAAGAAAGTTACAGGTGGCTTTTTGCCATGCTTATTTGCACAGGAAAACATGCTCAACATCATTAAATCATTAGAGAAATGCAAATTAAAATGGCAGTGAGATATCCCTATAAAACCTATCAGAGTGTAGGTAAAAAAATAAAATAAAAATTTGGCAATACCAAGTATCAACACAAATGTAGAAAACTTGGAAAGGAAAGGGACTCAAAATGTTATGCACACACTTTACAAAAGAGTTCAGCAGTTTCTCACACAGTTAAATATATACTTACCATATGACCCAGCAATCAAACTCCTAGTTATCTAATCAAGAAATAAAAACTTACGTTCACAAAACACTTATACTTGAAAGTTAGAGCAGCTTTATTCATAATTGCCCCAAACTAGAAATGACTCATTTGTCCTTCAACTGGCGAATTATGAACAGTTTGTACATCCAAACCACAGAACATTCAGCATACTCCTTTACTGCTCAGCAATAAAAGGACTGAATTATCAACACATGCAACATCAAAAGAAGTCAAACTCAAAAAGATTATGTACTACTGCCTCTTAGTAGTTGGGACCTTGTTCATATTGACAGCATATATGTGAACTGAGCAAAGCACATCTCTGGACCAAATTCCTGACTCCCATTATAAGTGGTTTTAACAGATACTATATGTAGATTCCAATAACGCCACCTTTGTCTTCAATCAAGCAAGAGAGCTTTCTAAGTACCCAGAAACGCCCTATTAAAAGACATTCATGGATTACTCATTGGCAATTTGGCCTTAAATGTGAGGCAATTACCTCAAACCACCCAGCCAGCCCAACATTTTTAATGCCATTAAGTAACAGCAGTCTTTAAGTAGAGGCAGGAAAGATAGAACTCTCTACTCTCAAACCAACATTGGCAATTGAGTTGCAGTTAATGGACATGACCAGATGGTCAACACCAAAATCAAACTGACTATAGTCTTTGCAGCCAAAGATGGAGAACCTCTATAAAGTCAGCAAAAACAAGACCGGGAGCTGACTGTGGCTCAGATCATGAACTCCTTATTGCCAAATTCAGACTTAAATTGAAGAAAGTAGGGAAAACCACTAGACCATTCAGGTATGACCTAAATCAAATCCCTTATGATTATACAGTGGAGTGACAAACAGATTCGAGGGATCAGATATGATAGACAGAGTACCTGAAGAACTATGGATGGAGGTTCGTGACACTGTACAGGAGGCAGTGATCAAGACCATCCCCAAGAAAAAGAAATGCAAAAAGCAAAATGGTTGTCTGATGAGGCCTTACAAATGGCTATGAAAAGAAGAGAAGCAAAAGGCAAAGGAGAAACGGAAAAGATAAACCCATTTGAATGCATAGTTTCAAAGAATAGCAAGGAGAGATAAGAAAGCCTTCCTCAGTGATCAATGCAAAGAAATAGAGGAAAACAATGGAATGGGAAAGACTACAGACCTCCTCAAGAAAATTAGAGATACCAAGGGAACATTTCATGCAAAGATGGGCACAATAAAGGACAGAAATGGTATGGATCTAACAGAAGCAGAAGAAGAGGTGGCAAAAATACACAGGAGAACTGTACAAAAAAGATCTTCACGACCCAGATAATCACTCATCTAGAGCCAGACATCCAGGAATGTGAAGTCAAGTGGGCCACTATGAACAAAGCTAGTGGAAGTGATGGAATTCCAGCTGACCTATTTCAAATCCTAAAAGATAATGCTGTGAAAGTGCTGCACTTAATATACCAGCAAATTTGGAAAACTCAGCACTGGCCACAGGACTGGAAAAGGTCAGTTTTTTCATTCCAATCCTAAAGAAAGGCAATGCCAAAGAATGCTCAAACTACTGCACAATTGTACTCATCACACATGTCAGCAAGTAATGCTGAAAATTCTCCAAGCCAGGCTTCAACAGTACGTGAACCATGAACGTCCAGATGTTCAAGCTGGATTTAGAAAAGGCAGAGGAACCAGAGATCAATTTGCGAACATCCACTGGTTCATCGAAAAAGCAAGAGAGGTCCAGAAAGACATCTACTTCTGCTTTACTGACTATGCCAAAGCCTTTGACTGTGTAAATCACAACAAACTGTGGAAAATTCTGAAAGAGATGGGAATACCAGACCACCTGACCTGCCTCCTGAGAAATCTGTATGCAGGTCAAGAATCAACAGTTAGAACGGGACATGGAACAACAGACTGGTTCCAAATTGGGAATAGGGTACGTCAAGGCTGTATATTGTGACCCTGCTTATTTAACTTCTATGCAGAGTACATCATGAGAAATGCTAGACTAGATGAAGCACAAGCTGGAATAAAGGGAGAAATATCAATAACCTCAGATATGCAGATGACACCACCCTTATGGCAGAAAGTGAGGAGGAACTAAAGAGCCTCTTGATGAAGGTGAAAGAGAGTGAAAAAGTTGGCTTAAAACCCAACATTCAGAAAACTAAGATCATGGCATCCGGTCCCATCACTTCATGGCAAATAGATGGGGAAACAGTGGACACGACACAATGGCAGACTATTTTTTGGGGCTCCAAAATCACTGCCGATGGTGACTACAGCCATGAAATTAAAAGATGCTTGCTCCTTGGAAGGAAAGTTATGACCAACCTAGGCAGTATATTAAAAAGCAGAGACATTACTTTACCAAAAAAGGTCCGTCTAGTCAAAGCTATGGTTTTTCCAGTAGTCATGTACGGATGTGAGAGTTGAACTATAAAGAAAGCTGAGCACTGAAGAATTGATGCTTTTGAACTGTGATGTTGGAGAAGACTCTTGAGAGTCTCTTGGATAGCAAGATCCAACCAGGCCATGCTAAAGGAAATCAATCCTGAATATTCACTGGAAGGACTGATGCTGAAGCTGAAACTCCAATACTTTGGCCACCTGATGCGAAGAACTGACACATCTGAATAAGACCCTTATGCTGGGAAAGACTGAAGGTGGGAGGAGAAAGGAACGACAGAGGATGAGATGGTTGGATGGCATCACTGACTCAATGGACCTGAGTCTGAATAGACTCCAGGAGTTGGTGATGGACAGGGAGCCCTGGTGTGCTGCAGTCCATGGAGTCGCAAAGAGTTGGACACGACTGAGTGACTGAACTGAACTGAATTAAATTAATTCTGTTCATTTGAAATGGGTTGGCTTTCTGGTTTTATTAGTATTTCATGTTTGTTTTATATTTACATAAGAACCATATAAGGCATTTATACTAGCTTCATATTTGCTGATAAAGGTCCGTATAGTCTAAGCTGTGGTTTTTCCAGTAGTCTTGTATGAATGTAAGAGCTGGACCATAAGGAAGGATGGGTACCAAAGAAATGATGCTTGCAAACTGTGGTGTTGGAGAAGACTCTTGAAGAGTCCTTTGGAGAGCAAGATCAAACCAGTCAATCTTAAAGGAAATCAACCCTGAATAGTTATTGAAAGGACTGATGTTGAAGGTGAGGCGCCAACACTTTGGTGAAGAACCGGCTTACTGGAAAAGACTCTGATGCTGGGAAAGGTTGAAGGCAAAAGGAGAAGAGGGTGGCAGAGAATGATATGGCTGGATAGCATCACTGATTCAACGGACATGACCTTGGACAAACTTTGGGAGATAGTGAGGGACAGGGAGGCCTGGAGTGCTGCAGTCAAAGGGGTTGCCAAGAACTGGACATGACTTAGAAAGACTAAACAACAACAATATTCTAAACTAAAAAAAAAATTTAAGGCTATGTACTATATAATTGCATTTATATAACATTCCAGAAAAGGCAAAACTACTAGGATAGCACAGTGGTTGCAAGAGGCTGACAACAAAGTAGCAGCAACATAAATTTTGAGGGCAGTGGAACAGTTCTGTAGCATCGGTATTATGGTGATGATTACACAACTGTTGGCAACTCTCAAAACCCACAGAACTGTACAATAAAAAGTTATTTATGGAAATTTTCATAGTGAATAAAAAATAATATGGTTTGAAAGATGAAAAGGAGAACCACAGATTGAGACAAATATCTGCAATAATACACTAAATAATTCTCTCCCAAAGATCAAGGATGAGGCAAAGATATCTGTTCTCTTCTATTCACTACAGTACTAGAGGTCATAGCTAGTGAAATAAAACAAGAAAAATAAATAAAAGGCATGGTGACTGGAAAGCAAGAAATAAAACTGTCTCTAGTCACATACAATATGATTACTCTTCACAAAGAAATTCTGAGAAATCAATTAAAAATCACACACAAGTTTCCCTGGTGGCTCAGTGGTAAAGAATCCGCCTGCCAGTGCAGGAGACATGGGTTTGATCCCCAATCTGGGAAGATCCCACATGGCGCGGAGCAACTGAGCCCATGCCCTAGAGCCGAGGAACCACAGAAGAAGCCACCACAATGAGACACTGGCACACCACAACTAGAGGGTAGCACCCTCTCCCCACAACTAGAGAAAAGCCCGTGTGGCAACAAATATCCAGCACAGCCAAAAACAAAATAATACATAAACTATTAAAACAGACACACACACAGACTTCCATGGTGGTACAGAGATTAAGAATCTACCTGCCAGTGGAGGGGACACAGGTTTGAGGGAAGATTCCACATGCTGTGGGGCAACTAAGCCTGTGCACCCAAATACTGAGCCCATGCTCCACAACAAGAGAAGCCACCACAATGAGAAGCCCACAAACTGCAAAGAGAGTAGCCCCCGTGGCCGCAACTAGAGAGAGCCTGTGCACAGCAACAAAGACCCAGTGTAGCAAAAACAAAAAAAAAAAAACAAAAAACACAAGTAAGAATACTAAGTGAACTAAGCAAGCTCATTAGATGTAAGATCAATACATAAAAATCAACTATATTTCTATATACTAGCAACAAATAACTGGAAAATGAAATTTTAAAAAATAGCATTTACAGTAGCATCAAAAAATACTTGGCAATTAGTTCATATTGAACACTACAAAACATTATTGAGAGAAATTTATAAAATATCTTAAAAAATGAAGAGTTGCATCATGTTCATTGTTTATAGGATTCAATATTTTTAAAAGGTTTATACATCCTAACTGAGCTACAAATTCTACACAATCCAAGCAAGCTTTCTTGTAAAAATTAACAAGCTAATTCTAAAACTAATATGGAGGGAATTCCCTCACAGTCCAGTGGTTAGAACTTGGCACTTTCACTATCATGATCCAGGCTCAATCCCTTGTTGAGGAACTAAAATCCTACAAGCTGTGCATGGTAGCCAAAAAAAAGAGGAAATGTAAAGGACTTGGAGACTTAACAGTACCTGATTTTAGGACCTACTATAAAGGTATACTAATAGTATGAAATTAGCACTGGTGTATATATACATTTATCAATGGAACTAAGACAGTTTAAAAATGAATCCACATACGTATGTAAAGTGAAGGCAAAAGTTGCTCAGTCGTGTCTGACTCTTTGCAACCCCATAGTCCATGGAATTCTCCAGGCCAGAATACTAGAGTGGGTAGCCTTTCCCTTCTCCAGGGGATATTCCCAACCCAGGGATCAAACCCAGGTCTCCCACGTTGCAGGCAGATTCTTTATCAGCTGAGCCACAAGGGAAGCCCAAGAATACTGGAGTGCAGTGTCAATTCATTTTTTAAAAAAGGAAACAACGTAGTTCAAAAAAGACAGCAATTTTCAAAAATTGGTGCAGGAGAAATTAGATATCCTAATGGAAAAAAATTAACTTCAACCCATACTTCATACCATACACAAAAATTAATTTGAAATGGATCACAGATTTAAATGTAATAACTAAAACTGTAGAATTACTTGACAAACACATAGAAGAAAACACTTTGACATCCTCTGGGAGGGCAAAGATTTCTTGAACAGGGCACAAAAACAGCTAACCATGAAAAAAAATGGATAAAACAGAATTAATCTAAATTAAAACTTTCTGTTCCTCAAAATAAACATGAGTAACTGATATCCAGTTCTGCTACTCACTGTGCATTTTTCAAATTTTCATACAATCAAACTGTGAAAGATAAATTTTAGAACAGATATATATTAAAATGAACATGTCCCTACTTCTTAAATTGACCTATTGCTTCTATGAAATTACACAGAAATAGGAGGCAACTATGAGGTATATTTATCATATACTAACCCAATTTGCCAACAGAGGATAGAGCACCCACCCACAGCTATCTACATAGCTAAAGTCCTGGCCCTCTTAGCACAGGAATACCCTGATCCCAAGAAGTAAGACTGGCTGTTCAGGCCATTGGGTAGTATTCAGTTCAGTTCGGTCACTCAGTCATGTCCGACTCTTTGCAACCCCATGAATCACAGCACACCAGGCCTCCCTGTCCATCACCAACTCCCAGAGTTCACTCAGACTCATGTCCATCGAGTCAGTGATGCCATCCAGCCATCTCATCCTCTGTCATCCCCTTCTCCTCCTGCCCCCAATCCCTCCCAGCATCAGAGTCTTTTCCAATGAGTCAACTTTTCACATGAGGTGGCCAAAGTACTGGAGTTTCAGCTTTAGCATCATTCCTTCCAAAGAAATCCCAGGGCTGATCTCCTTCAGAATGGACTGGTTGGATCTCCTTGCAGTCCAAGGGACTCTCAAGAGTCTTCTCCAACACCACAGTTCAAAAGCATCAATTCTTCGGCGCTCAGCCTTCTTCACAGTCCAACTCTCACATCCATACACGACCACAGGAAAAATCATAGCCTTGACTAGATGGACCTTAGTCGGCAAAGTAATGTCTCTGCTTTTCAATATACTATCTAGGTTGGTCATAACTTTCCTTCCAAGGAGTAAGCGTCTTTTAATTTCATGGCTGCAGTCACCATCTGCAGTGATTTTGGAGCCCCCAAAAATAAACTCTGACACTGTTTCCACTGTTTCCTCATCTATTTCCCATGAAGTGATAGGACCGGATGCCATGATCTTCGTTTTCTGAATGTTGAGCTTTAAGCCAACTTTTTCACTCTCCACTTTCACTTTCATCAAGAGGCTTTTAGTTCCTCTTCACTTTCTGCCTGAAGCAAAAACCATCAAGGGAAATGAAAGAATCCTAGAAAAAATAATAGGGGTGGAAAACTAGGACTCTTCAGTCTTTAAAAATAAAGGCTAGATAACGTTTATAAAATCATTAAGAGTTCTGACAAGGTGAACACATACTTGTTCACTATATCTTAAGAATAAATAAGGTGGGAGGGGGGTTCATGTTTGGGAACGCATGTAAGAATTAAAGATTTTAAAATTTAAAAAAATTAAAAACTAAAAAAAAAAAAAAAGAATAAATAATAGGTGCCCGTTTGAAGTGTTAAAAACCAGTTTTCAGGACAAAGAAAAGGAATCAGAAATCTATTCAACTATGATAAACTCATAAAACTTGTCTAAGGAGTTTTATAAGCTGACATACAATTAGAATTAATCATTAACAGGGGAAAGGCATAAATCGAGAGACTGTAACTGACATATGCACAGTACTATATACATAAAATAGGTAACAAATAAGAACCTCCTGTAATAGCACAAGGAACTCTACTCAATACTCTGTAATGCCTATATGGGAAAAGAATCTAAAGAAAGAGTGGATATATGTGCTTGTGTGTGTGTGTGTGTGTGTGTATATACACATAAAACTGATTCACTTTGTGTACACCTGAAACTAACGCATTATAAATCGACTAGACTCCAATAAAAAAAATTTTTTAAAGAATTTACATAAAATTCCATCATAAGTAACTAAGTTACAGATATTTGATTATATATAAGGCTGAGTTTGCTCTCCTGAAGCTCAATATGCCTCCATAAGTTCAACTCTATAAAACTTTATATAAAACATATTATATTAAAATTAGGTATTATTGTAGAAATTAAATTAGCCTGTCCTCTCAGAAGGACAATTTTAATAATTATTAAAATTTTTAATTTATATAAACTTTGACTGAGAAATTCCCACTTCGAGGAATCTGTTCCTCACAGATAAACTCAAATATGTAAAAAGAAATATATACAAGTATTTTATTTGCAGGATTATTATAATAATAAAAGGCTAGAAACAACTTAAATGTCCCATAACAAAAGCTGAATAAATCATGGCACATAAATTCAATGCAGTCATTGTATAAAAGAGAGGGGGCACAGGTTTAAATGTACTAATATAAGACATTCTTCAAGCTATATGGTTAAATAAAAAGCAAACAATACAAAACAGTGAATACTGATATATCTCCTCTTCACGTCTTTCAACGTGAAGAGAGGAGATATATCAGTATATGCTTACGTAAGAGTAGACAATCTTTGAAAGGGTTCAAAATACACTGTTAACAGCAGAAATAGGCCTCTATTTTTCACTGTATAAACATTTTTACTATTTCTTTTTTTTTACCATATGTATTATCTATCAAAAATCATTTTAAAGTTTTTTCAATCTATACATTTCATATACAAAGTTATTCATAACAGGAAAAAAAATCTGAATGTCCATCAATAAGGGAATAGTTTAAAGAAATGGTGGAATTTATCATTTAATCAGACCTACTTAACTGTAAATATATATATATATATATATTCCATTGTGTCCACTATACCACTTGTAACTGTGAAAAAACAAAGTCCACCTAAATGTTTATCATTAAAGGGTACATCCACAGTATTATATGCAGTCAGAAGGTCATAAAATACTGTAGACTGAAAAAAGCAAATTTAAAATAATATAACTTCATTTTTGTAAAAGCAAAAACAAACCTCTAGATGATATTTATACATTTCTACACATTTGAGTTTCCTAATTCAACATGTACATCAATGTAGAGATATACATATATATCTGTATAGATACATGTATCATTATGTTTCCTAAACACAGAATGTCTAGCAAGAGAAACATCAAATAGTTAGCAGTGGTTATATGGGAAAAAGAACTGAGGGAAAGGTCTCAGAATTTTCACTTTTTACTGTAAATGATGTTACACTGTTTGACCTTGTTTGATAAGTGTCAATAATGCAATCAAGAGGGGGGGAAAAAAACTCTAAAAAAAACACAGGAGATACATCTATTAAAATGATGCCAAAAAGTCTCAAAGTGTCTCCCTTTAAGATACTTATTAAGAACAAAGGGAAAAGGTAGTAACTATAGAGAAACCTTGCAGATACCAACTTAACCAAGTGATTAAGATAAATATCACTAGTAATAAGAAATACTGATATCAAGAATCCCTTAATATGATATACTGAGAAGGATATGGTACCATTTTTGTTATTCTTGCCAAAAACATATACCCTCCTTCCAAATGTAAGAGAATGTCCTACCCAAACTGGGAACATTGTGCAAAGTAACTGCTCAATATTCTTGAGCAGTCTTGCTGAGGTCATTAAAAATAAGGAAAAATCAAGACACTGTTAAAAACTGAAAGGAGACTATGGAGAAACTGAGACACCGTTACATACTGGATGAAACAAACAGGTGGGAGGTAAGATGGGAACCTTGACAGGCTCCTGAAACAGAAGAAGGACATTAGTAGGAAAACTGGTAAAATTTGAATAAGGACTGTTGTTTAGTTCATAGAAATATTAACTTCCTAACCCTAATAACTGTACTACTTTATGTGAGATGCTAACATTAGGGGATGCAGGGGTTAGGGATATAATGGAACTGCCTGTGCTATTTTTGTAAGTTTTCTTAAAAGTCTAAAATGAGTTCAAAATAAGTTTGAAAAAGGGAGATGATATTGAAGATGTCTATTTCTACCTAGTGGAAAGGCAGTAAAGATATACAGTACATTAAAGTAGGTTACAAAGAAGCATGTATAAAATCTCATTTGGTTATATACTATATATATTAACATGGGGAAAATTTAGCAGGAATATATACCAAAATGTTAACAGTAGTGAGTAGTGGGATTTTAGCCTATTTTCATGGAATTTGTAAGTTTGCTTACCTAATAACAATAATATCTTTATGGCGATTCCATATTTTGGGAGCAATTTTTTAATTATAAAATTTAAAATATTTTACTAAAACCTTAAAAAAAAAAAACCAACCGTACCTTCCAATATTCTAACTTTAATTTTTATAGGGTACTCACAAACAAACAACTCACGTTTGCATACCTGACAATAACTGTAACTAGAAGATTTAACATTCTATGTTGTACCTGAAATTCTTTTCTTCAAAGAGCATTAAAAAAAAAAATTCTCTATATATTCAGTACTATACACCAAAACCCCTTTTCTGTCCTATCTAATTATGGAAGGCACAGAACTAGTTTCTAATCTAGTTTCCAAGAATGTTTTTAAGAACATGAGAAACTTGAGAATCACCCAAAACCTCAGGGATCTATTCTGGTTCAATTCCTTCATTTAAAACCGAGTTATAAGGAAAAAGTAAACTGGCTTGTCCAAGACTGAATACTAATTATCAGGGTCAGGAGCAGAACTTAGGTATCCTGACTCTCAAGAGTTCAGTGCTCATTCTACTTAATCAAATATAAATACCTAACTCATTTAAGTTTACCCATAAGACTTGATCAATTTCACTTTAATAGTAA
Source organism: Ovis aries (assembly GCF_016772045.2). Lineage (NCBI taxonomy): Eukaryota > Metazoa > Chordata > Mammalia > Artiodactyla > Bovidae > Ovis > Ovis aries. The sequence continues at coordinate 36,555,293 of NC_056060.1, forward strand.
AACAAAAAAAAAGCTTTGCCTTCTTTTTTAAATCTCCCTCTAAATAAAGCCTCTTTAGCTAACAAATGCCTAATATTCATGGGTGCCACTAAATGTTCTTAAATTTTATCTCTGTCATTACACATCTCAGTCTGAGGAACTAACACTGTAAAATGCTATCTTTATAGAATTTTGGATTTGATTTGGATAGAATCTCTAGGTGTTGATGCCTTCAACACCTTCTCCACTGACTCTACCACTAGCTCTCTACCCTTCTACCTCACCTCTTCCTTAAAGTCCATTTAGCTCTAAACTCACCTCCATGAATACTTCACTAACCAACCTAAGGAAATTTCTCTCTCCCATAAGTCCAATACTAAAGGAGGTACACATTCAGAATCTACATCTTTGCTAGATAACATTTTGTTTTTGTTTTTGTTTGCTAAGTCATGTCAGTCATGTCCAACTCTGTGCGACTCCATAGATGGCAGCCCACTAAGCTCCCCCGTCCCTGGGATTCTCCAGGCAAGAACACTGGAGTGGGTTGCCATTTCCCTCTCCAATGCATGAAAGTGAAAAGTGAAAGTGAAGTCGCTCAGTCGTGTCCGACTCAGTGACTCCATGGACTGCAGCCTACCAGGCTCCTCCGTCCATGGGATTTTCCAGGCAAGAGTACTGGAGTGCGTTGCCATTGCCTTCTCCGGCTAGATAACATTGCTGCTCCTGCTGCTACTAAGTCGCTTCAGTCGTGTCTGACTCTGTGTGACCCCACAGACGGCAGCCCACCAGGCTCCCCCGTCCCTGGGATTCTCCAGGCAAGAACACTGGAGTGGGTTGCCATTTCCCTCTCCAATGCATGAAAGTGAAAAGTGAAAGTGAAGTCGCTCAGTCGTGTCCGACTCAGTGACTCCATGGACTGCAGCCTACCAGGCTCCTCCGTCCATGGGATTTTCCAGGCAAGAGTACTGGAGTGCGTTGCCATTGCCTTCTCCGGCTAGATAACATTGCTGCTCCTGCTGCTACTAAGTCGCTTCAGTCGTGTCTGACTCTGTGTGACCCCACAGACGGCAGCCCACCAGGCTCCCCTGTCCCTGGGATTCTCCAGGCAAGAATACTGGAGTGGGTAGTTACCTTTAAATGTGGACATCAAGCCCCTTCAACCAGACTGTTAGCTCTTTGAGGGAAGGTACTTTCCTTCCAAATCCTTGTATCCCCACAAGCCTATCTCAAGTACAAGTTCTCAGTCATTGCTGAAAGTTACGGACTTCTTGCTAGAGAGAACAAAGCAAATAACATTAAACCTTCCAAAACTGTTTACAAAATTCTTAAAGAAGACAAAGTACAATTATACTGTTTCACAAAAAATTCTCTCCTAGATGACTGCCACGACTATGAAAATCTTTTTTCAGATAAGGTTTCTTTCTTTTTTTTTCCTCAATAAGAAAAACTATTCAGGGTGTACTTTCCTGAGTGACATGTTCAGGAATTACTGGTGACTGGAGTAGGTTTGATTTTGTTCTTTGGTTGGTTGCTTTTAGCATTTTCTCCAATTTGAGACATGATTAAGAATTTTACATTTTCATATTCAGGGGAAAAAACTTTTTTTTTCAATATTTAGATAAGGGAAGACTTTCCTAATCGGCTGTTCTGTGAAAACAAGTTCTCACACGCTTAAATTCTCAAACATTCCAAATATTTTCCTTGTCCCCATGGAGATTAAAGATATTCTTTCAACTCTGACCCAGGGACTGGGATGCCTATTTGGGAACATCAGTCTGAAAACGGAACTTACTATAAGTATACTAGTTCCCTTTTGTTCAAATCACAACTTACGCTTCCTGAGATAACTGATGGACATCAACAGTCTTCAGAAGGCCTGTAATTCTAATTCCCTTGATTTAAAGGCATAACAAAATCTGGAGCTTGCAGAATTGTTCATAGCAAGTACTGGATTTGTAACTGGAACACCTCTAGGAACCAAGAAAATTTTTGGTTACACTAAAATTTTTTGTAATACTATCTGAAAGATTTGTGAAGTTTAAAAACAAGCAAACAACAAAAACCCTAGTTCACTCACTTATCCCAAAGGGAAATTGTCTGTATCTGATAATCAGCTCCCTAAGCCTGTCTGAAGACTTTCTCTCAGCCAGCTTCCACTCTCTTACAGCCCAAATTAAACAAAAATTTACCTTCCTATAACTTTTAAGTTATGCTGCCTGAAATAATCCAATACAAATTACTCTGCTCTTTCACCCAACAACCTATCAAATAAATGAAGATAATAAATAAAAACTCCCATTAATCTCTTTATTCCAGGGCTAAAAACAGGAATGTAGAAACTAAAGAAAACTTGCTCATTCCTAGAAATGAAATTTAGCCATCCATAAAGACATGGTATCCAGACCACATTCCATGTTGATTACTCTTTCACAGAACATGTAAAATATGCTTCTGTATTTCCCTTATCCTGGACACTAAGCTGCTTAAAGAGGTTTTTTTTTTTTTTTTTTTGCTTGCTTTGTTTTCTCAGTCATATCATGTTATGACTTAGTGAGTCTGCAAAAAAACTAAAACCCTCAAACCAGTCACATACAAGAGATTTAGTCCTACCACAAATACCCAGTCCTAGACATAAGGCTTTATTTTCATGGCAATTAAATCTCACCTTGTTAGTTTTAATATAAAATCTAGCCTAAGGAGATTGTGTATGCGTGTGTGTCCTATAATATTATCATATCTGTTAAGCCTTATATTGTTTGTACATATGGTATGTCTACTATGTCTTCAAGGCATGGATAAAATTGTTGTTTTGTTGTTGTTGTTTAGTTGCTAAGTCATGTTCAATTCTTTTGTGAGCCCATGGACTGTAGCCCACCAGGCTTCTCTGTCCATGGGATTTCCCAGACAAGAATACTGGAGTGGGTTGCCATTTCCTTTTCCAGAGGATCTTCCTGATCCAGGGATCAAACCCAGGTCTCCTGCATTGGCAGGAGGATTCTTTACCACTAAGCCATTAGCCAGAATCAAATGTACAGTAAGTATGATAAATAAGGCCCCTCTCTCTTCTTCCCTGTTGAAATAATTTACATATATGCATGCTGTCAGAATTCAGTCTTTGAAAGCATTCCATCCCTCCTAAGCCATTCTCTTCCCTTTTTTCTCTGACCATAGGTTCATGCTCCAATTTTCAAAGCTCTCCTTAAAGTCTCTGGATGAGTGAAATCTGGTTTTCTACACTATGGGGTACAGATCTCATATTCTCTTTCCACTGTGTTGAATTAATATGTTTAAATAAACTAAAATTCTTTCTCAGAGTATGTGTATATAAAAACATACATGGATAAATTAACAGATTTTTCCTCCTGTGTCTAAAGTCATTTCTTGTCCAACCATACCAAAGGTTCAAAGGATTTGTAAAAGGCAGTTCATAAAGACACAGTAAGTGTTTATAGCTCTACTCCTCCAAACAAGTCAGAGACTTCATTCTGAAGAACAGATTAAGTAAATTATTTGAAGGAGAATTATATTTAAGTGATGAACAGCAGACTCCATTCTGGACAGGGTCTGTCATTCCTGAACAGCAAGCAGGCACTTAGAGAAGCACAATAACTCTTCTGAGGTCTTTCAGTAGCATTTATTCAGTACACTGTATTTCCACAAGCACTGAGCTTACTACAGAGTGTAACAACAATTTAAAAAAAAAAAAAAAGGACTGTACCAAATGCTTTTAAATAACAGACTCACCAAATAACTATTGGTTCTTCAATAGGAGGTATGTTAATCACATTATCTTGGAAGAACACGTAGGAAGGAGATCACAGGAATCATTTGGGACTAAAGAGGCCTTAATAGTCTGTTTTAAGCCATCTGAGTTAAAAGCTTAGAGAAAATTGTTTCACAGAGCCCAACATATGATTAACGCTTTCAAAGAAATCTAAGGTAACCCTCAAAGCCAGCACACATAAAGGATGGACAGATACTACATTGGTTTATTCTGTGTCACTGATTTATATACACATCTAGCCAGACAGACTCTCTATGCACTGCTGAGAATAAAAACCTCTTTATTTGCAGGACAATGTCTGTTATTAAACATAAGCAGTCACTCTCAAGCACCAGTTCATCTATAGTAAGTTACTAGAAGGACTGAAGCTGTCACTCTTGACTTGTAGTTTTAGAATTTCATTTATGACTCTACAGAATTTGGTACTAAAAATCAGAATTTTCCCTAGCTGTCTACAACAGAAATTAGGAGATGTTTATGGAAAAAAAGCAACAGGCACTAGGCCCTGCTATGATCTGGTGGGAAAGGGCTTAAGTCTGGACTCAATAGACTTTCGTTTTCATCTTTGTCTTCTTACTCTAAGTTTGCTCTTACTACAGAAAGCTGTGCTCTGGCCTAAAACAATATATACAAATGTCTAAGGAAAAATGTCTCCACACTGAAAATGGTATATAACTTCTCACTCCTTCTCTCAACATTTTAGAGTCAACTATCAACAAAAGACTATGTTATCTTTTAAAGATCCCCTACACACATGAGAGTGTAGATAACTTTTCTTTGATTTTTCATAATGATTACTGCACAAACATAACAATAACAAACCTGGAGAAAAAAAAAAATCAAACAAACCCAAATCTCCCCATTTGGGCACAAAATAACTTCAGCAGCAATAGAAATGTCCTTCATTCTAACGTGGTGGTAGTCACACAAGTATATACATTTGTCAAAACTCATCAATCAAACACTTCAAATGGAAAATTCCCTGGTAGTCCAGTGGTTAGGACTTCATGCTTTCACTGCCAACCGCCTGGGTTCAATCTCTGGTTGGGGAACTAAGGCCAAACAAAAAAGACCTAAAATGGATGCATTTTATGTACATAAATCATACCTCCATAATCTTGATAGTTTTTAAATCATTCCTCAATTTTAAACTTTTAAGCCTCATTATCTCTTAACCTCTTCAACTCCTATTACCTTTTCTTCCACTTATGTCTTTTCACTCTTTCACTCATTCATTCATTAAAATTCACACACTCAATAAAAAATCTGAAGCACTGTGCTAGGTATCGGAGATACAGATGTGAACAAGAAACATTTCATGTCCTTAAGGAGTTTACTGTCTAGAAAGACAGACAGACAGTAAACAGGAATGTTGTGTATAGCCCAAGACACGCTACATACAAAAGGAGTATGCAAGGAATGCACAGTGGTGCATCAAACCTGGCTCTCCCACCACAAAAAACCTGGTGTGCCTCCAAATGTTTCTCAAACTCCCAAATTCCCCTTTATGATCATAATCTGCAGTCCTTCCACTTATGTCAATTCCATAACCTTTACCACCTCAAATCTTACCAATTCCCCCAGAACTCCTGTTTTGGCTTTCCTTACCTCCCATTCATCCCAGACGCCAAGGTTAGCCACTATCCTAATATGTCCCTCATTCACCTCTCATCCTCCACCCGTAATCTCCCCCCCCAACCACTACAATCTTGCTAAACAAATCACGTATGTGGATTCTCTTTTATTCATTGCTGCTGCTGCTAAGTCACTTCAGTCGTGTCCGACTCTGTGAGACCCCATAGACAGCAGCCCACCAAGTTCCCCTGTCCCTGGGATTCTCCAGGCAAGAACACTGGAGTGGGTTGCCATTTCCTTCTCCAATGCATGAAAGTGAAAAGTGAAAGTGAAGTCGCTTTATTCATTATGAGTATATAAATGTCTGCTTTATCAAGCATATACCAGAACAGATCAGTGAACAAATCAGACATCCTGGTACAAGAAACAGACTTTTTTGTTTGTTTGTTTGTTTTTTTCAGAAATAGACATTTAAACAATAAAGACAATACAGTAATTACAGATCATAATAAGTACAGTGAAGGAAATAAACAGAGTGCTTTGACAGAGAATTGTAAGAGGAACCCATCTTTAGACAAGTATCAAGAAAAGGCAGAGGAAAAATACTACAAAGAACAGCAAGCAAAGGTACAGCCCTTGAAGTAAGACAAGAGATTGGACTTATTTTAGAAACTAGGATAGCTAAAAGTGGATGAAGAAAGTAACAGAGATGAGGGGAGATGAACGGACTGGATCAGGCAGGATCCGGAAGAACTTGTAATGAGTTTAGATTTTATTCCAAGTAGACAGGAAACCAAGGATTTAGGCAGGAGATTGACATGATCTGATTTAGTCTTTAAAAGATTACTCTGATTGCTCTGTGGAGGATGGACTGGAAGAGGGCAAAAACAGAAGCTAAGAGACCACTGCAGTTGCCCAGGCAACAGATGGTGGCTAGGACTAGAGAGGTAGAGTGGGGAAAGATGGTCTGCCTTCATGAGCTATCAGGGACGTGTCACCTACTGAGACAGGGATAACAAAACTTAATCTGCCTCCCCTCGTTGCCCTCCCCAAACTTGGTCTTTCCTCACAGTATATGACAAAGACATGGCCATGAATGCTTAAGTCAAAAACTGGGGATCCAGATGTCATGTTTCTTCCCTTCTCTGTCTTGCCTAATCCATAAACAAATCTTTCTACTTCTAGCATACTTCCAAAACCTCTCTCCAATCCACCCACTTCTCTTCATCTCCAGTGACACTGCTCTAGCACAAGCCACCATCAGCTATGGCTTGGTTACTGTAGTTGCTTCCTAATTGCTCCTCCATTTGAAACACTTTTCAGACATCCAAGTGGATATATCAGGAAGGCAGCTGGATCTGTGATTGTGCTGCTCAGAAGTGAGATGACCCAGAGATATAAATTTGGGAACTGAATGAATACAGATGGTATTTAAAGCCACAGAACTGAATGAAATCACATGGACAGAGGATGAACACAGGGAAAAGAACAGAGTTTAGTACTGTATCAGGAGGCATCCTTTGAGATGGACTTAATAAAAAAAAAATCCAGTTAATGAAGACAGAAGGCAGATGTTCTGTCAGACCACTCCACATACTACACATTCCCAACCGCTGTCAGTCTTCACTTCCTAGACCCAGTAAAGCACCTTCTCTCAGAAACTACTGCCTATGACACTGCACTACTCTCATCTCCTACCTGCTTGGCTGCTTCCTTTCTACGTCCTTCTCCACCGACTATCCCTGAAATTTAATCATTCCTGTCTCCCTCCTCTTCTCCCTCGCTTCCTCCCTCTCTCTTCAACTGTCTGTCTCTGTGTATCTATACACACACACACACACACACACACCCTCCTTCTCAAAGATCTTATCCATCCCCACAACCTCAACTGTCAACTCTACACTGAGAACTTCCAAATTTTTCTGGCTAAGCCTTAACTTTAAGTGTGGCCCACAGACCAGGACTACATTCAAAGGGCATTCTTGGGAAAATGAAACTTCTCAGACCCCAACCCAGACCTATAGAATCAAGTCCCCTAATGATTCTTAAGCAATGGCTAACCTAATAAACATCCAATAATTCATAGCCATTATTTCTAATATTCTAAAATTGAGGCCTTACAAATAGCTGTGGTAAGAAGAGAAACGAAAAGCAAAGGAGAAAAGGAAAGATATACCCATTTGAATGCAGAGTTCCAAAGAATAGCAAGGAGAGATAAGAAAGCCTCCCTCAGCAATCAATGCAAAGAAATAAAGGAAAATAATAGAATGGGAAAGACTAGAGATCTCCTCAAGAAAACTAGAGATACCAAGGGAACATTTCATGCAAAGACAGGCTCAATAAAGGACAGAAATGGTATGGACCTAACAGAAGCAGAAGATATTAAGAAGAGGTGGCAAGAATACACAGAAGAACTGTACAAAAAAGATCTTCACGATCCAGATAATCACGATGGAGTGCTCACTCACCTAGAGCCAGACATCCTAGAATGGCAAGTCAAGTGGGCCTCAGGAAGCATCACTACAAACAAATCTAGTGGAGGTGATGGAATTCCAGTGAGCTATTTCAAATCCTAAAAGATGATGCTGTGAAAAGTGCTGCACTCAATATGCCAGCAAATTTGGAAAACTCAGCAGTGGCCGCAGGACTGGAAGAGGTCAGTTTTCATTCCAATCCCAAAGCAAGGCAATGCCAAAGAATGCTCAAACTACTGCACAATTGCACTCATCTCACATGCTAGCAAAGTAATGCTCAAAATTCTCCAAGCCAGGCTTCAGCAATATGTGAACCGTGAACTTCCAGATGTTCAAGCTGGTTTTAGAAAAGGCAGAGGAACCAGAGATCAAATTGCCAACATCCACTGGATCATTGAAAAAGCAAGAGAGTTCTAGAAAAACATCTATTTCTGCTTTATTGATTATGCCAAAGCCTTTGTCTGTGTGAATCACAATAAACTGTGGAAAATTCTGAAAGAGATGGGAATACCAGATCACCTGACCTGTCTCTTGAGAAATCTGTATGCAGGCCAGGAAGCAGCAGTTAGAACTGGACATGGAACAGCAGACTGGTCCCAAATTGGGAAAGGAGTACATCAAGGCTGTATGTTGTCACCCTGCTTACTTAACTTATATGCAGAGTATATCATGAGAAACGCTGGGCTGGAGGAAGCACTAGCTGGAATCAAGATTGCTGGGAGAAATATCAATAGCCTCAGATATGCAGATGACACCACCGTTATGGCAGAGAGTGAAGAGGAAATAAAGACCCTCTTGATGAAAGTGAAAGAGGAGAGTGAAAAAGTTGGCTTAAAGCTCAACATTCAGAAAAGTAAGATCACGGCATCTGGTCCCATCACTTCATGGCAAATAGATGGAGAAACAGTAGCTGACTTTATTTTTTTGGGCTCCAAAATCACTGCAGATGGTGACTGCAGCCATGAAACTAAAAGATGCTTATTCCTTGGAAGGAAAGTTATGACCAACCTAGACAGTATATTAAAAAACAGAGACATTACTTTGCCCACAAAGGTCCATCTAATCAAGCCTATGGTTTTTCCAGTAGTTATGTATGGGTATGAGAATTGGACTGTAAAGAAAGCTGAGTGCTGAAGAATTGATGCTTTTGAACTGTGGTGTTGGAGAAGACTCTTGAGAGTCCCTTGCACTGCAAGGAGATCCAACCAGCCTATCCTAAAGGAGATCAGTCTTGGGTGTTCACTGCAAGGACTGATGTTGAAGCTCAAACTCCAATACTTTGGTCACCTAATGTGAAGAGCTGACTCATTTGAAAAGACCCTGATGCTGGGAAAGATTGAGGGCAGGAGGAGAAGGGGATGACAGAGGATGAGATGGTTGGATGGCATCACCGACTCAATGGACATGAGTTTGGGTAAACTCCGGGAGTTGGTGATGGACAGGGAGGCCTGGCGGGCTACAGTCCATGGGGTTGGAGAGTCGGATATGACTGAGCTATTGAACTGAACTGAACATTCTAATTGCATGTTATGTGACATCAGAAATTTGAGAAACTTCATGCCTGTTGATAGCAATATGACAAAAAAAAAACTTTCTAAGAAGGAAGTTTGATATAAGAAAAACAGACGTAATAATACACAGGGACAAGACTCTAATGGAATTGGTACGATTTCTTAAACCTTTGTAACTGTCACATATTTACTATTTTTGTTTTCCCCTGCCTCCCAATGGCGATTTAAATTCAAATTATTTAAATGTTAAAGAATCTCTGTGCCTGCTTTGCTTAATGAAAAAGAATAAGTAAACTGGAAAGCTTGTATCTTACTCCACAGTCAGGATAAAATTGAAGATGGAATTTTTAAAAAGAACAGGAAAGTAGGAAGATGTCTGGCATCCTAAAGTAGGTGGACAGATCCAAGCCAAAAAAGTAATCCAGAAGCTAACCAGTCACAGGTCTTCATTCACTGTCTCTTGTACTAAAATTTGAGCACTTACTAGTGTCTCTGCTGCTGCTAAGTTGCTTGAGTCCTGTCCGACTCTGTGTGACCCCATAGACGGCAGCCCACCAGGCTCCCCCATCCCTGGGATTCTCTAGGCAAGAATACTGGAGTGGGTTGCCATTTCCTTCTCCAATGCATGAAAGTGAAAAGTGAAAGTGAAATCGCTCAGTCGTGTCTGACTCTTAGCGACCCCATGAACTGCAGCTCACCAGGCTCCCCCATCCATGGGATTTTCCAGGCAAGAGTACTGGAGTGGCGTGCCACTGCCTTTTCCAGTCATCTACCTACTATCTTACAAAACTTAAAGTCTTGCCCAAAGAAATCTAATGTATCTTGAAGAGTTTGCAACATAATTCCAGCTGGACTCCTGTACCATTATCTACTGTTCTAAGTAAATCCAGTCTAGACTGATGAGGTTTAATGCATCACCTGCAAGGAATTAACATCTCAAAGCTTTAAATAAACGCTTGTCATCTTTAGCAACACAAAACTACAGTAACACTTCTGACCACAGCACAGGTTCTCCACTCCTTCGAAGATGTAAAATGCACAGGTTTACATTATGATCAGATGTTTCAGCTGCTTCTAAAGTTTCCCTATCTTCTTACTTCTTATCACCCCAAACATATGCCTCCTCCTTTAATAGGGTGAAATGAGGTTGAACTGCTACTTAGGTTAGAGGATGGTTGCACTGCCCTAGCTGATGGCCAAACCCTTATTCCAGCTTCTTCCCCACCTGATTTTTATCTTCCAGCCAGTCTCTTCAGTCCCTGAAGTGGACTCTTATTTCTGGAGCTCACTCTGTTCTCTCATAAAACAAAACTCAAGTGTCTGCAGGGGTAAAATACTTTAAAAAGTGCTTTTATTAAAACTGCAAACCAAAGAAACATCAGGAAGAAGAGCACATCCCACTTTTCTACATGCACTAATAAAGGCCAATCAATAAAACAACATCAAGCGGTGACCAATATTTGAGTATTTTCTATGTTATTTCCCCACTAGGTACCTGGGGACATCCAGAACATTCCCAAGTGTTGCCCCCTACCTCTTATCCTCCTTAGTCAGCTTTCTCCCGGTAGTCAGACTACTGACTCAAATTTACTATCTCTGCCTTCTCATCCTCCCCACCCCCAAATATAAGGGAAAAGTGTAGATGCCGATATTAATTAATGGTATCGCTCTGACCTGAAATGTCTGAACATCTCTTTTTCACCTTAAAAAACAACGGCAGAAGACGGGTTTCTCCACTGAGGACTGGGCCTGGGTTCTAAAGATACTACAACGATGTGCTACCCACCGTATCTTGACATGAGTTGACAGTGGCAGCAGTCCCTGCCACTATCAGGCCCCACCCAGGCAGCTATGCAATACAACACTAGGTGCAGCGTCCTGGACTCCTATCGTCTGGAGGGGTTAACACTGCGTCTATCGGAAAATGGCTCGTCCCCATACCAGATCATCTAATAACATTACTATTTCTTTCCCAGTCAGGAGAGACATGCTTGAACTTGTCAAGGCTAACAAATTACGAAGTCATTATATTCCAGAGACCTGGCCGGCAGGAAGGTGAGTGATGACTAACTTTTTATTCTGTGGCTTCCATCCAGATCAATCCATACGACTCCCCATTCCCGTAGCTACCATAACGGGTGAAGCCCCACAGCCTCGTGAGCGCGGTAGGAAGGGACTGGGGCGGGGGTGGGGGGGAGGTTACAAAAGGAACTGGCCTTCAGGGACTTACAGACGCCAGTTGCTGAGGGGTCTGCGGCAACTCCGTGCTGACTTCCATCCTCTCTGTGTCCCCAGCCTCCTCGTCCGCCATCTTGAGGGAAACTGACGCCCGCAGTTCCAGACCCCTAGCCAAAGGCGAGCGGAAACCTGTGGCCGGTCTCAGAAACAAGGGGCGACACTTTTACGACGGCCCCTGAAGTTGGGTTTGACGCAGAATCAAAGAGCGACTTCCGGTCCGCTTCCCGGAAGCAGGCGTCACGGCTTGTGCGGCTGGAGGCTTCTCCTGTTTTTTTAGTTACTGGGCTTGTTGGCTGAGTGAATGAGTGTACTGCTGGTTTCGATGGTGGGAACTGTTGCACCTACGAGGTAAAAAGCAGATTCAACGTCCATTATGAAAGAAAAAAAAAAAAAACACTAGAAGCTAAGTGAGAACCCGCCATGGGTCTCTTTCTAGTCGGTTTGTTGTGGGTGTGTTTTGCTTCCCGAAGTACGTGCACTGGTTCTCCAGAGCCCACAAAAATGGAAAGAAAAAAAAAAAAAAAAAACCAACTAAAAAGTTAAGCTCTCTTTAGGAATGTAACCTGTGGGCACTTCCACATGCGCGCAAGAAAGCTTGTACCCCAGCAGTTCTTGGGAGAGATGGAAGAAATAAAACTTGGAAACGTAGTCATTCATCGGTAGAGGAAAGATGAAATAAACGTGGTATGTCCGCATTATGGAACATCCCGTAGCTCTTGAAAAGAACAGAGTAGCTCTATGTGATACAGTAAATATAAATGGGAGGGGAAAGCAATCAAGTTGCCGCAAACCATGTTTTGGCGCTTAGCTACATTTTGTTGCTGCTGCTGCTAAGTCGCTTCAGTCGTGTCCGACTCTGTGCGACCCCATAGACGGCAGCCCACTAGGCTCCCCCGTCCCCGGGATTCTCCAGGCAAGAACGCTGGAATGGGCTGCCACTTCCTTCTCCAATGCGTGAAAGTGAAAAGTGAAAGTGAAATCGCTCAGTCGTGTCCTGACTCGTAGCGACCCCATGGACTGCAGCCTACCAGGCTCCTCAGTCCATGGGATTTTCCAGGCAAGAGTACTGGAGTGGGTTGCCATTGCTTTCTAAGTAGCTATATTTTAAATGCGAAAGAAACTGTTGGAAGGGAACAGAGCAAACTATAAACGATTCTGAGAAACAGGAGAGTCTTCTGTAGTGTAATAAAATTGTTGACAAATTAAGTAATTTTAAAATGTATTTTTTAACAAAAGGAAAAAATAAAGCTCCTAACGCTCTGGAAAGAATGAATAGTAGTTAACTGTTTGGGAAAAGATTAAATTAGATCTTTATCTCAAATAGTATATAAAAGTAAAGAATTGAGGTGTTAACTGCTTTAAGAAAGTAAGAAGTAAATACATTTTATAGTATTGGGATGGAGAAGGCTTTTTAAAGCATGACAGAAAAGCCAGAAAATATACAATATAGAAAATATTACAAGGCAGAAAATAGAGACAATATAAAAAGACTGGGTGCATGCATGCCTGCTAAGTGGCTTCAGTCATGTCCTACTCTGTGCGACCCCATGGACAGCAGCCCACCAGGCTCCTCTGTCCGCAGGATTCTCTAGGCAAGAATACTGGAGTGGGTTGCCATTTCCCTCTCGGATTTAATCGCTGTCACGTCTAACTCTTTGGAACCCCATGGACCATAGCCCACTAGGGCCTTCTGTCCATGGGGTTTCCCAGGCAAGAATGCCATTTCCTTCTCCAAAAAGACTGGGTGGGTAATTTCAAAAAAGATAGGCAATTTCATCAAAATTAAAAATTTACACATAAAAATAAACAAATTTTAAAAGTGAAAAAAAAAAGGGGGGGTAGAAATTCCTACACACTCAGACCAAAGGATACAATCCCAAGAAGGCTTCCAATTTTGAAATTGGACAACATACATAAATACTCATCAATTTTTATAAATATATGAAAAAACCTAACTAGTAAGTTGCTGCTGCTGCTAAGTCATTTCAGTCGTGTCTGACTCTGTGCAACCCCATAGACGGCAGCCCATCAGGCTCCCCCATCCCTGGGATTCTCCAGGCAAAAACACTGGAGTGGGTTGCCATTTCCTGCTCCAATGCATGAAAGTGAAAGTGAAAGTGAAGTCACTCGGTCCTGTCCAACTCTTAGCGACCCCATGGGCTGCAGCCCACCAGGCTCCTCCATCCATGGGATTTTCCAGGCAACAGTATTGGAGTGGGATGCCAGTGCCTTCTCCAGTCATTACTGGCAATGGAGAAAAATTACAAACAACTTGGATGCCCTCAATAAAGGATACTGGCTAAACTATGGTCACACATACAATGTAATACACTGCAGCGTTTAAAGGTACTATAGAATGTTGGTTCTTAAAGTGTGGTCCACAGACCCCATGAGGGTTCCTAAGACTGGGAAAGTTTGTGAGGTAAAAACTTTTTGTGGTAATGGTGAAGAAGTTATGTGCTTTTTTTTAGAAAAACATGTTTGTATTTGTAATTACTGTTGCAGAAGCAATGGTGGGTGAAACTGTTGGCCACAGCACAAAATAAAGGCAGTGACACCAACAGCAACTAGTCACCGAAGTCACTAGTTATTTCCTCATCACCTTTCTTTCTCTTGCTTAAAAAGGATGGGGGTGGGGAGGGTGAGGAGCCTGTTTCCCTTAACAATGTTCTTGATGCAACAGTAAAAATTACTAATTTTATTAAATCTCAATCTAATAGTCTTGTAATATTCTGTATAATGAACAGGGAAGTATACCTAAAGCTTTTCTGCTATATCCAAAGTGTTGTGATTGACTTGAAGAAAAGCACTTCTGTGATAGAGTTGCTAGCTGAACCAGCCACCTTTATCATGGAACACTATATTTATTTAAAACAGCTGACAGATAATCTACAGTTATTCAGACTTAGGTATTTGGCAGGCATTTTCTCAGATATGAAAAATAAGCCTTTCTCTTCAAGGAAGATATTTTTTGTCTGCAATAAAATTCTAGCTTTCAAGTGAATGTTTTGTGGAGAACTTGTGTCTGCTGCTGTGAATTTGACAAAGTCTTGTGAATTTGGTGGGATATTAAAACAATATTGTGTAGTACTGTATAATGAAAAGTATTGACATTTGGAAGATCCATATAAGTCAATGAACCAATATTTTCTAAATGACAAATACAGGATGTTATGAAATCCAGCATGGGTAAAAGATCTGTTCAAATTGCTAAAGAGACTAGTAGAATTCAATGTTATGGAGTATAAAAATTTCCATTAAATTAATCTTTAAGATTTTGCTGTTGGACCAGTTCTGGTGTAGCTTCAAAGAGTAATATCCACAGTTATTTGAAAACACACTCCTTTTTCCAACTATGTATTTGTTTGAGGCCAGAGTGTCTTCATATCTTTGAACTAAAACAACATATTACAGTAGATTGAAGAAACAGATATGAGAACCCAGTTGTCTTCTGTTAAAAAGATTTGCAAAAATGTAAAACATGGCCACACTTTTTGTTTGTTTTGGAAAACCTGTTTTTCATTTACAAATGTTATTTATTTTAACATAGATTGGCAGTTTATTTTAAACAAATTGTTATTTGTAAATTTTACTCAGTTTTAGTTTCTAATACAGTAGATGTCAACAGATCAACATAAATAGAAAAATTTTGAGTTACCTAAATTTTAAGAGTATAAAAAGATCTTGAGTCCACAATTTGAGAGCCACTGTCAGAGAGGCATTCTTATTGACTTGGGATGATATTGGCCCAACATATTGTTGTGTGGAAAAACCAAGTTGCTAAAACAGTATGATTCTATCTTGGTAAGACAAAGGCACCTAGATATTTAATGAATGCTAATCACCAAAGTATTAATCTCAGTTACCCTGAGTTGAGAATTGTGGAAATTTTATTTTTCAACTTTGTGTATTTTCTTATTTTTCTTACAATAAATATTTATTATTTGTTTAAAATTTAAATATACCTTTTTTTAAGTTAAAAAAATTACTGAATACCCAGCTAGCTAACTAGATAGTAGATATAGACACCCAATCTATCCAGATCACAGATCTCCCTTGCTGATGTCTTTCCTGATCTAGCCCATTGTGTTGGGGTCTTTGCCTCCTCTTGGAGGAACTAGTAGCTCTACAGCTCTAATTTGTTAGTTCCTTAAGTGCAGGAACCAAGCCATATACATAGAAACGTCAACTACTATGTTAAAGATTTTGATGTATGTTAAAGTTTAACTCTCAGGACGTCCTTGGTGGTCCAGTGGCTAAGACTTTGTGCACCCAATGCCAAGGGCCAGGGTTCGATCCCTTGTCAGGGAACTAGATCCCACACGCCACAAATAAGTTTGCATACCCCAACTAAGGATCCTGTATGCCACAACTAAGACCCAATGCAGCCAAATAAATACATAAATAAATATTTGAAAATTATATACAAACTCTCAAAAGAATCCTATGATGTTGTTCAAACCTGAAATAGTAAGTAACAAAATGTAGATTCAAAACCTAGGTCTGGGGGCTTCCCTGGTAGTACAGTGGGTAAGACTCAGCCTGCCAATGCAGGGGACACAGGTTCAATCCTTGATCCAGGAAGATTTCACATACTGAGAAGCAGCTAAGCTCATGAGCCACATCTGAAGCCTGTACACCTAGAGCCTGTGCTCCACAACGAGAAGCCACTGCAAAGAGAAGCCCGCGTACTGCAATGAAGAGTAGCCCTGCTCTCCACAACTAGAGAAAGCCCTTGCAAAGCAATGAAGATCCAGCACAGCCAAAAAAGAAAACAAAGAGCCAAAACCTAGATCTGACTGGCTTCAAAAATTGTGCCTTTGAGCACGTCAGTCTCCTACCTTCTATTTAAGAAAGAGACAAGAAGAAGGAAAGACAGAAAGAGGGCAGAACAAAGAAATTTAAGTCTCTTTTACCACTTTCTATGTTAGAAATGTCTTCATTAGGTATCTGGCACACATTTAACATCCTAGTGCATTTATATTAGACATTTTACAGGGCATATTAAATCGCAAGTTATATAAACAGATTTATCATTGCTTTTTCTGATCTAGACAAAGGTGTGGTTTGGCCTAGTTCTGAATAGGATTATGAATTTATTTGATTCTTATATAGAGACATACTTCTTTTTTAAATTAATGCCAGTTCACAGTAACTTTTGTGAATAAATAAGCTACACAATCATTTTTCAGGTCCCATTTTACTGTTTGAAGTGTTAGCAACAATGGATACTTTCTGGATTCTCCAGGATGACATAGTTGGGACAGCCATGCTCAGAATGGTTTTCCTTAGACTTCTCATTTATCGGTTGTACTAGAGGTTTTCAACCCTGATTACACATTCAGTTCAGTTCAGTCACTCAGTCTTGTCCTACTCTTTGCAACCCCATGGACTCTTGGAGCGTACTCAAACTCATGTCCATTGAGTCAGTGATGCCATCCAACCATCTCATCCTCTATTGTCCCCTTGTCCTCCTGCCTTCAATCTTGCCCAGCATCAGAGTCTTTCCAGTGAGTCAGAATTGGTTACACATTAGGATCTTCCTAATGCCAGGCTTCATTCTAGTGATTTTGATTTAATTAGGGGTGAGACTGGAGTGTTCATTTTTTAAAACCTCTCTCAAGTGATCTTAAGGAGCAATCAGGAACCCTTAGGTGATTCCATTATATATGCATGCATTTTTTAAACTTTAGACATTTTGTATTGGGGTATAGTCGATTAACAACGCTGTGGTAGTTGTTTCAGGTGAATAACAAAAGGACTCAGCCATGTATACACACGTATCCATTCTCTCCCAAACCCCACCTCCCATCCAGGCTGGCACAACATTGAGCAGAGTTCCATGTGCTATGCAATAAGTTGGTTATGCATAAAATATAGCAGTGTGTACGTGACCTTCCCAAAGTCCCTAACTATCCCTTTCCCCATAAGTTCGTTTTATGAGTCTGAGAGTCTATTTTGTAAGTTCATTTGTATCATTCTTTTTTTTTTAGATTCCAGTTACAAGGGATGTCATATGATATTTCTCCTTCTCTGTATGACTTACTTCATTCATTATGACACTCTCTAGGTCCATCCATTGGAAAAGGCAATGGCACCCCCTCCAGTACTCTTGCCTGGAAAACCCCATGGATGGAGGAGCCTGGTGGGCTGCAGTCTATGGGGTCTCGAAGAGTCAGACACCACTGAGTGACTTCACTTTCACTTTTCACTTTCCTGCATTGGAGAAGGAAATGGCAACCCACTCCAGTATTTTTGCCTGGAGAATCCTAGGGACAGAGGAGCCTGGTGGGCTGCCGTCTCTGGGGTTGCACAGAGTCGGACACACCTGAAGCGACTTAGCAGCAGCAGCAGCAGCAGCAGATCCATCCATGTGGCTGCAAATGGCATTATTTCATTCTTTTTAATGGCTGAGTAATATTCCATTGTATATATGTACCACATCTTCTTTACCCATTCTTCTGTTCCCTTCCAGCTCAGAGGTAAAGAATCCTCCAGCAATGCAGGGTGATTCTGTTTTAATGACCTCATTCTCTGGGACATTTTCTTATATAGAATGATAGTAGCACCTGCATAATTCTTCCTGCCGGTACAAACCCTTGCTATTCCTCAGTGAGATTAGGGAAGAGCAGCCTTCCTAGTTGGTCTCCTTACTTCCTCTTTGCTCAAATTCATATTCTTAAATATAAATCTGATCATGTGACTTACCTCAGTGTATTAGGCAACTGCTCTGCAGGCTAAAGCCTAACACTTAAGCATGACATTCAAAGTCCGTCTCAAACTGGCTTGAAATGACTTTTGCTAGTCTTGCTTCCCTGGCACCACTCATCTTAAACTATCTGCACTGTGTTTCCCACACACTATCCAGTCTCATGCTTTCTGTGGTTTTGCAGAGGTTAGTTCCTTGGCCTAGAGTGCCCACCTCCTTCACCACAATTCTTGCTATAAAGAGATTTTGGTTAATTCTTTAGGGATCAGCTTATATAAGACTCCATCTGAGATGTTTTCTGATTCAGTCATTCTCCAGCAGGCATAATTCCCCCTCTGTGTTTTCATTGCACTTTAAATGGCTCTGCTGTAGCACTTACCGTGTGACAGTTATTTAGATGCCGGTTGACCCTGCTAGACTGTGAGATTCTTGAGAACAGGAATTCTCTCTCAGCTTTGTATTCATTAGCACACAGTGGCTGCCTGCCATATCGTGGATGGTCAAAACTTATGGAAAAATCTCAGAAAAGATGAAAATACTACATGATGCAAATTACTGTGATTTATAAATTGTTCTTAAAATATAGTCTTAAAAATCAACCCATATCCATTGACAGATGAATGGATAAAGAAGTTGTGGTACATATACACAACGGGATATTACTCAGCCATGAAAAGGAATGCATTTAAGTCAGTTCTGATGAGATTGATGAACTTAAAGCCTATTATACAGAGTGAAGTAAGTCAGAAAGAGAAAGATAAATATCGTTTACTAATGCATATATATGGAATCTAGAAAAATGGTACTTAAGAATTTATTTGCAGGGCAGCAGTGGAGAAACAGAGAATAGACTTACAGACGTGGGGAGGGGAAGAGAGGGTGAGATGTATGGAGAGGGTAACATGGAAACTTACATTACCATATGTAAAATAGATAGCCAATGGGAATTTGCTGTATGTCTCAGGAAACTCAAACAGAGCCTCTGTATCAACCTAGAGGGGTGGGAGGGAGGTTCAAAAGGGAGAGGATATATGTATACCTATGGCTGATTCATGTTGAGGTTTGACAGAAAAAAACAAAATTCTGTAAAGCAATTATCCTTCAATTAAAAAATCAACTCATAAAACATGCAGTGGTCCACAATAATTTCCAAATCCAGCTTAGAAACTAGCACTTACTATATTTATTTAATCATTAAAGGCTTCTTTCTAGGAATCTTAGAGTTTTCAGCCTGAGACCTTCTTAAAATGCAAGTTATCTTTGAGAAAGATGATTTCCTATCAGTTTACCTTTTGGTAGGGCTCAGTTTAACAGATGCCTGAAATTCAGCTTCTATGAATTGTACATGGCGTTAGAGGTTGGGTTTCAAGACACTGACTCTGAAGCAGAGATTAGTATAGAGGTTTATTAGGGAGATCAACACCTGTAGGAAGGAGAAAGAATGGGAAAGAAACATGATTATTCTGAGGGAGAAGCTGACCTGCAGTGCAATCTGAATGCAGGCCTCAGCCAACTCGCTGGTGATTTCTGAAGCTGAACTCATTCTTCAGAGTCAGGACCAGGGTGAGTAGGCCTTTATATCTTCACATTGATCAGTCATTAGATGTGGGCAGCCCTGGCAAGAGGAGTTGCCTTGAGTAAGCCAGGCCTCTTCAGCAGAGGCAATTATTCTCTTCCTGCTGAGGCATTGCAGCCAGCAGCACTGCTAGCAGTGAGGGAAGTAAGTCCTTTGTTCTTGAAGGGGGATCTGGGTGGCACATCATGGTTGCCAACACAGGAATGGTGAGAAAGCGCTGATAAAAGACAGCTGAAAATGCCCAAAGGCAAATCTTACCTTCTTCAGTTTAGCCTATGGCCTTGGGAAACTGTGACACATGGAGACTGTGGGAACTCCAATGCTTGGGATTGAATCCTGAGTTCACCACTTCCCTGGGGGCTCAGTTGGCAAAGAATCTGCCTGCAATTCAGGAGACCCGGGTTCAGTCCCTGGGTCAGAGAGATCCCCTGGAGAAGGAAATGGCAACCCACTCCAGTATTCTTGCCTGGAGAATTCCATGGACAGAGGAGCCTCGTGGGCTATGGTCCATAGGGTCACAAGTCAGACTCGACTGAATGACTAACACTTTCACTTTTCACTTTCACCACTTCCAACCTACAAAGAATTAGGCAAGTCTTCTGATGGAGATCAGCCCTGGGATTTCTTTGGAAGGAATGATGCTAAAGCTGAAACTCCAGTACTTTGGCCACCTCATGCAAAGAGTT
The DNA here is from genome assembly GCF_016772045.2 of Ovis aries. Classification (NCBI taxonomy): domain Eukaryota; kingdom Metazoa; phylum Chordata; class Mammalia; order Artiodactyla; family Bovidae; genus Ovis; species Ovis aries. Next base: position 36,575,825 of record NC_056060.1, read on the forward strand.
GACTTATTGGAAAAGACTCTGATGATGGGAGGGATTGGGGGCAGGAGAAGGGGACAACAGAGGATGAGATGGCTGGATGGCATCACTGACCTGATGGACATGAGTTTGGGTGAACCCCGGGAGTTGGTGATGGACAGGGAGGCCTGGCTTGCTGTGATTCATGGGGTCGCAAAGAGTCGGACGTGACTGAGTGACTGAACTGAATGGAGTCTCTGAGCCTCAATTTTCTTAAAAAATTTCCCTGTTTAGGTAGTTGCATGAATTAAATAAGAAAACATATATGACTTTGGCACTATGAAGTGCCATACAGATATATCATGTTGTTACAAATGTTTGATTTGTTGATTAATTAAGAAACTAAGCATCTGAATGCAGAGTTCCAAAGAATAGCAAGGAGAGATAAGAAAGCCTTCCTCAGTGATCAATGCAAAGAAATAGAGGAAAAGAACAGAATGGGAAAGACTACAGATCTCTTCAAGAAAATTAGAGATACCAAGGGAACATTTCATGCAAAGATGGGCTCGATAAAGGACAGAAATGGTATGGACCTAACAGAAGATATTAAGAAGAGGTGGCAAGAATACACAGAAGAACTGTACAAAAAAGATCTTCATGACCAAGATGATCATGATGGTGAGATCACTCACCAAGAGCCAGACATCCTAGAATGTGAAGTCAAGTGGGCGTTAGAAAGCATCACTACGAACAAAGCTAGTGGAGGTGATGGAATTCCAGTCGAGCTGTTTCAAATCCTGGAAGGTGATGCTGTGAAAGTGTTGCACTCAATATGCCAGCAAAATTGGAAAACACAGCAGTGGACACAGGACTGGAAAAGGTCAGTTTTCATTCCGACCACAAAGAAAGGCAATGCCAAAGAATGCTCAAACTACCACACAATTGCGCTCATCTCACACATTAGTAAAGGAATGCTCAAAATTCTCCAAGCCAGGCTTCAGCAATACGTGAACCATGAACTTCCTGATGTTCAAGCTGGTTTTAGAAAAGGCAGAGGAACCAGAGATCAAGTTGCCAACATCCACTGGATTGTTGAAAAAGCAAGAGAGTTCCAGAAAAACATCTATTTCTGCTTTATTGACTATGCCAAAGCCTTTGACTGTGTGGTTCACAATAAACTGTGGAAAATTCTGAAAGAGATGGGAATACAGATCACCTGACCTGCCTCTTGAGAAATCTGTATGCAGGTCAGGAAGCAACAGTTAGAACTGGACATGGAACAACCGACTGGTTCCAAATAGGAAAAGGAGTACGTCAAGGCTGTATATTGTCACCCTGCTTATTTAACTTCTATGCAGAGTACATCATGAGAAATGCTGGGCTGGAAGAAGCACAAGCTGGAATCAGGATTGCCGGGAGAAATATCAATAACCTCAGATATGCAGATGACACCACCCTTATGGCAGAAAATGAAGAGGAACTAAAAAGCCTCTTGATGAAAGTGAAAGAGGAGACTGAAAAAGTTGGCTTAAAGCTCAACATTCAGAAAACGAAGATCATGGCATCTGATCCCATCACTTCATGGGAAATAGATGGGTAAACAGTGGAAACAGTGTCAGACTTTATTTTTCTGGGCTCCAAAATCACTGCAGATGGTGATTGCAGCCATGAAATTCAAAAGCAGAGACATTACTTTGCCAACAAAGGCTATGGTTTTTCCAATGGTCATGTATGGATGTGAGAGTTGGACTGTGAAGAAAGCTGAGCGCCGAAGAATTGATGCTTTTGAACTGTGGTGTTGGAGAAGACTCTTGACAGTCCCTTGGACTGAAAGGAGATCCAACCAGTCCATTCTGAAGGAGATCAGTCCTGGATGTTCTTTGGAAGGAATGATGCTAAAGCTGAAACTCCAATACTTTGGCCACCTCACGCGAAGAGTTGACTCATTGGAAAAGACTCTGATGCTGGGAGGGAGTGGGGGCAGGAGGAGAAGGGGACGACAGAGGATGAGATGGCTGGATGGCATCACTGACTTGATGGACATGAGTTTGGGTGAGCTCCAGGAGTTGGTGATGGACAGGGAGGCCTGGTGTGCTGCGATTCATGGGTTCGCAAAGAGTCGGACCCGACTGAGCGACTTCAGTTTCACTTTTCACTTTCATGCATTGGAGAAGGAAATGGCAACCCACTCCATTGTTCTTGCCTGGAAAATCCCAGGGACAGAGGAGCCTAGTGGGCTGCCGTCTATGGGGTCGCACAGAGTCGGACATGACTGAAGCAACTTAGCAGCAGCAGCAGGTAACAGAGAGGTAGTACAACTCTTGTATCATTTCCTTTTTAGCTCTTGCTCTGTATGCTCCATTGATCCAAGAGGCTTCCATGATATCTACCTTAAGGTTTTTTTTTTTAAAAATAGTATATATTTTGATGCAGTAAATTCCTTCCCTAAGAATGCATATTAATTTGGTAGTATTATCTTGGGCCAGAGGAATTGTAATTGAATTATATGTGAGCTATTTCTGTATTAATGTCTTACAGGGATATAATTTATGGCCTTTATATATGAAGCTCTAAAAATGGGAGCTAATGATCTCAGAACAGAAGGCAGCTTAGGCACTCAGGAACAGAATGGTAGAGGACAGATACAGAGGATCTTAAGCTTTTGAGAGATGTGGGAAATGACAAACCTGAGCTGCTGATGATTGAAAAGGCTTAGGCTGTGATTCCATGAGAAATCCATTAACCCCAAATGTATTGACTCAAGTACTCTTTAAAACAGTTTTGAGAAGCAAATTTTGCTATAGTTCTCATTTTAGAGATAACAATGGGTTATTAGATTTGTCTAGTCAATAAAAAGTGACAGAGCTGACTTCAACACAGATTTCTCTGAGTTTCTTAGCTACAAGACTGTATTGCCTGAAAAGTGTGACTTCAGCCTGAAACCAACAGGTACTCCTGGAGAAGAGATTGTGACAAAGGAAAGGCAATAGTGGAAAATAACTCTGTGAATAAAGTAATAAAAGAAAGGACAGTGACTTAAAAGACCTGGGTAGATGGGGTGAATCGTGTGGATAAAAAACCAGGGAGACCCAAAAAAGGCTGCACAGGATTTAAATGAATGTGTTATCTTTACTGAGAATTTTCTGAAACTGCTTTATTGTTTCAGTAAGGCTACAACTGAAGATAGAGGATGAAAAAGATGAGAACACAATACTGTTTCTTTAGGGGGGAGAAAAAAGAAGAAAGGAAGAATTGAGTGAAAGAAATGGAGGTGAGGCATGAAGAAAGCAAGGACTTGTGACCTGCGTTGAAGGCAAATGGAGTTGGATTACAGAAGAGTCTAGTGACCTTCCGGGCACAAGGCAAAATGAGCAGACAAGAAGGTCAAGTGAGCAGATGAGTGAAAGGAAAAGGGGGATGAAAGAAAATTAGTGGAGATAGAGAAGATAAGCTCTTAACAAACTCATAAAGACATAAAGTAGGATAGTGGCTATTAGTGGCTCAGGGGTAGGGAGGGAAGAAGGAGGAATTAATGTTTAATGGCTACACATTTTCAGGTTGAAATGCTGAAGAGTTCTGAAGAAGGAAGGAGGTGATGGTTGCACAACAAAGTGAATGTATTCAATGCCACTGAATTGTACACTTAAACATTGTTCAGGTGTGAGCTCAGTCAATCAGTCATGTCCTACTCTTTGTGTCCCCATAGTCTGTAGCCTGCCAGGCTCCTCTGCCCATGGAATTTTCTAGGCAGAAATACTGGAGTGGGGTGCCACTTCAGGGGATCTTCCTCCAGGGGATCTTCCCAACCCAGGGATCGAACCCGTGTCACTTGTGTCTCCTGCATTGGCAGGCATATTCTTTATCACTAGCACTACCCTGGAAAGCCCTTAAATATTGTTAAGGTGTGTAAAACAAGGAATGTTACCAACCATTCCAATTTGACAAGGATTAAGTTGCAATCCACTGCAGTTTCCAACCCTGAAGGGAATTTAAAATGGAGAAAAATAGGAAGCATTCTGTGCTTTGGATATAAGGACACCTAGATAGTTAAGATGCATATCTAAGGAAAGCTTTCAATGACCCCAGATTCTTGCATCTTCCCACATGTAGAAAAGCACTAAAATCACTCCCTTGAAATATCTGTTCTTTGAGATTAGCAGTGATCTTTATATGTCTGACTACATGCTTTTTACAGCAAAACATTCATATATATACTGACTACTTCCTTGCTTCTTCACAGAAGTTTCTTAGAGCTGTCTGAGATGCTGTCTCCTGGGCTATGGTTCTCAGTAATGTCTGTGAATAAAACTGAAACTTACTGCTCTTAGGTTGTTTGAGTTTTTCAGTCAGCAGATATATAATGTGTTCAGGCGTCCTGGGTTCGATCCCAGGGTGGGGAAGATCCCATAGAAAAGAGAATGGCTCCCCACTCTAGTATTTTTGCCTGGGAAATTCTGTGGACAGAGGAGCCTGGTGGGCTATAGTCCATGGGGTCACAAAGAGTTGGACATGACTGAGCAGTTAACATGTATTTTATCACATTTTTATAAAAAAAATCTTTATAAACACAAACCTCTTGATTATACTACTTTAACTCTCTATGGAAATTGAAACCATGCCCCACAGTGACAGGAATAGAATAATGTAGTTATACAGATAGTTACAGAAGTCCCAGTAGGGGTCTATAGGTAGAGAGGAAAACCTAGGGAACTTTGGGAGACCACTGTAAGTTAATGATAGCTCAAGAAAGGTATTGGAACATTATGGAGTGAAGCAGGCTTGACTAACTGTAAATCCATAAATAAAAGCATGAGAGAGATCTCAGGTCATTAGGTGAAAGAAAAAAATGTTACAACCCTTTTACTGATTTGAATCTGCATGATGATAGTCCTAGTTTGACTTCATAGGGTGAGACACTCTCATGCTCAATATGAAGGAGGAGCTAGTGATGTAAACCTGATGTCTATCTGAAGAATGAGGAAGAAGGCAGTCTTTCCCCCTACCCTACTTTCCTTTGGTTATAAAACTGTAGCGCTTGCCTGGAAAATCCCATGGGCAGAGGAGCTTGGTAGGCTACAGTCCATGTGGTTACAAAGAGTTGGACAGGGCTGAGCGAGTTCACTTTCACTTTCACTGGATAGAGCCCCTTGCCTGCCCACTTGAATCTCTTACAAGCTTCGTATATTAATAAATCTACTTGCAATCACTTTGCCTCTTGCTAAAGTCCTTCTGCACTGAGAATCAAAGAACCTGAGTCTCAGTAAGTCCAGACACAAGGTGAGTGATTTTAATTAAAAGCCCATGGGTTCAAGTCCCAGTCTGGGTTTAGACTGGGTTTGAGTCCCAGTCAGAGATGCACAGTTTCAATAGAGTTAACAGAAGTGGATAACTAATAAAAATTGTTGAGCTTGTCTTATGGAACAGTGGATGGGGTAAGAGTTTGTTGAAACTGCTCTGCTTGTAAATGGCCTTCATTGATTAAAGTCACTTTCTTTCTTGTTAATTGCACACTCTCCTAGCTTCACACAGCCCAGTTGTTTCACAGGAATTTGGAATTACCTCTTGCCCAGTGCAAGCTAGCCCTGGACTGGTTAGGTCCATTGGCCTTTAAAACTCAGGGTGGGCAAGTGTCCGATAAATAGCCTCTTGATATCAGAGGGCTGGAAAACTCCACCTTCCACTCATGCAAAGCAGTTCCATTTTCAATATGCAGAAACATGTAACCCAGATGCAGCTGCACAGAATGAATATTACCTCACCTTTCCTCCTACCTCCAACCACCTTTCCTCATGCTTAAGACCACCCTGCTAATCCCATAGTATCACCCCTCCTTCCACCCCCACCTTTGTGAGGCAGATCTGAGACTTGTTCTCCCATTTCCTCACTTGGCTGCCTTGTGAACAAACTCTTTCTTAGTCATAAACCTCAGAGTCTCAGTGTTTGGTTTACTGTGTGTCAAGCAAATGGATCTCACTGAGTAATAAGATGACTTCAAAGAACAATGACTTAATACAATTTCATATTTTAAAATAAGGTTAGTTTAAGAAATAGTGATCTGATGATAATTTTTACAACTCATGTTTATGAGTCACATAGTTCAACATGAGTATTGTTGACAATGTATATTGTATTGTCAAATACCCAAGTGATAAATTTTCCCTTGACTTTAGTTCTAGGAAATTTTGTTTTCATGGTGAATTGCTGCTTGCTAATTTATGAGATTACAAGAAATCTAGCTTTCTCCTTTGGCTATCAGGAACTGAGAACCAACTTTTATACTAATTTGTAGCGATTAGCTGGTCAAATCAGTATGTCTCTGGAGAATCATTTATCATCATTAAATAAATAAATTCCTGTTTCTTCTTAAAATTCACTTCACTTGTTAAAATTAATTAATTTTTAAAGAATGAAGCAAAGATGAAGACTTTTAATGATAAAAGGTACACTTCACAGAGAAGATAGACATCCTAAGCAATTAGACACCTAACAACAAAGAAGCAAAGCTACATAAGGCAAAAATCAGAAGAAATGTAAGGGAAAAGAAAAAAATATATAATCATAGTGAGACTCATTAACATTTCTCTGAGAATATTTTATCAAGTGCAGAAAAAATAAGAATAGGAGCATCTTGAGTGATATCATTAATAATTTAAATATAATAGATTTATACTTATATGAATCATATTCAACACAAATATATTTAAAATTTTGTATCTTATATGTTGTTATTAGATGTCCCTAGGACATTTAGAAAAACTGGTAAAAAGATAAACATTACTAAATTTTGAAAAGTAGAATTCTTTTTTGTGTGTGTGATTCAGTTACATATACACATATATTTGAAATTATTTTCCATTATAGGTTATTATAAGATATTGACTATAGTTCCCACTGTTATACAGTAAACCTCTGTTGTTTGTTGCATATCAATTTTTTTAAAATTAGAAATCTAGCATTCTATTCATACTGAGTCAAACAAGTAAAATAAAAATGTCATAAATTTTTGAGTTAGGCAAAAATTCTTAAGTTTTCTAAAATATATATACTATACATATTATATATGTGTATACAAAAGCTTTTCTACTATGATTGATAAAGGCTTGAGAAAGAACATCAAGTAGAAAAAGAAATGGAGAAATTGGAACACATAAACTAAGTGAAATGGGAGCACTGAATATGAAATAGAAAAAGTGAAACAAACTAGATAAAAGTAAAAGATTCTCATATAGTCCAGTTGTTTTTAAACATGGCTGTTCATTAGAAACATATCTGGAGCTCTGGGAAAAAAATAAAAGCAATACCTGGGCATTAGTATTTTTCAAAAAATTCCAAGATAATTTTTTTATGCATCTGGATTTTAAAAAGTGAGTGCAGGTTTTTCTATTAAATGGTAGTTTTGGTGATAATAGAATTCTCTTATTTTTCTGTTGACCAATCATGATACAATGGTATTAAGTGAGTAATAGTTACATAATCACAATAGTAAAATATGTTTATGAGTTTTCACAATCAACAGACAAAAAATAAAAGATAATTACAATTGCAAGCATAATGGGAACATGATTAACCTAACAATATAAAATAATCACATACAATTTGGAGGGTTCAAGCAGAGTGATGTGGTAAGTGTCAGTGCATATGTGCACATGTTCAGTCTAAGTCAGTCTATGTCTTTTGGTGGGTGCATTTAATCTATTTACATTTAAGATAATGTCAATATGTATAATCCTAGTGAAAGTGTTAGTCACTCAGTCGTATCCAACTGCGACCACATAGTCTGTCCATGGAAATTCTCTAGGCAAGCATACTGGAGTGGGTTGCCATTCCCTTCTCCAGATTGTCTTCCCCAGCCAGTGACTGAACCTGGGTCCCCATTGCAGGCAGATTCTGTACCATCTGAGCTACCAGGAAAGCCCCCTGGTAACAATTTTATTACTGTTTTCTGAATTGTTTTGGGTTTATTTTCTGTAGTTTGGTCTTTTCATTCTCGTTTCCTGTGTAGAGAAGTTCCTTTAGCATTTGTTGTAAAGCTGGTTTGGTAGTGCTGGGTTCTCTTAACTTTTGCTTGTCTGGAAAGCTTTTGATTTCTCCATCAAATATGAAGGAGAATCTTGCTGGGTAGAGTATTCTTGCTTGTAGTTTCTTCTCTTTCATCACTTTAAATATATCATGCCATTCTCTTCTTGCTTGTAGAGTTTCTGTTGAGAAATCAGCTGGTAGCCTGATGGGAGTTTCCTTGTATGTTTTTTGTCATTTTTCCCTTATTGCTTTTAATATTTTATCTCTGTCTTTAATTTTTTATCAGTTTGATTTCTATGTTTCTTGGTGTGTCCCTCCTTGGGTTTGTCCTGCCTGGGACTCTCTGTGCTTCCTGGACTTGGTCAACTATTTCCTTCCCCGTGTTAGGGAAGTTTTCAGCTATTATCTCTTCAGATATTTTCTCAGGTCCTTTCTCTCTTCTCCTTCTGGGGCCCCTATAATGTGAATGTTTGTGTGTTTAATGTTGTCCCAGAGGTCTCTTAGGCTGTCTTCATTTTTTTCATTCTTTTTTCTATTTTCTGCTCTGCAGCAGTGATTTCCACCATTCTGTCCTCCAGGTAATTTATTCTTTTTTCTGCCTCAGTTATTCTGCTGTTGATTCCTTCTAGTGTATTATTCATCTCTGTTTGTTTGTTCTTTACTTCTTCTAGGTCTTTGGTAAACATTTCTTGCATCTTCTCAATCTTTGCCTCCATTCTTTTTCCAAGACCCTGAATCATCTTCACTATCCTTATTCTGAATTCTTTTTCTGGAATGTTGCATGTTTCCACCTCATTTAGTTGTTCTTCTGGGGTTTTATCTTGTCCCTTCATCTGGGACATAACTTTCTGCTTTTTCATGCTGATTAACTTTCTGTACTATGGCTTCCATTTTAGTTGCTGTGGGACTGTGTTTCTTTTTGCTTCTTCTGTCTGTCCTCTGATGGAGGAGGCTAAGAGGTTTGTAAGCTTCCTGATGGGAGGGACTGGTGGTGAAAAAAACTGGGTCTTGCTCTGGTGGAGTTATTTCTCCACTCATCTCCAGTAGCATATTGGGCACCTATTGACCTGGGGAGTTCCTCTTTCAGTATCCTATCATTTTGCCTTTTCATACTGTTCATGCTGTTCATGGGGTTCTCAAAGCAAGAATACTGAAGTGGTTTGCCATTCCCTTCTCCAGTGGACCTGTGACTGGTGCTAGAAGCAAGGTCCGATGCTGTAAAGAGCAATATTGCATAGGAACCTGGAATGTCAGGTCCATGAATCAAGGCAAATTGAAAGTGGTCAAACAAGACATGGCAAGAGTGAACGTCAACATTCTAGGAATCAGCGAACTAAAATGGACTGGAATGGGTGAATTTAACTCAGATGACCATTATATCTACTACTGCGGGCAGGAATCCCTCAGAAGAAATGGAGTAGCCATCATGGTCAACGAAAGAGTCTGAAATGCAGTACTTGGATGCAATCTCAAAATGATAGAATGATCTCTGTTCGTCTCCAAGGCAAACCATTCAATATCACGGTAATCTAAGTCTATGCCCCAACCAGTAATGCTGAAGAAGCTGAAGTTGAACGGTTCTATGGAGACCTACAAGACCTTTTAGAACTAACACCCAAAAAAGATGTCCTTTTCATTATTAGGGGACTGGAATGCAAAAGTAGGAAGTCAAGAAACACCTAGAGTAACAGGCAAATTTGGCCTTGGAATGCTGAATGAAGCAGGGCAAAGAGTTTTGCCAAGAAAATGCACTGGATCGCAAACACCCTCTTCCAACAGCACAAGAGAAGACTCTACACATGGACATCACCAGATGGTCAACACCAAAATCAGATTGATTATATTCTTTGCAGCCAAAGATGGAGAAGCTCTATCTATGCAGTCAACAAAAACAAGACCAGGAGCTGACTGTGGCTCAAATCATGAACTCCTTATTGCCAAATTCAGACTTAAATTGAAGAAAGTAGGGAAAACCGCTAGACCATTCAGGTATGACCTAAATCAAATCCCTTATGATTATACAGTGGAAGTGAGAAATAGATTTAAGGGCCTAGATCTGATAGATGGAGTGCCTGATGAACTATGGAATGAGGTTCATGACATTGTACAGGAGACAGGGATCAAGACCATCCCCATGGAAAAGAAATGCAAAAAAGCAAAATGGCTGTCTGGGGAGGCCTTACAAATAGCTGTGAAAAGAAGAGAAGTGAAAAGCAAAGAAGAAAAGGAAAGATATAAGCATCTGAATGCAGAGTTTCAGAGAATAGCAAAAAGATAAGAAAGCCTTCTTCAGCGATCAATGCAAAAAAATTAGAGGAAAACAACAGAATGGGAAAGACTACAGATCTCTTCAAGAAAATTAGAGATACCAAGGGAACATTTTATGCAAAGATGGGCTCGATAAAGGACAGAAATGGTATGGACCTAACAGAACCAGAAGATATTAAGAAGAGGTGGCAAGAATACACAGAAGAACTGTATAAAAAAGATCTTCATGACCTGGATAATCATGATGGTGTGGTCACTCATCTAGAGCCAGACATCCTGGAATGTGAAGTCAAGTGGGGCTTAGAAAGCATCACTACGAACAAAGCTAGTGGAGGGGATGGAATTCCAGTTGAGCTATTTCAAATCCTGGAAGGTGATGCTGTGAAAGTGCTGCACTCAATATGCCAGCAAATTTGGAAAACTCAGCAGTGGCCGCAGGACTGGAAAAGGTCAGTTTTCATTCCGATCCCAAAGAAAGGCAATGCCAAAGAATGCTCGAACTACCACACAATTGCACTCATCTCACATGCTAGTAAAGTAATGCTCAAGATTTTCCAAGCCAGGCTTCAGCAATATGTGAACCGTGAACTTCCAGATGTTCAAGCTGGTTTTAGAAAAGGCAGAGGAACCAGAGATCAAATTGCCAACATCTGCTGGATCATGGAGAAAGCAAGAGAGTTCCAGAAAAACATCTATTTCTGCTTTATTGACTATGCCAAAGCCTTTGACTGTGTGGATCACAATCAACTGTGGAAAATTCTGAAAGAGATGGGAATACCAGATCACCTGACCTGCCTCTTGAGAAATCTGTATGCAGGTCAGGAAGCAACAGTTAGAACTGGACATGGAACAACAGACTGGTTCCAAATAGGAAAAGGAGTACGTCAAGGCTGTATATTGTCACCCTGCTTATTTAACTTCTATGCAGAGTACATCATGAGAAATGCTGGACTGGAAGAAACGCAAGCTGGAATCAGGATTGCCAGGAGAAATCTCAATAACCTCAGATATGCAGATGACACCACCCTTATGGCAGAAAGTGAAGAGGAACTAAAAAGCCTCTTGATGAAAGTGAAAGTGGAGAGTGAAAAAGTTGGCTTAAAGCTCAACATTCAGAAAATGAAGATCATGGCATCCAGTCCCATTACTTCATGGGAAATAGATGGGTAAACAGTGGAAACAGTGTCAGACTTTATTTATCTGGGCTCCAAAATCACTGCAGATGGTGACTGCAGCCATGAAATTAAAAGACGTTTACTCCTTGGAAGGAAAGTTATGACCAATCTAGGTAGCATATTAAAAAGCAGAGACGTTACTTTGCCAACAAAGGTTCGTCTAGTCAAGGCTATGGTTTTTCCAGTAGTCATGTATGGATGTGAGAGCTGGACTGTGAAGAAGGCTGAGCACCGAAGAACTGATGCTTTTGAACTGTGGTGTTGGAGAAGACTCTTGAGAGTCCCTTGGACTGCAAGGAGATCCAACCAGTCCATTCTGAAGGAGATCAGTCCTGGGTGTTCATTGGAAGGAATGATGCTAAAGCTGAAATTCCAGTACTTTGGCCACCTCATGAGAAGAGTTGACTCATTGGAAAAACTTTGATATTTAGAGAGATTGGGGGCAGGAGAAGAAGGGAGTGACAGAGGATGAGATGGCTGGATGGCATCACTGACTCGGTGGATGTGAATCTGAGTGAACTCCGGGAGTTGGTGATGAACAGGGAGGCCTGGCATGCTGCAGTTCATGGGGTCGCAAAGAGTCGGACACGACTGAGCGACTGAACTAAACTGAACTGCTCTGGTTGGCAGGGCCTGGCTCAGTAAAGCTTTAATCCGATTATCTCTGGATTTATTTAATCCAGAGGTTGCACTGCACTCCTTCCCTGGTAGTTTTTTTGGCCTGAGGTGACCCAGCCCCCATGGTCACCAAGGTTGAGTTAATGGCGACCTCCAAGAGGGTTTTTGCCAAGGGGGAGCCTTCCCAGAATGCTGCTGCCAGTGCCCTTGTCCCTCCAGTGAACCCCTGCTGACCAACACCTCCACAGGAGACCCTCTAACACTAGCAGGTAGTTTTGGTTCAGTCTCCTGTGGAGTCACTGCCCCTTTCCTGAGTTTTAGTGGGTATAAGGTTTTGTTTGTGCCCTCCAAGATTGAATTCTCTCTTTCCTCCAGTCCCTTGGAAGTCTTGTAATCAAATCCCACTGGCCTTCAAGGTCAAATTCCCTGGGGATTCCTAGTCCCTTTGTTGGATCCCAGCCTGGGAAGCCTGACATTGGTTTCAGAACCTTCATAACAGTGGGAGAACTTCTCTGGTATTATTGTTATCCAGTTTGTAGGTCACCCACTTGATGGGTATGGGATTTGATTTTATTGTTGTTGTGCCCCTCCTAACATCTTGTTTCAGCTTCTTTGTCTTTCTAGATGGGGTAGCTTTTTTTGGTAGGTTCCAGTGTCCTCCTCTTGATGGTAGTTCAACAGTTTGTGATTTTGATGCCCTTGCAGGAGGATATGAGTGCACATCCTTCTGCTCCACCATCTCCTACGTCTGTTCACTTTTGTTACTGAACAAATTTCGTATTCCCTGATGCACAGTGAGGCCAAGTTAATCGAAATATTAGGACTCGGAGCAGAGAAAGGATTATTGCAGGGTCAAGCAAGGAGAATGGGTGACTCATGCTCAAATCCCCTGAACTCCCTGTTGGTTTGGGGGGAAGAGTTCTTATAGGCAAAATTTGGGATGAGGGCTGTAGGATGTGTGGGTTCCTTCTGATTGGTTGGTGGTGAAGTAACAGGGCAATATTCCAGGAATCTTGAGCTCCCATCTGAATTTACCATCCTCCACCTGGGTGGGAGCCTTAGTTCCTGCAGAGGAACTCAAAGGTATTGTTATGTATATGTTTCTTCATGAGGAACCACGACCTTGGAACTCGGTGGAAGTCAAGGAGGGCGAATGGAGTCTGTTTCCTAAAACAAGAAACAGACACAGAATGCTTTTGTACCCCAGAGAGCCCCATAAGGTCCTGCTCTGTTTCACTTTAAACACCTTGAGTGAAGCAGCTTCACTCAGTGTAATTCAGTACCTGAAATTCAAACTGCTGGCCTTTGTAACTTTAAACCATGTTTCTCTGTCCAAAATGTCTGTTCTTATCCATCATATAACTTGTTGTATTCCATTTCTCGAAAATGATTTTCATATCTTTGAGGTCTGGTTGTTGTTGCAACCCTATGGACTGTAAAACCTCTCCAAATGCTTTTTTTAATATGCTATATTGCCTGTATTTTAAACCAGATTATCAGAATCATGTTTTCCAAATTTGCTTTAAAGATGTCCATCTAGATGTTTTTCAGTAGAGCAGTATTGAGTGTGTGGATGCTTAGTCACGTCTGACTCTTTGCAACCCCATGAACTGTACCCCACCAGGCTCCTCTGTGCATGAGGTTTTCCAGGCAAAGAATATTGGAGTGGGTTGCCATTTCCTACTCCAGGAGATATTCCCTACCTAGGGATCAAACCCATGTCTCCTGTCTCCTGCATTGGCAGGCAGATTTTTACCACTGCACCACTTGGGAATCCCCTAAATTCTGTTAAAAGTCGCACAGTCTATGATATTCTGTTATAGCAGCTTGAATGGACTAAGACGTCCATGTTGTGTATGTGTGTGCTCAGCTGTGTTCGACTCTTTGAGACCCCATGGACTGTAGCCTGCTACGCTTCTCTGTCAGTGGGATTCTCCAAGCGAGAATAATGGAGTGGGTTACTGTTTCCTTCTCCAGGGGATCTTCCTGACACAGGGATTAAACCTGCATCTCCTCTGTCTCCTGCATTGCAGGTTGATTCTTTACCACTGAGTGCAGTGTTAGACAAAACAAAAATTTTATTCATATATGTCTCTATACATACAGTATAGCCCTAGCTTTTTTTCATCACTAAAGTTCCAAATTTTAGCACTAACTTTTAACTGTCTTCATTAGCTGTATTCTTCCTTCAAATGTCCAACTGAAACTGTGCAACTCAGATTGGGACTTGAACCCACGTTCTTATGACTGAGATCACACACCTGGTCTTAGGACTTAAAGAAGCTCAGGCTTCTTGATGTCTCATGGCAGAAATAATTCAGTGAGAGACACAGGAATAGGTAGAAATTGCTAGGCAGTCATTGTAGGACTCTGAGACCTCATTCTTGTTTTCAATAAACATCTTGCTCCATTAACCTAAAGCTATACCCTATGTCCTGAATTCCTGGAATGTGTCCTTGGTCTGCTAAATTATCAGCACTCAGATCCAGGGAAGGGCAGTAATAGGAAAAGGTGTACGTCAAGGCTGTATATTGTCACCCTGCTTATTTAACTTCTATGCAGAGTACATCATGAGAAACACTAGACTGGAAGAAACACAAACTGGAATCAAGATTGCCAGGAGAAATATCAATAACCTCAGATATGCAGATGACACCACCCTTATGGCAGAAAGTGAAGAGGAACTAAAAAGCCTCTTGATGAAAGTGAAAGTGGAGAGTGAAAAAGTTGGCTTAAAGCTCAACATTCAGAAAACTAAGATCATGGCATCCGGTCCCATCACTTCATGGGAAATAGATGGGAAACAGTGGAAACAGTGTCAGACTTTATTTTTGGGGGCTCCAAAATCACCGCAGGTGGTGACTGCAGCCATGAAATTAAAAGACGCTTACTCCTTGGAAGAAAAGTTATGACCAACCTAGATAGCATATTCAAAAGCAGGGACGTTACTTTGCTGACTAAGGTCTGTCTAGTCAAGGCTATGGTTTTTCCTATGGTCATGTATGGATGTGAGAGTTGGACTGTGAAGAAGGCTGAGCACCGAAGAATTGATGCTTTTGAACTGTGGTGTTGGAGAAGCCTGTTGAGAGTCCCTTGGACTGCAAGGAGATCCAACCAGTCCATTCTGAAGGAGATCAACCCTGGGATTTCTTTGGAAGGAATGATGCTAAAGCTGAAACTCCAGTACTTCGGCTACCTCATGTGAAGAGTTGACTTATTGGAAAAGACTCTGATGCTGGGAGGGATTGGGGGCAGGAGGAGAAAGGGACAACCGAGGATGAGATGGCTGGATGGCATCACTGACTTGATGGACATGAGTCTGAGTGAACTCCGGGAGATGGTGATGAACAGGGAGGCCTGGCATTTTGCGATTCATGGGGTCGCAAAGAGTCGGACACGACTGAGCGACTGAACTGAACTGAATTAACTTCCCATATACCTGAGGGAAAAACAACTAGTGATCATTAATGTTTAGCCCATACATCTGGTCCATTGTAAAGTGGCTGAAAGTGAAAGTGAAAGTCACTCAGTCATGTCTGACTCTTTGCGACTGCACCGAGTATGTAGTTCATGGAATTCTCCGGGCCAGAATACTGGAGTGGGTAGCCTTTCCCTTCTCCAAGGGATCTTTCCAACCCAGGGATCAAACCCAGGTCTCCTGCATTGCAGGTGGATTCTTTACCAGCTGAGTTACAAGAGAAGTCCAAGAATATTGGAGTGGGCAGCCTATCCTTTCTCCAGCAGATCTTCCTAACCCAGGAATCAAACCAGGGGTCTCCTGCATTGCAGGCGGATTCTTTACCAATTGAGTTATCAGGGAAGCCCGTAAAATGGCTAGGGGGCATGAAAAAGAGAGGCAACTTAATACTAGGAGCAGGAGAAGCCATAAAGATGTTAAGCTAAACATTGTGACCTTTAAACTGATTGGTTAAAATTGATGTATTTTAAGCACAAAAAAGAGCCAACCAAAAATGTACAGATTAATACTGGTAAGGATATTAATCTGGGAGGCCAGGCCTCCCTGTCCATTACCAACTCCCAGAGTTTACTCAAACTCATATCCGTTGAGTCAGTGATGCCATCCAATCATATCATCCTCTATCGTCCCCTTCTCCTCATGCCTTCAATCTTTCCTAGCATTAGGGTCTTTTCCATTGAGTCAGTTCTTCACATCAAGTGGCCAAAGTATTGGAGTTTCAGCTTCAGCATCAGTCTTTCCAATGAATATTCAGGACTAATTTCCTTCAGGATAGACTGGCTGGATCTCCTTGCCGTCCAAGGGATTCTCAAGAGTCTTCTCCAACACCACAGTTCAAAAGCATCAATTCTTCAGTGCTCAGCTTTATTTATAGTCCAGTTCTCATGAAAAGACCCTGATGCTGGGAAAGATTGAAGATGGGAGGAGATGGTTGGATGGCGTCACTGACTCGATGGACATGAGTCTGAGTGAACTCCGGGAGTTGGTGATGGACAGGGAGGCCTGGCGTGCTGTGGTCCATGGGGTCGCAAAGAGCTGGACATGACTGAGCAACTGAACTGGACTGAACTGAACTCTCACATGCATACATGCCTACTGGAAAAACCATAGCTTTGACTAGATGGACCTTTGTTGGCAAAGTAATGTCTCTGCTTTTTAATATGCTGTCTAGGTTGGTCATAACTTTTCTTCCAAGGAGCAAGCGTCTTTTAATTTCATGGCTGCAGTCACCATCTGCAGTGATTTTGGAGCTCCCCAAAATAAAGTCTGTCACTGTTTCCACTATTTCCCATCTATTTCCCATGAACTGATGGGACCAGATGCCATGATCTTAGTTTTCTGAACATTGAGCTTTAAGCCAACTTTTTCACTCTTCTCTTTCACTTTCATCAAGAGGCTCTTTAGTTCTTCACTTTCTGCCATAAAGGTGGTGTCATCTGCATATCTGAAGTTATTGTTATTTCTCCCGGCAATCTTGAGTCCAGCTTGTGGTTCATTCAGTCCAGCATTTCTCATGATGTACTCTGCGTCATTAGTCATGATGTACTCTGCATTAAATAAGCAGGGTGACAATATACAGCTTTGATGTATTCTTTTCCCAATTTGGAACTAGCCTATTGTTCCATGTCCAGTTGTAACAGTTGCTTCTTGTCCTGCATACAGATTTCTCAGGAGGCAGGTCAGGTGGTTTGGTATTCCCATCTCTTTGAGAATTTCCCACAGTTTGTTGTGATCCACACAGTCAAAGGCTTTGGCGTAATCAATAAAGCAGAAATGGATGTTTTTCTGTAACTCTCTTGCTTTTCCAATGATCCAATGGATGTTGGCAATTTTATCTCTAGTTCCTCTGCCTTTTGAAAATCCAGTTTGAGCATTTGGAAGTTCATGGTTCAAGTACTATTGAAGCTTGGCTTGGAGAATTTTGAGCATTACTTTGCTGACATATGAGATGAGTGCAATTGTGCAGTAGTTTGAGCATTCTTTGGCATTGCCTTTCTTTGGGATTGGACTGAAAATGAATTTTTCCAGTCCTGTGGCCACTGCTGAGTTTTCCACATTTGCTGGCATATTGAGTGCAGCCTTTTAACAGCATCTTTTAGTATCTCCTTGGACCTAGTTGTTTCTAATCAGTTTATGTCATGTCTTGGGGCTACGTCAATACTTGTAAAGGTTGTTCCTATCCACTTCCTTGTTTCACAATCAGTCAAATTCTGTAGTTTCTATCTTTACAATAGTTCTTTTCTAATCTCAGTGTCCCACTCTTTCTATGTGAGCGCTTTGTAATTACCCACTACCTCAATGTCTTGATCCCTTCTCCAGTGACTCAGCAGTAAAGAATTTGCCTGCAATGCAGGAGACACAGGTTCCATCTCTGGGTGGGAAGATCTTCGGGAGGAGGAAATGGCAACTCATTCCAGTATTCTTGCCTGGACAATCCAATGGACAGAGGAGCCTGGCTATCTACAGTCCATGGAGTTGAAAAAGAGTTGGACATGACTTTGCGCGTACGCACACACACACACACACACACACCACTGTTGTCTTTGTCCATTCAGGCTGCTATAACAGTATCACAGACTGAGTCGTTTTTAATGAACAAATTTATTTCTCACTGTTCTGTGGGCTGGAAATTTAAGATCAGGGTGCCAGCTTGGTCATGTTCTGGTGAAGACAGTCTTCCAGGTTGCAGACTGCTGTCTTCTTGCTGTGTCCTTAAACTTGGGTGGCCGCAGTCCACAGTGGCTTGAAGCAGGACTTTGGATCCTTAGCCAGGAGTTAAAGTCAGGTCCGGCAGCGAGAGCCCTGAATCCTCGCCCACCAGACCAGCAGAACCAGTGGCCAGTAAAAAAGCCTTGGCCAGTCGGCTTTGTAGAAATGAATTTCCACAAAGAGTTGGAAAGTAGTGAAGCAAGTAAAGTGTTTAGAGAGGAAAAATTACATGTGGATAGACACACACGAGTGGTCTCAGAGAGTCATGCCCTCCTGGTAGTTTGAATCACTTATATGGGGCATTTCTTCCCAGTTTCCTCTGGCCAATCATCTTGCTTTATCTGGCTTTGAGTCCATATTTGGTTTACCTCCAGTTCTTCCTACGTGTGGAGTTTCCCTGTTGGTTCAGTAGTAAAGAATCCACCTCCACTGTCGGAGATGGTTCAGTCCCAGGGTTTGGAAGTTCCCCTGGAGAAGGAAATGGCAACCTACTCCAGTATTCCTGCTTAGGAAATCCCACAGACAGAGGATCCTGGTGGGCTACAGTCCATGGCGTTGTAAACGAGTCAGACACTACTTGGCGCCTAAGCAACAATACCTAGCCCATACGAAGTATTTTTAAATGTATTAAACGAATGGCACACCACTGTTTTAGAGCATTATGTAACCAAGTGCACGTGAAATCAGGTTTAAGAAAAAAATTCTCTCACAAAGTATATGGATGAAATCTATAGAAAATTTACAGCGACGTTGTTGATAATCAGAAGGGACCAGAGGAAGCCACCTGCCACATTTGTACAGCGATTTAAAAAGCGTCCTCATACAAACTTTGATTTTCACAACAACCCTGCAAAGGACGCTCTGGAGGTATTATTAACTCCGGTTTACGAGGAAACCGACCACCTAGGTCAGGCGTGATTGACTAAGGCGGAGCCGGGACGCTTGCTTCCGCCTCCCTGACCTAGGATCCTTCCCTGCCGCGCCTAGGCAGCCGCGAGTGGCGCTGGGGGACTCGGATTCCTTTTCTTCCCCTGTATCACATTTGCAAACCGATCCTAAAGGCGCGGCCCGCCGGCAGGTGCACGGCCAGGTGCAGGTGCAGGTGGCGGCCGACCAGCCCGGCGCCCTAGGCCGCGCGACCATAGAGTCCGGAAGTGCAGCCACAGCAGTTCCCTGCGGGCGCCGCTTGGTCCTAGCTCCGGCCACGCACACAAGGGCCGCGCTTCGGCGGGCTGAATGGCTGCAGGGCTGGCCGTCAGGGTGGTCGCGGGACTGGCGGCCGCGGCCTTGGCTGCAGTGTTCTTGGAACACTACGGCCTGGCCGGCTGGTCTTCACCACTGCCTCAGCCCCGCACTCCCCGGAGCCCGCACCCTGCGCCGGGTCCCGGAGCCAGCAACGTCTTCTGGGGTCTGCAGGTGACGCAGCGGGCGCCCAGGCCGGGGAGGTGGTGGTGGTGGTGGGGCTCATGGGGTTTCAGAGCGGGCACCAAGCAGTATGAGACGCCGGCAGTTTCCACTGGGGCGCGACCCGCTCCTGTTCCGGCCCAATCTCTGCGCTGGGGGTGGGGTGGTGGTGATGGTGGTGGTGGTGGTGCTGCTGCTGCTGCTCGTGCTTGTTCCCCCCCGGGGGATCGTGAATGCTCTGAGTCTTTGCCTTTTTCTTCCGCCGGAGAGAGCCCCTGGGTCGTCTCGGTCTGTGCCGCCTCTTCCTGACTCGGATCTCTGTTCAATACTCGCTTTCGGCAGATATCCGACATTCACCTGAGCAGGTTTCGCGATCCAGGCAGAGCTGTAGACTTAGAGAAGTTCTGTTCTGAAACTGTTGACATCATTCAACCAGCTCTCGTCCTAGCAACAGGTAGGGACGATTGCCGTGCTGTCCTGTGGTCCTGTGGTCCCAGTGGTAGAATACAACCAGTGCTGCAACCTTTTAACTAAGGGACGTTAGGAAAACTTTAGCTGCAGCCTCAGGTGAGCCCTCCTCCTGTAGAGGAGATGGGATATTGCAATTTTCTTTGCCTGTGGATAACTGAGTCAAGATCCGGTCTAAATGACTTGGCCATAGCAAGGTTTCGTCCTAGCGGTAGAAGCAAGGCACGTGATTCTCATGTTAGTGTCCTGTCTGCTGTATCTGTGTCTGTTTTGTTGTTGTACTTCTAGATTTGAGAGAGAATTAAGGAAAGACCTTTAACCAGGAATGAAAAGTTCTCATCCTCCTCCTTATACTCTTCTTTTTATTTTTTTAATTAAACTTTTCGATTTTCTTTGCAGTATTAATCGTTCTTATACCGTCAGTTGTTTGACGGACTGTTGTTTTTCATCCCTTCCTACTTCAGTGGCTTGGTTCCCTGGAATGTTCAAACCCCAAACCCTTTGCTCCCAACTGTGTTGAAGAAGAAGCTAAAGGAGCGTCTATCCTGGCTCTTGGGAAATTCATCTTCCACCCACCTTACAGAAACATCTCTGCTGATAGGATGAAGTCCTCATTTTATGGATGATCTCAGTTTCAAATGCTTAATTTCCTAGAAATTTTCTATTTCATTTTCCAAGCTACACCTTCCAGATTTTCTTGCTGTAAAATTAATACTTTGTTAGATCACATTTCCTGATTTGGGGTTTGGAAAATTAGGTTGCCATAGATACTAGGCAACTGCCCAAAGTGTTGGAATTTATTATTAAAGAGTTTTCAATTTGTCAGAGTTTCAGGATGCATTTTTACGGCTCTCTTTAAAGGTATAGTTTTCACAACCCATTTCTAATGTAACAGGGGGTTATAAAGGCACTTGTTGACCTATAAGAAACAAAAAATCCATGCTGAGAATCTTGTTTTATTTTTTTTAGGCTGCACTATGTGGCATATGAGATCTTAGGTCTCCAACCAGGGACGGAACCTGTGCCCCCTCCGTTGGGAGTACGGAGTCTTAACCACTGAACTGCCAGGGAAGTCCTAAGAATCTTATTATTATTTTTTCTGAGAATCTTAATTTAGATGACTTGCTTTGGATGCAGGTGGATTCACAGTGGTATCCTTAAACATGTTGAGTACTTTGAATATCTTCGTTCTTCAGTGTGCATTAAAAAAAAAGTTGAAACCCAGTCCAGCTTTACTTTGCATTGTGATTACCTTCTTTACCTTCTTTATATACCTACAGGAGACCTGACAGATGCCAAAACAAAGGAAAATTTGGGATCCATGCAGCAAGAGGTGGAATGGCAAACTTACCATAGTATTCTAAAGAAGACAAAAGTCATGGAAAAAACCAAGTGGCTCGATATCAAAGGAAATCATGGTAAGAGTGAAGTCCCGCCTGTAATTAAGACTAGATCTTTATAGGAGCCCAGATTCTCCAATTTAAATTGTAAAATTATAAAATGGGACATTGTAGCATAAGTTTACATACACTGAAGACCACAACTAAGAAATACAACTGCAATATGTGATTTTAAAACTTCAGATGTCACTATTAGGCCTTGAGGGGGAAGTTGGTATGATTTCTTTCTTCTTTACATGGAAGAAAAGCATATAGCAAAATCTATGGAGGAGGATGTTTAAAAAGATATACTTTTGCTAAGTGAAAGAAGCAAAATCCATAAGTCTATATACTGTATAATTTCATTTATATGATATTCAAGAAAAGGCAAAACTATAGACAGAGAACAGATTGTCGTTGCCAAGGGTTGGAGATAAAGAGGCTGACTACAAAGAGCCATCGTGAGATAATTTTGGGGTGGTGAAGATACTGTTCTGTGTCTTGAGTGTGCTGGTAGATACATGACTATTGTGCTTGTCGATATCTTTAGAACTGTACATCACAAAGATTGAATTTTGCTATGTATATTTAAAAATTTAAGTGACAAGTATATCCACATATGTGTAAAGAGAAATGGATAACCCCTTCCCAATTTTTTAGATTGTGATTTTTACGTTAATAAGAAAATGAACTATTTTCCAAGGGTTCTGATGGTAAATTTGTTTGTTTCATAAAAGTTGACTTTCTTTTTGGTTATTTAAGTATTTCATTTTGTCTGCCTCATTTTATTATTCATTGCTGATGAATACCTATTTATATATTTTTTAAAAAGGTATATTTATAAATTCTATCTGGTGAAATACACAGCTATTAGTTAGATCAGAAAATGCTCTCTATAAAAAACAGTTGCTCCTTTGCTCACTGCAGCTAGAGAAAGCCCATGTACACAACAAAGAAGACCCAGTACAGCCAAAAATAATGAACAAATAAATATTAAAAAGAAACAAAACAGTTAACCCTTGAACAATGTGGAAGTTAAGGGGACCAACTACCAGGCAGTTGAAAATTTGGCCAATTTTGCAGTTGGCCCTCTGCATCTGCAGATTCAACCAACTAAGGATCTATAGTACTGTAATATATATTTATAGAACAAAATTCACATGGAAGTGGCTTTACATAGTTCAAATCCGTGTTGTTCAAGTGTCAACTATAGTTCTTACAAATTAGCTACAAATTATAATTAAAGGTAGGGTTCTGGCTTACGACTTTCTCTGGTATGTTTACATTCCCTTTTTTTCCCTGACCTTAATTAGGGGTACTGGTCAAATTCTTTTTCAATAAAAAGCAAATCTGCGTATATTAAAAGTTTTCTAAGGCAAACTACTGACGTATTTTAAGTAACAGGTATCAAATGGAGTTTTGTGATTAAATAATTTGGATAGTCTTTTGGAGTTCATAATCATTTGATTTGTATAGGCATAAATGCTAATGGTATATATATGTATGTGTATGCATGTATACACATACATGTGTATATATACATACATGAATCTTTATTAACATTTAACTGTAACAGGGAGTTCCTTGGTGGTCTCATGGTTATGACTCAGTGCTTTCACTTCTGTGAACTGAGTTCAATCCCTGGTCTGGAAACAGATCCTGTAGGCCATGCCATGTGGCAAAAAAAAAAAAAAAAAAAAAATAACTATAACAGAGTTGTTCTCTTAAGCAAGAGGATTATATATGTGATAATGTTTCTTTTGGCCTAAGTTGAATTTACAGCTTATTCTCTTAAGTTTATTAGAAATGTAGTGGATTCTTGGAAGTCAAAACTGATAGACAATTTTAGCTATTGCAATCAAGCAATCAAGCTCTATGAAATTCTATTTCCAGATAAGTATTCTATGATGTCCTTAACCTTTTTCCTTACCATTATATAACTTCTTTATTACTGAGTCTTTTTTAAGATTTAAGAAGAGAGGGGCTTTGGCCCTATTATCAAAGTCATCTACTATATAGAAGTCCTTGACATGGATCCGTATATCAGCCATGAATCCAGTCCTTCTTGACTCCCAGAGGCACATGATTAAAATAGTAGCAGCAGTCATCCAGTCTTACAACATCAAATTGATTTATTCTGACTAATGCATAATTCAAAGTACTTATTCTTCTTCAATATAATAGATGCCTTAGATAAGTTTCCAGATAATCTGAATTCTATTAAGTTACTAAGTTTTAAAAATTAAAATCAAATGCTAGTCTAATTAATTGGCATCTGTCATCTAAAGTATTATTGAAAGAATTGTCATTTTTCTTCAGTCATTAACATGTTTGCATTTTTCTTTTTAATATAGATGATATTTGCTCTTTTCTTTTTAATTAGATGCATTCAACATTCCAAGTCGGGAGAGTGTTGAGAATTATTACAGGTACTGTAATGAACAGAAGATAGACAACAATGTAGAGTTTGTGTTACAAAGGGGGTACAGTCAATTCACTTAATGGGTGATAACATTTTTTAACGGAGAAAAGAACCTCTGGTAATTAAAAAATGGAGCCTTTTAGTTGTTTATCATTATTATTTTGGTGATTCATTTTTGTTTGTTTGCTTAGACAGCCCTTTGTTCTTTTCATTTCATATAATTTAATGCTTTTTGTTGGCTAATGGTACTTTTAATATTTTATACAGACTGTTTGTTTTTTTGCTGTTGATATACAGCAAAAGTCATTTAGATCAGAGCTTGTCAATCAGAGTACTGTGGACTTTAAGAATACTAACCTACTGATTCTGTTAGCCTCTGGGGTGGCTGAAGAGCCCAGTTGGTCACTTCTGGGTGCTTTGTCCAATATGTCATACAAATATTTTTTTTAAATTAATGTGCTGCTGCTGCTAAGTCACTTCAGTCATGTCTGACTCTGTGCGACCCCATAGACAGCAGCCTACCAGGCTCCTCCGTCCCTGGGTTTCTCCAGGCAAGAACGCTGGAATGGGTTGCCATTTCCTTCTCCAATGCCTGAAAGTGAAAAATGAAAGTGAAGTCGCTCGGTCATGTCTGACTCTTCATGACCCCATGGACTGCAGCCTACCAGGTTCCTCCACCCATGGGAGTTCCCAGGCAAGAGTACTAGAGTGGGGTGCCATTGCCTTCTCCAGATTTATGTGCATAAATATGAAAAAGGCAATGAATATGAAAGGATCTTTGAATCAGAAAACCAATTGTCTAGTTTCAGTGTATTGGAATTCTTCTTTTGGCTGTAATTTCACTTTTTGTTCCTGTAGCTTTGTTCTCCATTGTTTCAGTAGCTTTGTTCTACATTGTCAATTAGTCAAGTAGCAAGTATTAAGAGTCTATCATTAGGTGGATAGTATGAGAGAAACAAATATGCCCTCTATCTTCAAGTGAGTCTAGTTAAGGTAGATGAAATTTGTTTAGGAAATGGTTAGAAAAGAACACGAAGGAATGGCTGATGAAATGCTAGATTATTTGTTACACTTAATTATCACTATGAGAAATCAGAAAAGGCACACGTCAGCATGGGGTAGACATATAGCAGACTTTATTTTTCATTTTTGTTTTTCATTGAGATATAACTGACATATAACATTATGTAAGCTTAAGGTGCGCAGTGTGTTAGTATGATTCATTTATATATTGCAATATGATTATCACATAAGATTAGCTAATATCTCTATCACTTCACATAGTTATTGTTTCTTTTTTGTGGAGTAAACAGTTAAGATCTGGTCTGTTAACAACTTTGAAGTTTATAATACAGTATTTTAAAATTATAATTACTACACTGTGCATTAGATCTATTTATCTACTAGTTGCAAGTTAGAAAAGACTTTGTAAAAGTAGTGAAAATTGCGTCCAGTCTTAAAAGATGGGTAGCCTTTGGAGGAGTAAGAAATTTTGAGGGGTATATTTTAGGCAAAAGGATGAGTATAAACAGAGCTTTAAAAACTAGAATGAGGTTTTGAGTGCAGTAAGGAAATTGTTATAATCAGAATAAAGGTTCATTTTGAGGATTGAAACAACGTTGGATAGAGAGTGTAGAGCCAGTTCATGGTGATGTCAAGTGACAAGCATAGAAATTTAGATGTGATGGGTAATAATAGTTTATAATCCAGTATAGGTTCCTAAGGAGATAAGCAACATAGGAAAATAGTATTTTATAAAGGGCAGATACATAACAAACTAGAGATAGGGATAATAAAAAGGAAAAGGGAGAGACTGGAGTTGTATAGACCAAGTAGGAAAATCCTACAGTAGTTTAACCATCATAAGGAAAAGGCTGGAAATGAGTAGAAGACCTGTCTGAATGAGGATCGTGGATATGGGGATGGTGACATGAATTTGAGGATGATAACTGGTTAACAGATAGAGTCACCATAACATGGAAGAGGGGGTTGTCCTCTTTTGTTAAAGTGAGAAAAGAGAAGGACAGAGATGAAAATCGCCCACTTCTTATTAGCTATTTGTATCTTTGATGGTGATTATGGGAATGGGCTTAAGAGACATTTTCAAAGAATTAACAGGATTTAGGGTCTGATTAGTAATTGGGAAAAGTCAAATTATTAATCACTTTAAAGTTTCTTGCCTTTATATTTTTGTTTCTAACCATTAAACTTTATCTGGATTTAATAAATGACATTTAGCTAGAGATACAGGCATTAGGAAGTATCACATGAAAGGAAGGAAAAAAATCTTGAGGTTAAATCATGATCTCTAGAATGCCTCAGAGATGCCAAAATCTAGAATTCAAAGACTATTATATATTTTAACCTCTTTCAAGTACCTGAATTTTATTTTAGATAGTTAGATTTTAATATGTCAAAAATGTAGGAAAGGAAATAATATATATGAGATTATAAGATCTTGAAGAATAACTGTGAAAAAAAAAGCAGGAAAAATATCAATACAAATTTTAATGAGGAAAAAACCCTGAAATAGGAATTTTTAAAATATCAGGAAGAGAGGTAATAGAACCAATTGACTATTAATCATAATATCTATGACAGTAATTTTATGATATATTTGATAGTTGTTGTTGCTTAAAAATAGCTCCCTGATGGCACATTAAATTTCAGAAGTTTATTTGTATTTCTTTCACATGTACTGTTAGGTAAAATATCATATAAGACACTCGGATATTTTCTTTTTTTTTTTTTTTAGTTTTTAATTTTTTTAATTTTAAAATCTTTAATTCTTACATGTGTCCCAAACATGAACCCCTCTCCCACCTCCCTCCCCATAACATCTCTGTGGGTCATCCCCATGCACCAGCCCCAAGCATGCTGTATCCTGCGTCAGACATAGACTGGCGATTCGATTCTTACATGATAGTATACATGTTAGAATGCCATTCTCCCAAATCATCCTACCCTCTCCCTCTCCCTCTGAGTCCAAAAGTCCGTTATACACAGCTGTGTCTTTTTTCCTGTCTTGCATACAGGGTCGTCATTGCCATCTTTCTACATTCCATATATATGTGTTAGTATACTGTATTGGCGTTTTTCTTTCTGGCTTACTTCACTCTGTATAATCGGCTCCAGTTTCATCCATCTCATCAGAACTGATTCAAATGAATTCTTTTTAACGGCTGAGTAATACTCCATTGTGTATATGTACCACCGCTTTCTTATCCATTCATCTGCTGATGGACATCTAGGTTGTTTCCATGTCCTGGCTATTATAAACAGTGCTGCGATGAACATTGGGGTACATGTGTCTCTTTCCATTCTGGTTTCCTCGGTGTGTATGCCCAGCAGTGGGATTGCTGGGTCATAAGGTAGTTCTGTTTGCAATTTTTTAAGGAATCTCCACACTGTTCTCCATAGTGGCTGTACTAGTTTGCATTCCCACCAACAGTGTAGGAGGGTTCCCTTTTCTCCACACCCTCTCCAGCATTTATTGCTTGCAGATTTTTGGATCACAGCCATTCTGACTGGTGTGAAGTGGTACCTCATTGTGGTTTTGATTTGCATTTCTCTAATAATGAGTGATGTTGAGCATCTCTTCATGTGTTTGTTAGCCATCCGTATGTCTTCTTTGGAGAAATGTCTATTTAGTTCTTTGGCCCATTTTTTGATTGGGTCGTTTATTTTTCTGGAGTTGAGCTGCATAAGTTGCTTGTATATTTTCGAGATTAGTTGTTTGTCAGTTGCTTCATTTGCTATTATCTTCTCCCATTCCGAAGGCTGTCTTTTCACCTTGCTTATATTTTCCTTTGTTGTGCAGAAGCTTTTAATTTTAATTAGATCCCATTTGTTTATTTTTGCTTTTATTTCCAGCATTCTGGGAGGTGGATCATAGAGGATCCTGCTGTGATTTATGTCAGAGAGTGTTTTGCCTATGTTCTCCTTTAGGAGTTTTATAATTTCTGGTCTTACATTTAGATCTTTAATCCATTTTGAGTTTATTTTTGTGTGCGGTGTTAGAAAGTGATCTAGTTTCATTCTTTTACAAGTGGTTGACCAGTTTTCCCAGCACCACTTGTTAAAGAGACTGTCTTTACTCCATTGTATATTCTTGCCTCCTTTGTCAAAGATAAGGTGTCCATATGTGTGTGGATTTATCTCTGGGCTTTCTATTTTGTTCCATTGATCTATATGTCTGTCTTTGTGCCAGTACCATACTGTTTTGATGACTGTGGCTTTGTAGTAGAGCCTGAAGTCAGGCAAGTTGATTCCTCCAGTTCCATTCTTCTTTCTCAAGATTGCTTTGGCAATTCGAGGTTTTTTGTATTTCCATACAAATCTTGAAATTATTTGTTCTAGTTCTGTGAAAAATATGGCTTGTAGCTTGATAGGGATTGCATTGAATTTGTAAATTGCTTTGGGTAGTATATTTATTTTCACTATATTGATTCTGCCGATCCAGGAACATGGTCTATTTCTCCATCTATTAGTGTCCTCTTTGATTTCTTTCATCAGTGTTTTATAGTTTTCTATATATAGGTCTTTAGTTTCTTTAGGTAGATATATTCCTAAGTATTTTATTCTTTTCGTTGCAATGGTGAATGGAATTGTTTCCTTAATTTCTTTTTCTACTTTCTCATTATTAGTGTATAGGAATGCAAGGGATTTCTGTGTGTTAATTTTATATCCTGCAACTTTACTATATTCATTGATGAGCTCTAGTAATTTTCTGGTGGAGTCTTTAGGGTTTTCCATGTTGAGGATCATGTCATCTGCAAACAGTGAGAGTTTTACTTCTTCTTTTCCAATTTGGATTCCTTTTATTTCTTTTTCTGCTCTGATTGCTGTGGCCAAAACTTCCAGAACTATGTTGAATAGTAGCGGTGAAAGTGTACACCCTTGTCTTGTTCCTGACTTTAGGGGAAATGCTTTCAATTTTTCACCATTGAGGATAATGTTTGCTGTGGGTTTGTCATATATAGCTTTTATTATGTTGAGGTCTGTTCCTTCTATTCCTGCTTTCTGGAGAGTTTTTATCATAAATGGATGTTGAATTTTGTCAAAGGCCTTCTCTGCATCTATTGAGATAATCATATGGTTTTTATTTTTCAATTTGTTAATGTGGTGAATTACATTGATTGATTTGTGGATATTGAAGAATCCTTGCATCCTTGGGATAAAGCCCACTTGGTCATGGTGTATGATCTTTTTAATGTGTTGTTGGATTCTGATTGCTAGAATTTTGTTGAGGATTTTTGCATCTATGTTCATCAGTGATATTGGCCTGTAGTTTTCTTTTTTTGTGGAATCTTTGTCAGGTTTTGGTATTAGGGTGATGGTGGCCTCATAGAATGAGTTTGGAAGGTTACCTTCCTCTGCAATTTCTGGAAGAGTTTGAGTAGGATAGGTGTTAGCTCTTCTCGAGATTTTTGGTAGAATTCAGCTGTGAAGCCGTCTGGACCTGGGCTTTTGTTCGCTGGAAGATTTCTGATTACAGTTTCAATTTCCGTGCTTGTGATGGGTCTGTTAAGATTTTCTGTTTCTTCCTTGTTCAGTTTTGGAAAATTGTACTTTTCTAAGAATTTGTCCATTTCTTCCACGTTGTCCATTTTATTGGCATACAACTGCTGATAGTAGTCTCTTATGATCCTTTGTATTTCTGTGTTGTCTGTCGTGATCTCTCCATTTTCATTTCTAATTTTATTGATTTGATTTTTCTCTCTTTGCTTCTTGATGAGTCTGGCTAATGGTTTGTCAATTTTATTTATCCTTTCAAAGAACCGGCTTTGTTGATTTTTGCTATGGTCTCTTTTGTTTCTTTTGCATTTATTTCTGCCCTAATTTTTAAGATTTCTTTCCTTCTACTAACTCTGGGGTCTCCAATTCTTCCTTTTCTATTGCTTTAGTTGTAGAGTTAGGTTATTTATTTGACTTTTTTCTTGTTTCTTGAGGTATGCCTGTATTGCTATGAACTTTCCTCTTAGCACTGCTTTTATAGTGTCCCACAGGTTTTGGGTTGTTGTGTTTTCATTTTCATTAGTTTCTTTGCATATTTTGATTTCTTTTTTGATTTCTTCTGTGATTTGTTGGTTATTCAGAAGTGTGTTGTTCAACCTCCATATGTTGGAATTTTTAATAGCTTTTCTGCTGTAATTGAGATCTAATCTTAATGCATTATGGTCAGAAAAGATGCTTGGAATGATTTCAATTTTTTTGAATTTATCAAGTTTAGATTTATGACCCAGGATGTGATCTATCCTGGAGAAGGTTCCATGATCACTTGAAAAAAAGGTGAAATTCATTGTTTTGGGGTGAAATGTCCTATAGATATCAATTAGGTCTAACTGATCTAATGTATCATTTAAAGTTTGCATTTCTTTGTTAATTTTCTGTTTAGTTGATCTGTCCATAGGTGTGAGTGGGGTATTAAAGTCTTCCGCTATTATTGTGTTATTGTTGATTTCCCCTTTCATACTTGTTAGCATTTGTCTTACATATTGCGGTGCTCCTATATTGGGTGCATATATATTTATAATTGTTATATCTTCTTCTTGGATTGTTCCTTTGATCATTATGTAGTGGCCTTCTTTGTCTCTTTTCACAGCCTTTGTTTTAAAGTCTATTTTATCGGATATGAGTATTGCCACTCCTGCTTTCTTTTGGTCTCTATTTGCATGGTATATCTTTTCCAGCCCTTCACTTTCAGTCTGTATGTGTCCCTTGTTTTGAGGTGGGTCTCTTGTAAGCAGCATATAGAGGGGTCTTGTTTTTGTATCCATTCGGCCACTCTTTGCCTTTTGGTTGGGGTGTTCAACTCATTTACGTTTAAGGTAATTATTGGTAAGTATGATCCCGTTACCATTTACTTTATTGTTTTCGGTTCGGGTTTATACACCCTTTTCGTGTTTCCTGTCTAGGGAATATCCTTTAGAATTTGTTGGAGAGCTGGTTTGGTGGTGCTGAATTCTCTCAGCTTTTGCTTGTCTATAAAGCTTTTGATTTCTCCTTCGTATTTGAATGAGATCCTTGCTGGGTACAGTAATCTGGGCTGTAGGTTATTGTCTTTCATCACTTTAAGTATGTCTTGCCATTCCCTCCTGGCCTGAAGAGTTTCTATTGAAAGATCAGCTGTTATCCTTATGGGAATCCCCTTGTGTGTTATTTGTTGTTTTTCCCTTGCTGCTTTTAATATTTGTTCTTTGTGTTTGATCTTTGTTAATTTGATTAATATGTGTCTTGGGGTATTTCGCCTTGGGTTTATCCTATTTGGAACTCTCTGTGTTTCTTGGACTTGGGTGATTATTTCCTTCCCCATTTTAGGGAAGTTTTCAACTATTATCTCCTCAAGGATTTTCTCATGGTCTTTCTTTTTGTCTTCTTCTTCTGGGACTCCTATAATTTGAATGTTGGAGTGTTTCATATTGTCCTGGAGGTCTCTGAGATTGTCCTCGTTTCTTTTAATTCGTTTTTCTTTTTCCTCTCTGATTCATTTATTTCTACCATTCTATCTTCTGTTTCACTAATCCTATCTTCTGCCTCCGTTATTCTACTGTTTGTTGCCTCCAGAGTGTTTCTGATCTCATTTATTGCGTTATTCATTATATATTGACTCTTTTTTATTTCTTCTAGGTCCTTGTTAAACCTTTCTTGCATCTTCTCAATCCTTGTCTCTAGGCTATTTATCTGTGATTCCATTTTGATTTCAAGATTTTGGATCATTTTCACTATCAATATTCGGAATTCCTTCTCAGGTAGATTCCCTACTTCTCCCTCTTTTGTTTGGTTTGGTGGGCAACTCTCCTGTTCCTTTACCTGCTGAGTATTCCTCTGTCTCTTCATCTTGGTTATATTGCTGCGTTTGGGGTGGCCTTTTTATATTCTGGTAATTTGTGGAGTTCTCTTTATTATGGAGCTTCCTTACTGTGGGTGGGGTTCTATCAGTGGCTTGTCAAGGTTTCCTGGTTAGGAAGGCTTGTGTTGGAGTTCTGGTGGGTGGAGCTGGGTTTCTTCTCTCTGGAGTGCAGTGGAGTGACCAGTAATGGGTTATGAGACATCAAAGGTTTTGGAATAATTTTGAGCTGCCTGTATATTGAAGCTCAGGGGAGTGTTCCTGTGTTGCTGGAGAATTTGAGTGGTATGTCTTGTTTTGGAACTTGTTGGCCCTTGGGTGGAGCTTGGTTTCAGTGTAGGTATGAAGGCATTTGATGAGCTCCTATTGCTTAATGTTCTCTGAATTCAAGAGTTCTCTAATGTTTTCAGGCGTTGGATTTCAGCCTCCTGCTTCTGGTTTTCAGTTTTATTTTTACAGTAGCCTCTAGACTTCTCCATCTATACAGCACCGATGATAAAACATCTAGGTTAAAGATGAAAAGTTTCTCCACATTGAGGGACACTCAGAGAGGTTCACTGAGTTACAAGGAGAAGAGATGATGGAGGGGGTAGTTAGAGGTAACTGGAATGAGATGCGGTGAGATCAAAAGAGGAGAGAGCAAGCTAGCCAGTAGTCACTTCCTTATGTGCGCTGTATAGTCTGTACCGCTCAGAGGTATTTACGGAGTTATACGGGGAAGAGAAGAGGGAGGAAGTAGACAGAGGTGACCAGGAGGATAAGAGAGAGGAATGAGAAGGAGAGAGACAAATCCTGCCAGTAACCACTTCCTTAGGTGTTCTCCACCGTCTGGAACACACAGCGATTCGCAGAGTTGGATAGAGAAGAGATGGGGAGAAAAGAGACAGAGGCCACCTGGTGGAGAAAAAGGAGAGTCCAAAGGAGGAGAGAGTGGTCAAGCCAGTAATCTCGCTCTCAGGTGAACTTTGGTAGTGAAGTTTGGGTTTTTAAATGTACAAAATTGACAACAAAAACCAAAGAGCAAAGATTAAAAATCTAGAGTAGAGGTTGGATTTTCAAAAATACTATATTAAGGAAAAGAAGCAGAAGGAAAAAGGAAGAAAGAAAAAAATAACAAGAATTATTAAAAACAACAACAACAACAAGAACAACAACAACAAAAAACAAACAAAAAAACCACAAAAAAACCCAAAAAACCACCAACAACCATCCAAAGACTATATATGGTGTTTGCCTTAAAAAAAAAAAAAAGTCTTTTTTTTTTTAAATAGTAATAGTAGGTTATAGAAATAAAAATTAGAGGAGAAATAGAAGGCTTAACAATTGAAAAAAAAGTTAGAAAAAGAAACAAGAAAAGAAAAAAAAACAACAAAAAAAAGGAATGATTTTAAAAATAGTAAAAATATTTCTGGCCCTTCTCTGATGTTGTGGGCCGTGTCGTATCACTTCCAAGGTGGTTCCCTCTGTTTAACTTCTGTTTGCTGGGTTTTTAGGCTCACTAGTTCAGTCGCGCTGCGGGGAGGGAGGATGCTGCAAAGAAATAGCACTGTCGTGTGCACACAGTGTCTCAGCCCCACTTGACCTGTCCCTTCTCTTGGCGCATAGACCACTCCGGCTCTACGATGCTCAGCCGGGAACCGTCTGGTGCCGGCCCTAGGTTGCGTGCACTTCCCCGGTCCAAGCCGCTCAGGTTCAGCGCTCAGGTAGCCCTCAGAGGCACAGATTCGGCTGGGACTGCGCTTTGTGCCCTTCCCAGGTCCGAGTAGCTCAGGAGTTTGGCGAGCGCGATTGCCGTGGCTTGTCACCTTTTCTGCCGCTGCTGCTCAGCTTTCTGGGTGGACCGCTGGTGCCCCCCGTGAGGCAGATGGTGACTGTCCAGCACCCCCAGAAGTCTTAGCAAAGAAGCCTGCTTGCAGTTAGGTAAGTAAAGTCTCTCCGGGTCTGCAATTGCCCCTTTCCAGTCCTTACGGCTCTGGCTGCCTGTCCCCGGCTGGGGATGGTCTGCAGCCGGCTTATTCCGTTCCGTCCTTTGTTCTGTGCTCGGTCCTGGTGGTGTCTTATGTTCGAGCTTTTCGTGCAGTAGCTATCCCACAGTGTGGTTTGCTAGCCCAAGTTAGATCATTCTGGTTGCGCGTGGGGTGTTCCTGCCGGATTCTTACAAAGCTCTGCAGCCCGCGCCTCCCGCGCGTCCCTGCCGTGCCCCCACTTCCCAGTGGCGGATGCAGGCGTCTGTGCTGCTTTTCTGCTGGGGGAGTTACTGGTGGGCTTGTAATCTCTTGGTTTTAATTATTTCTTTATTTTTCCTTCCTGTTATGTTGCCCTCTGTGTTTCCAAGGCTTGCCACAGACTCGGCAGGGAGAGTGTTTCCTGGTGTTTGGAAACCTCTCTTCTTAAAATTCCCTTCCCGGGACGGGCTTCCCTTCCCGGGACGGAGCTCCCTCCCCACCTCCTTTGTCTCCTTTCTCGTCTTTTATATTTTTTCCTACCTGTTTTTGAAGACAATGGTCTGCTTTTCTGGTTGCCTGATGTCCTCTGCCAGCCTACAGAAGTTGCTTTGTGGAGTTTGCTCGGCGTTGAAATGTTCTTTTGAGGAATTTGTGAGGGAGAAAGTGGTCTTCCTGTCCTATTCCTCCGCCATCTTTACAGTTCTCCCCGGATATCTTCTTATAATGTTCTGACATTTGAATAAGGTATTTTCCAAATATTGGAGATGGAAATGGCAACCCACTCCAATATTCTTGCCTAGAGAATCCCGTGGCCAGAGGAGCCTGGTGGGCTGCTGTCCACAGGGTCTCAAAGAATCGGACATGACTGAAGCGACTTAGCATGCATGCATGCATTGGAGAAGGAAATGGCAACCCACTCCAGTATTCTTGCCTGGAGAATCTCAGGGACAGAAGAGCCTGGTAGGCTGCTGTCTATGGGGTTGCACAGAGTCGGGCACTACTGAAGCAACTTAGCAGCAGCAGCAGCAGCAGCTTCAAATATAATCTCTACTTTCTTTCACATTTATTCAACAAATACTCAATGAGTGCCAAGCCTGTACACTCTGTTACCCATCCTTTCTCCTTGCTCTTCACTCTCTAACTTACTGGACACCTGAATACTCTTGATACTTAAGGTGATGAGGACTTTCATTACTGGATGTGGACCCTGTGTATGTTTTCAATATATTTTTAGAAACTGAAAAACAGATTTACTGGTTCTGACTGAACATTTTCCTCCTGGCTCAGTAACTTCTTCTTTGCAAGGCTTTATTGTGACTCAAGCCGTTTTACTCCTGTTTTAAGAACTCAACACTTTTGTATCTCACTACACCAAGAATTCTGCTAGGTACTTAGGAGGCCCTCACTACAATATTTTTTGGCTTACCAGATGGTGCTAGTGGTAAAGAACTCACTTGCCAATGCAGGAGATGTAAGAAATGAGGGTTCCATCCCTGGGTTGGGAAGATCCCCTGGAGAAGGGAATGGCAACCCACTCCAGGATCTTTGCCTGGAGAATCCCATGGAGAGAGGAGCATGGCAGGCTACAAGTCTGTTGGGTCTCAAAGAGTTAGACACAACTGAAGCCACTTAGCACACATGCATTACAATTTTTAATGATTGATAAGTAACCGTTTCCTTGTATTCTGATTTATCTCTTTTAAAATGTTTAGTGGACTGCTTAAGTTAGCCACCTACTCTTATGCTTTGCTTGGTGACCTTGTGCTTGGTTACTGATGAATATGTTTGCTTGCATCTTTGGAGACAATAGGGAAAAAAATAACTTTAATTGATTCATCCATTGCGGGTCTGGTATCTAGTTTTATGTATTTCTCTGTCAGATCATGGAAATTTCCTTTACAAAGGGAGTCAAAATATAGTGTGATAGTAGGGCAGGAATTTAAACTCATTTTGTCTTCCTATGATTGCACTAAAGCTTTCTTGTCTTTTTATTTTTTAGGAAGTATTCTGCCGTACGGAGGGATGGCTCTTTTCGTTATGTCCACAGTACTCCCTTTGGCAACTATTCTTTCATCTCTTTGGATGCCAGCCTTAATCCAGGGCCTAAGAGACCTTTTAATTTCTTTGGAATTTTAGATCAGGTACAGTAAAAATCCCACTTCCCTTTGCAGCTAACCTATTTTATTTTTTTCAGATATATGTGGCTCACTTAAAAGTTATCCTAGGTAAACAAATTCTTATCTAGAAATGCTTGAGAAAAATTCTACTGTGGTTTTGGTTATGGCTAGAAGAAATTATTGACCCCTTCAACCCTTTTATTGCTATCCCTATTCTTGTCCCAAAACCTGGGAAAGGAATAACTCACATTTTATATCATGAAATTAAAAGGTGCTTGCTTCTTGGAAGGAAAACTATGACAAACCTAGACAGCATATTAAAAAGCAAAGACATCTCTTTGCCAACAAAGGTCCATCTAGTCAAAGCTACGGTTTTTCCAGTAGTCATGTCATGTACAAATGTAAGAGTTGGATCATAAAGAAGGCTGAGTGCAGAAGAATTGATGCTTTTGAATTGTGGTGCTGGAGATGACTCTTGAGAGTCCTTTGGATTGTAAGGAGATAAAACCAGTCAATCCTGAAGGAAATCAACCCTGAATGTTCATTGGAAGGACTGATGCAGAAGTTGAAACTTCAGTGTTTTGGCTACCTGATGTGAACAGCCACCTCACTGGAAAAGATGATGATGCTGAGAAAGGCAAGATGATTGAAGGCAAGAGGAGAAGAGGGCAGTAGAGGTTAAGATGGTTACACAGCATCAGTGTCTTGATAGACATGAATTTGAGCAAACTCTAGCAGACAGTGGACGGTGGAGGAGCCTGGCAAGCTGCAGTCTATGAGGCTGCAAAGAGCTGGACATGACTTAATGACTGAACAACAACAGTTAACATTTATTGAATAGGTACTAA
The DNA here is from genome assembly GCF_016772045.2 of Ovis aries. NCBI lineage: Eukaryota > Metazoa > Chordata > Mammalia > Artiodactyla > Bovidae > Ovis > Ovis aries. The sequence goes on from NC_056060.1 coordinate 36,612,480, forward strand.
GTAGAGCATACAATTTGCAAGGTGCAGAACATACAGCTTTGTTTACAATATGGCATATTCCTATATCCCCACAGTTGCCATTTCTAACTAATAGTCTATTTTTTTTTTTGGTAAGAGAAGGGCAACCGTTGAAGTAAATACATTTCTTTTAAAGTATCTTTTGTAAGCTTGGTGAAAATTGTTGCTGGGTTGAAACTGTATGGAAAGTCACATCTGAGAACCTCTAATTATGTCTTGGTACAGCAAATGTCAATGATTATGTGCACATATGTAAGACATATGTGCCCATATGCAAGGGTGATAAGATCAAGTCCTTGGCCTCTTAGAATATTTATCTACTGTTGGGGCTTAAGACCTGTGTAGAATTAACTATAATGAAAAGCAGAATTGTTAAATGCCGGAAGATTCAAAGTGGTATGAGGGTTTAAAGGAACTTGAACAAAATATTGTTAAATGCATTGTGTTTATTAGCCATTTTATTAAATGAAAGTGTATTTTGTTGACTATCTACCCAGTGTCTTTAGACAGTCTAGAGTTGATTAGCTCATTATTTTAAAGCCTACCCTGTAGAATAGTGTTTTTTAAGGTATAATTCGATAATCTGCTTGAAAAACAGCTATCTTGTAAAATGCAGATTCTCATACTTTGTCCAAGACTTATGAAATTAGAAAACCTGAAGGTAGGACCCAGGAATTCATTGCTATAAGTACTTCACAGGTAATATTAATGTATATTTATATATGTACAAGTTATTTCAGAAGTTATCTTTATGAGTGATGATTTACATAGAATAAATGCACTGATTTAGAGTATTTGAAGGATTTTGACAAGTGTATGTACTGATGTAACTCACTACAATCAAAAGAGAACATTCCATTACTATAGAGAATTCTGTTGTATTGTTGATCTTCACCTGCAGTTCTGGGGAACCACTGATTGGTTTTCTGTCAGTATAGATTAGTGCTGTTTGTTCTAGAATTTTATGTAAATGAAATCATACAGTATGAACTCTTGTGTCTGGCTTCTTTTGCTTAATATATCTCTAAGATTCATCCATGTTACTGTGTGTGTACTTTTTTACTGCTGAGTAGTATTCCATTGTACACATATGGATATACTGCAATTTTCTGATGGTTTCTAGTTTTTGTCTATTATGAGTAGAATATTGTGAACATTCTGGTACAAAGCTTCCTTTGGATATATGTACATTTTATTTTATAAGCTTAGTTTTGATATCCTCTTTATTTATTGCACTGTGGTATACAGGGCTGAGAAGATTAGTGGTTCTTCTTTATTTCCACGAAGAAATTTAGAAGTAAAGAAAGAAATTTATATAATTTAAAGATTATCTCTGTTTCCTTATCTGTCAAGTGGGAATAATCCCTGTCCTAGTTAGCGCAGACTTATTTTTAGGATCAAACGAATTATAACGTATGTTTAAACAGTTTGAAACTGACAGAGGCCCATACAGGTCACTGATTAGTAAAGTTTAAGCCTTAGACATAATATACTTACTATAAAACCTCAAGAGAGTTGTATAATCCATTGACATTAGATTTTAGCCTGAGCCCTAATTAAAGCTCCTTCTATTTTTCTCTGATTTCAGAAACAGATGGAGGAGCTTTCGTTACTGGCCAAGGAAAGTAGTTGGAGCAACCACAGTATTTGGTTTGGACACTTTACGACATCCACTGTCCTTTCTCCATCACCAGGACTTCGGTCAATAATGAGGTGAGACAGGCTTCCAAAATCAAGATTGTTTTTAGGTCTTTTCTGTTTTCTACCTATTTTGCTTTTCTAAAGAGGTATTTTTATTAACTTGGCATCACAAGCTATCTTTGTTCATTTATTTCATTTGCTTCTTATTGATTAGTTCGGCTACAGCTTATTTGTGTGGGCATCTTCATACCCTTGGTGGACTCATGCCTGTTTTGCACACTCGTCACTTCCAGGGCCCTTTGGAACTTGAGCTAGGAGACTGGAAGAATAACAGAAGGTAAGGGGACTACCCCCAAAAATACAACTTATATGTGTAAGTTTTGCTAAAGCAATAATAGTTTTCTGATCACTACCATGAATGATCCCAGTTAAGGAGAAACTTGTGATATCTCTCTGTTTTTGAAGCGAAATATATATCTGACAGTCTTTATCCTTATGCAGAAACCTTGTTGCAGCAGTTATGTTTGCCATTGCTGTGTTACACTGGAGTTTCAAATGCATCCTGTAGGAAATAGTTTTCAAACTGCAGTGTACATAAACTCTTAGAGGAGCTTATGAAAAATAAAGATTACCAGGCCCTCACTCTAGAGATTTTGGTTGTGTTGGTCTGGGTTAGGACACAAGAAACTACTTTTTTAAAAAGTCTACCAGTTGCTCAAGAGACTATACTTTGAGAAATATTCAGTTCAGTTCAGTCACTCAGTCGTGTCCAACTCTTTGCGACCCCATGAATCGCAGCATGCCAGGCCTCCCTGTCCATCACCAACTCCCGGAGTTCACTCAGATTCACGTCCATCGAGTCAGTGATGCCATCCAGCCATCTCATCCTTTGTCATCCCCTTCTCCTCCTGCCCCCACTCCCTCCCAGCATCAGAGTCTTTCCAGTGAGTCAACTCTTCGCATGAGGTGGCCAAAGTATTGGAGTTTCAGCTTTAGCATCATTCCTTCCAAAGAAATCCCAGGGTTGATCTCCTTCAGAATGGACTGGTTGGATCTCCTTGCAGTCCAAGGGACTCTCAACAGGCTTCTCCAACACCACAGTTCAAAAGCATCAATTCTTCGGTGCTCAGCCTTCTTCACAGTCCAACTTTCACATCCATACATGACCACTGGAAAAACCATAGCCTTGACTAGACGGACCTTTGTTGGCAAAGTAATGTCTCTGCTTTTGAATATGCTATCTAGGTTGGTCATAACTTTTCTTCCAAAGAGCAAGTGTCTTTTAATTTCATGGCTGCAGTCACCATCTGCAGTGATTTTGGAGCCCAAAAAAATAAAGTCTGACACTGTTTACACTGTTTCCCTATCTATTTCCCATGAAGTGATGGGACCAGATGCCATGATCTTCGTTTTCTGAATGTTGAGCTTTAAAGCCAACTTTTTCACTCTCCTCTTTCACTTTCATCAAGAGGCTTTTTAGTTCCTCTTCACTTTCTGCCATAAGGGTGGTGTGATCTGCATATCTGAGGTTATTGATATTTCCCCAGCAATCTTGATTCTAGCTTGTGCTTCTTCCAGTCCAGCATTTCTCATGATGTACTCTGCCTGTAAGTTAAATAAGCAGGGTGACAATATACAGCCTTGACGTACTCCTTTTCCTATTTGGAACCAGTCGGTTGTTCCATGTCCAGTTCTAACTGTTGTTTCCTGACCTGCATACAAATTTCTCAAGAGGCAGGTCAGGTGGTCTGGTATTCCCATCTCTTTCAGAATTTTCCACAGTTTCTTGTGATCCACACAGTCAAAGGCTTTGGCATAGTCAATAAAGCAGAAATAGATATTTTTCTGGAACTCTCTTGCTTTTTCAATGATCCAGCGGATGTTGGCAATTTGATCTCTGGTTCCTCTGCCTTTTCTAAAACCAGCTTGAACATCAGGAAGTTCACAGTTCACGTATTGCTGAAGCCTGGCTTGGAGAATTTTGAGCATTCCTTTACTAATGTGTGAGATGAGTGCAATTGTGTGGTAGTTTGAGCATTCTTTGGCATTGCCTTTCTTTGGGATCAGAATGAAAACTGACCTTTTCCAGTCCTGTGTCCACTGCTGAGTTTCCAATTTTGCTGGCATATTGAGTGCAACACTTTCACAGCATCACCTTCCAGGATTTGAAATAGCTCAACTGGAATTCCATCACCTCCACTAGCTTTGTTCGTAGTGATGCTTTCTAAGGCCCACTTGAGTTCACATTCCAGGATGTCTGGCTCTAGGTGAGTAATCACACCATTGTGATTATCTTGAGAAACATTAGAGCTAGAAATATGTCATATCTTTCCCTAAATTTTGTATTTGCCTTTCTAGTTACTGCTGCAATATACTAGTGATTTATGTTCTTCAAATAGATTACAGTTGGTCTTTATTAAGGTTAAAGTCTTTTAAAAATTATTATTATTAAGCATTTTTTAAATTGTAGTATAGTTGATGTACAATATTGTATAAGTTACAGGTATACAATATTGTGATTCACAGTTTTTAAAAAAGTCATACTCAGTTATTATTATAAATTATTGGCCATATTCCCTGTGTGGCACAATATCCCAGTAGCTTACTTTATATATAATAGTTTGTACCTCTTAACCTCTTGCTTCTATCTTGCTCCTCCTTTCTTCCCTCTCCCCAATGGTAACTACTAGTTTATTCTCTTTATCTGTAAGTCTGTTTCTTTTTCATTATATTCCCTAGTTTGTTGTAGTTTTTAGGTTACACATATAAGTGATCTTGTACAGTATTTGTGTTTTTCTGTCTGATTTATTCACTTAGCATACTACCCTCCAAGTCCATCATTGTTACAAATGGCAAAATTCCATTCTTTTTTATGGCTGAGTATTTTTCCATTGTATATATATATCCTATCTTTATCCATTTTTATGTTGATGGACACTTAGGTTGCTTCCATATCTTGGCAGTTGTAAATAATTCTGCTATGAACTTTGGGGTGCATGTATCTTTTCAAATTGGATATATACCCAGGAGTGGAAGTGCTGGATCATGTGGTAGTTCTAGGGTTAAAGTGTTTTGAAGAGAAAACATAACTTATTTATCAAAAGCATACAGTATAGTTGAATATATATTTATTGAGAAGAATGCAGTACATATTTGAGAGTAACTATTTAAGTGCAAGTATAAGTATAGATAACTACCATCTCATTGTTTTATATCAATTGCTATTTAACTTTGTTAAACCCAGTGCTATGAAGATGTTAGATACTCAGTAAATATTTGTTAAGCTGAATGTTATCTTGCTATTTTTAACTACAGTTGACCTTTGAACAACACAGTCTGAACTGTGCAGGTCCACGTATACGCAGATTGTTTTCATGAAGTACCTACTACAGTACCTCACAATCAGTGTTTAGTTGAATCCATGGATGCAGAACTGAGATTATGGAGGTCTGACTGGGAAGTCATACTCAGATTCTCGACTGCTTGAGTGTTGGTGCCCCAACACTCAAGGGTCAACTGTATCTCCATTAATTAAAAAGCAGTTTTATATCTTGGAAAGTGCTTACTCATTTCAGTTGGCTTTTCTAGAAACTGTGTAAGAGCTAAGCTTGAAGCCTCTAATTATTTAGCAACTATAATTACTTTGAACTAAGACCTGCCTGTTCATGATGGTGAGGCTGTGGGCTGGACTAGAATTGCTTTTTACCAGGTAGCCTTCCTAAACCTTGTTCAACTTCTTGATTTCTTATATATGCTACAGTTACAAGTTAAGTCATGTTAATTATGAAACCATTTCCTTTCTTTCTCTTCCCACCTGCTCTCCTGTGTTCCACTCTAGGGTTTTATCTAGAGTTTGTCTTACTGAAAGAAACTAACTTTTATCTGCCCTTATAAATACTTAAATTTTATTATATATTGTTCAGTCACTCAGTCGTATCTGACTCTTTGTGACCCTATAGACTGCAGCATGCCAGGCTTCCCTGTCTTTCACCATCTCCTTGAACTTGCCCAAATTCATGTCCATTGAGTCAGTGATGCCATCCAACCGTCTTGCCCTAATATTATGTATTAGTACAATAGAAGAGGTTTTTTTTTTTTTTTTCTGGCTTCACTGTGCTGCTTGTGGGATCTTAGTTTCCCAACCAGGGACTGAACCTATGCCCTCAGCAAAAGAAAGTGTAGAGTCCTAGCTATTGGACTGCTAGGAGATTCCCTAGAAGAGTTTTTAAAAACAGTTAGTATGTTAGACTAGGCTTTGTTGGGTATACAAATAAATCTAGAAATATCAGTGGCTTAACCCAACAGATGTTTAGTTTTTTTTTTTTTTTTCAGTTTTGTAAACTCATACTGGGAGTATGACTCATAGTATGAGCCAGGGAAATTCGCAGCCACAGGGAAACTCTGGGATTCAGACTTCCTCCATCTTACAACGTGACTATTTCAACACCTCAATTCCAGGGCAGGGAAGAGAGCGTGGAGAGCTCATACCCACCCTTAAGTACTTTGGACCAGAAGTGTGATACATGTCACTTCTGCTCACAGCCCATTGGCCAGAACTAGTCACATGGTCCCAACCTAATACCAGGGAGACTGGGAAATGCAGGGGAGCACATAGAATATTTGGTGACTCATTGGAAAAGACTCTGACGCTGGGAGGGAGTGGGGGCAGGAGGAGAAGGGGATGACAGAGGATGAGATGGCTGGATGGCATCACGGACTCGATGGCCGTGAGTCTGAGTGAACTCCGGGAGTTGGTGATGGACAGGGAGACCTGGCGTGCTGCGATTCATGGGGTCGCAAAGAGTCAGACACGACTGAGCGGGTGAACCGAACTGAACTGAACTGATTGTTTCTGCCATAGCTAATCAGTTTTCTCCTCAGGTTTAAAAGTTAGAAAATACAGAACTTTGCTTATTCTTTAATGAATAGTTATACCTTTCAGTGTGCATTTAGAAAATCAAAACCACTTAACTTTTGCTATTTTCTTTGAAATTATAGAAATAAATGTCTTAAAGAAGAATTAAAGGTTTCAAATTGTGCTCATTTTAATATTTTATGTAGCATTGATAGGATGAAGAATGTTAGATGTTAGGCTTATGATGAATATTTTAGGTTCAAAATAGCCTTAGAGCATGGAAATCAAATGATTTAATTCAATAAACATTTATTTAAAAATTAAGAGTACGTGCTATTTACCAGGCATTATTTGAGGACACAGTGGAAACTCATTGTTTCAGTCAGATTACAGTTGTGACAAATGTCGCGCATGAGAAAATGTGAAAGTGAAAGGCGCAGGAAGGAAAGAGGGACAATGTTATTTACTCTGCATTCCAACAAGTGATCTCAGAAAGTATGATTTTATATTTTTACCTTTGTTCTGTTTTTATCCTTCAGCCCCTCTTAAAATATGAAATGACTAAATTACCTCACTCTTCTCTGGTCTCTAGGTACCGGATCTTTGCTTTTGATCATGACCTCTTTAGCTTTGCAGATTTGATCTTTGGAGAGTGGCCTGTGGTTCTTATCACTAATCCTAAGTCACTTCTCTATAGTTCTGCTAAACATGAACCACTAGAAAGACTCCTTCACTCAACGCACATCAGGTATGTAGCAGTTTTTCAGAATTTACTTTTAGTTTGTTATTGTTAGAGAATAAGTCATTGTGATTGCATTCTCATGGGAAAGTTGTGAGATGCCCCACTTTAGTTTTATCAACAATCTAAACATTATATACATTGCCTACTATTTCATTCCCATTCAGTTAAGAAATACATAGTTTTTAAGCTGCTGAAATTTTAAAAAATTTTAGAAACCCACAATCCTATCATTATTGTTTCTATCTTTCATTTCAGCTTCTGTATATGCATGTTTTTACACTGCCATAATCATAATGTATCTATTCATTTGTATCCTACTTTAACAAATTTATATCATATCAGAAATATATATTTAAAAATTTTGCTGCATAACCTTTCAAAAAAGCAAAAACTATATAAACCTTATAGAATTGAAAATTCATTTGGCATATGAATTTGACAGTATATGTCAATGGAATATTTTTTCTTTTTTAATTTTTTCTGGCTCTGTTGTGTAGCATGGGGGATCCTGGTTCCCCAACCAGAGATTGAACCTATGTCTCTTACAGTGAAAGCATGGAGTCGTAACCACTGGACGTCCAGGGACGTCCCAACTTATTTTTTACTGAATTATAGTTGAATTATAATGTTGTGTCAATTACTCCTGTACAGGCAAGTGATTCAGTTATACATTTATATACATTCTTTTTCATTTTCTTTTCCATTATGGTTTATCACAAGAGATTGAGTATAGTTTCCTGTGCTATACAGTAGGACCTTATTGTTTCTCTATTCTATATATACCAGTCCAACCCTCTCCCACTCCCCTCCCCCTTGGCATTCTGTCCCTATGTCCCTGATTCTATTTCATAGATAGATTCATTTGTGTCATGTTTTAGATTCCACATATAAGTGATATCATAGTCTATTTGTCTTTCTCTTTCTGACTTGCTTCACTTACTATGATAATCTCTAGTTGCATCCATGTTCCTGAAAATGGCATTATTTTGTTCTTTTTTATGGCTGAGTAGTACTAAATAGAATCTTAATGAAACATTACCACTCCTTTTGGAAAGAGACTTATAACCTTTGCAAACATAAGGGCACTTGTTTTAATATACTTTTTAAAATTTTATTTTGAAAAGTAGCATGACATAACTTTTGGGAAATAGGGTAATGGGATTATATGTGTATTCCTGTCCCATCCCCCACCCCCTAATAGAACTATTGTTAACATGAGTTTTCTTTCTCAGGCATTCTCTTTCAGGCATGTATTTACATAGTCATAATCATAGAGTACAGTGTATTCTAATTCCTACCTTTTTTCTGTCAACAGAGGGAATGGATCATAGTATATGTAACTATTTTCGTATCTTGAGGATGAACATCTGATGCTTGTAGATTCTTCCTTCATTTGAATAATTGCTTTAGATAGAGTTCTAGAAATGGGATTCTAGCTGAAATAGTTTGAATTCCTTTGTAACTGTTGGTAAAAGTTTTCTAATGACTTTATTTTTTTGCAACTAAAATCATTACTCTTTTAAAAAATTTTTGGTAAAATATGCATAAAATTTACCATGTTAACCATTTTTAATGTACAGTACTTTCATATTGTTGTACAACCATCACCACCATTTATTTTATCTTCCAAAACTGTAACTCTGTACCCATTCAACACTTAACTCCCTGTTCTCCCTGCCCCCAGCCCCCAGCAACCATTATTCTACTTTCCGTCTCTATGGACTTGACTATTTTAGGTACCTCATATAGGAGAATCATATATCTGTCCTTTGGTGACTGGCTTCTTTCATTTAGTGTAATGTCTTCACCCATTAAAAAAAAAGATTTATTTGTTTATTTTTGGTTGTATTTTTGCTCCCGGGGTTTCTCTAGTTGCAGTGAGCTGGGGCTCCTCTCTGGTTGGTGATGTGCAGGTTTCTCATTACAGTGGCTTCTTTTGTTGAGGAGCACAAGCTCTAGGTGTACAGGCTTCAGTAGTTATGGCTTGCAAGGTCTAGAGCACAGGCTTAGTAGTTGTATACAGGCTTAGTTGCTCTGAGGCATGAGGAATGTTCCCAGACCAGGGATCGAACCCATGTTCCCTGTATTGGGAGACAGATTCTTATCCACTGCACCACCAAGGAATTCTGTCTTCACCAGTTTTGAAGCAAGTGTCAGAATCTTCTTCCTTTTTAAGGTTGAATATTGTTTCACTGCATGTATATACCATATTTTGTTTATCCATTCATCTGTTGAGGTGGCTCAGTTGGCAAAGAGCCTGCCAGCAATGCAGGAGACCCAGGTTTGATCCCTGGATCGGGAAGATTCCCTGGAGAAGGAAATAGCAGCCCACTCTAGTATTCTTGCATGGAGAGTCCCAAGGACAGAGGAGCCTGGTAGGCTGTAGTCCATGGGGTTGCAAAAGAGTTGGACACGACTGAGCGACTAAACCTACCAGCCTATTCATCTGTTGACAGACACTTTTGCTTCCAACGTTTCACTATTGTGAATAATGCTATGAATATGTGTATAAATGTATGTGTTCCAGTCACTGCTTTCAGTTCTTTTGGGTATATATTCAGAAATGGAACTGCTGGATCATATAGTAATTCTATGTTTAATTTTTTGAGAAACTGCCATACTGTTTTCCATAGTGGCTGTGTCATTTCAGATTCTCACCAGCAGTGTACAAGGAACCTGATTATTTTTTAAAACAGGTACTAATTTATAATGTTACCAAGAAATAGGAGTGCAAATTTCACAGAACTCTTATCATTATTGGTTACTGTACTTTTAAAAATATTTACTCATTATTCTGGAAAAAAAGAGTACCAAGCTGTTTTATTTCTTTTGATTACTAGGTAAGTGGAACATATATCTCTCAGTTATGTTTCTTGATAGGAGCTGGATATCAGATTTCGATTTAGGATAGTTTCTAATTTCTCACCTTTTCAGGTTTGCTGAGTTATACAACTCCAGAAGCCACCATTTACAAAGAAATCAGATCATATAAACAGTGTCGTATGAACAGTTGCAGAGTGTAATGGTCTATTTTACAGTTGCCCTTTGGTATCTCTGGGATATTGGTTCCAGGACCCCCTGCGTATACCAGAGTCTTCAGATGCTCAAGTCCCTTATGTAATGTGGTATAGTATTTGCCTATAACCTATACTTCAAATCTTACCTAGATTACCTATGGGCTTTTCTAGTGGCTCAGTGGTAAAGAATCCACATGCAATGCTGGAGATGCGTGTTTGATCCCTGGGTCGGGAAGATCCCCTGGAGAAGGAAATGGCAACCCACTCTAGTATTCTTGCCTGGAAAATCCCATGGGCAGAGGATCTGACAGGCTATATTCCATGGGGTTGCAAAAGAGTTGGATACAACTTAGTGACTGAACAACAGATTACTTAATAATACCTAATACAATTTAACTTCTGTGTAAATAGTTGCTGGTGCAAGGCAAATGCAAGTTTTGTCAAATTTTTCTTTTCTGAATATTTTCAATCCATGGTTGGTTGAATCCACAGGTTCCACATCTCAGGAACCTGGAGATCAACTGATGGAAGGTTTACTGTACTTACATCTTTTCAGGTTATAACAGGGTTATTCTTCTTTATAGAAACAATGGCAAATACCTAAAACCATGCATTTATGCTTTCATTTTAGAGTCCTGGCCTTTTCCTTATCCTCCATTACTTCAGTTGCAGTTAAGATTGATGGAGTTCATTTAGGGCAAGCTAGTCATTTGTCTGGTCCTATTTTCATACTAAAGTGGAACCCAAGAAACTACAGTAATAAGACACATAACATAGAAGTAATCGTTCAGGTAAGTTAGTAATTTTCAACTTGGTGTGTAAATGATTAGTAACCACATTGAACTTTGATTTTTTTTTTTTTAGTCAGTTGATTATAGATGAAACTAAGTAAAAAATTTTGAATACACTGGATTTAATATGTTCTGAACATAGACACTCAGGAGCAATTCTGCTGTTAGACTGAAAAGTGGGCAGAGAACACGAGTGTGCAACTGTTGACTGCAGTTCCCTCTTTTTTAATCCTAGGGAATCATTCTTTTGCTTTCTTCCAACTTTGGCCAGAATTTCCCCAATATACCTAAAGATAATAGAATAAGTCAGAAGACATGTATTTATGTGTCCACACCTTTGATTGCTGTCTCCAAGTATAGGAAAATTGTATTTACTATTTTGAAAGCCTAGGAGAGAGAATTTTCAAAGCATCAAAGAGATTTTTTTGGTCTGGGGAGTGGGCATTGATAGTGTATGCAGTGACTGCCTGCCTATCCCTTTTCTGATTCAGTTTGTGGAGCATTTAATTCAGCAGACCTGCCAGAGTAGAAAGTGATCATCATTACCCAAATAGAGCAGTTTTATCAATACACTGAAACACGTGAGGTGATAGACTGTGCTAAAATATTAGTTTCTGGAGAAAAAGGCCTGTCAGTCTCTACCACACTATGGTTTGATGACAGTTTTAAGCTAATCTTTTAATGTTAAGTCTTAGTTTGAAGACTGCCAAGTAATCCTTCAGAAAACACATGTAATTATTCTCATCTTTTTTATATGTGTGTCACAAAGAAGGATTTTGAGCAGGAAGGAGCTATTTACTGAGCGTCTTCTAAGACACTTAGATTTTTTTTCTTTTTACTAAATTCATGTAACAATCTTCCACGATGTAAGTTTTATCTCAAAGATGAGGAAACAGGAGAAGGCACTTTGCAGTGCCACTCATCTGCTTAGAAGGAAGAAGAAACTCATGGGTAGGATGTGGAAGGAGGGGATGCTCTCCTTAATGTCTTTCATATTAGAAGTTGGCTTATTTTAAAACGACTTGAAGGTATAAGTACACGTAGAATAAATTGTTCCCTGTCTTTACAGTCATGGGGAAGAAGTGAGAGCAACCATAGGAGACCTGCTCCTTGTAGGAAGGTGGAACTCCCGAATCTTTGGATTGCTTTTTATAAGGAAGAAACCATAGTTCACATTCTTCAAAACATTTCTGCCTGCTTAGTTGAATCCTTAGTAAAAATGTGAAATAACATATATTTTTATATGTTTCATATTTCTAACATTTTTGAGATGTAATTTATATTTAAAACCCCGTATATTTAAGAGTACAGTTTGGTGAGTTTTGACTTTCTTACATATCTTTGAAACCATTACTACAATCAATACCATCTGTCTCCCTCAAAAGTCTTCTTATGCCCTTTTGCAACTGCTTTCCTTCCACCCCCATTTCAGGCAACCACTGATCTGTTTTCTGTCTATATGAATATAATTCTAAGAAATTAGTCTACTGAATACTAAAATAGGGAACCTAGTCCCCTTATTCATCAATGAGAAAATTCTGTCCTTTTAAATATAGTTTACATATAGATTAGTCTAAGAGAAAACTTCATGGGAGAAGACACTGATTTATTTTATTATCTATGCATGTATTTATTGAATATCTGTACATTTCCAGGCAACCTAGTACCAACTAGACCTTTCAATCAGTTCTCAGTGTGGTTCCTGAAGTAGTAGCATCAACATCACCTGGAAACTCATTAGAAGTCCCATCCCAAACCTATGAATCAGAAACTCTGGAGATGGAAGCTAACCCTATGTATTGACAATCCCTCCAGGTGATTCTGATGTGCATTAAAGTTTGAGAACCAGAATGTAAGATTATTGTGCCTGCTTTGCCAATTTAAAGAGTAAACTCTAGAAATCGCTATCTCTCAAAGAGAATCGCTGCATTAAAATAAGAACTTTAAAAAAAACCCCAAGAATATGTAATTCAGAGTAAGAACATTTGAGAAATAAAAGTTTGATAAACACTCGTGCAAGTTCTTTTTGCTATTTTAAAGCTTTTCATGATAGGGAATTTTTTTAAATAAATGAAAGAGATAATACTATAATGAATTCCCAACTTTAATGAATTGCCCAACTTTAAAGATTATCAACTTATGAACAGTCTTGTTTCATCTATACCCCATCCACTTCTCCCTGTACCACAGTGTTATTTCATCTGTGTAAATATTAATATGACAGTATATATTGCTAAAAGATAACTATTTTTAAAAAGTAATGATAATACCACATCACACCTGAAAAATTAACACTTATACCTTAATTTCAAACTATCCAGCTAATGTTCCAGTTTTCCCATTTTGTCATTTATATTGCATTTGGAATTCAGAATTCCAAATCAGAATTCAGACAAGGCTCAAATATTGCATTTAGCTGATTTGTCTTTTCAGTTTCTTAATCTATAGGTTTCCTTTCCATCCTCCTTTTTTCCTCCTTGCAATTTGTTTGCTTTGGAAACTGGACCTTTTATCCTGTAGTGTTTCTGTATTCTGGATTTTTGCTGTTTGTATCCATGTGGTATTATGTAGTATGATTTTCTACCCCCTATAGTTTCTATAACTGGTAGTTAGATTTTAAGGTTTGATCATATTTGAGTCTCTGTTTTTTGGCGGGAATACTTCCTTTGGTGTTTTATGCTTTTATCAGAAGCTTATAATATCTGGTTGTCTCTCTTTTAAGAATATTAAAATTGATCACTGTCTGTAGCTATTGTTGACCTTATACAGTGGTGTGCTGGTAAATGTTTAACTACTAACTTGGGGCATGTTTGAAGGGAGGAAGTTGATTTATACCAATTTCCATAGTATAAATATTCTTCCTGTAGCTGGTTTTAAGCTACCAATACATTAGCTGGTCTGCAAAGTTCCTGCTGCTGCTGCTAAGTCGCTTCAGTCGTGTCCGACTCTGTGCAACCCCATAGACGGCATCCCACCAGGCTCCCCCATCCCTGGGATTCTCCAGGCAAGAACACTGGAGTGCAAAGTTCCTGAACATGTAGCAGTTGGCCCTTGTCAGACAAGCCAGTGCCAGCACAATGCTGGCTTATCCTCCATTCACTGTGGGAATTCTAGCACCTACTGATAGTCTGAAACTAGACACATTATTTCATTGGAGTTATAAAATGGTGATATTAAAATTGCTACTCTTAATTATATGAGTATTAATTAGAAGAGTCCCATAAAGAAGAAATTTGCCTCACCTATTTGATACCCAGATATAGAGTTCGTACAGGAAAGGCAGGATAAAGTCTTCATTCATCCTCCACCTTCCCTTTTCTAAACCTGTTTTCAGAATGAGTTCTCTACCATCTGCCAAACTTAACCAAATGAGCCTTTTAGTATCATTATGAATTCATAGTTTAAAAAAACGTGGTTGGTATGTTTCACTCCATTGCATTTATTCTTTCTGATACTCAATTGTCCCATCTCTGGCTAGTGGGAGCCTCTCTAAGTTGGCCACTAAGTCGTCTGATACAATCCTAATAGTCCTTGTTAAGTTTTCTTGCTTTCTGGTACAAAGATGTTCCAAGCCCTTGTGCATTTCTTACTCAAGAATTGGAATCAGCTATTTCTCTAAAGAGCATTGACTTCTTGTAGTGGGGAATTTTATTTTGAGACCAAAATCTGGGCACTAGCCCAGCTAGCTCATTACTGTTTTTAGGTCTTTTCAATAAACAAAGGGAAATACAGATTTTTTTAAAAAAGACTACTTTGTGATACATACTGATATTTCCAATTCAAATCTAGAATTACGAAGTTTAAAAGAAGTTTTCTTTAAAGTGCTCATATGTTCACCTGAAACTACCACAACATTGTTAATCAGCTATACCCCAGCTATACTAACGAAAAAGTTTAAAGTTTTAAAAAATAAAGTACGAAGATACTCTGAAAAAAAAATCAAGTTCTCATAGGAAGACTCAAAAATAAATGAAAAAAAGGTGTCACTTATTCTGAGATAACTGACGAAAATTATTGGAAACTTAATCTTGGAACATTGTACATATTTGTACATGAGGGTTGCTTCCCTACTGTGCTTATTCCTAGGATTCTGCTGGAAGAAGTAAGAGTGTTCACCACATATTTTCAGTTCGAGAGGATATTCAGCTCAGATTTGATCCCCTGGCATCATTTATTCTTCTTACTGACCATTGTACTGTGGTGAGTAAATTCAACTTACTATTATATATGTTTTTACTAGATTTGGTAGGTCTAATGTCATAAATAATATACTCATGTGATGAGAAAGCAGAACCTTATCAAATTAAAAGTTTAGTTGTTTGTCTAGAATACAATGACTTTAAATTGATTTGAATTAAAAGAAAGGAGACACGGACATATAGTACCTGTTTTGGAACCTGGTTCTAAGTAATGACATAAAACAAGGATTACTAAGGGAATTATAGGAACTGTGCTAAGTTAGGATATTTCGAAAATAATATTTCTTCCCATATAAATAATACATGCTTAATATAGAAAAATTGGAAAATTTAGAAATAAAGTATAATGAACCCCACATCATTCCTTTATCACACTAACCATTATAACCATTGTATTTCTTGTTATAATACTATTTATTTTTCTCTTATTTACATTTGGATATAAGTTTTTACTATAAAATGGTAATATACTTTTCATTCTCTTTTTCCATTTGATTTTTTCTACTGAGGAATTTGTTTTGATGGTTTTCTTACATCAAATTTGTTTTATAGATGATGCTTGTTGGCTGCATTATATTGTCATAGATATACCTTAATTTATTTGACCATTTCCCTATTGTTGAGCATTTGTTTCCAATTTTTCCTTCTACTGTAAAAATATTGCTTGTTTCTGCATTTATTAGTTTTTTGGAAATTTCTGGAAATGAATTGTTGGATCAAAGAATGGACACATTATTCTATATGCTTCATTTATTTATTATATAATTTATATAATTACACAGATTTTAAAATTATTTGTTACATTCATTGTTTTTGGTCTGTTCTCCCTTATGAAAAGATAAGTCCCATGAGGGCAAGAACGTCTTTTTGGTATGCCTAACACAAGTAGACCCTCAAATAAGGATTTCTTGAATGAATAAATATTTTTTTAGTTTTTAATATACACTGTCAAACTGTATTTCAGAGAATCTTTGGCAATTTACAGTCTAGTTTCCTCAGATCTCCCTCTCCTGGATATTAACATAAAATGCACTACAATGTTGAGAAAGTGAAAAGTGAAAGTGAAGTTGCTCAGTCGTGTTCGACTCTTTGTGACCCCATGGACTGTAGCCTACCAGGCTCCTCTGTCCATGGGATTTTCTAGGCAATAGTACTGGAGTGGATTGCCATTTCCTTCTCCAGGGGATCTTCCCGACCCAGGGAGCAAACCCAGGTCTCTCGCATTGTAGACAGATGCTTTACCGTCTGAGCCACCAGGGAAATGTTGAGAAGGAAATTTAAACCCCCTTCACTTCACCTCCCAAAGATAGCTTAGTCTCCTCTTATATCCTCACAGACTTAATGTGCATTCCTTATTATTTTAATGTACGCTTATCACTTGTGTGATTGAATGTTAAAAAAATATGCCTAAATGGGTATTTGCATCTCATTTTTGCAAATCATTTATTTTTCTTTTGGGGATTTTTAATAGTCACCTAGATCAGGCTTTGAAAACTTTGGTGTACTTATGAATCACTTGGAAATGTGAATAAGAGGCTGATTCTGATTAGTAGAACTGAAATGGGGCCTGAGATTCTGTGTTTCTAAGAGGCTCAAGGTGATTCCAGAGATGACCTGGGGCCCATACTTGGAGAACAAGAACCTAGATTACATGTCTCTTTACTATGAATTAATCTTCAAGTGAGTGATTTCCTGGTGGAGAAAGCATAAAGAAATGCAGTCTCTGTTTATTCAGCTTGTAGTGTATTGCATACTGTTTTGTTTTTTTTTTTCCCACTTTTATACTTAAAAAAAAAAACTTTTTATTTTATATTGGAGTATAGTTGATTAACAGTGTTGTGATAGTTTCAGGTGTACAGCAAGTGATTCAGTTATACATTTACATGTATCCTTTTTCAAATTCTTTTTCCATTTAGGTTGTTACATAATATTGAGCAGAGTTCCCTGTGCTATACAGTAGGTCTTTGTTGATTATCCACTTTAAATATAGCAGTATGTACATGCCCATCCCAAACTACCTAACTATCCCTTCCCCGCTTCTGCCCTCCCCCTATAACTGTAAGTTTGTAACACTCTTATAAGACTTTAAATAAAACAGTACAAATTATACTTAACCTCGTACACTGAAAGTGGACTGTTTTAATTTGATTTTATGTAACTGTATGAAATTATTTAGTTTCAGCGTTGGTCCAGGTATCCAAATCTTAAAAGACAAATGCTGAGGCAACTTATAATTATCTTCTTTGCTGCATCAGATTTTCAATTCTCTTTGATTATATATTTTTCTTATCTAGTCATTTCTCCTAATGATGTCATTTCCATTTGTGTTAATGGGGCTGTTTATAAAAACTGAAGATGTATCCGTATGTCTGTTTCATGTTAATTTCTTTGTCTGTAGGCCCGGGTCATATTTGTGATGATTGTGCTGATCCAGCTCATCATTCTCATTATTTTTCGGTATCAAGCATATCCAGAGCATAAAGGTTAGTCACCGTGGGTTCCTTTTATTCTTAGAAGACCTTACGTTTGTGTATCCCATAATCTCCTGACTAAATAAATATCAGTGCAGACTGTCTTTGCCTGAACTCTGTGAGATGCATCCTTCAAACTATCTTGCTCACTTCAAACCCCCTTTTCCGTACCATTTTCTCCAACCTTTCCAGGTCATAATGAACTTTTCTTCTCTGAATCCCAAGAGTCCTTCCTAAGGATTAATTCTGTACTTAACCAGCCAATCACCTTGTTTACATCACAACTTCAAATGCATATATTTTCTCCTCAATCAGACTCAAGTTCCTCAATACAGGAGCTCTTGTTTAGTACTTCTGTTTTCTACAGCACCCAGCACTGATTTTGTGTATTACAAACAATAAATATTGACACTTGTTGAAGTAAGTGTTCCTTATTCCTTCCTGGCTTGGATAAAATCCCAGGAACTAATTGTGGGGAAGGGGAGGACTGTAGTAAAGATTAAATTATAAGATGGTTAACTGCATAGGTAGTATACATATCCTACTGAATGTTTTCCTGCTTATGTATTTTTTTAAAAATTCTGTGAAAAAATTCAAAAAGCATTATTGCACAAAATGTAAATAAATAAATATTTGAGGGAGGCCTCAGCCTCATGTGGGACTACCAGTATTTTTGTAGAGTTATTTAAAATTCGCAATGTATTTTTACTTACATTATCTTAATCTTACAACAATCCTGTGAGGTAGGTATTATTGTTTCCCATTTAAAGACTAGAAAACTGAGGACCTCAGAGTTAATGTAGGTTATCTAGTATCTTATAGCTAATAAGAGTCTGACTCCAGGTCAGTTCTTTTCTGTAAACAACACTTCTCAATCTGACTACACCTTAGAATGCCCTGGGAACTTTAAAAATCGCAGTGTCTACACAGTACTTTCAGTGCTTACACAGAATGTCTGTAGGTAGGACCTAAGCATAAGTATTTTTTAAAGCTCCTCAGATGATTCCAGTGTGTGGTAGGGCTGAGAAGCACGGCTCTGTATTTTTCAGTCCTGCTGCCTAGAATCCCCTGGGTTGCTGCCTCAACTCCCCTGTTTCCTAGGCCAACTAAATCAGAATCTCTGGAGGGTGAGACTTGGGCATGAGTATTTTCTAAAAGTTCCCCCAGGTTATTCTAATGTACGGGCAAAGTAGAGAGTCATTGCTTACAATTTATAGCATAGCTGCCTCTAAGGCTAAAGAATGATATATTTAAAATAAATAAATAATGATAATGAATGGATTTGTAGATCAATACTTTGAGAAGTACCAGACTAGAATGAGAGATGAATGAGTAGTAAGTATGCAACACACAAAGTGAGAAAGGTCACGCATTGTCAGGCTTTGTCTGTAGTTATCTGTCGGGTTGAACAGTGTTCAGAGTATAAAATGAAGATGCTGGTCTACTAGGGAAGACCTGCCATTTAACTCACATCAGGCTGTCTTTCACTGAGGCCAGTCCTTTAAGTAGGACTGTTTCCCCTCAGGTGTTGCTCAGTGTGTACTGAGCTTCCCATCATAGTCTTCTGATAACTGGTATTTGATCAGCTGCAGACGAGTGAAATGGCTGGCTGGGGTTGAGGATCTGTGATGCTCTAGTCTGTGGCTGCAGAATAAAGCCCTGGTGCTTTGGCTTTCTGGCACTGTATTTTAAGAGGTGTCAATTTGGAAATCTTTTAGGGATCCCTTTCAGTTGAAGTAAGAGGATAACTGAGTTAAGAGCTGCATCACATATGGGAATGGAATATTTGGACAGATACTCATGTTAACTTTATTTATTAATTAAAAAAAATTTTATTTTTACTTTATTTTACTTTACAATACTGTATTGGTTTTGCCATACATTGACATGAATCCACCACGGGTGTACATGCGTTCCCAAACATGAACCCCCCACCCATCTCCCTCCCCATAACATCTCTCTGGGTCATCCCCGTGCACCAGCCCCAAGCATCCTGTATCCTGCATCAGACATAGACTGGCGATTCGTTTCTTACATGATAGTATACATGTTTCAATGCCATTCTCCTAAATCATCCCACCCTCTCCCTCTCCCTCTGAGTCCAAAAGTCTGTTCTACACATCTGTGTCTCTTTTGCTGTCTTGCATACAGGGTCATCATTGCCATCTTTCTACATTCCATATATATGTGTTAGTATACTGTATTGGTGTTTCTCTTTCTGGCTTACTTCACTCTGTATAATCGGCTCCAGTTTCATCCATCTCATTAGAATTGATTCAAATGTATTCTTTCCAATGGCTGAGTAATACTCCATAGTGTATATGTACCACAGCTTTCTTATCCATTCATCTGCTGATGGACATCTAGGTTGTTTCCATGTCCTGGCTATTATAAACAGTGCTGCGATGAACATTGGGGTACATGTGTCTCTTTCCATTCTGGTTTCCTTGGTGTGTATGCCCAGAAGTGGGATTGCTGGGTCATAAGGCAGTTCTATTTGCAATTTTTAAAGGAATCTCCACAATGTTCTCCATAGTGGCTGTACTAGTTTGCATTCCCACCAACAGTGTAGGAGGGTTCCCTTTTCTCCACACCCTCTCCAGCATTTATTGCTTGCAGACTTTTGGATCGCAGACATTCTGACTGGTGTGAGGTGGTACCTCATTGTGGTTTTGATTTGCATTTCTCTGATAATGAGTGATGTTGAGCATCTTTTCATGTGTTTGTTAGCCATCCGTATGTCTTCTTTGGAGAAATGCCTATTTAGTTCTTTGGCCCATTTTTTGATTGGGCCGTTTATTTTTCTGGAATTGAGCTGCATAAGTTGCCTGTATATTTTTGAGATTAGTTGTTTGTCAGTTGCTTCATTTGCTATTATTTTCTCCCATTCCGAAGGCTGTCTTTTCACCTTGCTTATATTTTCCTTTGTTGTGCAGAAGCTTTTAATTATAATTAGATCCCATTTGTTTATTTTTACTTTTATTTCCAGAATTCATGTTAACTTTAGATATTCATACTTAAGATTAAATTTTGATATTTGCCTTTGAGAGATATATATAGTTTTAAAAAATTTATTGGAGTATATTTGATTTATAATGTTGTATTTCAGGTATACAGCAAAGTGATTCAGTTATACATATGCATGTATCCATTCTTTCTCAGATTCTTTCCTCATGTAGGTTATCACAGAAGATTGAGTAGAGTTCCTTGTGCTATACAGTTGTTGTTCAGTCACTCACTCATGTCCGACTCTTTGTGACACTATGGATTGTAGCACGCCAGGCTTCCCTCTCCATCACCAACTCCTGGAGCTTGCTCAAACTCAGGTCCATTGAGTCGGTGAGGCCATCCAACTGTCTCATCCTCTGTTGTCCCCTTCTCCTCCTGCCTTCAATATTTCCCAGTATCAGGGTCTTTTCCAGTGAGTCGGCTCTTCACATCACGTTTCCAGTACTGGGGCTTCATCTTCAGCATTAGTCCTTTTGATGAATATTCAGGACTGAGTTTCTTCAGGATTGACTAGTTTGATCTGCTTGCTGGCCAAGGGACTCTCAAGAGTCTTCTCCAGGACCACAGTTTGAAGGCATCAGTTCTTCGGCGCTCAGTGTTTTTTATTGTCCAGCTCTCACATCCGTACATGACTACTGGAAAACTATAGCTTTGACTACAGACATTGGTTGGCAAAGTAATGTCTGTTTTTTAACATGCTGTCTGGGTTGGTCATAGCTTTTCTTCCAGGGAGCAAGCGTCTTTTAATTTCATGGCTGTGGTCACCATTCACAGTGATTTGGGAGACCAATAAAATAAAGTCTTGTCACTGTTTCCATTGTTTCCCCATCTATTTGCCATGAAGTGATGTGATCAGGGGCCATGATCTTAGTTGTTTTAAGCTAACTTTTTCACTCTCCTCTTTAACCTTCATTAAGAGGCTCTTTAGTTCTTCTTTGCTTTCTGCCATAAGTATGGTATCATCTGCATATCTGAGATTATTGATATTTCTCCCTGCAATCCTGATTCTAACTTGTGCTTCTTCCAGCTAGGCATTTTGCATGATGTACTTTGTATAGAAGTTAGATAAGCAGGGTGACAGTAGATAGCCTTGATGTACTGTTTTCCCAATTTGAAACCAAAACTGCTATACAGTACATCCTTGTTGATTATTTGTCTTAAACATAGTGTGTTGGAATAGGAAATGACAACCCAGTCTGGTATTCTTGCCTTGAAAATTCCATGGATGGAAGAGCCTTGTGGGCTATAGTCTGTGGGGTTGCAAAGAGTCAGACATGGCTGAGCACGCACTCATGCACACATTTAGGTTGCTTCCATGTCTTAGCTATTGTAAATAGTGCTGCAGTGCACCCAGAACACTGGGTGACCTGTGACATACTTTGATACAACTTTTGGAAGTTCGTACGTTCGGATACTAAGTCTCATGGAAAACAAAGACTCGATCATTTTTTGACCATAGAATATTTATGTGTGTGTGTGTGTGTTTTGCATCTACACCATTGCTTTGAACTTCCTACCCTCTGTAATTCTAAGTGAAATAGCTTCCCCGAATTCCTGCCAACTGCTGATTTAAAGTAATGTCATCCATATTACAAATGATTTGCTGAAGATGTAGTAGATAGCCATTGGAAGTCTTCTAGAGAATATTTTAAAGAACCTGAACTTTGAATGTGTTTACTGGAGTTTTCAAATTTATTCTGTTTAGGACCACCAGGATTTACAAATTTGACATCATTTTCCCTTCATGTCTTGAGCAAACTAAATATCTCCTACTATTCTGTGTTGCTGCTGACCCTGTATACAGTGCTGGGTAAGTCATTAGGAAACCTGAGATTGTGGAGAATTCTGCCAAAGAATGTATTGAGAATTTCAACATTAGCCATTTAACATTAGCTTCTTTTCCTGGGGCATGATCTTGGGGAATACAGTCCTTTCCTAACTTAAAGGACATTTAATCAACACCAGGCTAACTTAAGGGTGCTGAGAGGACCATGACAATTAGTATTTGTGTAGAAACTTAATAGAAGATAGAAGTTCAGCTTAAATGTCATCTCCTCAGAGCAGCCTTTGATCACGTTAAAGCTTTGTCCTCTATTTCACCACACTTATTTCTTTCATTACTTTGTCAGAATTTATGAATGTCCCTTACTAAGAGTCATTTAGGAGTTAATATATCCTTGGTCTATATTTTATACTTTGAGTCCATCTTTGGACTTTTATTTCCTCATTAGTTACTCCCACCAGAGAACAGAAAGTAGTTAAATAAAAATATGACTCTTTACAATTTTGTGTAACAAGCTATGGCAGATTCCCCTTTGGAGGTTGGTTTCCTTGTTAGAAGATGGGTTGAGGCTGTTTCAGACACTTGTTTTCCACTAGGACCAAAGCAAGTGATTTGCTTCCTGACTGTAAAGGGAAACATTAGAAGAGGAGAAGCTGTTCCATTTTTAAAGGTTAAAACTTAAACTAAGATGTATCTAATAGAGTATATATAATATATATCTGAGAAAATTACCTGTGACTTTTAAAAGTTGAACTCCACTCTTACCAGCAAATGATAGTATTACATTTTGAGAAGGGAAATCCGACTGTCCCTTAATCACTCTTGACAATATAGTAGTTCCAGAAGCCTGCACATTGAGAAGGAGCAGTAAATAATAGCAGGGAGTAGAGAAAAGTCATTCTGGCATTGCAGATGAAAAATAAAGAAGTGAGTTAAGCTATGAACATGTTAACCTTGAGTATGTAGTTGATTTACAACGTAAGGATTGTGGGTCAGTAAGAAAAGGATAAAATATATTCACTAATATTAATAAGAAAGATAAGTACATTTTAGAATGATTAAAATCTTATTGCTTAAAGGAGTAAATTTCAGTTATCTGGAAGATTAAGTATGGTGTCTATGGAATAACTTTTTGCTTCTTAAAGGAAAGTTAATGCATTACTGCAATAGAATCTTCTAAAATTTGTGAATGTACTCCAGTCTGTTTCTGGAATCTATTCCAGATATAGCACTTAGGCAGTTTTATAATCTAGAGAAATCGGGAGCAAAAGAGCAGATAATTGGTTGGCTGGGATATTGGGTACAACACAGAGATTAACAGAGAAGAAAAGCTTTGCAAGTAAATGCTTATAGATGACTAGTTTCATATTTCTTCATTAGTCCTAAAATGTATCCTGTGATGTGTATAATCAGAATCATAGTTATATAATTCCTTTCCTATCCATTGCCTCTTTCAGGCCCATGGTTTGTTGGTGAAATCACTAAAGGCAAATTGGGCTGCTGCTTTTCCTTTGGGATCTTTGTTGATGGACATTTCCTACAAGGCAGTGTAACGTTTATAGTTGGAATTCTCCAGGTAAGAATTCAGAAATACAATTTAAGAACATCTTGGTTTTGCTGGCCTAATTGCATAACAATTATGAATTATATCCAAAATCCCAAATTAAATACCACAGATCATGTGTCCTAACGTACCGGCAGGGCAGTCTTTAGTATTTGGTGTTTTATTTGTTTTTAAAATGCTTTCTAAGCTCCTTCTTCCACCAGTCTTGTAAGCATCTAAAATACATTTTTGGCAGGAGGGTTTATAAGAGGTGAGAGAGGTTTTTGTTGTTTGTTTGTTTCACTGTGCTTTTTCATCTACAAACAGTGAAAGAAGAGACTTATGGTAGAATAAATGATAGACTTCAGGGTGAACCAAAATTGGTTATGATAATGAAGAAGGAAACTATTTCAGAGGGAGGAAAGGAAAAATAGACACACAAGAAAAGTGGATCAGTTACCCACTTTTGGAAGCTTTCTAGCTGTCTTAGCAGTTCATTTGTTTTTGAAAACACTGATATATTAGGTTTACATTTGGATTGAGATTTCTTTAGAACAAACACAAACAAAAATCCCAGACCTGTAGCAAATCTCTGTAAACAGGTTTGAAAACTGTTTACCTAACAATTTATTTATTGTTCTTACCTAATGGGGCTAATGGATCAAAATCTGAGGTGATGATCTGAAGTTTTATAAGAGATCCAAAAACATTGTTCAAAATAAGTTCACAGCCTCATAAGAGGGCAGTAAAGCATGATCTGCAGGGTTAGAGACAGACAAGTAGGGAAGATCTCTGCCTAGTGAACACTGACCACAAGTCAGAATATTCTGTTTAGCAGCATTTCATGTGTCGAGATCCAGGTCTAGTTCAGTTTTCTATTATATAGATGGAGGCTGTCTCTCAGGAGCATCCTTCAGTTCAGTTCAGTCCCTCAGTCATGTCTGACTCTTTGCAACCCCATGGACTGCAGCACGCCAGGGTTCCCTATCCATCGCTAATCCCTGGAGCTTGCTTAGAGTCATGTACATCCAGTTGGTGATGCCATCCAACCATCTCATCCTCTATTGTCCCTTTCTCCTCCTGCCTTCAATGTTTCCCAGCATCAGGGTCTTTTCCAGTGAGTCAGTTCTTTGCCATCAGGTGGCCAAAGTGTTGGAGCTTCAGCTTTCACATCAGTCCTTCCAATGAATATTCAGGACTGATTTCTTTTAGGATTGACTGGTTTGATCTCCTTGCAGTCCAAGGGACTCTCAAGAGTCTTCTCCAACACCACAGTTCACAAGCATCAATTCTTTGGTGCTCAGCTTTCTTTATGGTCCAACTCTAACATACATATACATGACTACTGGAAAAACCATAGCTTTGAGAGGAGCATCCTTATTCCAAATAAGATCTGAGCTTTACCAAAAGGTGGGTTTACAGTCATATTTTAATAAATAGTATACCAAGAATTGATTTTATGTATCATCTAGGTCCATAGCTCATAAATCTATTATATTTCTGACCTAGACTTCTTCTCTGCACCTCAGGTGCCTGTATATACAACTAGTATTTCGCATCTTCCTTAGATATCTCATAGGAATCTTGTATGTCTCTAACAGGACCTTTCATTTGTATCCCCAAACCTGTTTCTCCCAAGTTCTTCGCAGTTTCAATAAATTATCTAGGATGCATCTTAAGTTCTTCCCCTTCCCTCACACTTTTATCTAATTCATCAGCAAGTAGCAATGTACATGTCTTTTCTCTGTCACTGTTACCACCATTCTTACCTAATCATGTTTCTTTATTAAAAAAAATTATTTGGCTGTGTCAGGTCTTAATTGCAGCATGCAGGATCTTCGTTGCATCATGAGGGATCTTTCCTTGCAGTACTTGGGCTCTCTGGTTGTGGTGCCTGGGCTCTGGAGCACATGCACTCAGTAGTTGCAGAGCATGGGCTTAGTTGCTTCACGGCATATGGGATCTTATTTCCCCAACTGGGGATCAAACCCACATCCCCTGCATTGCATGCTGGATTCTTACAGTGAACCAGGGAAGTCCCCAATAATTATTTCTTGCCTGGGCTACTGCAGTAACCCCCTAACTGGTTTCCTGTTGTTGCTCTTGTCTCCCTAATGTCAGCTTAAAACTCTTAAAGCAGATCAGTGACATGATCTGGGTCCTGCTGACTGTCCCAAATTCTACCTACCTTATCATGTTCCAGGCTAACAGGAGAGTAACGGGAGATGGGCCCATCTCTGGGCTTTTCATTTGTTCTTCTGCCTGGAATGCTCTTCCACTGACTCATTTCTGTCCTTCAGACCTCAGAGAGCCCATCTCCCGTTGCCCTGTAACCAGTTATTTTCTTCATTGAATTTATCACCATCTGTAATTATCTTCCCCCTCCTCTTTTTTGGGGAGTGGGTTTCCTCTTTTCTGTACTAGAATGTAAGCTGTCTGAAGCATCTTTTCTGACTTGTTCATCAGTGTGTCCCTTGCCTACAGCCTTGCACAGTGCCTGTCACATAATGAGTGCTCAGTAATTATTTGGTGAATGAAAATCCATATTGTAGTTATGGTTGAATTATAAATCTTAAATCTTCTAGTTTGTATTCTAGTATTCATTATGTTACTTCAATTACAAATGCAAAGTAAAGAAGAAATATTGATATCCAAGTTCCCCCCTCACGCTACCCCCCCAAAAAAAGTACTGTATATATATGTATGTGTGTGTGTGTTTGTACATAGACATATGTATTCATTTCTACCTTAAACATTTGAGAGCTTCAACAGAAATGAAATGACACTTGCCTTTAAGATGAACAAAAGGATGCAGGCAAATAAACAACTAAGGACACAAGTGTGATTAAAGTATAAAGTATCAGTTAACCCCCAAGAGAGCAAGCAACATATTTTTAGGAGCCACCAATAATATGTTAGTGAGACCTGACCCCACCAGGGCTTAATAAGCTAATGGTTCTGTTCTGTTCTTTCCAGCTGGTGTTTTTTAACATCCCCTTGATGGGTTACCTGTGTTGGATTTTGCTGCAGCGGTGCTTTGGTCACAGCTTCAGGTCTCATCTCCATCAAGGAAAATACTTGAAAATTATACCTGTTCACCTACTTATGTTACTGCTGTACATCTGGCATATTTATTCCTGCTACTTTCTTCACGTGACATATGGCACTCTAGCTTTTTTATTCTCCCCTTTACGGACCTGGTTGACACTGGCGACACCTGTTCTCATTCGTTGTGTTTGGACAGTGAACTCTGCTAAGCTTGGAACCTTCATAGTGCAGTTAAAAAGCCATTTGAGCTCCTGAAGTCTGTATCTCCTCATCCACCTCTGTAGCCCAGGCCTCTGCCTCAGCAGCAGGTAAAAGGCCAGTATTGATGGGCAAACATCAGGGAGCTGCTGTTCCTTGGACACCTGGGAGTTGGGGGGAATTACCTACTACTGATTCTTGCAGAATGGACTGCAGAAAACTATATAATGCCGTGATTCCTCCCTTCCTCAAGAAGGTAAAGGGTTGATTTACTTTTGTGAAGAGAAAGCTTTTATCTAGGAGATCCACAGGGCAGGGGCTGGTGGATAAGGGAGTATCTGAGGCCCACTCAGTGTGTTTTTTAGATACCTCATGTAAAGTACCTAGCACAGTGTCTGGAACTTGGCAGCCTGTAAGGAGGCCACTTTAGGGACAGGGAACGTGCAAACTTGGACCTGACCCTGACTACCCTTGTTTAGTTCCTAGTCCTTTTTTCGACAGGATTATGGGCTCTCTGCTTCCTCAGTCGGGGGTGTTTTCAACTAATCAAATACCAATAAATGAATAAGAAACAACTCGGTCTGGGTCTTGCCTGTGTCGCTAGGAGCGGGAGCGAGGCGGGGCTTTTGAGAGCGGAAGGGGTGTGGCTGGGCTTCCGAGGCGGGGCAGGTTGTTGCCGGAAGCGAAACCGTGGCCTGGAAGAGGAGCTGCGACAGCGGTGCGGCTCCGGAAGCTGTTGTGGGGGCTTGGTCCGCTGGCTCCAAACGCGGTACTGGGATGGAGAGCGCAGCTGTATCTGCAGCCCCAGACCCCACCCTGGATCCGCCTCTGGAACAGCTTCGGCACCTAGCCGGGGAGCTGCGGCAGTTGCTTCCTGGAGTGCGGGGTGAGCTGACTTAGTGAGGCCGGGTGACCGCAGGGGCGGGCTTGGGTGGGAAGGAGCCAGGCCTTGGCGGCCGCGGCGCCGGGTCCGGGCAGAGGAGGTGGGTCCGGGAGGTCGTTCCGCTTACCTGTGCTCTTTCGTTTGTCGCCGTCCGGCGCACACCCCGCACCCACTAGTCGGCGAAGCCCAGGAAACCACCAAGGAGTTTGATCGGGAGGCCTTTTGGAGAAGACTCAGTGAGTGCCTCTCCTATTGGAGACTGCTGTCTCTCATCTCTTCCCTACTCCTTTCCTTCCTGCTTCCCCCCCGCCCCAGCCTCTCTGCGGGGATACTCCTTACCTATCCTTGGTATCTCCGAGGTTGAAATATAAAACACTGATTTTTGGAGGTGTTTTTGAGACGTCTCAGCGGGCATGGGTGGAGAGGGAACGCATTATCTTCAAGGTCCGTGCAGCCGTTGCAGCCTTTTCCTTTTGGCACTAACATATTGGCTCTTGCCGCCTGCTCTGTCACTCCCCCAGATGAGGCAGCTGTGACAGTGTCAAGGGAAGCCACGACTCTGACCGTAGCCTTCTCTCGACTTCCGCTGCCGTCTCCACAGGTGGGCTTCACTTTTCTAGGATTCTTGTGCTGCTCAGTATTCCTTAAGAAGCCTCTCATTTTCTTTCCACCTTTTACACTCAAATCTGGGGATTTAATTTCCTCATCTGTCGAGTAAGGTGAAGGTTCTCACTCCACAGGATTGTTCTGAAGATCAAATTGTCAAATGCAGTAGTTGTCATGGGGTAGATGGCTCTTCTAAATATTGGTTCATTCTGAGGTCCATCCTGGTTATTTCCTTTCTGGCATTTTAAAATATACTTTCTATTTGCTAAGTGTTTTCACATACATGATCCTTTTCTGACAGATGAACAGGCAGGCTCAGAGGCTCAGTTTAAGGTAGATAAGTAGTGGAGCTAGGACTTAAATTAGGTTCTATCTGATGTTTGAGCTCCACCTTTTCTATTATACTACATAATACTCTTTTGTACTGAATTATTTTTATGCTATTATATATATTATATATTATTATATTTATATATAATAATGTAGACAGTATAAGGTTCAAAAGATATCAAAGTTAAATGTGCTAAAAAGCTTATATCTCCTGTCTTTGGTTCCTTTTGTATCATTCCATATATATGCTATGCATATTCACACTTAAGTGCATATGGCTGCTGCTTTTTACACAAGTGATAATAGTTTCTGTTGAGAAATCAGCTGGTAACCTTATGGGAGTTCTCTTGTATGTTATTTGTCACTTTTCCCTTGTTGCTTTTAATATTTTATCTTTGTCTTTAATTTTTGTCAATTTGATTACCCTGTACATGCTCAGGACAGTGGTTTTTTCATTCGTAGATGAAAAATTAAAATATGGCTTTATATGAATTATATATATTTGAATCACAGTTGCTTTCTTAGGATCTCAGCACATTAATTCTGCCAAAGAATTTTTTTTTTTTTTTTGATTCCAGTCCTTACAACGTGGTATTTTTACAAAATTATATGTTTGGATGTTGAAACAATGTCACATTGGTGTAAAAGTTTCTGAGTACTCTCAATCTTTGTACCTATCCATCTCAGACTGGTGACAGATCATTTATGGACTGGCACCATCTGTAGACCACATTTTGCATAGCACTGGCTTGGAATTTAGCAGAGCAGTGAGGACAAGGAAGATAAGGGAAAGCCAGTGACTGCCTAGAAGGAAAATAGTCAGCATTGAGCATTGTAGAGTCCATGCTAATTTCCTTTAGGTATACTGAAATTCTGTTAGAGACAGAGGCAGAGAGATAGACAACTGGTTAATGGTCTAAGATAGAGCTGACAACTTTTCTGTCAAAGGCCAAATAGTAAACATTTTAGGCTTTGCAGTCCAGCTACTCCACTCTGCCTCTGTAGTGTGAATACTATTATAGACAATTTGTAAACGCATGAGTGTGGCTGTGTCCTAGAAACATTTTATTTGCAAAAACGGGCAGTGAGCCTGATTGGGCCCTTGGGCTCTAGTTTGCCAACTCCTGGTCTAAGATATGGTGAATACCTCAAAGCTGATCACAGATATCTTGGGATATAGAGTATCAGGGATGTTTTTCCTACAGTTTCTTCTTGTCTTACTGAGTTTCTGCTCAGTACTTGGTATCCAGCTAACTCCTCCCTGGTATGTGATGAGAACAGCACAGCCTGATGCATAATAGGACTTCAGAAAATGTTTGATGATGCTGTACAGATGTCTGCTCTTTTCCCCTGTAGATGGCTTGACCACATCAATCTAATCCATTTCTTTTTTTCTTTCTGAAATTGGCTTATCATCTCCTAGGAAACGCAGAGGTTCTGTGAACAAGTGCGTGCTGCCATCAAGGCAATTATTGCAGTGTACTATTTGTTTCCCAAGGATCAGGGTAAGCCACTCCATACACATAAGTGTTCAGTTTATGGGGTAGATCTTTGCTATTGTGACAGCTTATGTCCTGAGAATTTTACCTTTTCCTCAATTTGATCATGTAATGTAACTTTCTCCCATTAAGTGCAGTCAAAGGTAGTTATATAAGTGACCTCCATAAGTAAGCCTTTGTGCTAAAGTTCAGATACTGTGTTCTCATGTCCCCTGCCTTACTTGACTCTTAATATTTTTAATTCTCACTGGCTTCTCCGTCTCTAATGCATTATAATCACCACAGATACTGCTTGGTTATCAGTGCCATCCCCAGGCTTCTTCGCCTCATCACATGCTGTTTCTGAGCTCCCTTATAGGTTAAGTGGCCTCCAGCTCTGCCTGCATCTTCGTGTCTTGATTATTATCAGGTTACAATTAGAAATGAATACATGTCTCATGGATCTTCAGGGTTACTCATGTGGTTTAAACTTGAAGTGTTTTATCCACAAATGCCAGGAAATCACTGTTTTTAAAAATGTGTATTATTTTATTTATGTGGCTGTGCCAGGTCTTGGTTGCGGCAGGCGTGCTCTTCAGTCCTTGTTATGGCATGTAGGGTCTTTAGTTGCAGCATGTGAACTCTGAGTTGTGGCATGTAGGATCTAGTTCCCTGACCAGAGATTGAACCCTGGCCCCTGCATTGGCAGCGTAGAGTCTTAGCCACTGGACCACCAGGAAAGTCCCAAGAAACTACTTTTTAATGAATGAATATATGCTGTCATGGAACAGTTTTGTTTCAGATCTCTTTTGGAAAATACCACTAAGGAATGGTGGGAGGAGCAAGCAAATGACATGGGGATATACATAAGACCTGGGTTCTGTGTTGGCACTCTGGTTAAAGCATGTGGGTGCACATTACCTCAAATTCTGTAGGGCTTAGATTCTCAGGAAGACTTTCCAGACTTCTGGAAAGACAGACAGGCTGCTTAATTAGTCTTTGGGTCTGGCTATAGGCATCACCCTGCGAAAGCTGGTGCGGAGCGCCACTCTGGACATCGTGGATGACATGGCTCAGCTTGTGGAAGCACTTTACATCAATCCAGCTCAGAGGTAGTGATGCCACAGCTGGAGTTATTGGGTAATGGGGTTCTTTGTTTCTGGGAGGCGGGGGAAAGTCATTTTAACAGCAAAGTTACTGATAACTGAGATTAATGACCAGCAGGAAGGACCTTTGTAGGAAACAGGAACCCAGGTTATTGATACATCCTTATTGATTCGTTTCAGCAACCCTGAGAACCTGATTCCCTACAACAGTGTCTGGGATGCTTGCCAACATATACCTCAGATCCCAAAAGGTGAGTGAGAATAGAAAGTAGACATTGACTCTGCTGGCCAAAGCTGACAGACCTCACGTCCAGCTGCCAGTTTTGTAGTAGTATGTATTTTTACTTACGTAAAGAACTTAGTGAAATAGGTCTAGTTTATCACCAACATGAAAAGACAGGTATTAATTATTTTTGCCAGTCTTTTTAGTTCACGTAACTTCTAAATTCAAACACCCTCTGGCTGTGGCTCTGTCTGTTGTTGAACAGATGTGGTTTTCTCTTCCGGTCCTGCCCCAGGGGCAGTATTTTGGAGACACTGAAGCAGTTATGGGGTAGAGCCTGCTAGGCTAAGAGCAGTGGTCATCCAAGGGTGCCATGCTGAGAAACATCATGTGACTATTATATTTCTTCCTATGGTGAATGACAGGAAGCTTTTTAGCCCCGCTGTCTGGGCACCCAGAGGATGTATATGAGAAGAATTTTACATTCATTGCTGCCCTTGTTTACTGTCCTTGGCACTCCCTTCAGATGAGAACACTTGCTTTTTGCAGACTCGAGAATTGTTGGGATTCTCCACTAACTGCAGTGCTTCTCGTTCTTCACTCATAGATAACAAAGCTGCAGCCCTTTCAGTGCTGACAAAGAGTGTGGATCTTGTGAAGGATGCACATGAGGAGATGGAGCAGGTGAGAGGACCTCTTTCTTTGATGGTCATTGGAAGGCCTCTCTGTGTCTAGTAGATGAGGATTGGTTATAAAGAGAGAAGATATGTCAAGCGTGGACCACATGGGTCCCCCCTCACTCCCACCCTCCATCTCCCATCTCCCCCCCCCCCCCCCATGTGGGGGTGTGATTTGTACCATTCCTCTCTGTTCCATTGCTGCACTAGGAGAGTTAGAACAGCATGTGTGAGGTGATTCAGCTCTGTAGCCATTTAGAGAAATAGCTGGCTGAAGTCTGGGGACAACTCCGACATGATGCTAAAAGTATTATTACTTTTTTTTTTCCTGGCATGCACATATATCCTGTTGTATCTTAGGCTGTGGAAGAATGTGACCCTTACTGTGGCCTCTTGAATGACATTGAGGAGGACACCTCTGACAACCATGTTGATGAGGAGGATATATTGGGATGTCCAAACAATCGGGACTCATATTGGTCAGAGGGAGACCAGGAGCTCATAATCCCATGCCTTGCACTGGCGAGAGCATCCAAAGCCTGCCTGAAGAAAATTCGGCTCTCAGTGGCAGAGAACGGGAAGAAGGATCAGGTGGCCCAGCTGGATGACATTGTGGACATTTCTGATGAGATCAGCCCTAGGTAAGCGTGACCTCCACTCAAAACATCCCAGCAGCAGCATTCTGACCTCAACTTGTGCCGTCACCTCAAGGTTTTCCCCCATCTTTTTGTTTTGAAAGTTTTCAAACCTGCAGGAAAGGTTAAAAAGTATTGTAGCGAGTACCTGTACTTCCATCTAGGTTCACCTCTTGTTCACTTTTTTTTTTCTGTATTGGTTTATTTCTCTGTAATTAGATGTACCTTTTTAAAAACTGAAATAGATGTGCTATTTTCATCCCTGAACCATTTGTAAGTTGCAGACATCAGTGATGTTTTTCCCTGAATATTTCAGCATGTATTTCCTAAGAAAAAACAGTTTTACTCTTAGTATTACATTTAAGAAATTTACATTGAATATGTGTTTGTTTGTGATAGTCACTTAGTCATGTTTGACTCTTTGCAACCCCATGGACTGTAGCCTGCCAGGTTCCTCTGTCCATGGAATTCTCCAGGCAAGAATACTGGAGTGGTTTGCCATTCCCTGACGATAAAGATTATACTGAGTATAATAATATTATCTAATATTCAGATTTCCCAAATTGTCTCTAAAACGTCTTCTATAGCTTTGTTGTTTGTTTTTTGATTCAGGGTTCTGTCAAGGGGTCATACTGCATCTGGTTGTCTTTTCTTTGGTATCTTGCAACTAAAACAGTCCCTGTCCTTTTTTAGCTTTTTTTGTCATTGACATTAAAAAATTTTTTTTATTTTCTTGACATTCTTAAAGAATCCAAGTCAGTTACATTGTAAAATATCTAGCAATCTGGATTCATGTGGTTGTTTTCTCATAATTATGTTCAGGTTAAACATTTCGGCCAGAATATCGCTTGGTTGAGTGTTTCATGCTTTTCATTGCATCATGTCAGAGAGGCACGTGGTATTAGTTTGTCGTGTTTTTGGTGGTACAGCACTAACTTGATTGCTTGATTAAAGTGGTGCCTACTTTAATGGCATTCAGGGATGAACCCTGCCTATATCAGTTATTAAACTTATGGTTTCAGATCCAAACACTTTTAACTTAATTAATAATGTTCCATCCTACTGGCCAAGGGAGTTCCCCCCACCCTCAACTTCTTAGTAAAACAGAGTAGGTATGTGTTCCATAAATACAAGTTGAATTGGTTATTTATTGGTTGCCCAGTGTAAGGAACTGATGCATTTCTGGGAATTATTTCCTCACTCGTTGCATCCTTAGTTGTGTCCTGGAGACCACCTAGATGAGCTTTGTTCCTTCTTGGTTAATGGTTATTTTTTCTTTCTCCCTTTAGTGTGGATGACTTGGCTCTGAGCATTTACCCTCCTGTGTGCCCTTTGACTGTGCGAATCAATGTAAGTACTGGCTTTGAGGGAATAGCTGCAGACCTAATTGGTAGGATTTCAGTAATCACTGGTATTTCCTTAAACTGTGGGGAATATGTTTATCTGTTACACTTGGATGCAAGTACAATAGTAATGTCACCATGTTTGTGCTTGATAAATATTTGTTGAATTTGAATTCTGATAGCAATGAGCTCTGATAGTACTCTCTCTTCCATAACCACTTGGGTAATTGTTTAGAAAAACCCAAAGACCTTAGAGGGGCTTCCTTGGTGGTGCTTACGGTGAAGAATGCACTTGCCAGGGTGGGAGACGTAAGAGACATGGTCTGATCCCTGGGTCAGGAAGATCCTCTGGAGGAGAGCATGGCAACCCACACCAGTATTCTTGCTTGGAGAATCCCATGGATGGAGAAGCCTGGTGGGCCACCATCTGTAGGTGTGCAGAGTCAGACACAGCTGAAGTGGTTTAGCGTGCACACACCCAAAGACCTTAGAAAACCATGCCTTGAGAGAAAGTCTTAATTAGAACAGTGCTTTAGGATTCTTTCAACATGAAGTTATAAGTTTCTAATTTCCAGTATAGGCAAAAGGTGACTACTCTATTTATCCTAATAGAGAATACTATAATACAAAATATTAGAATATATTTAATATCTATTCTAATTCTATATCTGTTCTCTATTCTAATATCAACATGTGATCTAACCATGAGTGGTCATGAAGGGTTAAGCTTTTTATAAAAATCTGATTTTATTATTTTCTTTGAAGTCCTAGGTCCTGTGCTAGCATTCTGTTCTCTTATTTTTTATAAACTTTATTATTGTGTCTCATTTTATTGGAAAGAGAAGTAAAATTGCAGATAGCTTATATTTTACCATCAGATGTATCAGTCCTAATAATATTTGGTAAATTAGATAGTGGAAATTATTAATAGAGTCATCAAATGTATCTTCACAATATGGAAACACCTTAGAGTAGAATTAGGATCCTTTTGGACATTATCTTTTTTTTCACATTCACTTTAAAAAAAATTGACTTCTGAAGAAATAAACATCCTTAGTAATACGCCATGTCAGTTACCTAAAAGCAGTTTTAAGGAATGCATGGTATATTGGTAGGATACATACAGCCTCATGTTATCTTGTTATTGGTATTCTTAAAATTTTAAGTTTTTTTTTTTAAAAACCCAGTTGTTTCTGCTGTATATATCCTGAACTGTCAGCAGTTAGGACAAATTTAGGTTATATTTTTCCTTTTCTTGTTTTCTTTAAAAAAAATTTAAATGTAAAAAAGCTTATAAAGATGCTATAGCAGCAGTATTAATAAGATTTTGCTAAATAGAAAAGAGTCCATGATCCTGCCACCTAATCAACATTTTTGTTTTTGATTGTTTACTCCAAGGTTTTTTTTAATGACTTCTTATTACTTGAGTATTAAAATACTGTAATATTTTAACTCTCCTCCTTCCTTTTTTCTCACTTTCACTTCTTAAAAATTGACTTCTTGTCCCAGCTCTGCTGATAGTTCAGGATATGTATAGCAGAAACAACTGTTGTTTTTCTTTTTACTTACGAATTTTAAGAATACCAGTGACAAAATAACATGAGGATGTATGAATGCTACCAGTGTTCCATGCATTCCTTAAAATTGTTTCTGGGGTAACTGACATGGTGAATTGCTAGGGATGTTTATTTCTTACGCCAGTTTTAAAAAAGTGAATGTGAAAAAAAAGTGGGGGAAGAGAGCTAAAGTATTAAATATTTTAATATTCAAGTAAAATATTTTAGCTCTTCTCCCCCCGCCCCTTTTTTCCTCTTTTCCGTTTTTTTCCTCCTTTCATTTTTTTTCCCCTAAATATTTGTTTTATTTGTTTGGCTGTGCTGAGTTTTAGCTGCGCCCCAAAGTATCTTCGGTCTTTGTTGGGGCATGCAGGATCTTTTAGTTGTGGCCTGTGGGGTCTACTTCCCTGACCAGGGATTGAACCCAGGACCCCTGCACTGGGAGCTCAGAGTCCCAGCCACTGGACCTCCAGGAAAGTCTCCTCTCCTTTCCTTTTTGTGGTAGGGCTCAGGGTGAGTAACTTCTCTTGTTTCTTTTTTTATCTAGTCTGCAAAACTTGTATCCGTTTTAAAGAAGGCACTGGAAATAACAAAGTGAGTATGAAGACTTATCCCCAAATAGCTTTTTGAGAATAAGCCTGTACAGCCATTCTCAACTCCCAAACCCCCATTTCAAAGAGTAGAAAGTGAGTGTAGTGTTTTCTTTCAGCTTTGCTTATGGAGCAGCTGAGTTTCTGCAGAGAAACTTGCCCTCTTTTACTATAGTTTTCCCTGTGCTCTCTTTTGAGGATAGGTCTTTTCCTTGACAGTATAATAAATTTAACTTCTGTTTTTCCCATTGCATTTGCAGAGCAAGTCATGTGACCCCACAGCCAGAAGATAGTTGGATTCCTTTACTTATTAATGCTGTTGATCATTGCATGAACAGAATCAAAGAACTCACTCAGAATGAAGTTGAATCATGAATTTTCAGGCTCATTTGAACTCTCTTCTCTTTCTTACTGTCACAGCCGAGCTCTGATGTCTGCTTTTAGAATGGAGCTAGGATGCTTTCTGGATTGGAAGGGAGTTCCTATCTATACTTGCTAAGAGACACAATTACCAAAGTTTGGTGATTAGGCCAAACTGGCAATTATTTATAAACCATAAAAGAGTATGATATATTTTTCTGTGCTAGATACAAAAGACAGTTACACGAGTTTTTGTTTTTGAGTTGCCTCTCAGAGATCCCTGGGGAAGCTGCCTTATTCCCTATTCAATAAAATGTGTCATTGTCAAAGATATATTTCAGCATGTTACTGTATATAATTATTCTTACCAGCAAGTTCTTTTGAATGTTATTCCAGTTTGTTCCATTACTATATTGGTGTTGAAGGGCTTTCCCAGTGGCTCAGCGGTAAAGAATCTGCCTGCAGTGCAGGAGATGCAGGAGACAAGGTTCACTCCCTGGGTTGGGAAGACCTACTGGAGAAGGAAATGGCAACCCACTCCAGTATTCTTGCCTGAAAAGTTCCATGGACAGAGGAGCCTCACAACAGAGCACACACAAGAGAGTTCTGTTGGTATAGAGCTTGTGAAAATTACTAAGTGTGTTAGTCGCTCAGTCACGTCTGATTCTTTGCGACCCCATAGACTATAGCCTGCCAGGCTCCTCTGTCTTAGCGATTTTCTAGGCAAGAGTACTGGAGTGGTTTGCCATTTCCTTTTCCAGGGGATCTTCCCAACCCAGAGATCAAACCTGAGTCTCATATCTCCTGCATTGGTAGGCAGTTTCTTTACTGCTAGTGCTACCTGGGAAGCTGGAAAATTAAAAAAAAGTGAAACCTTATTTAAAATGGAGAGGCCAGAAGGAGGAGCTCTCACACAGTGTTACTCTAGGTAAATAACAGGAAGGATTGTCAGTTATAGATAGGAATGGTGTACATTTTATCTCCTACAGGAAATTGGAAATTGACCCTAGCTACTAAGCTAACGAAAACCCCTCATCACTCTGAACTCTCGCTTTTCTCCATGAAAATTTGTTCAAAACAACTGCTCCCAACTTCCTCCCTTTCCCTCCTTTGTTTGTGGGACTTGGCTGTGGCTTTTACTATAGCTGGCTTGACCCTAATTGCAGTTGTTTGTTGTTCCCGAATAAACCCATTTTGCTGGTAAAATAACTGGCTGTTTCATTTTTTAGGTCAACAAGCTCAGTTGTTAGGTTTGTTCACTGTATTGAACAGACTTATTTTCCTTATACATATTTGTATTGTTTTCTATTTTGTATTGCCTGTCCCCAAATGTAAGTACAAAATTTTTATAAATCAAAAAAATTTGAATGTGTAAGATTATAGAGTTTATATAATATTAAGGGCCTCTTCAGTTAATCCTTTTGCAAAGCCATCACCAGTTAATTATATTTTAACATCAGTCTGGAAGATCACATATTGGAAAGCAAGGTAAACCTGGAAAGTAACATCTTAGAAAGCAGGGTATACAGTGCTATACCTGACTAGGCCTTAGGCATGTCCTACAGGTCTCCACACTTCTACTGGGTGTCCTTTGGCTAGTATAGATGTACTTCGTCATGTCTGCCCATCTGACATCCCCGTGGTCTCTTTAGGTGCGATCAGCAACAGTAGCTGTCCTTTTTATTCCCACCACCCCTTTTTTGTTATGTTCACTAATTTGTTATGTTTTTTAGATTCCACATGTAAGTGATATCATACAGTGTTTATCTTTCTCTAACTTATTTCACTTAGCATAGTAGCCTGCAAGTCCAGCATCCATTCTTTTGAGAGAATACTATGTACTTGAGGCTGAAGTTCTTTGAGTCAAGAGTTTTAATTTACTTTCATAAAGTGCCATTCTGTACTTGTTAACAAGTATTACAAAGAAAAGGAACTAAAACCGAGAGTATCAAAGCAACAAAATGGAAACAATGAAAAAAAATTTAACTTTGTACAAAAGGAGTCCAATTTTTTTTTACAGGTCCTATTTTCTTTATACTTAATAATTGCATATTTCTCTACTGGACCAAATTCATATTGTTAACATCACACTTAATTGTGGGCTATGTAATCTTTCATAATATTCAACTCTAATAAGGACTTAACCATAGCTGAATATTGAAGATCATTCTCCACTCAGGTCTTATGCTGCGTATTTTGTAACTTTCTTTAGTCATCTTTGGATCTTTAAGGATAATGGTCAGGGATGGCATTGATCAATATAATCTTAGGATTGTCTAAAAATCATATTTTTAGTTAATATTGTCCCATTTCATCAGAAATAACGAGTGCTTTAAATATTGTTATTTTCCTTACCATAAATTTATGTATTAATGAATAGTAAATGGTTATGAAAAACCCTGAACTGAAAAAAGTCTTAATTTACTTATCTGAATACCTTTATAAAGGCTTTAAAAAAAAAATTCCTCGAGCCCAATAGTTTCTATTCTAAGACAACTAGTCTTCATAGATGCCTTGAGCTGGGGTGACAGAAATGAGTGTTTTTTCTGTTGATTTCTGAGAATATAAGTTGTTTTGGGGGGGGGGGGGGGGCGGAATCTAGTTTTGTTCTTGGTCCTCTCCTGCTCAGCCTAAGCAGAGAATCATTTGTGTGATAAGCAAAGTTTCTCTTCCCAGCATGCTTGGTTTTAGATTGTAGATTCAGGAGGTGGTTGGGGAAAGTGACGCTGGAGCTGGAAGTTTAAGCTGGAGGTTCAGGGGCTACCACCATGACAGTTCTGAAGTTGGTTAGGTTCTGGAACATGTTGCAGTCCATTTCCACAGTGAGCCTCTGGCACCCCACCTTCACTGGCACGAACTTGAGTTGGGTGTGCAAAGTGTTTCTGGGCTGCACTGAATTCACTCTGAAATAGAAGAAAAGTCCTAGTTCTGTCTCAGGGCCATTCCTTTGTTGGTCCCAGTGAATCTGATCCTTACCTGCTTACAGAGGTGGACCCTGAAGAAATAAACATGTAAGTACCCAGCTGTTAAAACAAAGGAGGTTTGAAGCGGGTAGAAGGCAGGAGCCTCTGGTGAGCAGCTGTATGGTTGAGAAGAGAAACATCCTATTCTAAGGGCTTCCAGGTTGCATCTGTTGTTTTATCATCTGTGACTTCAGTCTGGTCCCATTCTTGGTAATAGTAGGCTTATGAAAACTATGGTTTTAGAAGCCTCATTGCTAACTGCAGTGGATGTAGTGGGCATACTGAGATGTCAGGATGCCAGCAGGAGGTGTTTGGAGCCCTATCAGCAGCTTTCTTGTCTACCTGTGGACCTTCTTATGGTGACTGAGCAACTGGTGCGGATTTCTTTTGAGAAGCTTTGCCTTACAGTTTGTCTGGGTGACCACAGAAGTCTGGTTAAATGCTGGCAGTCCTCTCAACTTATGGCCAAGAGTGACTGAGTTTCTTGAGGCTGAGGTGGTAGCTCAACAACCACACAACCTGTCAGGGACCTCGGGTTTGTAGGTGGGCATTGTGAACTCTAAACTGTGTGTGTGTGTTTAGTGGAGGATGCTGTGGAGCTCACGAGAGAAGGAGCAATGATTAACAAAGATACTTGCAACATCTAAAGCCAACAAGGTGCTAATAACCTAGATTATACAGGATTTGTGTGTATGAATATATGTGTGTGTATATATACCCACAGATCAACAAGGAAAAAAGAAAAAGCAAAAAAAAAAAAAGTGGGCAAAGTTAAGGAACTATACAGAGGAGGAAATGAAAAAGGCTAACAAACATGAAGAGTTGCAAATTAAAACAATGATGAGATATTATTTTGTTCCCATTAGACCAGATTAAAAGAGAAAACTGGGTATTGCCAAGAGCAGAGGAATGGTAGGAATATAGAAGCTGGAGGGAACTGCAGCTAGTCTGCAAACCAATCTGATAGCATGTGGTCAAACCAGGTCTTATCCTATGTCTCAGCATAGGTCTTATCCTATGTCTTATCCTATGTCACAGCAACTCCTGTGCATTTACCC
This sequence comes from Ovis aries, assembly GCF_016772045.2. Lineage (NCBI taxonomy): Eukaryota > Metazoa > Chordata > Mammalia > Artiodactyla > Bovidae > Ovis > Ovis aries. The sequence continues at coordinate 36,653,603 of NC_056060.1, forward strand.
CACACGCATGAATTTTCAAGCAGGTATGTAAGGGAATATGTGTATTTGCAGTGTCTGAGAGTTGGAGGCACTGTGGAGTGGTGTGGTAGGAAGCAGGGGTATACATGATGGAGTAATTTGTAGCAGAAGCAATGGACTTGACGTGGATGAGTGAAAAACAGTTCTGAGTGAAATGAATTAGACATAACATTTATACAGTTTAAAAATGCAGGCTCATGAAGCAACAGTACACATTTTACACATATTAAGACAAGGATATGAAGAGTGGTGGTGGGAATGGGAGTAGGGAATAGGAGTAAAAGGGAATGTGCAAATAGAAGTCTGTATTGTGTTGTCACTGGTAGAGTGCAGCTCTTGCCTGTGATGTTCCCTAACCCCCTCACCTGTGTTAGTAATACCCAGGCCCTCTCTGCATGGCCAGGGCCTCAACCAGCATCAGGTGCCCAAAGGGCACAGAGCCTCCCTCTGTCCTGTACCCCTGTAAACACTGGTGGCCCCAGGGTGAGAGAGGCCCTGATCTTTTAGTTCAACTCTGGCAGGTATTTGCTCTGTCTTCATGGACACAGCAAACAGAGTGTCATCTTGGGTTCCTGCCATTCCTTACCATTTGAGCCACCAGGGAAGCCCAGGTTCCTGCCTTTCTGACAGGTTGAGATACTTCTGTGGGATGAGTTTGTGGTCCCTTACCTGTAGCTCTTCTCTCTGTAAATGAGCCCCCTTCCAAAGATGGAGATCACACAGTCTTCCAAGGGAACATCGAGGGGGTTATGGATGCTGACCAAGGCCATCAGGGGCTGATTTTGCTCTGCTGTCTCTGGCATCTGTGGGGGATCCCAAGAGCATGGAGCTGTAGTCACTGCTTCCCTTCCTGGCTGCACTCCCTGAACCCTTTCTTGGTTATTCTCCTATCTCTACCATCCTCACCTAAACTCAACTGCTGACTTCCCTACCCCTCTACTTGGTCTTCTGTATTTACTCTCACCCTTGATCCATCACTGACAACACTGATGGTGCCTTTTCTTCACTTGGAAACCTTGGAAGGTTTCCCATTGTCTTAGAATTCAGCTTTGGTTGGCCTTTAGAGCCCTTCACAGTCTAACCCCAATCTATCCCAGACTTATCTGTTCTACCCCTGACTACACCCTAACCTCTGTGGGCAATTTCCCAGCCCCAGCACATCCCTCAGGCTCCCTTCCTTTGGGCCTCTTTACTCAGTCTTCCATCTGCAATGGCCCTCTCCCTCCTCTGCACTGAAAGCTTACCTATTGTTCAAAGCCTGACACAATTGCCACCTCTCCCATGAAGTTTTCCCAAACCCCCAGCCGGAAATAGGCCTCTTTACTTCACTTGTGCCAGAGTGACTTTGTTCCTCTGAAAGTTCTTACATAGACGACCACACGTCGTGTCACCCTTGCCCAGCCGTAACCCCCTCCAGGGCAGAGACCAAGTCACATTCATTTTGGTCTGGGTACGCATGTGGAAAGAGGACTGGACTAAGAGCCCTTAGCCTCTAAGGCAGCCCATTTTTATGATTTGTAGGCATGATGCTTTCCTCATCTGAATAATGGGAAGAGTTCACCTCCCAGGGCTGTTGTATTAAAAGAAGTAAAACGTGAAAATGCATTGGTGTTGTATAACGTGCTAAATGACCGTATCTTTGTGAGTTTGGAGGCAGCCACTGAGAAGACTCCCAATTTTAGAAACCTTTACTTAAACTGTAAAGATTTAGTATCATATATAAGAAATCTCTTTCAAGAGAAGGAGCTCTCGGCCCAGCATTTCCTGATAGTTTCTTCAGCACGGTCACCTGCTCTGAAGCTTGAGGGGCTCTGTTCTTTCTGAAACGGCGACCGAATAGCAGCAAATACAGCAATTTGGGGAAGGACCGGTGCCTACCTCTATGGCAAGGTGTGGTCTGCAAATGGCGATGTCTTGCTGGGCGAAGCAGGGAAGGCTGGAGTGCGTTGCCATGGCAGTGAGTCTGAGGAAGCTATTCTCCGGCAGGTTTTGTTCAAAACTGGAGTTGAACAGGGAGGTAGAGATTTTCTCAGCTGAAACACGTAACAGGTGGAGTCAGTGCGCAGGAGTGAGTGCATGTGCTCCAGAGACACACATGACTCCCAAGAGTCGGGGCCTCACTGAAGCCAGAAAGACTCCTCAGAGCAATTTCAGAATGAACTCACTCAAGAACCCACCCGAAAGGACTTCTCTGGCAGTCTAGTGGTTAGGACTGCATGGTCTCAAGGCAGCGGGTGCAGGTTCAACCCCCAGTCAGGAAAACAGTTCCCACATTCCACAACCAAGCGCCCAAATGCTGCAACTAAGACCAGGGGCGGCAAAAAACAAACAACCCACCCACCCGAGACCAACATCACCATCGTGAGCACAGCACTTGGTAGACCGCCTCCACAGGGCTCTGGGAAGGGTCCTGTGAACTGCAAGCGGAGCCTCAATCTCCTCGTCTAGTAACAACACCTAGCGGGGACGGCTTCTGGTTCATGAGACAGTTGTTAGGTGTTGGCCTCAGACCTGCCACCCAGTCATGGCTGAATATATGCTTGCTTGGTCCCCTCCCCTTCTCTGCTTCTGTGCTTTCCCGTTTGCAGAGAAAATGAAGCCACCCTTCCCTCCTCACCACTGTCTCCAGGGTGAGGCCCCCTCTGTGCCCAGATCCTGTCCCCTGCTTTTTAAATCAGTGCTCCATCCCAACCCCATCACTGCTTCAACCCCATCGCTGCTTAGCTGTGTAACTGTGGGCAATTTATTTAACTTTCTGTGTCTTGGTCTCCTCATCTTTTGTGGGGATGATAATGGTTCCTGCCTCATAAGGTCATTATGAGGATAAATGAGATAATGCATACAGAACACTTAACATCATGTTTGCTGAAAAGAAGTGCTCAATAAATGTGAGCTATAATTATTCTAGCTGTGTCTCATTTCCTCAAAGGTTGCACCATCGATTATAACCCCTCTCTCCTGAGGCTTCGTCTTTTTCTATTATTTCTTCTTCAGCATATAAACAGGTTCTGCTCTCTATCATCTTAAAAGAAAACAAAGAACACCTTCCCTCTCGGGAGTGTCCCTGTCTGCCACCCAGCCTCTCTTCTTTTTCCACCCATTCTTCCAGGAAGGACTGCATACCCTGTCTCACCTCAGCTCTCAGTCAGTTTAAGCCCCAGGAACCTATTGCTTCTCCATCAGACCTCTCTGTCAGTAGAGGCTTTCCAGCCTTGGCCTCTCACAGCCTGTCCGCTGGCCATGCTGGGCTCCCGCTTCTCTTTGACGTCATCTCTCACTCTACTGTCTCTCTGTCTGGTGCCTACACGCTGGCGCTGCCTGGGTTTCCTCCTTGCCCTCTCATTTTCTCTCAGTCCTTCCCCACTCTCCCCTGCCCCCATCCAGGACTTTATCTAGAATACCAGGTTTAGGTTTCCAGCTGCCTACTGGCCATCGCAGCTCAGATGTCTTCTGGGATTTCAAACCCAGCATGCAACAAGCAGAACGCATCATCTTTCTCCCCAAACCTGTTCTTTCCCATTGGCCCTACTTTAGAGGCTCACCCAACCTGGAAGCACCCTCTAGCCACATACACAAGTTCAATCTAGCCCACTTCTATAATATGACTTCATTTGAAAAGTTCTGCTAGTTTACTTTGTCCTTCAATTTTTTCAAAACCTTCCAACTTCTACTCTGTCATTGTTGGACACACATTAGATACACATTAGAATCATATGGGAAGCTTAAAAAATTCCCAATGCCAAGCCACACCCCAAGTCAGTTATAACAGACTCTGACCGAGAGACCTAGGAATCAGTATATTTAAAGTTCTCCAGATGATTCAACATACAAGGTTGAGATACATGACTCTAATATGACCCCTTCCATTCCATTCTACCAAAAGTTCTTTTTCAAAAATGAATTTCTAATCCCATTGGTTCCTCTGGTTTTACCTTTTACCAGCGCCCCATTGCCCAGAGAATAAAACCCAAACTCTTGGGCAGCATCTACAAGCCACTTCAAGATCTGGTCCAGTGTGGCTTTCACGCAACTCCCCCTCTCCACTCCTCCCGCTCTTGGAAAGGGAACAGGGTGGAAAGACTGGAGGCAGGGGGACCAGTCAGGAGGTGGCTGCAATCATGTAAACAAGCTCTATTCCACTGATTCTCTTGCCTGCACATTGGAGTCACCCAAGGACTTAACAATATTTTTGATGTTTGGGTCAAACTGTAGAGTTTCTGACTTAATTGGTCTGGGGTGCAGGCTGAGCATCAAACTTCCCCCAGGTGGTTCTTACGTGCAGCAAAGTTGGAGAACAGCTGCTCTAGTCCAGGGATTTTCAACCCTAGAATAACACAGGGAGCTCTGAAAAAATTCCAGTGCCTGGATCTGGCTCCAGATCAATTACATAAGAATCTCAAGGAGGAGGAAGAACCTGGGCCTATGTCCCCTCTGCCTGGAAAGCCCATGACTCACTTCTCTGACACTGCCTTACTCATCCTTCAAGACCCAGGGCAGCCTGATTTACCTGGGGGCAGCCTGCTCTTGCCTGGGAGAGATGCTAATCCACCATTGTACTGCGTTTACCTCATCAAACACTTCTTAATACTGCTCCATAGTCTGTTTACTCAAATGACTACAATCAGAAATGGGGGTTTTGTTTTTCCTGTGTGAAGCTCAGTAAATATGTATTGAATGAGAGAGAGAGCGCGCGAGCACATCAGGAACTAGAAACCATGTCATCAAATCTGCAGGGGTTGCTGTATGGCTGCTGCCTGCTCAGAGTGGGAGCTGGGTGTGTAGAGTGTTGGGAAGGGATCACAGATAGTTACCTGAGTTGGCACTGAGAGTAAGGACAAACTTCTTCCTCCAGAGCTTGGCCGCAAGGACGCCATTGTAGTACACTGCCTGTAGCCCAACTGCCAGCTGCACTTCCTTCTCCTGGTCACTGGGGTTTAACAAGTTCACAGAGAACTCTACATTCTTTCCCAGGGCTAGGGAACTCGGTGCTTTCAAAAAGAGTTGAAGAGGATCATCAGTCTCACAGCTAGGAGGATGGATGCCATTATTCTTGCATTCCATTCTGTATTTCTGGACTTTCTCCAGCACCTTTTTTTCTTGAGAAGATCCTGAAGAATGGAATAAACAAAGCAGGCCTCTTACCCAACAGGTATGCTGCTGCTAAGTCGCTTCAGTTGTGTCTGACTCTGTGCGACCCCGCAGACGGCAGCCCACCAAACGCCCCCGTCCCTAGGATTCTCCAGGCAAGAACACTGGAGTGGGTTGCCATTTCCTTCTCCCAGCAGGTATAGACCCTTCTAATAAACGCTCAGGATTAAGGTTCATTGACCCACTACTGCTCAAATCTGCCAAGGCCGCCAGAGCCTTGCAAACCTCTTGTGCCACATGGAGCTGAAAAAAGGTTTGTGTTAGACACACTCACCACAGACACAGTGTGTCTCTTCCAAGTCACTCAGGGTCAAGTTCTTTAAGTACTATGAATTTGCCCCTTGAATGGTGGGAGAGCTAGTTTTTGTACAAGTTGCAGGAACTTGTATTTTCCTAATTGAAGGAGTTTGGACTTATTCCAAGGGAAATGGAGGCCATGGAATATTCTGGAGCAGGAATATTCTGTAACATAAATATATTTGTGTCCTGGGAAGCTCATTCTGGAAACTCTAAGTTAGAGATGGAATAATGATGGGGAGGCTGGAGGCAGAGGCCCAATTAGGAGGCTACTATAATACTGTAGAAAAAAGATGATGAGGCCCTGGGTGACCTGCAGGCAGTGGGGAAGGAGATGAGGAGATGGGTGTGAGGGTACCATTGGGAGGCTCAAGAAAAGTGCAGGCCTTCTTGTTTGGACAAATGGGTGGACAGCGCAGCAGTGCGCTCTAGTAACTAATATGGAGGGGAATACACAGGGAGGTTAGGGAGTGTTGGAGGACAGCAGGAGAGGGAATATTTCCTGGCAGCTGGGCTCGTTTTTTGTTTTGTCTTTGGCCATGCCACATGTGACATGTGGGATCTTAGCTTCCCAACCAAGGATTAACCCCCTGCAGTAGAAGTGCAGAGTCTTAACCACTGGACCACCAGGGAAATCACCTGGACTTGGTATTTAGTATTCTGTTTTATAGCAGTGGTTCTCAGCTGGGGACAGTTTTGCCCCCAGGGGACATCTGGAAATGTCAGGAGACATTTCTGGTTGTCACAACTGGTGGTGGTGGTTGGAGGAGGGGCTGGCATCTAGAGGGTACAGACCAGGAAGGCTTCTGAATGTCGCAGGTTGCACAGCCTCCCAGATAGCAGAAGTATCTGGTCCAAAATGTGAATAACGTCAAACAGGGTTGAGAAGTCCTGTTTTATGTGATGGGGAATGGACTGCACGCCTCCCTGGCCTGCATGTGTCTGGCCCATTCCTTTTCCTCTGTTGCTGTTTGGGGCCCTCCTCTGCCTGGTGCATGCATGCTAAATTGCTTTAGTCGTATGCAACTCTTTGCAACCCCACAGACTATAGGCACTCAGTCTGTCCATGGGATTTTCTGGGCAAGAAAACAAATGGGTTGCCATTTCCTACTCCAGGGCATTTTCCTGACCCAGGGATCGAACTGGCATCTCCTGAACTGGTGGGCAGATTCTTTACCTCTGAGCCACCTGGGAGGCCCCCCACTGCCTGGTACCTTCAGGATACTTGTAGTTCTGTGTGATGTCCTCACGGCGGTCACAGTCCACATTCTTGGTGCTGATATTATTGCCAAAATATTTAGTGTTGCAGTCAGTCAACTCCAGTGTCCCGTCCTCACGGCACCTCCAGACCACACATGAGGCATTAATTGAGGCAAAAATGTCTGATACTGCAGGGCTCAGCCACACAGTCCCCTCCTTGACCGCTTTGACTGGGACCAGATCACAGGCCTCCAGGACTGAGGGAGAGAAATGTCAGTGGGTGAGAGGAATCATACCCAGACCTTGGCTTTGGTCAGAGCAGCAAAACCTCTGTCCCCATCCTAATGCCCTATTGCCCCTCCACTGGAATCAAGGTCAGAGGTGGGCACTAGGCAGGGTTTCCGAGAGGGCACAGCTGGGGTGAAGCTCACTTTTAGTGACAAAACTTTTTGGTCAGGGTCTATGGCCGGCACTCTCTTGGACAAGACCTCAGAGTTACAGAGTACATGGGAGTTCCTAACCCAGCTTGACCACAGACACGACAGGAGGAGGTTGCCTTTGTTGAGCACTTCCTATGTGCCTGGCTCTGTGACTGTTCTATTCCTGGGGGACCTTGGGCCAGCATCCCACTGCTCACTATCAGTCCTGGCACCACTTCTGTTTTAGGGGCTGCAGACCTGCTATGGACCACCTGCTGCCCCTGTTTCCTCTCCAAGGGACTCCTTGTACTCTTGCAGCTCTGTGTAACCTGGTGGTCCTAGGGTCACCCCAGGCTTTACCTTCATCTCCTTTAAGAGCACTTAGGTATAGAATCTGCCATCCGTCATAACCCTCAGGCAGAGCAGGCCGGGCCATCCAGCACTCCGTGGAAGTCTGGAAGATCCTGAAGCAAAGGGAACAATACAAGTGGGGGGAAAAAGTCCTGAAGCAGTCCAGAGACGACAGAGCTGAGACTAAGTGGATGGGAGGACGCTGTGTAAGAGTGGTTCCAACACTCCCAGGAAGGGGTGTGCGTCTCACATTCGCCCTGACCTTCAGAATCCTGCCGTCCGGAGTCCGAAGGCCTATTCACAGCAGGGCTACTTGGGCTGGGGGTTCCCATGGATGACAGGCTGCGGGTTTGGAGCCCTTTCAGGTCTGGGACATCACCCATCCCCTTTGGGCTTCTCACCAGGCTCTGCCTCTGTTGCCTTCTCCGTTCTGAAGCCCCTCCTCGTTGTAGTACTCATCTACCAGCAGGTCCCCGCCGGTGCCCTGGGCTGAGGTGAACGTGGTAACAACTCGGGCAGGGATTCCCAGGCCTCGCAGCACTGCATGGAAGCGGGCAGAGGGTCAGGGCACCAGAGAGGCCTGGGACGCGGGGATGGGGCCTATGGCTAGCATTCTCAGTGTCTCCTCTGGACACTAGGCAGTTTCATGGTCTTAATGCCAGGTGACATTGTGGAAAGAGAAGGGGCACAGGAACTGACACCCGCCCGACCTACGCTATATGAAGGCCAAGTAATGAGAAACAGACAAGTTATACAGCGGGTGGAGCACACAGCAGGGGGAGGCTTCCACAGAGCCCTGGGACTGGCTTTTCTGGGGCAGAGGCAGGGAGGAGCTTTGGGGAGTTGGGAGCAGAGCTCACCAGATGGGCCCAACTTTGCTGAATCTGGTTGGGAGGAGTGGCTGGGGAAAAGCCATCTTAGCCAGATGGTGCATGGGAAGCAATCACAGGTGTGGTGGAGGTGGGGGAATGCTGCAGAGTGGAGGCAGTGGCTGCTTTGGGGCAGGGGGTACTGGGCAACCCAAGACACAAGGCAGACACTCTGTGCAGTAGCCAAGGTGACTTATCTGAGTGTGGCAGGGTCTGCTCTGTACCTGTGCAAGCAACAGCTGCCAACACCCAGGCCTGACCCTCGTACACGGGTCTCCCATGACCAGTGACCCACTGTCGCAGGATGGGTGCACTGCCCCGGCGCTTGTTCAGCAAGGCCCTTTCCTCCGTGGTCTGGATCTTCGCAGTGGGCAGGACAAGCTTCTCCTTAAGAATCTGCAGCTGTTTGGGGAAATGTGTGGATGTTTATGGGGGTGGGTAGGGAGGGCTTGGGTTTCTCAGGCGGCGCTAGTGGTAAAGATCCTGCCTGCCAGTGCAGGAGATGAAAGAGACATGTGCTCAATTCCTGGGTGGGGAAGATCCCCTGGAGGAGGGCATGGAAACCCACTCCAGTGTTCTTGCCTGAAGAATCCCACAGACAGAGGAGCTTGGTGGGCTACAGTCCTTGGGGTCACAAAGAGCCAGACACAACTGAAGTGACTTAGCATGTCCATAGCGAGGGCTCATTACAGCTCTCCAGGTGTGAACAGACCACCTGTATGGGAATCACCTGGAACTTGTTAAACCTGCATGTTCCTGGGCTCCACCCTCACCCCCTGGGATGGTGTCTGGGAATCCTCCTTTTTAACAAGTCCTTCAGAAGCAGGGGTTTATGAGCCATGAAAGTGAAAGTGTTAGTTGCTCCATCATATCCAATTCTTGTGACCCCATGGACTGTAGCCCACCAGGCTCCTTTGTCCATGGGATTCTCCAGGCAAGAACACTGGAGTGGGTTGTCATTCCCTTCTCCAGGGGATCTTCCTGACCCAGGGGTTGAAACCTGGATCGAACCCAGGTCTCCCGCATCGCAGGCGGATTCTGTACCGTGTGAGCCACCAGGGAAGCCCATAGTGGCAAACGACACTCAGGACACGAGAGCAGCAGGAGGGCTGCCCCTCTCTGGAGGCTTTCACCGTTCCTTGGTCTGCCTGGCCCTGATTCTTCAAGTGTTTGCACCTGGAACCTTGAGGCCCACGTTTCTTCCTCCTCGCAGGCTAGCCCTGTCCCTCACCACCTCCTCAGAGGAGAGGACTGAGCCGCATGAGGAAATAGAAAGCGCGTTACTCCTATGAGAGAACTTTTTAAGGACAATAGGAAAGGACCAAGCCACCTTCATGGGAATAATTTAGAAATGAAAACAAGTTCCTTTGACTGCTTTATCACCAACCCATGGGTAAGATGGAACTGACCCCCTTCTTCCCAGGGACCTAAGCTCCCTGTCAGGGCTGGGAGTGGGGAGGCAGGGAGAGGGAGGTCTCAAGGAAATCCAGGTCAGTTTTAGTCCTCGCTGGCTTGTGACCTGAAGGAGGACACCTTTCGGTCATTTCTCTCCCCGCTGGATGCTACTGTCTGCCCCTCCTCACTCAGACCCTTCTCCAGGGCCTGTCCCCTGCACTCTGGGAGGAGGGGACCATTTGTGAGTAAAAAACTTCTGGGGCCCTAGACAGGGGCGGCTCTGGCAGAGGACTGCTGTCTCATCTCCTCTCCCTCCCTACCCCGTCCTCACTCACCAAGGAGCCCAAGACTTGGGCCACATGCACGGGGTTGCCCCACTTCTCCACCTGCTTGTCCACGGTCAGTAAGCGCAAGCCAAGGTCGATCACATCCTCCTCGAGCTGTAAGGACCACACAGGGGCGCCCATGATGGAGGGTGTGCAGGTTAGCCACTCCTCCCACAAGTCAACCCCGCCCCTTGTCCTTCTTGACTCAGGCTCCACTCCTTCCTGCCGTATTCCTGAAGAAGTTCTCGCTTTTCCCTCTGCCCCAGGGCCCTGCACCTCAGCCTTTTGCCTCTTCTGTTGCCTGACTGCTGATAGTGTGGGCTTTTGAGCACCAGGGCTCTGTCGAGTCCTTTCATTTCTACAGTTTTTCATGTAATTTGCTCCCACAGCTCCTAACAGGGCTGTCCCTGTGTGGGGGTGGATAAAATGGCAGCTTCTGCTCTGGAGGAGCAGAAGTGAGGAGTGAGGGAGACACGTGGGGACTTAGGCTACAGATCTCAGCAATGTGGCTGGGGCTCTAGGAGAGATGCCAATCCAGGGAGCACAGTGGAGAGTCCCTCTGCCTCTGGGGGCTGCGAAAACTTTCAGAGGGTCTTAAAAGATGGGCAGGCCTTTTCCAGGTGGCAAGTGAGGGAAGGTATTCCTGGCAGAGGGAACATTCAGCTTGCACAATCGAGGGATGACCAGGAGCTGAAGCATGGAGTTGGTGGGGGGAGTGCTGCTCTTGGGGAGAGGGAAGCAGTGGCCTGGATGTGAAGAGTCTTGTGTGTCAAGCCAGGGGATTTGGTGTCTATCCTGTAGATGGTGAGGATATAACAGAGGCTTCATCTGCATGGTCTTTAGGAAGATAACTCTGGTGGCTGGGGAGGGTGGTCTAGTGTGACCCTGAGGAGATTGAGGTACCATGTGGCTGAACTTGCACGAAGAAATGGCCTCATGACCAGAGGCTCTGGACTGGCCCAATCTGTTTGACGTGAGCACTGAAAGTTATGGGGTGATCACTGCCTCCCCACCTTCCCTGGAGGGCCCCGTACCTGGCCAAAGTCCCAGGGCTCGGCCTGGATGCAGTCAGCCGTGCCCAGGAAGATGAGGCCATTCTGGTTCAGCAAGTACTCCCTGCGCTGAGCTTCATTCCCCAGGAACACAGCATCCTCTGGAGAGAAGCAGGCAGGGATGAGGGACTGTGGGATGCTAGGTGTGCTGTCCATCTCCAGGCCTTTGCCCTCCCTGATTAGGGGAGATTCTGCTGCAGGCCCTCCCTTCAGCTCCAGGCCTGGTAGAGACTGTGAAGGAAACCCCTCTTTTCATCCCGTACTGGGACCAGGCCTCCTCTCTGGTGAGAGTGGGGAAGGGGATGAGAGTCCCTGGGTCAGCCACAGTGCCTTTCATGGCCAGCCAGCAGACAGGAATAAGCCAACCTTAAAAGGCCTACCGGTTCACAAAGAAACCTGCTCCTGAACCAAGAGCATTTGGCAATAGGCCAGGGGGCTTCCCAGGGGGGCTGCTATATCTCTCCCACAAGTTCAACCAGAAAAAAGTGTTTCAGAAAAACCAAACAGGTTGACAGATGTGAGCAGAAGGGAAGACAAGTAGGGTTGGAGGGAGAATGGGGCTGTGTGTGTGAGGGAACAGTGGGAACCACCCGGCGTGTCCAAGGGGGTCTAGGACTCCTATAACCTCTTCCTGCTGCCTCTCCTACTATCTTCATTGAACGGTTGCCTGGGGGTCATGAAGGGGGTGGGGGTTTTAAGGAGGCCATCGCCTACTCTAGGAAGCTGGGAGCAGCTGGCGGACCTAATATGCTTGTCAAGTGTCTCTCTCTGCCTGTTGCCAGGGGTGAATTAGGGGCTGGTTAGACTGGTTCCTGGAGATTAGAATGAGAAGAGGATTTCCAAACCATCCTCCCAGGCATCCAACTAGGATGAGGGTACTCAAAGTAGCAGAATGCTGGGATATTAGATATCAGGAAGCCCTGAAAAACCTTGGACAGAAAATCACAGAATCATGTGCCCAAGGAGCACTGGGTCCCTGCCCCTCCATCTTGAGTACCATCTGTGAGGTCAGCTGGACATCGTCTCTTTGGAAATTGCTTCAAAGCGAGGCGTTTGGCCCCAGGCTCTGCAGACTTTGGGAAGTACATTATCAGAGCACAGGTATCACCCTTCTTCTCAGCTTGGGTGCATCCCCTCCCCTCTTTATAAAGCTCCCTGCTTATGAATAGGACCTTGACTTTCACTATAGGGTGTAAAATTTCCTTTTGAATCCAGAAGAGCCCCATCTTCAAGTATGGTAAGATGAGACTGAGTCCCAGAAAATTTCTGAAAATCTCTAACTCACCGCCCGGATGGGCAGTGCCAGGACTTCCCCTCTGGCTAGACAGACGCCTCACCCCTACAGAGAGGCCTTCCCTCACCGGTCCCAACAAGCCAGGTGTGGAGGCAGGAAACCTGGCGTAGAGTCAAGACCGTGAGCTCCCTCTGAACCAAGGCCTGTTCCAGATCTGTATTTCTGCATCTTTGCTCAGGTTGTCAGGGCCTAGCTCTGGATGTGCGCTCAGTCAACAAGGCAGGTACAGTCAAGCCTCAGTTTTGGAGGGAAATGGCTTGAGGGCAGTATGTGGAGAGCCACGGGCCCTCGCTCAGCTGAAGGGGCCTTGAATCCATACTCTCCCACATGGGGCAAGGGTACCTCAGTGGACACTAGTTCTCCTCCATTGTTCCACCTGCCAACCCCCTTGGAGCAGGAATGAAGGGCCTGGACTGAGGACAGACAGGGCTATCCGAAGGAGGGGGCCACCCAAGGACTCCAAGCTGGGCAAGTGAAGTGGAGACAGGGAGTTACTGGGACTCAGGTGCTGATTAGGGAGGCCATCAAGCCCTGGGATCCAGGGGCTTCAGGGGAGATTTCTTCTACTTCCCCTTGTTCCCAGCCCTGCCTCATAAGGAGGCCCCCTTTGGGCTGGCAGTGAACTCGTGAAAGGAAAAGGCTAGTCTGGGGGTAGCAGGGATGGGCAAACAGGAAGAAACTGTTTTCCAGTCCTCTCAATAACTGCAGGTAGCCCAAAGGATTAAGGTGGGGTGTGGCGGATTCAAAAAGGAAACAGACTCAGTCTTCAGAATGGGAAGGAAGAGGAGATGTTCTCTTGGCTTTCATCTGGGGCACATCAACCAAGTCTAATGACTTTTCTAGATTAAATAGTCCTGACAGCTAGGGCTGAGCTTTGCCAGAGGTGGCCACCGGCTGGGCCTCAGGAGGCCACCTGACCCCAGGAAAGTCCATCCAGAGGCCGCTGAGCTAGGGAGACTGGTTGCTAATATGCTGCTCTAGGCAAGTATTTGGATGGGTCATGGTGGAGAGAGAGAGTTTAGAGTAAGGACAGAACTAACAAATAGAAAGAAGCAAGAAGGAAGATTTACTGTGAAGCTAAAACTGAAGCTTTGGGTCCCTCACCAGCACAGAACCCCCCTTCAAGTCAGGGGGGCCTAAGCAATTCAAAATTCTATGTTCTTTTTCTTAAAGAGGATTCCCCAAATAAATAAAAAACTCAGGTCCTGCAAAACCTAGATTCACCATGGAGACAGACTATGGGAGCCCAGGGAGGGATCAGAGAAACCTGTCCCGCAGGCCCCCTCTTATCCTGAAGTGCTTTCCAGCTCTTGGCCCCTATCCTGTTATCACAGAGGGAGTTCTTCTGGGGTCACCTCAGTGAGTCTCAGCTCCGGTGACTAAGTAGCCTGAGCCAGGACCAGACTGACCTCTGCTCTCAGTGGGAAGCTCTGGGCTTCTTCCATCAGGTGACACCAAGTCAGGACCCAGGGTCTGAGAGGCCGTTCATCCAGGGAGTGGTTTCCACAGTGGCTAAGTACCTGTGCTGTTCTGGAGGGAGCTGTCCCCTGGGGCCCCGGCTCCAGGGCCTTGAGTCTTGCGCAGCCCAGGCTGACCCAGGTCCAACTCACCTCGATTCCAGGGGTTAAAGAGCAGTGTGAACTGGCCTAGGCATTGTTTCCTGCCCGAGATCTGCAGCAGGAGTGAGTAGTGGCCAATGATAGCATCTGCAGGTGTGGTCACAGAGATTGTCCAGGACTGGTCATCTCTCTCCTCCACCATTGCACTCCACCACTTCCGGTCCCCCAGACTGGAAACCGAGAACGTGACTTGGGTCCCACTGGCCATGGAAGGTTGCTTTCCTGCAGTCACACAGAGATGAATTGGTAATTTGGACCCCTTGGCCACAACTCAGAGTAACAAAAGGAAGTATCACAAAACTGAAGTAAGTGAAAATTAGATTTGGAGGAGAATGAAAGCCACTCATCAAGGAATGGGGGTCAGAAAAGGGTGAGGGGAGAGCACAGGTCCTTAGCGCCCATGGACATCTAGAAAAGGTTCATAATGTATAATATGGGCCTCGTCATATCTCCTTCACTGGACCGATGTGAGGTCTTAATGAGATATTGCAAGTAAAGCCCTTGGCTCAAAATCTGACATGTAGTACAGATTCAGCAAGTAGTAGAAATTAAATGTTATATTTAGCCTAGATTAAATCCCATTCAGGCTTTTCTACAAAACTGATATTATATATGTTAACAGAAAAACTCCTTAGTGATAATGCAGCCAAGCAACTTCTGAATTATGATAAATGCTACTTACTATGCATATTATCAGGCTTCCCTGGTAGCTCAGCTGGTTAAGAATCTGCCTGCAATGCAGGAGACTCCTATTTGATTCCTGGGTCGAGAAGATCCACTGGAGAAGGGATAGGCTAGCCACTCCAGTATTCTTGGGTGGCTCAGATGGTAAAGAATCCACTTGCAATATGGGAGACCTGGTTTTGATTCCTGGGTTGGGAAGATGCCCTGGAGAAGGGAATGGCTAGAAGGGATAGGCTAGCCACTCCAGTATTCTGGCCTGGAGAATTCCATGGACAGAGGAGCCTGGCAGGCTATAGTCTATAGGGTCACAGAGAGTTGGACACGAATGAGTGACTTTCACTTTCATTTCCTTGCATATTATCTCATCCTCACAGGATTTCTTGAGGCCCAGGTGCAGTGTGAGCCAGTTGCCCCTTGGTTCTCTGAGGTGAGGCTGGAGAAAGAACCCCCTAGTCCTACTGCCAATGGAGTTGAGGTCAGTCCCACTCACCAGTTTGTGCAACGAAGGCTACCTTCTTCAGGGCACGCAGAAATGTGTGGACTGGAGCCTGAAAGTGCAAGCTGATGGTGAAGGGCTGCCCCCGCCTCACAATGAGCCGCTGGGAGCTGATGTCATTGGTGTGGTGCTCTGCATTGTTTCTCGCTGCCTGGAAGTCGCAGCTCTTGATCCCCAGGCCTGCTGTGGAGAGAAAGAAATCCTGGAGACTAGGTAAATGTGACAACGTCAGTAAAAGCGGAGACCCTGAAGTCAGAGATGCAGGGTTCAAATCCTTGGCTCAACTTACTAGCTGTGCTGTCTCAAGCAAGTAGCTTAACCACTCATCCTCAGTTCCCTCTTCCTCAGAATAACCACCCTCCTTGCAGGGTTATGAAAAACAAATGAGGTAATGTACATAATAGTCTCAGCCCCATGTCAGACACATAGTATAAGTCCCTGTTACTACTATTAATAAGAACAATGCTTGTTCTCATTGTTGACCTCCTTTTCTGGTCCCAATTTAAAAGCAATGAATAAAATCCAGAATTTTGCTCACCCCTACTCATTTTTGTCTAAGAATACAATGATCATTTTTAGAGCTAACTTTGAAGTCACTGATTGAGTCCAATTCTTTTGTTTTACAAGTGAGAAGAGTGAGGCGCAGAGAGCAGCTCACTCGAGATTGCGTGTGGCTTTCACCTAAAGGCTCATTAAACCCAGAGTACCATGCAGCCCAGAAAAACCCTACAAGGAGGGGGCCTGTGAGTATTAAGACATTCTCCCAGGCAATTCTCACTTTATAACAAGAATTTGTAAACATGCTAACAGAGGCTAAGCCTTCTGTATCCTCTGCTTCTGCCTGTTTCCCTGCTTGGTGTCTGCCTCTGTCCCTTTTAGTTGGATTCCCTGACTGTGCTGTGCTCTGCTGTACTAAGTCGCTCAGTCATGTCTGACTCTTTGTGACCCTGTGGACTGGGGTCCATGGGGATTCTCTAGGCAAGAATAAAATAGTGGGTTGGTATGCTCTCCTCCAGGGGATCTTCCCAACCCAGGGATCTAACCCAGGTCTCCGGCATTTAGGTGGATTATTTACCATCTGAGCTGCCAGGGAAGCCCTTGCATACTGGAGTGGGTAGTCTATCCCTTCTCCAGGGGGAGCTTCTGACCCAGGAATTGAACCCGGGTCTCCTGCATTGTAGTTGGATTCTTTATCAGCTGAGCTACCAGGGAAACCCTGGTTTCCTGACTCCTGCCTCCCTTCTCTCCTACTTAGCTTTGAGGCTATGACACCCTCATGCTTTCCTGGGTTGTCTATCAGATGGACCACAACCCAGTAAAAATAGTCATGTTAGGATGATGCTGGGATAAGAGTATAAATCTATTTAACCACCATCACCACCTTACCACCGTCATCACAACTATGACCAATTTACCGCCAACAACCCAGTCGATTGTCACTCCATAGCCACACCCCCAGCACCACACCACCACTGCACCCATCACCACTTCCCACCATAACCCACCTCTATCATCTCCTCTGCTGCCAGCACCAACTATTACCTTTCCCACCAGAGTCACACAAACACTACCTCCCCTACCACCAGCACCAGCGACCAGCTCTCACACTAGCTCCTCCATCATCAGCACTATCCATTTACTATTCCCCCAACATAGCCCTACAACCACCACCTCCACCACTATTAGCATCCCCTAACACCTGCAACCATCGTTGCTCATCATCACCTCTGCTACCATCCTGCTTATTTTAATGAAAGCATAATGATAGAGAAGCTACTGAGAGCCCAGTAAGTCCTGTGGAGAGCTGGCTTGGCTCACCTTGTCCCATGGCTGCAGGCTGCTCTTATCCACTTGGCTACTGGAAATGCTGTCTTGAACTGTTGCTCTGAGCTCCCTCTCTGAATCTGTCTTCCAGACAGAAAATGATGATGGGCGCTTTTGTTGGCTTAAGAATCTGTAAAGAGTGGCATTTCCTTCTACTCCACCTGTGTGCTTTCCCACATGTTTGTCTTTCCTGCTCCCTCCCCTCTGGTATCTCTTGGACCAGCTGCAGGAGTTCCCCGTTCTTGTTTATCTCTTGTACCAGGAGGCCCAGACAGGGGTATATCTGGCAGGCTTGAGTGGGAAGTGAATTGTGGGGGGAATCTGCCAGTTGGAGAAGCCCAGATACATGTCTAAGCCTCTAGCTTCTGGGGCCTCAAGAGACCCTCAGAGATATTACCTCGATGACACTGGAAGACTCTGGAAGGAGGTCCATATCCAACTTCAGATTCAGGCCCTAAACATGTCTTGGACTTTAAGTTGTTAGATGTTCATGGACCTTTCTGATAATAAAGATAGAGAGTGTGTGTGTCTGGGATTCATACGTGTGAAAGAATTTGTTGGTGAAAAATAAATGTCCAAAGAGCAGAAGCAAGAACTGTGGCTCTTTCAAGCCGGCTGGGTCTGGCACACTCGATCAGAGAAGGTTTGGCACTCTGTTGTTCTTCCTATTACTATTTGTTTTGTCAACACAGGAGAGGATCTCCTACTTGGTTCTCTTTGGCCTTCCAGGTTTTATCTGGGCTTCTGAGACTGTGTCTCTAGAAGCTCTCTCAGACACAGCTGGACTGGCCTGCACATATATGGCATGTCTATAGAAGGATATAGAAGAAACTACAAGGACTGTTGTTTGCCTATTGGGAGGGGAGCTTAGAAATGGATATAGGAATGTGATTTTTCTGCTGTTTACTGGTTTATACCTTTCAAACTTTGAACCATTACCCATGAAGAATCTCATTATGCAAAAAAGGAAGCTATTGCTTCTCACTCTTACCAAAAAAGATTCTTCATGAGAAATGAAAAGGGAGTTTTTCTTATTATTTGAAGATGATATAATTTTTACCTGAAAAATGTGAATCTACTGAAAAATGATTATAGGAGACAAGACGATTTAGTGAGATTATCTTAAGTTTAATGCATTCCCAGTAAAAGTACTAGCAAATTTTTCCTCTGAAACTGAAAAACTGATTCTAATATTCAAAAGTAAATTTCTAAAAGATCTAAAATATGATCTAAAAAAATCTAAAGTTGAATGATCTAAAAAAAAATCTCTCATTAGAAATGTAGTATGGCCAGGCTTCCTAGATATTAAAATATATTATGACAGTACTGTAATTTAAAAAGTAGGTAGACCAAAATGTATGTATTAAATATGTACTAAATGTGGCAATTAAGTAGGAAAGATAAGAATTCATTAGTAAATGGTTTGGGGATAATTAACTTCCCAAAATAAAGTTTGTTTGTGACTTTGCACAATACACTTCAATAAATTCCAGATGGATCAAAACTCTAAATGTAAAAAATTAAATCCTAAAAGTACTAGAAGATGAGAAACTTATTTTTGAGTCAGCATGGAGAGGGCCTTTAAAGATATTACACAAACTCCAGAAGCCATAAAGAAAAGATTGATAAATTTGATTCTATAACAGTTTTTACATGGGAAAACTTATAAACGAAGTTAAAAGATATACAACAAGTTGGGGAAAATCTTTGAAACTCATATCACAAAGGGTTACTTTCCTTGATGTAAAAGGTTCTCACAAACTAAACAATAAAAGGACAACAAATCAATAGAAAAATAGATGAAGGGTATAATGGGTAATTCACAGAAAAGGAAGTTCAAATGTCTCTTAAAAGTGAAAATATGTCCAGCCTCATTTAATACAAATACAAAATAAAACTGCCCTGGGATATATATTTTTTTCACCTATCAAATTGGCAAAGATAAAATAGTTTCACAACTCTCCGAGTTAGTGACAGTTTGGGGAAATAGTTGCTCTCTCAGTGTGCTGGTAGGAGTGTAAATTGGTGCATCTTTATAGAGGGCAATTAAGTAGTATCTACCAACACTTTACATGCTTATACTTTTGAATTAGCCATTCTACTTCTAGATATTTTATCATGCAAATAACCAAATGTATAAAATGAAATTTGGAGAAGTATATCCATTGCACTGGAAGTTACAACAGCAAAATTTTGGAAACTACCTAAATGTTTACAGATAAGGCACTGGATAGATAGATTATGGGATATGAATTTAATAGAATACTATACAAGCATGAAAAAGAATGAAGCAGCTCTGTATAAACTGATATGGAACAATCTCCAAGCTACACTGTTAAGTGAAATAAGCAAGGTATAGAACAGTGTGAACAGTAGGCTACCTTTCTAGAAAAGGGTGTGTGTATGTGTGTGTGTGTGTGTGTGTGTGGCAAATAGATATGACTTTGCTTGTATTTACATAGAATATTTCTGAAAAGTTATTGCTTCTAATAACTATAAAGTTATTGATTTTATAGGAAAATTCAATGCCTGGGAGTAAGGAGGGCTTTTTTCTTTATACTCTTTAGTTTCTTTGTACCACAGAAATATTATATGTTAATAATTCAAAAAAAATAACAAAAACTTACAACAGTAAGACAAGCAGATGGGAAGACCTTTCACCACTGTGAGCCCACTGCCTGGGAGGGCAACAGTACAGTCATGGGCGGGCTCCATTTTTGGGATTCCACTTTTGACACTAGCAAAAAGAATCTTCTCTTTCATCAATCAATTCCCATGGAGTTTCACAAATACCCCTCTCTGGCAGTGTTTCAGTTGGGCCACTTAAAAAATATTTTTAAAATTTATTTGCACTGGGTCTTAGTCATGGCGTGTGGGATTTTTGATCTTCCTTGCAGCATGTAGGATTTTTTTTTTTTCTTAAAGTTGTGGCATGTGGGATCTAGTTCCCAGGCCAGGGATCAAACACAGGCCTCTGGGATTAGGAACTCAGAGTTTTAGCCACTGGACCACCATGTGGAGGTGGGCCACTTTTGGAGGAGCTTGTGGTGAGATGGATACTGTTGTATTTTGGTGGAACTGGGAAAAGGAGAGTGGGAAATGTGAGGATGGAGGGAGGGAGGAGGGATCATAAAGGTCCCTCCTGCTTCCTCCTGCACCCACACCTTTCAATGCCCCATCTTCTGGCAGAAAAACAAACCTTCTGCTGGTGTGTACCCAAGAAGGTTTCACTAATTCATATGTGACACATTTATTTATTGAGCACTATTGTGATTCCAGAACTGTCTTAGGCACTGGTAATACAGTAATAAATTAGCTGGGCGTGTTCTTGCTACCAAGGAGCTTATATTCCAGCAGGGGCAAACACCACTGCACCAGTATTAAGTGCATACACCACTAATTATTTATTTGCTGTTGTGACAAGTGCTATAAAGGAGAAGTTTTGAGTTCTAGGACCTGGATTTGGAGGTCAGGGAAAGCTTCCTGAGAAAGTGATACTTAAGTTCCAAAACTGGAAGGATAAATAGGAGTGAGCTAGGCAATTGGACAAGGGGAGGGGTGGGAGGAGGGAGAACAGCATGTGCAAAGGCCCTAAGGCAGTGAGCAATTAAAGGAATGCCATGACACTGGAGCACAGATTATAATGGGAAAAAGTAAGGGAAGGGCTTCTCTTGCAGAATTGAGTTAAGGATTTTTAATTTTATCCTTAGATCACTGGAGAGCTACTGAATGGCATAACAATCAGATTTGCATTTTAAAAATTCCACATTGGCTCAATAGAGAGGATAAATTATTTGGGGCGGGGAGTGGGCAAAGGTGGAAGAGAGAGGACCAATAAGGAACAACTGTGACGATTCAAGGGAGAGGTGATGGTGGCCTGATCAGGGGAGTGTTGGTGAGGATAGAGGTGGACAGATTTGACAGAAGTGTAGGAGGTTAAATTGGAAAGATATGCTAATAGACAGGATATGGAAGGCAAAGAAGAAAAGATATTAAATATGAACCAGGTTCAAATAAATTATACTGGTTCATTGCTTACAAAGCACTTTCACAAATATCACCTCATATGATGTGAACCTCAGTCTTGTAAACTCAGAAAAGAAAGTGAAGTCTCTCAGTTGTGTCCAACTTTGTTGTCCTTTGTTGGCAAAGTAATATCTCTGCTTTTGAATATATTATCTAGGTTGGTCATAACTTTTTTTCCAAGGAGTAAGTGTCTTTTAATTTCATGGCTGCAATCACAATCTGCAGTGATTTTGGAGCCCCCAAAATAAAAGTCTGATACTGTTTCCACTGTTTCCCCATCTATTTCCCATGAAGAGCATATTAAAACAGTGTAAAAGATGAAAGATGGTTAGAGATGGAGACAAAACAAAGATGAGGCTAAAAATGCACATCAAACCTACCTGTCCACACACTAGAACTTCATCTCTAAGCCTCCCAGGATCTGAGGCTTTCCCAGGGTCTCACAGTTTATGATAAAGACGGAATTTCACTAGGGTTTTCCAGCTCAGATCCTATACATGTGAGTTCATATTAGTCTGCAATCCAAACCACCACTTCTCGAGAAGGAGGGTCCCTGTATTCAATCTTAAAAAAAAAAAAAAAACTCTCAAGGATTTTAACTTCTAAATATAGCAGAATAGCTTGATACCATTGTCCCTGTTGAAAATAACTAGAAATATGAATAAACTATCTCAAATTTCTGTGTGAGGTATCAAAGGCAGCAAAGATTTGAGAGACCTTGGGGAGAAGAGAAGCAGAGAGAGGTAAGCCTGACAGAATACCACTTTTCCTTTTGGGACATGTGCTGATGCACAATTGGCAGACGACAGCCTGAGATCTGTTAAGCTCTCTGGCAGTCTTACAGGGCTGAAGGATACAAACTAGAGTTCCAGGGCCATCAAGGATGAAGGACCCCAATGAACACTCTAGGTTTTCAGTGGGGAACCCTGAATAGCTGTACCCCAGGAATAAAGGTAAAGACTTTACGAAGACTGAAGCCTGATTTTGATTGTTTTTAGGCTCTCATTCAAAGAAAATTTTTGTTTCTGCTGACATTGTATTAGGTGCTGTTATTATCATTATTTATCTAATAAAGTTTTAAATGATGGAGCAGCATAGATTGGTTTAAAGAATTTTTATTGTGATAGAAAACATATATCATAAAATTTATCATCTTAACCATTTTTAAATGTACAGTTCAGTAGTATTTAGTATACTTACATTGTGAAAGAGTATACATTGTTGTGAAAGAGTTCCCCAGAACATTTTCATCTTGCAAAACTGAAACTCTATACCCATTAAGCCCAACTCTTCTTTGCTCCCTTCCCTCAGCCTCTGGTGACAATCACTCTACTTTCTGTATCATTAATTTGACTAATTTAGATATTTTATCTTCACATAAGCGAAGTTATATTATATCCATCCTTTTATGACTGGCTTATTTCACATAGCATAATGCCCTCAAATTTCATCCATGTTGCAGTATGTGAGAGAATCTTTCCTTTCTAAAGGCTGCGTAGCATTCCATTGTATCTATGTACTCCATTTTGATTATTCACTCATCTGTATAGACACTTAGGTCCACTCCACCTCTTCGCTATTGTAAATAGTGCTATGAACGTAAGTGTGCAAAAATCCCTTCAAAACCTTGCTTTTAATTCTTTTGGATATATACCCAGAGGTGGGATCATATGGTAGTTCTATTTTAATTTTTTAGTGGACTACCAGACTGTGTTCTGAAATGATTGCATTTTACAATCCCTCCAACAATGCAGGTATTCTAACTTCTCCACATTCCCATCAAGACTATTTTCTGTTTTCTGGGTTAGCCATCCTAATAGGTGTGAGGTAACAGTTTCTCTTTTCTTTCTTCTTCTGCTTTTTTTTTTTTTCTTTTATTTGCTGAGCCAGGGGTCATGTGGGATCTTAGTTCCCTAACCAGGGATCAAACCTTGCCCCCTGCAGAGGAAGCCTGGAGTCTTAACCATGGGACTGTTATTTTTCTGGTTCTGACCATACAGAAGTTCACTCTCATGAGGAAACGATTCCTGGTTTGTGATCCCTGTATGTGTAGGGCTGCCTCAGAACACTGCACTCTGCTTTCTTTCAGGATGAGGGATAAAGAAAACTTCTAAGTTAAAGAAGATAGTCATGGATAAGCCATTTTATTAAAATTAGAAAGGCTTATTTCCTCCCCATCCTGGCAGCTCCATGTCCCCCTCTGGCTGTTTCAGGGCTTTGCTCTGCATCAGGGTCCCAGATCTGGCTGGGTGCCTCTCAGGGACCCTGAGGCTCAAGACCCTCCTTCTTGCTGACCAGGTGGCGGGCTGAGGTGGACACCTCCAGGCTCCCCCTCTCCACTGCCCTGAGTTTAAGCCATTGTTGTCATAGGGTTTCTTTCATGTGTGGCTGACTGGTCAATTTCTCGTCGTAGAGTTGAAATGTTCACAGGACAGACAGATATAGCATGTTTGCAACCCTGAATTGACCCTAGGGCTGAGGGCCTTGGGTACAGGGACAGAGGAGTAATAGGGGCTGGTGGGTCTTTGTGAGGGGGGACAGTTGAAGGCAGCCATCCATGTTGGTGGGGGTTGGGGTGGGGAGACTTTCACCAGAAGGAGGGGAAGAATCCGTTTTAACAGAAGCCCACTTCCCTGATTGCCAGGCTGTGGGCCTTCCCTTTTCTCAGTGGCAGTTTCTGGGGTCAGACCCTGTGAGAAGGACAGAAGGGGGTGCTGTCGGGCATGGTCAGCAGCCCCAGAGGTGGGTGCTGTGACATCCTCATTTTGGAGAAGAGGATCCTAAGGCCTAGGGAGTTTCAGCTAGAAAATGGTGGAGACTCTCCAGATCGATCCCTAGATGCACCTGTTGGGGGATCCAAATGCCGAAGGTTGAGGGCTGGAACCAAGCCGGCCTGTCCCCCTCAGTTTCCCCATAAGTCATTTCCTATGGACCGACACCCGGGTCCTAGCAATGCTGCAGGAATCCAGCCAGCAGGCCAGCACGTGGCTGATGGGGGGCTCGCATTCTGGCAGGATTTCCAGCAGACCTCCTAGTGTCACTGAAAGCCCTCCTAGGGAAGGCCTGGTGCCCAGTGGGCAGTTTAATGCAGAAAAAAGAGCATGTTTGAGGCAGCTAAACTTCCAAAATCCGAGGTGGAACTGGGTGGGGGGAGGCGGTGGTGCTCAGGCCTGCCACCAAAAGGTCTCTGGCATCAGCTGGCCTGGCCAGTCTTGCGAGAGCAGAGCCCGGACCTCAGTCCCAGTGCCATCTTGTCTCAACAACTCAAGGCCGCCCAGTCTGCTTCGGGCCCTGGACACGGCAAGTCAGTGTCCCCTACCCACCCTGGCCGTGCCCAGAGCTGGAATCCTGACTGAGGGGATGGGCCCCCGTCAAAGGGCTGAGAACAAGAGTATGTGTGAGTCTCCCTGGTAGGGGGTGGATCCCAGCCCCCAAAACCGAGTGGCCCTTCCAGAAGCATCAAGGGCGCAGGGGACCAGGAGTGACTCGCACGGCCCATGCTGGGATGCCGCCCTCTAAGCCTCAAGCCTTGGGTTTGAGACTGGAGGATTGGATCCCCAAGCATGAACTGCAGCTGAACTATGATTCAGCCCAAGCTTCAGCACTGGCTTCCAGGAATAGTTCCAGAATAATCCATGTGAAACCAGGCACACATTCATTCTACTGAAGCTGGTTTCCCCAGCCTGGGCATGAGGGTTCGGGGACTATGCCCAGTGAGGTAATGTTTCAGCGTGGTTGTGTTTTTTTACATTGTTTGTAGGATTTTATTATTTTTTTATCCTATTTTTAAATTGAAGTATAGTTGATTCACAGTGTCATGATAGTTTCTGGTGTATAGCAAAGTGGCTGAGTTATATATGCTTTTCTTGTGAGGAATACTATTGGTAAGAAGCAGATATTGAGTTGTTGAAGTCCTTGTTGCTTCTGTAATGCATTACTGGGCTACTTCACATTACTGGGCTATTTTGAATGAACAATAATGAGATAGATCAAGACAGTTATGTGGTATTCTCAGCCATTTTACCATGAAATGTCTGTGGACACACAGTCAACCCTATATGTAGTGTAGCAATTGGTTGTGAATATGGAACTTCAAAATGACCCAAGTCAGTTATGAACACAATCAACACGAAGTCCAATATATAAAATTTCAACTTTACATATTGCTTCAAATATTAACTTGACAAAAATATTTACCACAAGGTATGTTAAGTATTGTGTTCCTGATTCATTTAAAATGATTAAAATAGAAGATGTTTTTGGAATGCACAATAAAAACTGTTTTCAAACAGTAGTGTTTATGTTTGTTAAAGACTACACAGCATTACAGGGTGCATAATCCCTTATGTGGCAAAAAGTATCAATACAGTAAGAAAGAAAAAATAAAGACTTTGTTAATTATAATGACAAATACATTTTACTCCCTGGTGTTGCTTTTATATTTTTTGCTTTTGGATCTTGATTATTTTGAATCTGAACTTTCAATATTTGTGTGTGTAGAAGTAATCTCATAAATCATTCTTGGGAGTTTGTTTCTATTACTAAACTCTTGTATAGAATTCTAATTATAAAAAAACTAAATATAATAAAACCAATCAAATCAAATCAAATCAAATAATAACAGTAACAACAACAACAAAGACACAAACAAACCTCTCATGCCCCTCAAATGGGATAACTGAACATAATTTAAAAACCCTTTGGAGATGTTACCTATTAAATCAGGGTAAGGGATGATTCAGAGTTGTTCTTTTTTTGTGACACTGTGTGGATATGAATGGTCCTAAATAGGAGCTTTAATTTTGTTTCAGATATGCAGTCTGTTATTATGGGGAAGAAAGCAAGAGAGTGAGAAGAAAAAAGGGAGCATCAGGACAAGATATCAAAGAACAGTTATTGTCCATTTGCCAGGAGCCAAGATAAGAGAATCTCTGATGTTCTACCACTATCAATATTTTTGTGGTGGTATGACAGGCACAGATTGCACACACATTAGAGATGTTCAACAACTTTTTAAGTAAAATGTAATATTCATCAAAGTGATCTTTCAAATAGCTTAATGTCTTTCCATCACCTTCTTGGGTATAGGAGTTTGGGCAAAACTGAGTTGCTGGGGAAGCTTGTTTCTTTTCACATCTACACTGATTTTCCCAGTAACTAAACTCATGTAACTAGGAGGATTGTCTTAAGACAACCCTAATTTGGTTTCTTTGGTTACCTTGTATTTATATTTTACAGATAGAGTAAACATGAAAAGGTTTCCTGATTTTGATCCTGAATTTTGAGTATTATATCTAGCTATTTGTTAGGTTCAGATATGGAAATCAGATTTGCAGTGGGAGAACAGGCAAAAGTAGAGTATTGGCCCTGTTCTGGACAGTTATTACCACTGATTTGGATGGCTATGGAAGATGATAACTAGTGGTTAGCAGAGACCTGTGACCAGAGCGGATATTAACGAGGCCTTTGTAATATTATGTAGAATTAGAGGTGAGGTCAAAGGGATCGAGAGGATGTATATTTTTTAATTTTTATTTTTTAAGGACTTTGTCTGTTTTGAACAAGCTCTGAATATCTTGAGGCAGTAGAGAAGCAGTCTTGTAGATGGAAAGATCAGATGGCCTGTGACTGAGTCTTGGCTTTGTTTTTACATTTCTGAGACTCCATTTCTTATTTGAAAAATAAAGATGAATAATATTGTCTATGGTACCAGAATGTAGTCTGAATTAAATGTTATGATGTATATGTGAGTGCTTTTGTAAAATTACTAAGAGCTATGAAAATGACATGTAATAGTATTTCCACCCAGCCTCTCCTCTCTCATGCATTTCTTTCTCCTATTTATGTCAGTTCTAGATAGTGTAATGACCGTATTTGGGGATAAAAAAGTGAGCCTAAAATGAAATCGATTTATCCTTCTCTGTGGGAAGTTCTGCATGCTTCCCTTAGTGTTTCCATTTCCTTCAGATTTAGAGTTTGTGTAGATGAAAAATGCGTGGATGAGAAAATGGATTTTTTTATGAAGATGCTGTTTGACTAACTTTATACATACAGACTGAAAATGTAGCAAATGATCAATTTTATGAATTTGTTGTTTAAGCATATATGCATATAACATATATAATATATATCATCTAAAAGAGGAGAGAAAGACAAAAGGTAAAGTAATGAGCAGGAATGGCAGTGAAGGCATCTGCTCTACCTGTTCCTGGATTAATATTCAGGGCAGTTTGGCACCAGCGGGTTGGCGTTTTTAGGGTGTGTGAGCAAGAAACAGCAGAACAGGAATGAACAAGGAAGCCGTTTCACATATACATTGATTGGTCAGTGTTCCTTGTCAGCTATCCTATTGGGCATGTGACTGCCAGCCTTTTATCTAGTGCTTGCAGACAGCTTATCATAATTTGCAGCTTTTTGCTTTAAGGTATCTTCCCCCACATCCCTAAGCTGCATGTGTTCCACCAGATAAAACCTCCTTAACAAACTTCATGATGGACAGATCCAGTATTGCCCATGTTAACAAGAAATACCATTTTATACTTACATATTCTGTACATAGGGGCTTCCCTGGTGGCTCAGTGGTAAACAATCCACCTGCCAATGTAGGGGACATGGATTTGATCCCTGTGTCGGAAAAAGCCTGTGGAGAAGGAAATGGAAACCCCTCCAGTATTCTTACCTGGGAAATCCCACAGACAGAGGAGCCTGGTGGGTTACAATTCATGGGGTTACAAAGAGTTGGACAGGAGTTAGTGACTAAACAACAAGTTCTGTTGTTTATAACAGATATAAACAACAGATATATAACTTCTACATTTACATATTTTGTACATAGACACACATAAAGTCTTCAACACTCAGAGACATATACCTTTATTTACAGACCTGGGAAAATGACAACCGTTACATTAGGAAATGGTGAGGGAGAGTGGACCCAACATATAATTCTGGAGTTCTCTCCAGACCCTTCTATGAGACTAGGCTATTTGAACTGTCATATTAATAATGGACCATGTTCTGATATTATAAAGAGGTGTGGAAGACCAGATGATCTCCTCTACTTGTGTGCTGCAATTTTTATCACTGTGGCTAGGTGTCAAATGGTGGACTTTCTTTGCTCATCCCGTTCCCTGTTGTAGATTAGATAGTGAAAGTGAAAGTTGCTCAACTGTGTCTGACTCTTTGCGACCCCATGGATTATAAAGTCCATGGAATTTTCTAGGCCAGAATACTGGAGTGGGTAGCCTTTCCCTTCTCCAGGGGATCTTCCTAACCCAGGAATTGAACCCAGGTCTCCTGCATTGTAGGCGGACTCTTTACCAGCTGAGTCACAAGGGAAGCCCAAGAATACTGGGGTGGGTATCCTATCCCTTCTCCAGTGGATCTTCCTGACCCAGGAATCGAACCAGGGGCTCCTGCATTGCAGGTGGATTCTTTATTAAGTGAGAGTATTTTTCAAATAGTTTGACTTGTGATTCATAGAAAGAATTTTGTATCATGACCCAATACATGTAAGCCTAAATACAAATACATAATGTAATTTTATTTATTAAAAATTTTTTTATTTATTTATTTTTTGCTGCACTGAGGTTTCCTTGCTGCACATGAGTTTTCCCTAGTTGCATTGAGCAAGGACTACTTTCTAGTCGTAGTGTGCAGGCTTCTCATTTGTGGTGGCTTCTCTTGTTGCAGGGCATGGGCTTTAGGGTGTGCAGGGTTCAATAGTTGAGGCACACAGGCTTAGTTGGCACACCAGGTTAGTTGACACATGGACTTAGTTGCCCCATGGCATGTGGCTGCTGCTGCTATGTCGCTTCAGTCGTGTCCGACTCTGTGCGACCCCATAGACGGCAGCCCACCAGGCTCCCCTGTCCTTGGGATTCTATAGGCAAGAATACTGGAGTGGGTTGCCATTTCCTTCTCCAATGCATGAAAATGGAAAGTGAAAGTGAAGTTGCTCAGTCATGTCTGACTCCCAGCGACCCCATGGACTGCAGCCTACCAGGCTCCTCCATCCATGGGATTTTCCAGGCAAGAGTACTGGAGTGGGTTGCCATTGCCTTCTCCCATGGCATGTGGAATCTTCCCCAAATCAGGAAATGGAGGGAACCAGCCTGCATGGGCAGGCAGACTGTAAATCACTGGACCCCTGGGGAAGTTCTATAACATAACTTTAAAAATGATTTTCATGATCCACTCAATAGTTGCAAAGCAGTTTAAAAAACCTTTATTAATTGACAACTGGTGAGCTGAGAACTTGGGGCTCATTTTCTTATGATCAGTTGTTTTCCACTGAAAACAAGACAAAGGTCAGAATGGCAAAGACTGATTTCCTTCTTTATCTATACATTTAAGATTTCTGAGACTTCCTGTGGGATCAAGGAGTCTCATTGGTCTCATCATAGCCCATTTGAAGATAAAAGAATAAGATAAAGCAATTGAGCCAGATAGGTTTATAAACCTCTTGGAGAAAAGGCAGTAAGCTTTCTTTCCTGACAGAACTCCCTCTTCTCCTCCTCCTCCCTTTCCATGTTACACGGATGTTGGTGTTATATTGAAAGAAGGGGTCATTTTCTCTTTATAAGGGAAAAACTTTATAAAGTTATTCTAATGTAGGGAGTTAAAAGTTCTTCATGAAAGCTTCTTTCTGTGTCTGTGTTAGACTATTTGATCTCCATGTTATGAAGTATGCTATGTTGCCAATAAAATCTCAGATTTTGCCAGATTCCATTCAGTTCAGTCACTCAGTCATGTGTGACTCTTTGCGACCCCATGGACTGCAGCATGCTAGACTTCCCTGTCCATCACCAAGTCTTGGAACTTACTCAAACTTGTGTCCATCGAACTGGTGATGCCATCCAACTATATCGTCCTCTGTCATCCCCTTCTCCTCATCCTGCCTTCAATCTTTCCCAGCATCAGGGTCTTTTCAAATGAGTCAGTTCTATGCATCAGGTGGCCAAAGTATTGGAGTTTCAGCTTCGGCATCAGTCCTTCCAATGAATATTCAGGACTGATTTCCTTTAGGATTGACTGGTTGGATCTCCTTGCAGTCCAAGAGACTCTCAAGAGGCTTCTCCAACACCACAGTTCAAAAGCATCAGTTCTTCTGGGCTTAGCTTTCTTTATAGTCCAACTCTCTCTAGACATCTGAAGTTTTGTTACTTGACTAAGGTCAAGTCAGGTCATGGCAAATTCAGATACAGAATCAGTGTTTCAGCTCATTTAACTCCAGGATCCCTTTGATGATACTGTATTCCTTCATGTTGGTAAAATGCTGGACCAGGAGTGTAATATAATGCCTCAGAGAGTCATAGTCTGTGCCATTTTTACTCTGGGTGCTCCACTTCACCCCTAAATCAGGTCTCAAGTGTGAAGCAGACATCCTCTGGACATAATCTTATTTTTATACTCCAGAAGTTGCATTTGCATCACATTATCCTACAAAAACAAGCACTTAGAATGCAAAATAGCCATGAGATGATGATGGTTTTTTAAATAAATGAGCTGGCTTAATAGATAAGGCATATACTCCAACAGTATAGATGATACATCTTTTTAATCATTCTGCATTGTTTCAGCTGGCTGTGAGAGAACTGCCAAAGAAACTGGAGGAATTAGGTTTCATGAATCATTCATTAGATTCAGTTTAACAGTCTCATTATTTATAGTGCTTCAGGTTAGTCTGTGGTGCTGCCTATTTGCCTTAATAAGTATGGGAATAATGACTTGGCAGTGTATCTGTTTGCATTAGTGTGTGTTATTGTTTATTGAAATAAAGCCCAAGGGATTTTCAGAAATATGCCTCTTTAAAAATAGTCATTGCTGAAAAATATTGCATTTCATACTTTGGGGCCTAAAAACTTTTATTGTATGAAATATTTTATCCTTTATTGAATATGATTAATACAGAGCTGTATTCATATTTAGCGTATCATTGTTTATTGTTTGGCTAATGCATGGTGGGATTGTAGAAATCTTTCTAAGCCTGGTTTATCTTGGAATTTAAAAATGTATATAAAGAGGCAAACTAAACTAGTTAGATTGTAGTAGGTTTGTGTACCACAACTCTGCTATTTGAATTCCAATGACGGGTATTAATTTTAGGGAAAAAAGTTTACTTTGTAATTATAGCAATTATTTAGCAAATATTTACATAGCTATTACTTCTCAAATTATTTGTTAGATAAAGTTTATATATATATATTTTGTGTTCAAGGAGTAAAATGTATCTGATGGGCCAATTCTGAAGAATACAGTTTATTACATATATGCATGAAGAGAGGTAATTTTGGCACATATATATATATATATATATATATATTTTTTTTTTTTTTTTTACTCAGTGGTAGCTTTTTTGAGATAAGCTATCAAGTCCTCCCTCTCTCCCTTCTTCTTAATGCCAGCAAAGATCATCTTGGTTCCAGGGATGTACTTCTTGGGATTCTCCAAGTACTCCATCAGCGTCTCCTCTCCCCAGGTGATACGTTTGTTTTTGTTGGCATCTGTGTAAGAGAATCCAGCAGCCTGACCTGTCTTCCGTCCAAACAGACCATGGAGGTTTGGCCCAGTCTTGTGCTTCCTTCCCTTTTCCATGGTATGGCACTGGGCACACTTCTGAACAAAAATCTTCTTGCCCTTCTCAACATCACCCATTTTTAAATCGTTCTTTTTCTGCGCGCGACCGAGAAGTTCCCGCTCACAAGCCAAACGTCCCGCTTTCTGGCTTATATTTTAGATAGATCCTTTAGACTCTATTAATAATTGCATATTAAAAGAATAGAGAAGACTGGGAGAGAAGGAAAAGGTATTTATATGGAAGAGCAAGAAATATTAAATCATTAATAATGCTCAGAAGATATTTCTAATAATTTCTCTACTATCAGATTGATTGACCTTTTAAAAAAGCAACTTAAATATCCATATCTCTGTACAGTAACGGTTCGGGGATTCATCTGAAGTTCCTTAGCCACACAGTTTTCCCATCTCTTTCAGATGTAAAGCACCATGCTTCTCTTTAATCACACCTGCCATTTTTAATCATCAAGCTGTGATTAGACCATAGTACAGGCAACTTTATCTTAATCTGAAGTGTGATCCAAAGTTGCTTTGTGAGACTTTGCCAACAGGTACTTCTGCAGCTCACCTTATTTTGGAGAAAATTCACAGGTTAGTTACATGAAATAATTTGTGATCTTTGACATCAACTGGGCTCTCAATACTATTGAGAAATCCTTCTATATTTCCCTAGTCCCCTCATTCTTCTTCTCCACAGCAGCTACATAAAATTTCCTTATCCTTTTCAAACTTTAGACTTCTCTACCACCTTCATCACTCTTTCTTTTAAATATGTTTTAAGTTTTTTTTTTAGTTTTTTATTTTTTAAAATCTTTAATTCTTACATGCGTTCCCAAACATGAACCCCCCTCCCACCTCCTTCCCCATAACATCTCTCTAGGTCATCCCCATGCACCAGCCCCAAGCATGCTGTATCCTGCTTCAGACATAGACTGGCGATTCAATTCTTACATGATAGTATACATGTTAGAATGCCA
The DNA here is from genome assembly GCF_016772045.2 of Ovis aries. Taxonomy (NCBI): domain Eukaryota; kingdom Metazoa; phylum Chordata; class Mammalia; order Artiodactyla; family Bovidae; genus Ovis; species Ovis aries. Next base: position 36,686,176 of record NC_056060.1, read on the forward strand.
TTCTCCCAAATCATCCCACCCTCTCCCTCTCCCTCTGAGTCCAAAAGTCCGTTATACACATCTGTGTCTTTTTTTCCTGTCTTGCATACAGGGTCGTCATTGCCATCTTCCTAAATTCCATATATATGTGTTAGTATACTGTATTGGTGTTTTTCTTTCTGGCTTACTTCACTCTGTATAATCGGCTCCAGTTTCATCCATCTCATCAGAACTGATTCAAATGAATTCTTTTTAACGGCTGAGTAATACTCCATTGTGTATATGTACCACCGCTTTCTTATCCATTCATCTGCTGATGGACATCTAGGTTGTTTCCATGTCCTGGCTATTATAAACAGTGCTGCGATGAACATTGGGGTACATGTGTCTCTTTCCATTCTGGTTTCCTCGGTGTGTATGCCCAGAAGTGGGATTGCTGGGTCATAAGGTAGTTCTATTTGCAATTTTTTAAGGAATCTCCACACTGTTCTCCATAGTGGCTGTACTAGTTTGCATTCCCACCAGCAGTGTAGGAGGGTTCCCTTTTCTCCACACCCTCTCCAGCATTTATTGCTTGCAGATTTTTGGATCGCAGACATTCTGACTGGTGTGAAGTGGTACCTCATTGTGGTTTTGATTTGCATTTCTCTAATAATGAGTGATGTTGAGCATCTTTTCATGTGTTGGTTAGCCATCCGTATGTCTTCTTTGGAGAAATGTCTATTTAGTTCTTTGGCCCATTTTTTGATTGGGTCATTTATTTTTCTGGGATTGAGCTGCATAAGTTGCTTGTATACTTTTGAGATTAGTTGTTTGTCAGTTGCTTCATTTGCTATTATTTTCTCCCATTCCGAAGGCTGTCTTTTCACCTTGCTTATATTTTGTTGTGCAGAAGCTTTTAATTTTAATTAGATCCCATTTGTTTATTTTTGCTTTTATTTCCAGAATCCTGGGAGGTGGATCATAGAGGATCCTGCTGTGATTTATGTCTGAGAGTGTTTTGCCTATGTTCTCCTCTAGGAGTTTTATAGTTTCTGATCTTACATTTAGATCTTTAATCCATTTTGAGTTTATTTTTATGTGCGGTGTACCTTCATCACTCTTAACAGATAACCTCATTTTCTTCTTAACAGAGAAAACAGAACATCAGAGGCATGCTTTCTTATTCCCTGTCACTGACCAACAGCTTGATCTTATATAGCCATCCTTTTATTTCCTTCCTGTGACATGAAAGAGGCATCCTTTCTCCTATATGAAGCTGATCATTTCCTGAGGAAACACTTCTGCCTCTTCAGACATCTTGCATATCAATACTCTCCTCTTTTATATTTTAAGCCTCTCCTGTTTAATACTATAACCTTCTGTATTAGTTCTATATTAGTTTTCTATTGTTTACCAAAGTTTACCAGCTTAAAATAACATACATTTTTTAAGAACTTTATTTATTTTTTTAATATTTATTTTTTGTATCCATTCAGCCAGTCGGTGTCTTTTAGGGGGAGCATTTAATCCATTTACATTTAAAGTAATTATTAATATATATGTTCCTGTTGCCATTTTCTTAATTGTTTGGGGTTGATTTTGTAGGTCTTTTTTCTTCTCTTGTATTTCTTGACTATATAAGTCCCTTTAACATTTATTGTAAAGCTGGTTTGGTGGTACTGAATTCTGTTAACTTTTGCTTGTCTGAAAAGCTTTTTATTTCTCCATCAGTTTTGAACGAGATCCTTCCTGGGTAGAGTAATCTTGGTTGTAGATTTTTCCCTTTCAGTACTTTAAATATATCCTGCCATTCCCTTCTGGCCTGCACAGTTTCTGCTGAAAGATCAGCTGTTAAGTATACAGGGTTTCCCTTATATGTTACTTGTTGCTTCTCCCTTGCTGCTTTTAATATTCTTTCTTTGTATTTAGTCTTTGTTAGTTTCATTAGTATGTGTCTTGGCGTGTTTCTCCTTGGATTTACCCTGTATGGGACTCTTTGTGCCTCTTGGATTTGATTATTTCCTTTCCATGTTGGGGAAATTTTCAACTATAATCTCTTCACAAATTTTCTCATTCCCTTTCTTTTTCTCTTCTTCTTCTGGGACTGCTATAATTCAAATGTTGGTGCATTTGATATTGTCCCAGAGGTCTCTGAGACTATCCTCAGTTCTTTTCATTCTTTTTACTTTATTCTGCTCTTCAGAAGTTATTTCCACCATTTTTTCTTCCAACTCACTGACTTGTTCTGCTTTGGATATTCTGCTATTGATTCCTTCTAGAGTATTTTTAATTTCAGTAATATACATTTATTTTTAATTCTTCTAGGTCTTTGTTAATTGATTCTTGCATTTTCTTCATTTTGTTTTCAAGGTTTTTGATCATCTTTACTATCATTATTCTGAATTCTTTTTCAGGTAGTTTGCCTATTTCCTCTTCATTTATTTTGACTTTTGTGTTTCTAGTTTGTTCCTTCATTTGTGCAGTATTTCTCTGCCTTTTCATTACTTTTTTAAAACTTATTGTTTTTGAGGTCTCCTTTTCTCAGCCTTCAAAGAAAGTTGAATTCTTTCCTTGAAAAAGGTTGAATTTTTTCCTTGAAGCAGGTTGAATTCTTTCTTCCTTATGGTTTCTGCCTTCCTAAGGTTGGTCCAGTGTGAGCTTCCTATAGAGTGAGATTTGTGCTGTGTTTTTGTTTGTTTGTTTTTCCTCTGATGGTCAAGGCTGAGTGAGGTGGTAATCCTGTCTGCTGATGATTTGGTTTGTATTTTTGTTTTGTTTGTTGTTTAGATTAGGCGTCCTGCACAGGGTGCTACTAGTGTTTGGGTGATGCTGGGTCTTGTATTCAAGTGGTTTTCTTTGCGTGAGTTCTCACTATTTGATACTACCTAGGGTTAGTTCTCTGGTAGTCCAGGGTCTTGGAGTCAGTGCTCCCACTCCAAAGGCTCAGGGCTTGATCTATGTCTGAAGCAAGATCCTAGAGCAACTCATTACCATGTGCAGCAGACACAGCAGGACATGGCTTCTTTTTAAAAAATATTTATTTTTATTTACTTATTTGGCTGTACCTGGTCTTCATTGCAGCATGCAGGATCTTTTCAGTTGCAGCTTGTGAACTCTTAGTTGCAGCACGTGGGATCAGGTCCCCTGCATTGGGAGTGTGGAGTCTTAGTCACTGGACTACCAGGGAAATCCCACAACATACAGTGATTATCACATTGCTATTGTGGGTCAGGAATCTGGGAGTGGCTAAACTTTATGACTTCTGGCTCAGAATCTCTCATGTGATTGCAATCAAGATGTTGGCCTCAGGTGGCCTCATCTGAAAGTTTAATGGACTGGAAAATCTATTCTAAGATGGCTTACATACATGGCTATTGGCTGGAGGTGTCTGTTCTTTGCTAGTTGTAAGAAGGATGAGTGTTCCTTGCCACATGGACCTCTGCAAAGGGCTGCTTGAGAGTCCTCAAAACATGATATATGGCTTACTCCAGAGCTAGAGATTCAAGAGAGCAAGGCAAAGTCACCATGTTTTTTCTCATTTAGTTATAGGAGTTGCACACCATTATTTCCATACTCTTCAGGAAGCCATTACTTGCACAGGTCTGTACTATTCAGTGTGTGTGTGTAAGACATTACATGAATATCAGGAGGTGGGGATTATTTGATTGGCTACCATACCTTTCCATAAGCATTCAGACACACTTAATTTTCTCCCAATTTAAACAAACAAAGAACAAAAAACTAACCAAACAATCATATCCGATAAAATCTCTCTGTAATGTACAACTTCTGGTCTTGCCTTTTTTCTCCTGTTTTTCCTCTTTATATTTGAAACTCTTGAAAAACTTTTGTCTACATTTCCTGCTGCTGTTCCTTCACTTGAATTCACTTCTCATACTTTCATTCACTTCTCAGTCTCTTGCCAGATAGCATACTTTCATTTCATGAAACTACTCTTGTCAAGGTCCTGACTTCCTTGTTGCTGAATCCAATGGACACTTTTCAGTTCTTTTTGTTTTTACTTGACCTATCAGTAACAATTGACACTGTTGACCCACTGTCATACTCACTCCTTTCTGAAAAATCTCTCTTCCCCATTGCTCTGATACATCACTCTCATTTTTTCTCCAGTTTCTCTGTCTTGCTCCTTCTCTGTCTCCTTTAACCAATTGTTATCTTTTTTTTTTAAGATAATCCTCAAAGTTTTGTGATACATCTTTTCGCATTCTATACATTCTCTGGGTTGCTGTTCAGCACTGTCATAGCTTTAAGAATTACCTATATGTTGCTGACTCTCAAACCTTTATTTCTAGGCTACAATGCTCTTTTAACTCAGACCCAACAACAACATTATCTCTATTTGTTTATTCTATAGTTGTTGTTTAGTTGCTAAGTTGTGTCCCATTCTTCTGTGACCCTATGAACTGTAGCCTGCCGTGCTCCTCTGTCCATGGGATTCTCCAGGCAAGAATACTGGAGTGGGTTACCATTTCCTTCTCCAGGGGAGCTTCCTGACAGATATAGAACTCACATCTCCTGCATTGGCAGGCAGGTTTTTTACCACTGAGTCACCAGGGATGTCCCACTATACAGTTCAAGATCTTCCTTCCAACTTTCTAGCCCATTATGTTTCTAATCTCTGTGCATGGCACCATCATCTACCAGTTGGTGAATTTAGAAAGGTCAGCACCATTATCACCCCTTTCCCTCTCTCTTACCTCCATCATCTCTACAACTAGCAAATTATGATGATTCTATTTTTTTTTTTGCTGTGCCATGTAACTAAGCCCATGCACCAAAATTCCTGAGACCAAACTACAGAGCCCTTGAGCTGCAACTGCTGAGCTCACGCACCACAACTGCTGAAGCCCCAGTGCCCTAGAGCCTGTGCTCCACAATGAGAAGCCGCTGCAATGAGAAGCCTGTACACTGCAATGAAGAGTATCCCCCACTTGCCACAACTAGAGAAAGCCCTCACAGCAATGAGGACCCAGCACAGTCAAAAATAAAAATAAATAAATTACAAAAGGAGAAAGATAAAAACTTAAAAAAATAAAAAAACCTAATGGTGTCCCTAGTGCTGATGAATTAGTTTAGTTCTGGAGGACTTCTTTTTCCTCTAATATGCAGATCAGAGTATGCTCCTTTTCCCTCAGGCTCACTGCAGTTCTAACTTGAATTTCTAAGTGGAAAGAAGGCAATGAGGTATAGGTGGGGAGAGTACTTCTTCCTAAGTAAGTTAAATTTCATGTCCCAGGCATTAGGGAAGTTAGACACTCCTCAAAGACACCTGTACTTACTATAACCCAAAGATTACTTTGGATTATTGATATAAATTCAATTCAGAGCAAGATTCTTCCTCCTTTGGTACATAGTGAGTGGGAACTCATTAGTACTTTAGAATTTACAATTTTCTGTTTACTACTTTTCTTTGTTTTTTTTTTCCTTTTTTTTAAAAAATTTTTTTAGTTTTTTATTTTTTTTTAATTTTAAAATCTTTAATTCTTACATGCGTTCCCAAACATGAACCCCCCTCCCACAACTACTTTTCTTTGAATGAACTATTGATAGCTTTGGATTTGTGCATACACCAAATTAAACACACTTCTTTGTGGGACTTCATGTGGAGGATGCTGCTTATTGCAGAGGACAATAGTCTTAACAATCTGTTTACTGAAAATGCAGGAGTGAATTTCTTGTGTTTGTTTCCTGCTTTTTCATAAAAGCCAGAGGGTTAACACAAAGAGTAACTCAATAGGAGTGATTCTAGGACACCACTTTATATTAAACTCCACAGGTTGCTATTCAAATAAACTATAAAGTGTGTGGGAGGAGAGTGCAAGGAGGGAGTGTGCCTTTCACACAGTGGAATTCTAAGTGCCTAATGCTCCTGGAGTTTTCAGATATGAGTGGCCTCAGGCAAATCCTTGAAGGACTAAAACAGTATGGTTCACATATGCAGACTTTTGGAGGTTCAACTTGAGTCCTCTTTTCAGTTTTATAGTAATATGAAACTGTTTTCCTCTTAGACTATTTTTTATAGTTTAGGGCATGTAAAGGAAAAGGTAGATTGCTTGCTCCTAGGGCTCTTTGTCTTAAATTTGCTTTCTATTAAAGATTGAAGGCAGGACCACATAGCATGAAAACAGATAAGAAGGTGACAGACATAGTTAACATTCTGTTTTGGGAGTTCAGGAGTCTCATCAGTGCCCTGGGTTGAAAGGAAGGCTGGACTGTTCTCATAATTATTCATTACTTCATTGAACACATATTTACTCATTAACATTACATATGGTATAAAGAACACAACGTATATGCTCCTTATCCTCAAGGAGTTTTTAATTTAGTAGGGGCTTGCTCAGTCGCTAAGTTGTGTCCAATTTTTGTAACCCCATGAACTGCAGCAACCTTGACCTTTACTATCTCTCTGAGTTTGCTCAAATTCATGTCCATTGAGTTGATGATGTTATCTAACCATCTCATTGTTGCCTCTTTCTACTTTTGCCTTCAATTTTTCCCAGCATCAGGGTCTTTTCCATGAATCAGCTCTTTCAATCAGATGGCCAAAGGATTGGAGCTTCAGCTTTAGCATCAGTCTTTCCAAAGAATATTCAGGGTTGATTTCCTTTAGAATTGACTGGTTTGATGTCCTTGCAGTCCAGGGGTCTCTCAAGAGTCTTCTCCAGCACCACAATTCAAAAGCATCAATTCTTTGGTACTCAGCCTTCTTTGGGGTCCAGCTCTCACATTCATACATGACTACTGAAAAAACCATAGCTTTGACTATATATGGACCTTTGTTGGCAAAGTGATGTTTCTGCTTTTTAATATGCTGTCTAGGTTTGTCATAGTTTTCCTTCCAAGGAGCAAGCATCTGTTAATTTCATGATTGCAGTCACCATCCACAGTGATTTTGGAGCCCAAGAAAAGAAAAATCTATCACTGCTTCCACTTTTCCCCCTTCTATTTGCCATGGACTGGATGCCATGATCTCAGTTTTTTGAATACTGAGTTTTAAGCCAGCTTTTTCACTCTCATCTTTCACCTTCATCAGAGGCTCTTTAGTTTCCTTTCACTTTCTGCCATTAGAGCGGTATCATCTGCAGATCTGAGGTTATTGTTATTTCTTCTGGTAATCTTGATTCCAGCTTGTGATTCATCCAGACTAGCATTTCCCATGATGTAATCTGCATAGAAGTTAAACAAACAGGGTGACAATATACAGTCTTGTCATACGACTTTCCCAATTTTGAAACAGTCCATTGTTCCATGTTGATTTTTAACTGTTGCTTCTTGACCTGCATACAGCTTTCTCAGGAGACAGGTAAGGCAGTGTGGTAGTCCCATCTCTTTAAGAATTTTTCACAGTTTGTTGTGATTCACACAGTCAAAGGTTTCAGTGTAGTCAGTAAAGCAGACGTAGATGTTTTGCTGGAATTTCCTTACTTTCACTGTGATCCAACGAATGCTGGCAATTTGATCTCTCCTTCCTCTGCCTCTTCAAAACCCAGTTTGTACATCTGGAAGTTCTCAGTTCACATATTGCTGAAGCCTAGCCTGAAGGATTTTTGAACATAATCTTACTAGCACATGAAATGAGCACAACTGTCTGGTAGTTTAATATTCTTTGAAACAGCCCTTCTTTGAGATTGGGATGAAAATTAAGGGCTAGAAGCAAGTAAATGGGCAATTAATGAAGTGTGAGGGCATGGCAACCCACTGTAGTATTCTTGGAGAATTCCCATGGATAGAGGAGCTTGGCAGGCTACAGTCGATGGGGTCTCAAAGAGTTGGACATGACTGAGCAACTAAGCCCAGCACAATGAAGTGTGAGAAATGCAGTTATGGTGAGGGTTCCCTTCCAGGATGCTGACTTCTCATTATATCTTCATGTGGCAGAAAGCAGAGAGAGGGGGCTGGCGCTCTCATAAGTCTTTTAAGAGCACTAATCCTTTTCATGAGGGCTCTACTCTTATGACCTCACCTAATATCATTATATTACAGAATAAGATTTCAACACATGCATTCTGAAAGGACACAAGTATTCAACTCATAACAAATACTCTAGATATAAGATAAAGTGGAAGAAGCTACCAGCTATAGACTTGGAGGGACGGTAGTATGGAAGGCTTCCTAGAGAATGTGACATTCAAGCTGAGATATGAAGGATGGTTAAGAATTAGTAAAACAAAGAAGGCCCTTCATGGATCACAGCCTTGTTGTGGTGAAGTGGCTTGTATAACACAATGAAGCTATGAGCCATGTGTGCAGGGCCACCCAAGATGGACGGGTCATAGTGAAGAGTTCTAGCAAAATGTGTAAATGGCAAACCACTTTGGTATTATTGCCTGGAGAACCCTATGAACCATATGAAAAGGCAAAAGGATATGACACCAGAAGATAAGCCCACCAGGTCAAGTGCCCAGTATGCTACTGGGAAGAACAGAGGGCAATTACTAATAGCTCCAGTAAGAATGAAGCGACTGGGCCAAAGCATGAACAATGCTCAGCTTGATGTGTCTGGTGGTGAAAGTAAAGTCCAATGTTGTAAAGAACAATATTGCATAGGAATCTGGAATATTAGGTCCATGAATCAAGGTAAATTGGACATAATCAAGAAGGAGATGGCAAGATTGAACATTGACATCTTAGGAATCAGTGAACTAAAATGGATGGGAATGGTCAAATTTAATTCAGATGACCATTATATCTATTACAGTGGGTAAGAATCTCTTAGAAGAAATGCATTCGCTATTTAAAATCCTAAAAGATAATCCTGTTAAAGTGCTTCACTCAGCATGTCAGCAAACTTGGAAATCTCAGCAGTGGCCACAAAGCTGGAAAAGGTCAGTTTTATTCCATCCCCAAAGAAGGGCAATGCCAAAGAATGTTCAGGCTATCAGATTATTGCACTTGTTTCGCATGCTAGCAAGGTTATGCTCAAAAATCCTTCAAGCTAGGCTTCAGCAATATGTGAACTGAGAACTTCCAGATGTACAAGCTGGGTTTCAAAGAGACAGAGGAAGCAGAGATCAAATTGCCAACATTCATTGGATCATGGAGCAAACAAGATAATTTCAGAAAAACATCTATTTTTGTTTCATTCACTACACTAAGGCCTTTGACTGTGTGGATCACAACAAACTGTGAAAAATTCTTAACGAGATGGGAATACCACACTGCCTTACCTGTCTCCTGAGAAAGCTGTATGCAAGTCAAGAAACATCAATTAAAAACCAACATGGAACAATGGACTGTTTCAAAACTGGGAAAGTCATACAACAAGACTGTATATTGTCACCCTGTTTGTTTAACTTCTATGCAGATTACATCATGGGAAATGCTAGTCTGGATGAATCACAAGCTGGAATCAAGATTACCAGAAGAAATATCAATAACCTCAGATCTGCAGATGATACCGCTCTAATGGCAGAAAGTGAAAGGAAACTAAAGAGCCTCTGATGAAGGTGAAAAGTAAAGTGAAGTCGCTCAGTCATGTCTAACTCTTTGTGACCCCATGGACTGTAGACTGCCAGGCTCCTCTGTCCATAGGATTTTCCAGGCAAGAATACTGGAGTGGGTTGCCATTTCCTTCTCTAGAGGATTTTCCCAACCTAGGGATTGAACCCAAATCTCCCGTACTGCACTCAGACTTTTTACCATCTGTAAAAGCAAAACTAAAAAACAACCAAAACGAGAACAAGATTGTGGAGGAGTAGACGGACATGGAGTAGATACTCTCCACAGATACATCAGGAATACATCTCCAGACACAGAAGGGCATGAAGAACATCAGCTGAGAGTGGACAGGAGTACCTGACCAGAGGAAAAGAATGTATCAGTTCAGTTCAGTCATTCAGTCGTGTCCTACTCTTTGTGACCCCATGAATCACAGCACGCCAGGCCTCCCTCTCCATCACCAACTCCCAGAGTTTACCCAAACTCATGTCCATTGAGTCATTGATGCCATCCAGCCACCTCATCCTCTGTCGTCCCCTTCTCCTCCTGCCCCTAATCCCTCCCAGCATCAGGGTCTTTATAGAGCCATGCAAAACTTGGTAGGATGAAAGAACTAGGGGTAAAAACAGGAGTGTTAATAGGACTGGGCCTGCCCTCAGCCAGTAAGGAAACTGAAGCAGGGGTCCGATCTCCACATCGGGGTAACCCTCTAAGTCAAAGGAGAAACATTTAAGGCTGAGAGTGAAACAGTTGATCTGTGGCAGCCCAAATGGAATGAGAATCAGACAGTCCTTGCTGCAGCCATACATACCCCAGACAGGGACTCAAGTCTCCTGGAAGGTACAGTGGCTGGGGACTGAAGTTTAGGGATTGCAGAGGAACCCCAGGGTGAGGGCTGCTATTGACTATGGAGAGGCCAATCAAGGGGAGGTGAGGGAGAAGATTGTGGTGGGAAATGCCTGTGCGGGAAAGCTGGGCAGCCAGGGAAGCAAGGCAATACTTCTGAGTCATATGTAGGGGGTGGAGACTTCACCAAAGCCTCTCTCTCTCTTCCCCCAACATGCCAGCATTTGCAGCTGAACAATAGAGAGCCTGGCTCATCAAACACCTGAGGCACTGAACTACAGAGCAGGACTCCACCCAGGGTGCTCCTTTAAGTGCCTGATGCACCAATCTACAGAGTAAGACCCCAGCCAGGGGGGGCCCTCTATGTGCCTGAAGAGGCGGAGCTAAGGAGAAAGACTGGCCAAAGAACCCTTCTGATCGCCAGCTACAAGAGGCTTGAAAAAAGACCATAACTCCTGCGGCGGAGGCAGTCTGTGTCCCTGCACACTTGGTGCCACCAGGGTCCCCACAAGCCAAGCAGCTGCACCACCTTCACACTCAACTCTCACTGAGGCAGAGTTGCCACAGGCAAAAAGTGTCTTGCTTCTATGCGCACAGGCTTGCTTCGGTAGTGTCTGACTCTTTGTAACCCTGTAGACTGTGGCCTGCCATGCTTCTCTGTCAGGGAGGTGGTACTCTAGTCAAGAATGCTGGAGCATATTGACCAATACTGGTTGCCATACCCTTCTAGAGCACTACAGTTCCTTCTGTCCTAGCCGCCAACTCCCCTGAGTACCTGGTGCTGCCAGAATCCCTGCAACCCAGGCAGCTGCACCACCTCCACATCTGGCCCTCACAGGGGCAAACCCCAGTCCTCCAGGGCAGCCTCAGGAGCAAACTCCAGTGGATGACCCACATGCAGAGGTGGAAATAAAACCACGATTGAAACCCAGGGGCAGTGTGGCTAAGGAAGAAGACCCAAAACCTTCCCACCAGCTGTACAAACTGCAGATTAAATCCACATGATCAACTAGGCAGACTCTGTGTCTATGGAATATATAAAAGATCATTGAGAGTTCCCACAAAAGAAAACACACTAGTTCTGATAGTTGTGGACATTGAAGGCAAGATCAAGTAGGAGTTGGATCAGATTAGAATCTGAGCTGCCCACATAGCAGGTCCAGAGATCAACACAACGTTGGAGGGCATCCTAGGGAGGTGAGGTGGACTGTGAGTCCCAGCGAGGGAAAGGACTCTGATAGCAGTGACTCAAGAAAAACATTTATTATTCTTATGTTTTGACTTGTTCTGTAGATTCTTTTGGATTTTTTTCGTCCCCTGCCCTTGTCACCCCTCTGCTGTAGTGTTGATTTAATTGGCACTATGAAGTCTAATTAAGCTTTTGAGCTTTATTTTTCTGTCATATTTTTTATTGTTGTTATAAACCTCTGCCTCTACATTGGTCTCTTGCAGTTCTGTGGAGTTTTCCTTTTTTTTTTTCTTTTCTCTTTTTTTAATTTTAATTTTTTATACCTATTATTTTTTCTACATTTATTCCTTTGTCTGCCTTTCCTACTGTTCTTTTCCTCTTGTAGTTTTGTATGTATAAATTTATTGTATATAAATTTAATTGTATATAATTTAAAGGAATATAATTTAATATATATAAATTTAAATGTATATAATTTAACATACGTAAATCTTTATCTACCTCTACTTAACTTTGCACATCTATTCTTTCTCTCTTTTCTTTCTTTCCTTTCCATATTTGTTAGTTTTGTTTCCACTGCTTTATTCTTCACTTGGCATCTTGCTTTAGTTTCATTTTCCAGTTTGTGCTTTAGTTAGTTTTGTTCTTAACTGGTAAATATAATTTTTGATTTCCTTTGTTCACTGGATCAATCTACTGTACTTTATTTTTATTGGACTGTTTTCACTTTGATCATGGGTGTATATGTATATATTCCATTATTTTACTTATTATTTGCCTGATTTTGTAACTGCCATTTATCTGGGATTCATCTTTGGTTTCTCATTTTTGAATATTTGTTTTAATCTCATTTAATGCCATAACAAACCACTTGCGGAATCTTCATTCCTGACCAGAGATCAAGCCCTGAGCCTTTGGAGTGGGAGCCTGACTCCAAGGCCCTAGACTACCAGAAAGCTAACCCTGCTGCTGCTGCTAAGTCACTTCAGTCGTGTCCGACTCTGTGCGACCCCAGAGACGGCAGCCCACCAAGCTCCCCTGTCCCTGGGATTCTCCAGGCAAGAACACTGGAGTGGGTTGACATTTCTTTCTCCAGTGCATGAAAGTGAAAAGTGAAAGTGAAGTTGCTCAGTCATATCCGAACTAACCCTAGGGAGTATCAAATAGTGAGTATTCACCCAAAGGAAACCACTTGAATACAAGACCTGGCATCACCCAACCACCAGTAGCACCCTGTGCAGGACACCTCATCTAAACAACAAACAAGACAAAAATACAAACCTAAGACAACTGAAAAAAGAAAAAGAAGAAGAAGAACAACAACAAAAAACCCCCAAAATTACTAGAAGGAAAGAAATCATAAAGATTGGAGCAGAAATAAATGAAAAAGAAATGAAAGAAACAATAATAAAAATTAAGAAAACTAAAAGCTGGTTCTTTGAGAAGATAAACAAAATTGATGAGCCTTTAGCCAGACTCATCAAGAAAAAAAGATTCAAATCAACAAAATTAGAAATGAAAAAGGAGGCATTACAACAGACAACACAGAAATACAAAGAATTACGAGTCTATTATGAACAACTGTATGGCAATAAAATGGATAACCTGGAGGAACTGTACAGATTCTTAGAAAAGTTCCATCTTCTATGACTGAACCAGGAAGAATTAGAAATTATGAACAACCCAATTACAAGCACTGAAATGGAAGCGGTGATCAAAAATCTCCCCCCAAAACAAAAGCCCAGGACCAGATAGATGGCTTCACAGGAGATTTCTATCAAACATTTAGAGAAAAGCTAATGCCTATCTTTCTAAAACTCTTTCAAAAATTTTCAGAGGAAGGAACACTTCCAAACTCATTCTACAAGGCCACCACCACCTTGATACCAAAACCAGACAAAGACAATACAAAAAAGAAAACTACAGGCCAATATTACTGATGAACATAGATGCAAAAATCCTGATCAAAATTTTAGCAAACAGAATTCAGCAACACATCACAAAGCTCATTCACCATGATCAAGTTAGGTTTATTCCAGGAATGCAAGGATTCTCAATATATACAAATCAATCAATGTAATACAACATATTAACAAAATTGAAAGATGAAAACCATATGATCACCAGTGTTTTATAGTTTTCTATAAATAGGTCCTTAGTTTCTTTAGGTAGATATATTCCTAAGTATTTTATTCTTTTCATTGCAATGGTGAATGGAATTGTTTCCTTAATTTCTCTTTCTATTTTCTCATTATTAGTGTATAGGAATGCAAGGGATTTCTGTGTGCTGCCTTATACACATCGAGAAAACCAGAATTGAAAGAGACACGTGTACCCCAGTGTTCACTGCAGCACTGTTTATAATAGCCAGGACATGGAGGCAACCTAGATGTCCATCAGCAGATGAATGGATAGGAAAGCTGTGGTACATATACCACAATGGAATATTACTCAGCCATTAAAAAGAATACATTTGAATCAGTTCTAATGAGGTGGATGAAACTGGAGCCTATTATACAGAGTGAAGTAAGCCAGAAAGAAAACACCAATACAGTATACTAACGCATATATATGGAATTTAGAAAGATGGTAATGATAACCCTGTATGCGAGACAGCAAAAGAGACACAGATGTGTAGAACAGTCTTTTGGACTCAGAGGGAGAGGGAGAGGGTGGGATGATTTGGGAGAATGGCATTGAAACATGTGTAATATCATATATGAAACAAATTGGCAGTCCAGGTTCAATGCATGATACAGGATGCTTGGGGCTGGTACACTGAGACGACCCAGAGGGATGGTATGGGGAGGGAGGAGGGAGAGGGGTTCAGGATGGGGAACACGTGTATACCTGTGGCAGATTCATGTTGATGTATGGCAAAACCAATACAATATTGTAAAGTAATTAGCTGCCAATTAAAATAAGTTAATAAAGAAAAACACCAATAGAGTATACTAACGCATATATATGGAATTTAGAAAAATGGTAATGATAACCCTGTATGCGAAATAGCAAAAGAGACGCAGATGTACAGAACAGACTTTTTGACTCTGTGGGAGAGGGTGAGGGCGGGATGATTTGGGAGAATGGCATTGAAACATGTATAATATCATATAAGAAATGAATTGCCAGTCTAGGTTTGATGCAGGATACAGAATGCTTGGGACTGGTGCACTGGGATAATCCAGAAGGATGGTATGGGGAGGGAGGTGGGAGAGGGGTTCAGGAGTGGGAACTTATGTACACCTGTGGTGGATTCATGTTGATGTATGGCAAAACCAATACAGTATTGTAAAGTAAAAAAAAAAATTAGAAAAAAAATGTTAAAAAAATAAACAGATATAGAAGCCCCCCCAAAATAAAATAAATTTATATTAAAAAAAGAGAACCATATGATCATCTCAATAGATGCAGAAAAAGCCTTTGACAAAATTCAGTACCCATTTTATGATTAAAAATCTTCAAAAAATGGGCATATAAGGAACCTACCTCAACATAGTAAAGGCCATATATAATAAGCCTACAGCAAACATTATTCTCAATGGCAAAAAATTGAAAGCATTCCCCCTAAGATCAGGAACAAGACAAGGGTATCCACTTTCACCACTATTATTCACATAGTTCTAGAAGTCATAGCTACAGCAATCAGAGAAGAAAAAGAAATAAAAGGAATCCAGATCAGAAAAGAAGTAAAGCTCTCACTATTTGCTGATGACCTGATACTGTACATAGAAAATCCTAAAGATAGTATCAGAAAATTACTAGAGCTAATCCGTGAATTTAGCAAAATTGCAGGATACAAAATCAATACACAGAAACCACTGGCATTTCTATATACTAACAATGAAATATCAGAAAGAGAAATTAAGGAATCAATCACATTCACCATTGCAACAAAAAGAATTAAATATCTAGGAATAAACTTACCCAAGGAGACAAAAGAACTGTACACAGAAAATTATAAGACACTAATTAAAGCAAAGATGACATAAAGAGATATTCCATGTTCCTGGGTAGGAAGAATCAATACTGTGAAAATGACTATACTACCAAATGCAATCTACAGATTCAATGTGATGCCTATCAAATTACCAGTGGAAATTTTCACAGAACTACAAAAAACTTTCACAATTCATATGGAAACACAAAAGACCCCAAATAGCCAAAGCAGTTTTAAGAAAGAAGAATGGAGCTGGAAGAATCAACCTTCCTGACTTCAGATTATACTACAAAGCTACAGACATCAAGACAGTATGGTACTGGCACAAAAACAGAAATATATACCAGTGGAACAAGACATAAAGCCCAGAAATAAACCCATGCACTTATGGGTACTTTATTTTTGACAAAGAAGGCAAGAATATACAATGGAGCAAAGACAGGCTCTTCAATAAATGGTGCTGGGAAAACTGGTCAGCTATATGTAAAATAATGAAATTAGAACACTTCCTAACACCACACACAAAGATAAACTCAAAATGGATTAAAAACCTAAATGTAAGACCAAAAACTATACAACTCGTAGAGGAACACATAGGCAGAACACTCGATGACACAAAAGAAAGCAAGATCCTCTATGACTCACCTCTTAGAGTAACAGAAATGAAAACAAAAATAAACAAGTGGGACTTGATTAAACTTAAAGGCTTTTGCACAGCAAAGGAAACTATAAGCCAAGTGAAAAGACAACCCTCAGAATGGGAGAAAATAATGGCAAATGAAACAATTGACAAAGGATTAATTTCCAAAATATACAAACAGCTCATACAACTCAATAAAAGAAAAACAACACAATCAAATAATGGGGAAAAAAACCTAAAAAGACATTTCTCCAAAGAAGACATACAGATGGCTAACAAACACAAGAAAAGATGCTCAACATTGCTCATTATTAGAGAAATGCAAATCAAACCAACAATATCACCACACACTGGTCAGAATGGCCATCATCAAAAATTCTACAAACAATAAATGCTGGAAAGGGTGTGGAGAAAAGGGAATGCTCTTGCACTGTTGGTGGGAATGTAAATTAATTCAGCCACTTTGGAAGATGGTATGGCGATTCCCTAAAAAACTAGGCATAAAACCACCATATGACCCAGCAATCCCACTCCTAGGCATATATCCTGAGGAAACCAAAATTGAAAAAGACACATGTATCCCATTGTTCATTTCAGCACTATTTGCAATAGCTACAACATGGAAGCAACCTAGATGTCCACTGATAGGTGCATGGATAAAGAAGTCGTGGTACATACACACAATGGAATATTATACAGCCAAAGAAAGGAAGGCATTTGAGTCAGTTCTGATGAGATGGATGAACCTAGAACTATACAGAGTGAAGTGAGTCAGAATGAGAAAGATAAATATTGTATTCTAACACATATATACAGAATCTAGAAAAATGGTACTGAAGACTTTATTTACAGGGCAGCAGTGAAGAAACAGACATAGAGAATAGACTTATGCACATGGGGAGAGGGGATGAGAGGGTGAGACGTGTGGAAAGAGTAACACGGAAACTTGGGGTGGGAGATGGGAGGGAGGTTCAAAAGGGTGAGGATATATGTATACCTATGGCTGGTTCATGTCGAGGTTGGACAGAAAATAGCAAAATTTTGTAAAGCAATTATCCTTCAATAAAAAATACATAAATAAACCCCAAATCTCTATCACACTAAAACAAAACCACCAACTTATTTTATGTCATGTAAAGCAAAGGACTGACATTAAGATACGTGACAATGCATCTAGCCAGCAGGTCTTCTATGAGTGGTTTCAACAGTGATGGGAAATATGGCATGATTCAGTTCCAGCTTTTAAAACACAACAGCAAAAAACTCTCTGCCTCCCTACAAGATGCAGGTCAAGGGGACGATTCTGGGTTGCCATTAGTGAAGCATTCATTTTGCTACTTTGTATCACACTTCTCATTTTTATTCCCAGTTAATTACTATCTGCATGTAATGTAAGGCTGATAGACCATAAATTAGCAGGTTTCAGGACAGATACCTTAAATGGTTCTTAGGGCAGGTAAACAAAGTGAAAAACTTGGCTTAAAACTCAATATTCAAAAAACTAAGATCATGGCATCCAGTCCTATCACTTCATGGCAAATAGAAGGAAAAAAGTAGAAGCAGTGACAGATTTTATTTTGGGGGCTCCACAATTACTGGGGATGATGACTGCAGCCATGAGATTAAAAGACACTTTTTCTTGAAAGAAAAACTATGACAAACCCAGACAGCATATTAAAGAGAAGAAACATCACTTTGCCAACCAAGGTCCATATAGTCAAAGCTATGGTTTTTCCAGTAGTCATGTACAGAGGTGAAAGTTGGGCCCTAAAGAAAGCTGAATACTGAAGAGTTGATGCTTTTGAATTGTAGTGCTAAAGAAGGCTTTTGAGAGTCCTTTGGACTGCAAGGAGATCAAACCAGCCAATCCTAAAGGAAATAAACCCTGAATAATTCATTGGAAGGACTGATGCTGAAGCTCCAATACTTTGGCTATCTCATGTGAAAAGCTGACTCATTGGGAAAAAACCCTGATCCTGGGAAAGATCTAAGTCAAAAGGAGAAGGGGGTGACAGAGGATGAGATGGCTGTATAGCATCACTGACTCAATGGACATGAATCTGAGCAAACTCCGGGAGATAGTGGGCTTTCCAGGCAGCACTAGTGGTAAAGAAACTGCCTGCCAATGTAGGAGATGCAGGTTCAATCCCTGGGTCAGGAAGATCCCCTGGAGAAGGAAATGGCAACCCACTCGAATATTGTTGCCTGGTAAATTCCATGGACAGAGGAGCCTGGAGGGGTTTCAAAGGGTCAGACATGACAGAAGGGACTTAGCATGCAAAGCGCGTATGCACAGGAGACAGTGGAGGACGGAGACTGGCCTGCTATAGTGCATGGGATTGCAGAGTTAAACATGACTTAGTGACTGAACAACAAAACAAAGAAATGAATAATGTTCTCGGCAGAACAATCTGGGAGAGATACTGAGTCATTTTCACTGAAAGAAAAAACAGGAGAGTTTTTTATGCTTTGAAGGTGAACTAGTGGAAAAGTCTTGGGGGACAACTGAGTAGAAGTTGATTACTATGATTAGGCCATTTTTGTTTATTAACTGGCACTTTTTGAAATTAGGCTACCCTCCCTTAGAGTCTCGGAGAAGGCATGTACTATCTTTCTCAATGATTGTATTTCAAGTGGTTCTCAGATCATTGAGAAAGACATTCCTGGGTTATAAAACTGGCAAAAGGCTGGGAGAAGATAGCTCAAAGGGGCAGAGAAAAAAAAAAAATTCAAGTATCTTACAGTACTCTTAAGAGTATTTAACTTGGCCAGGGGCCCAAGTTCAGGAAGGAATCTAAGTTTTGAGTCAAGCTGCCTTTGACTGTGTGGATCACAATAAACTATGGAAAATTCTGAGAGAGATGGGAATACCAGACCACCTGACCTGCCTCTTGAGAAATCTGTATTCAGGTAAGGAAGCAACAGTTAGAACTGGACATGGAACAACAGACTGGTTCCAGATAGGAAAAGGAGTACGTCAAGGCTGTATATTGTTACCCTGCATATTTAACTTCTGTGCAGAGTACATCATGAGAAACGCTGGACTGGAAGAAACACAAGCTGGAATCAAGATTGCTGCGAGAAATATCAATAACCTCAGATATGCAGATGACACCACCCTTATGGCAGAAAGTGAAGAGGAACTAAAAGCCTCTTGATGAAAGTAAAAGAGGAGAGTGAAAAAGTTGGCTTAAAGCTCAACATTCAGAAAACGAAGATCATGGCATCTGGTCCCATCACTTCATGGGAAATAGACAGGGAAACAGTGTCAGACTTTATTTTTTGGGGCTCCAAAATCACTGCAGATGGTGATTGCAGCCATGAGATTAAAAGACGCTCACTCCTTGGAAGAAAAGTTATGACCAACCTAGATAGCATATTCAAAAGCAGAGACATTACTTTGCCGACTAAGGTCCGTCTAGTCAAGGCTATGGTGTTTCCAGTAGTCATGTATGGATGTGAGAGTTGGACTGTGAAGAAAGCTGAGCACTGAAGAATTGATGCTTTTGAACTGTGGTGTTGGAGAAGACTCTTGAGAGTCCCTTGGACTGCAAGGAGATCCAACCAGTCCATTCTGAAGGATATCAGCCCTGGGATTTCTTTGGAAGGACTGATGCTGAAGCTGAAACTCTAGTACTTTGGCCACCTCATGCGAAGAGTTGACTCATTGGAAAAGACTCTGATGTTGGGAGAGATTGGGGGCAGGAGGAAGAGGGGACAACAGAGGATGAGATGGCTGGATGGCGTCACTGACTCGATGGACATGAGTCTGAGTGAACTCCGGGAGTTGGTGATGGACAGGGAGGCCTGGCGTGCTGCGATTCATGGGGTCGCAAAGAGTCGGACACGACTGAGCGACTGAACTGACTGAACTGAAAGGGAGGTTTAGGGTTTTCTTGGTCACATTGAAATTTGTTTGATTTTAATTGTTGATAATTTTCAGACTAAGTTTTCAATCTTTAGAGAGCTGGGCTTATTAAGTTTATATGGCAAATCATTTGATTCCAAGGAAGATTATTTTGAACCTCTGTAGATAGTGAACTTATGTGGAATAGTCCCTTTTTTGTCTTTAATGATAATATTAAACTCTCTCCTGTTTTAGGAGCTACTGTTTTTAGACTGTGTGGAAAGTTTGTCTACCTTCAATTTTATCTTCCATATCACTGCAAAGATATTTTTTTTCTAAATGAGAAATTTGATGTCACAAGTTTTCTTATGATCCTTCAAGTTTAGGGTAAAATCCAAATTCTAGCATGACATACAAGGTTTTTGTTTTATACGTATATCTTTTCTAGTTTTCCAGCCTTTTCTTTCATCTTTTAGTTTCTACCGCCTTTTAGTTTTCAAAGAATCATGCATCTTCCTCAGTCTAAATTGCCCTCATCTCCTCGTTTGTTAAGACCGCTCTTTCTTTTTTTCCACCTGACATGACTGAAATCTGCCCTGGCACCTGTCAAGCTGTGTTAATTTTCTTTCTCCTTGGACTTTGAGCTCTTTGAAGGCAGGGAAGTTATTTCATCTTTTTTTTTGGTTGTTAAGTAGAGTGCTTGACATTAATATATACCTTTGTTGAACAAACAAATGAATGAACAAGGGTAATTAATTCCTCTATGAGCATGGCAGCTGTTATGGGAGTGATTTATTGTTAATAAAATAAAGGAATTTTTGCTATTTACCGATAACTTTGTAACTTTGTTCTTGCTTCTCAAATAAAAAAAGCACTTAAATATCCATAGTTAGTTAAATCAAAACATTATTCATTGTTTTTCTTGATTGACTATGGGTTAAGAAAGTAAATATATCGGCAAGTCAGTACGTCTAATTTTGGTAAAGTGAAAAATGAGGTATCTATCATTCATGAATTTCTTTTAATAGATAAGCTGTTCTGTGGATAGGAAAACTTTAGAAAGATTAGAGAGTGTCCAATTCAAATGAAGCGATGTGCAGTCTGTTTAATTAAAAAAAAAAACAAAGATGGATTATCTGGCCTGCTGACAGCTTTGTGTTGATGACACTTCTTTTTACTCAGAAGAGGAAACTACTTATTGAATAAATTTTGTATTTTTATCAACCTCCTCAGCGTCTGTTCTCAGCATGTTGCTGATATTTAAAAAACAAAAACAAGAATCAGAGAGCATTAACGGTAGGCCACCTAAAATGTGGTAAAATTCCGCTGCATTTCTTAGATGGCATAGAACCTTTAGTGTGCCATTTCAGAGCTCACTTCCAATTATATCTTATGTTTATTTGTATAGTTTCTTGAGTTCTTATATTGACATTATTTCAGAATGACTTGTCCATTTAATTTGCATTCATGGCATTGGAAAGCTATTTTTGTTCCCCTGAAATTGTTGTTGTGTAGGAAAAGTTTATTTTTTGTTCTCTAAAGCCTTTACAAAATTCTGGTAGATTTAAGTAAGCACGCTATTTATTAATTTATGAAATAAATATTTTTAGTAGATATAATTCTTGTGTACTTTGAACTTATAGTCAAGAAGAGAAACAGACTTTAGTTTGGTTTACAGCACGGCCTAGTCATAGTAATGACACAGAATTTCTGAGAATTGAAAATACTTTCGTGTTTCAATGCCTTTGCTAATGCTATTTTTCCCTGGCTAGTTTAGAATATCTTTTCCCCTCCTACTCTGATTAATTAAAACATTTAAGGTTCTAACCAAAGC
Organism: Ovis aries; assembly: GCF_016772045.2. Lineage (NCBI taxonomy): Eukaryota > Metazoa > Chordata > Mammalia > Artiodactyla > Bovidae > Ovis > Ovis aries. The sequence goes on from NC_056060.1 coordinate 36,707,892, forward strand.
AGATCTAAAATGTGCAGCTTCTTACCACCTCTTTCTGCACAAGAAGAATTATTAGCTCTACTTACATTCTCCCCAGACATCTTGTACAAGTCTCTAGTACTACTCAATTTCAATTACCATTTCATGTCCTCCATTAAACCATGGACACCTTGAGAGCAACTGCGTCTTTCTTTCTCTTTCTTTCTCCCTTTCTCTATTTTCCTTCTTCCTTCCTTTCTTTTCCCTTTCTATTAGTTTCTTTTTTGTCTTTAATCACACAGTTTAAAAGTCAGACGTAGCATTGAAATATGTGTATTACCATATGGCCATAGATGACCAGGGCAAGTTCGATGCACAAAGCAGGGAACCCAAAGCCAATGCTCTGGGACAACCCAGAGGCATAAGGTGGGGAAGGAGGTGGGTTCAGGATGAGGGGACACACGTATACCCATGGCCGATTCATGTTGTTGTATGGTAAAAACCATCACAATATTGTAAAGTAATTATTCTCCAATTAAAACAAGTACATTAATTGAAGAAAAGCCCTCTAGTATTAAAAAAAAAAAGTCAAATAGTGAATCAAGGTTTGCATCAAAAAAGAGCACACTCCCCTATCTTCTTATTCCCCAACCACTTTCATAGGCAAAAAATAATTTAACCATTTTATTTTGATCATTTTATCTGAATAAGCTTACATTATTACTTCATTTTTCAGTTTTAGGCATCATCTATTTACACCCTCTTGTGAAAGATGATAGCTATTTAAATGAAGGATTTAGCTTTTTAAAGTATACCCTACCCTTAGCACAGACACTCACTAGTGTGTGCATATACTTTCATGCACTTCTTTTCCCTCCTCATCTCCATAGAGCTCTATAGTAATTATGATTAGTTCAAAATTGGGTATTGTTATGACTTTGTACATGCTATTGAAAGATGAGCCATGCAGTAGACATGATTTCACAAACTTTTGTTTTCCTTGAGGTAAATAATTGTCTTTTTTTGTTTTGTTTTCTTTGTGCTTATAAATTTATTCCCTCTAAATATGTTCAAACATATCAGGTATTCCATCTCTTTCTTTTTTTTTTTTTTTCCCGGCAGAAAGCTTTATTGTTTCCTTTTGGTCCAAGGCTTGGGAGAGTGCTCCAGGGTGGTTAAAAGAGAAGCCCCCTAGTGCCTGCAAAGAGAGGCTCCAGGCAGAAGCCTTGATACCAGAGGGGCTCCTCAAAGGCCACTGGACTTCAGAAGCTCCTAGTTGTGCTTGAGAGTGAGACTTTTGAGAAGATATTCACCCAGCCTAGCCTGCAGAGGTTGGTCAGGTGGTCACATATCTTCCTGATGATTTTTACCTGCTGCTCTAGGAAGCCACTCTCCAGGAAGTCAGAGCTGGCAGTCTGTGCACCTAGGGCACCAGATCCAAAAGGGCCTGGGGCAGATTCTTCTCCATGAGATGGGTGGCTTTCCCACATGAGTTTTAATCCACTATTCTTGAAACAGCTTCTGCAAATCCTAGAAGAGGGTGTGGCTTCCACACTGGTTTTGCATTTTAAGAGGCACTACTTGCTTTTGGGCCTCTCCTTGGCTGACTTCCCTGGTGGCTCAGATGGTAAAGCATCTGGAGACCCAGGTTCTATCCCTGGGTTGGGAAGTTCCCTGGAGAAGGAAAAGGCAACTCACTCCAGTACTCTTGCCTAGAAAATCCCATGGACGGGGGAGCCTGGTGTCCATGGGGTCACAAAGAGTCAGACACGACTGAGTGACTTCACTTCTTCTTCTTCTTCTTTGGCCAGTTTGCTGGAAAAATGACCCATGCCCTGTGTGTTGGGAAGATCCCCTGGAGAAGGGAATAGCTACCTACTCCAGTGTTCTTCCATGGACAGAGGAGTCCATGGAGGTCGCAAAGAGTTGGACACAACTGAATGACTTTCACTTTGCTTCACTGCAGAGCCCCATTGTTGACGTGGAAATAGAAGCCTGGAGAGAGGTAGGTGTAGGAAGCCTGCAGATGTATGTTGACAGCAGCCTCCATTTGGTGGAATAATTCTGATTAATCTGGGAGCTCATGGTTGATTGGTTATAAGGAATTAAATTCAAAAATTGGTGTTGGCTGGTTCCCCTGACCCAGGATATGTGAGTGGCTGATTCTGAAGGTTGCAACTAGAAAAAACGTTGGAGGGTGGTCCAAGGCTGGAGCAAAGGGCCATTCTTGGGTCTGTTCTGTCCAAACACTGTTGAAGCAAGAGAGAGATCCACAAGACCAACCAACACACTGCTATTTCATCTTCTTAAGAAGATGCACACAAAGGGATAAAAATGTACCCCATCTTCACATCTGAATGTTTCAGTTCCATTCAGTTCAGTTGCTCTGTTGTGTCTGACTCACTGTGACCCCATGGACTGTAGCACGTCAGCCTTCCCTGTCCATCACCAACTCCCAGAGCTTACTCAAACTCATGTCCATGGAGTCAGTGATGCCATTCAACCATCACATCCTCCGTTGTCCCCTTTTCCTCCTGCCTTCACTCTCTCCCAGTATCAGGGTCTTTTCAAATAAGTCAGTTCTTTGCATCAGGTGGCCAAAGTATTGGAGTTTCAGCTTCAGCATCAGTCCTTCCAGTGAATGTTCAGGTCTGATTTCATTTAGGATGGACTGGCTGGATCTCCTTGCAGTCCAAGGGACTCTCAAGACTCTTCTCCAGCACCACAGTTCAAAAGCATCAATTCTTCAGCATTCAGCTTTCTTTATAGTCCGACTCTCACATCCATACATGATTACTGGAAAAATCATAGCTTTGACTAGATGGACCTTTTTTGGCAAAGTAATGTCTCTGTTTTTAATACGCTGTCTAGGTTGGTCATAACTTTTCTTCCAAGGAGCATGCGTCTTTTAATTTCATGGCTACAATCACCATCTGCAGTGATTTTGGAGCCCCTCCCCCCAGAAAATAAAGTCTGTCACTGTTTCCACTGTTTCCCCATCTATTTGCCGTGAAGTGATAAGACTGGATGCCATTATCTTAGCTTTCTGACTGTTGAGTTTTAAGGCAACTTTTTCACTCTCCTCTTTCACTTTCATCAAGAGGCTCTTTAGTTCTTCACTTTCTGCCATAAGGGTGGTATCATCTGCATATCTGAGGTTATTGATATTTCTCGCAGCAATCTTGATTCTAGGTTGTGCTTCATTCAGTCTAGCATTTCTCATGATGTACTCTGCATAGAAGTTAAATAAATAAGCAGGGTGACAATATAAAGCCTTGACGTATTCCTTTCCTGATTTGGAACCAGTGTGTTGTTCCATGTCCAGTTCTAACTGTTGCTTCCTGACCTGCATGCAGATTTCTCAAGAGGCAGGTCAGGTGGTCTGGTATTCCCATCTCTTTAAGAATTTTCCACAGTTTGTTGTGATCCACATAGTCAAAGGCTTTGGCATAGTCAATAAAGCAGTAGTAGATGTTTTTCTGGAACTCTTTTGCTTTTTTGATGATTCAACAGATTTGGCAATTTGATCTCTGCTTCCTCTTACTTTTTAAAATCCAGCTTGAGCATCTGGAAGTTCACGGTTCACACACTGTTGAAACTTGGCTTGGAGAATTCTGAGCATTACTTTGCTAGAATGTGAGATGAGCACAATTGTGTGGTAGTTTGAGCATTCTTTGGCATTGCCTTTCTTTGGGACTGGAATGAAAACTGACCTTTTCCAGTCCTGTGGCCACTGCCAAGTTTTCCAAATTTGCTGACATATTGAGTGCAGCACTTTCACAGCATCATCTTTTAGGATTTGAAATAGCTCAACTGGAATTCCATCACCTCCACTGGCTTTGTTCATAATGATGCTTCCTAAGGCCCACTTGACTTCACATTCCAGGATGCCTGGCTATAGGTGAGTGAGCACACCATCGTGATTATCTGGGTCATGAAAATCTTTTTTTGTATAGTTCTTCTGTGTATTCTTGCAACCTCTTCTTAATATCTTCTGCTTCTGTTAGGTCCATACCATTTCTGTCCTTTTATGTGCCCATCTTTGCATGAAATTTTCCCTTCTTATCTCTGATTTTCTTGAAGAGATCTCTAGTCTTTCCCCTTCTATTGTTTTCCTCTATTTCTTTGCAGTGATCGCTGAGGAAGGCTTTCTTATCTCTCCTTGCTATTCTTTGGAATTCTGCATTCAAATGTGTATATCTTTCCTTTTCTTCTTTGCTTTTCATGTCTTTTCTTTTCTCAGCTATTTGTAAGGTCTCCTCAGACAACCATTTTGCTTTTTGCATTTTTTTCCCCTTGGGGATGTCTTAATCACTGGCCTCCTGTACAGTGTCATGAACTTTAATCCATAGTTCTTCAGGCACTCTATCAGATCTAATCCCTTGACTCTATTTGTCACTTCGACTGTATAATCATAAGGGATTTGATGTAGGTCATACCTGAATGGTCTAGTGGTTTTCCCTACTTTCTTCAATTTAAGTCTGAATTTGCCAATAAGGAGTTTATGAGCCACAGTCAGCTCCCAGTCTCTTTTTTTGCTGACTGTATAGAGCTTCTTCATCTTTGTCTGCAGAGAATATAATCAATTTGATTTTGGTATTGACCATCTGGTGATGTCCATTCTAGAAGGTCTTATAGGTCTTCATAGACTCATTCAGCTTCTTCAGCATTACTGGTCAGGGCATAGCCTTGGATTACTGTGATACTGAATGGCAATGAACAGAGATCATTCTGTCATTTTTGAGATGCATCCAAGTACTGTATTTCTGTCTCTTGTTGACTAAGATGGCTATTCCGTTTCTTCTAAGGGATTCTTGTCCGCAGTAGTAGATATAATGGTCGTCTGAGTTAAATTCACCCATTCCAGTCCATTTTAGTTCACTGATTCCTAAAATGTTGATGTTCACTTTTGCCATTTCCTGTTTGACCACTTCCAATTTGCCTTGGTTCATGGACCTAACATTCCAGGTTCCTAAGTAATATTGTCCTCTATAGCATTGGACTTTCCTTCTATCACCAGTCACATCTACAACTGGGTGTTGTTTTGCTTTGACTCTGTCATTTCATTCTTTCTGGGGTTACTTCTCCACTGATCTCCAGTAGCATATTGGGCACCTACCAACCTGATAATTCATCTTTCAGTGTCCTATTTTTTTGCCTTTTCATACTGTTCATGGGATTTTCAAGGCAAGAATATTGAAGTGGTTTGCCATTCCCTTCTCCAGTGGACCATGTTTTGTCAGAACTCTCCACCATGACCTGTCATTCTTGGGTGGCCCCACATGGCATGGCTCATAGTTTTATTGAGTTAGATAAGGCTGTGGTCAATGTGATCAGATTGGTTAGTTTTCTGTGATTGTGGTTTTCATTCTGTCTGCCTTGTGATGGAGAAGGATGAGAGGCTTATGGAAACTGCCAGGTGGGAGAGACTGAATGAGTGGGCAACTAGGTCTTATTCTGATGGGTGGGGACCATGCTCAGTAAATCTTTAATCCAATTTTCTGTTTATGGGCGGGGCTGTGTTCCCTGCCTGTTGTTTAACCTGAGACCAAACTATCGTCCAGGCAAGATAATGGCAACCTCCTTCAAAAGGCCCCATGCCCGCACTGCCACGCTCAGAGGCCCCAAGCCAGCAGCAGGCTACTGCCGACTCATGGCTCCACCAAAGACTCCTGACACTCATGGGCAAGTCTGGGTCAGTCTTTTGTGGGGTCACTGCTCCTTTCTCTGGCATCTTGGTGACACAAAGTTTTGTTTGTGTCCTCCAAGAGTCTGATTCCCCAGTCCTGTGTAAGTTCTGGTGGCTCTATGGTGGGGTTAATGGTGACCTCCTCCAAGAGGGCTTATGCCATACCCAGGTCTGCTGCACCCAAGAGCCCCTGCCCCTGCCTCCATAGGAGACACTCAAACACAGTTCTGGCTCAGTCTCTGTGGGATCCCTGGGTCCTGGTGAGCACAAAGTTTGGTGAGCAAAGTTTGAGCCCTCTGAGTGTCTCTGGTGGGTATGGGGTTTGATTTTAAACGTGATTTTGCCCCTCCTACCTACTATTCTGATGTTTGATTTTTTAAAAATATGAAATGTCTTCTCTTGGAAGCCTCATAAAAGATGGGTATATAGTAGTCAGAGAGGATCTTATATTCCATTTCAAAATACAGAGAGGCATGGTGAGATTCTGGAGAGAGTATAAATTAGACAAACTTCGTTCAAATCCAGCTTCTGCCTAGAACTAGTTGAGCAACAGTACATAAGACACTATATGTCCCCCAGTCTCAGTTTCCTCAGTTGAAAATGAGAGGAATGGTGTCTACTGTGTAGGGTTGAGAGAGTATTGGAGATAATGAAATCCATAGTAGATATATTCCCGCTGATCATTCTTATTATTCTTTTGTCTATTAATGTAAAAAGAGAATCAGCAACTGTTTCTGCTGGCATTGATATTTTACTGAATTTTGAGTAGTTGCACAGAGATTAAATCATGAACTTTCAACTGGACAGGGTTTTGTTTTTGATTTCTAGCAAAGGTTTTTGCTTTTCTAAGGGGGTTACTTCTCTAAAGTTCTTAGAGTTAAAATTTAAATACATTTGTACGTTTTCCTGATCATGAAAGTAAAATACGGCCATTGTAAAATATATAACCATATAGAAGCACAAGGAATTAGGAGTTTAGCTGTTAATTTATATATTTATTCTTAATATATAGGAAGAGAAAAGATGACCAAGGAGGTAAAGAGCTGCCTATGCATATTATGACTAGGAATTGTATATATGCCCTATGGATTAAAGTATAGTTGACTCTTGAAAAACATGGGTTTGAACTATGTGTCTGCATTTATAAGCTGATTTTTTTCAATAATAAATACTGCAGTACTATACAATCTGTGGTTGATTGAATTCACAGAGAACTGGGGATACAGAAGAGCAATGTATATGGAAGTCCTGCTATAAATTATAAACACTGGTGATCTGATATTCAGGACTTATATTTGGTCAGGTAACAGAATATGTAGTTAAAATAATAAGCATATTAGGAAGAGAGGAAAGAGTATTACTGCAAGCAATTACAAATGCACCCATGAAAAAATCCATGGAAAAAAGAGACGAGAAATAGTATTATAGTAGAATTTTACTATTGATCTATCACATTGCCAGATAGATGGTGTCTATGATCAAATCACAAAACATCCATAAAGGCAACCTATGGAAGTGATGGGCATCCTCAGCTCTTAAAAATATTCTGAACCTCTTATAAGCCAAGAATATCTGACATGTTCTTAACTGCATTTACTGATAACTTACCTAGCTAATTAATTGATCTACTAATGAGAACTTAATTCTGACCAACAACAGAAAATTTCTGGTGATGAGTAATGGAGGATATTTAACAAACAACAGTGTAGTCACTTCATATGTACTATATATATATGCTGCTGCTGCTGCTTCTGCTAAGTCGCTTTAGTCGTGTCCAACTCTGTGCGACCCCATAGACGGCAGCCCACCAGGCTTCCCTGTCCCTGGGATTCTCCAGGCAAGAACACTGGAGTGGGTTGCCATTTCCTTCTCCAATGCATGAAAGTGAAAAGTAAAAGTGAAGTCGCTCAGTTGTGTCTGACTCTTTGCGACCCCATGGACTGTAGCCTACCAGCCTCCTCTGTCCATGGGATTTTCCAGGCAAAAGTACTGGAGTGGAGTGCCATTGCCTTCTCCGATATATATATATATATTTATAATCTCAAAGATCTTCAATAGAATTTCCATAGCTCAAATGTAGGCAACTTCACTCTAAAGACTACATTAGAAGAAAAAAAATTTGCAAAAATATTTCAGTGATGTTGTTAAATAAAGACATCAAAGTGATGTCTTTCTCTCCCCGATTTCAGAGAGCCCTATGACATAAATTCAGGGATTGTCATAATGAGTTTCAAATACAGCAGCATGAGCTTGGATAATATAATTTCTCTAGCTCTTGCTTTCCTTATCTTTACAACGAGAGTTGTAGACTTGATGAATTCTGTCTTTCTCTGTCTCTCTGTGTATCTCTTTTTAGCCATCACATCCTGTTGTTTTCTTTGCTGGTTCAGAAATCAAGGTCATATCAAAACAAATGAAATACATATAAACTAAACAGGCAAAGAAAGTCTGTTGACCCCATGGCATCTTAAAATCTCTTGCTGACAATCCAAGTCCTGAGATGAGGTGAGGCTGTGAGCCTAGAAAGAATGCCAGATCACAAAGAAACTAGTGCCCAGTGAGACAAAGGGTGAGGTTCAAAGAGAAGCGATCACATACATAACTGAAGATAAATGAGTCCGATTTATCTCAGCTCTTACTAAGTTTAAGAGCTTATTATTTATTTCTTTCCTCTTATGAACTACTGCCTTTTCCTCTGTCAGCTAATTTTAATATATAGTATTTTACTACTTGGGTCTTCAACTCATAAGTTTAAATGACTGTATTGCCCTTTAAATTCTGAAATCTCCATTTCCTTTTCTTTTTTTTCACTTTTGGCTCCAGCATCCTGGAAATGGTTCCAAGGGCATTTTGTCATCATCATTTAAGTCTAAGCTTTCTGAAATAATGATAATAACAAAAAATGCCAACTTCTTTCCAGACAAGAGCGCAAGAAAACCCCCATAGTACAGTGTGTCCAAGAACTGTGAAGGCTTTAAGGTTTTACCTTGTTTGCAAACTCACAGGTTAGCCTGCACAGTTTTAGCAAAGCTAGTAAAAGGCACAGGTTTCCTGAGTCAGATACAAAGGACATTGTCACAGCACAGCTGTCATCGTGAACCTCATGTTTGCCTCAGTTCCCCTTACCTCCCAGATCACACAGGAGTTACATGGAGGTGGGTGTAGATGGATGCTGCATAGACAGTGGTTTGTATCAGAGCTGAGGAGTATGAGTTTAGAAAACCCAATCTTTTGTAAGGAGCTATAAGCAAACATGCCCAGACTTTGTCCTAAACGGAGACCTCTATTTTATTGGACAGCATGTTTGCTATAAAAGTATCCTTGAAAAGGCAGTCCAGAGCAAAAGCTGTCAGTGTCACTGCTCACAAGAAAAGCAGGAGACCATGGAGAATTGTCTTTCACCACCTAGTTTCACAGAGTCCCTGCACACTGAATAAAAGATAATAACGAGAGATAAAATAAGATAAACACTGGCCTTCAAGTTTTGCTTTAATATCTTTTCCAGCTTTTTTTCTATTTGTACTCCATTACTTATTTTATTTTCTTTATAAAACATATGGTATGGAATATAAAGTATACATATATGCATGTAATTTTAACTAAAACTGTCATATCTTCATCATTATATTCTGTGATAATTGCACAGTGACTCAGTGAAAAAAAGAAAATAATATTTAGAGGATGAAAGAGTCAAGCCAACAGTATTTATAGTGTTTATTGTTTTATTCCATTTTAAGTTTGGAGCACAGGGTAAAAAAGTCTCAGCAGTAAAAAGTTTTGCTTTTTTACTTTTATTACATATTTTACCCTTAATTTATATTAAAAAATTTTCATACTAAAGAGTTCCAAGTAGAAAACAATTTTTGTATACAGTTGTACAGTTGGCCTTCTATATCTCTGAGTTCTGCCCACCTGGTTGACTCTTTGATTGAGCCAACCACAGATCAAAAACATTCAGGAAAGAAAAAGAATTTCAGAAAGTTTCAAAAAGCCAAACTTGAATTTGCAATCCCCCTCCCAGTTTGCAGACAACTATTTATATAGCATTTACATTACATTTACAACTATTTACATAGCACTTACATTGTATTAGGTATTATAAGTAATCTAGAAATGATATAAAGTGTACAGGAGGTTGTAGGAAGGTTATATGCAAGGACTACATCATTTTATATAAGAGATTCGAGTGTCCAGAGATTTTGGTGTCCACAAGGGGAACCTGTAAACTAATCCCTCACTGATACTGAGGGATACTGAGGGATTAACAAATCACTCTTTTTTAAAGTAGGACTGTGGAGGTGTCTTAGTTTACGGAAGAACATTTTGCTAATCCTAGTTCTGGGCAGACTACTGTCAAACCCTTTCTTATCTCTTTCTCGTGTGTGTAATTCAGGCCTAAGTCAAAACACTCTATCCCTGGAATAGAAATGTTAGTAATTTAAAACAATCATGTTTTTACCAACAATTTAGTTTAATATGCTCAAGACCGCTGTAGTTCAGTATATATGGGAAAGTGGATCATCCCGGAAATAATTGAATGTAGAAATCTCCACTGTGCCGTATACCTAGACCAAATACCTAATCAGTCCATCTGGTCAGGCTCCATATATACCACAAATCTCTATTCCAAGCAGAAATTTCAAAAAACTTGTTTTTGATTTCAGTAAGGAAAACATTTATTCCTATTGAAGCAAGTTTTAGAGCCTGTGGACACATGTAAACCAATTGGTTTTCAGTGCAATCTCAGAGACTCAGGGAAAAAGATTTGGTGCCTGCATTTTAATACAAAAACATTTACTTAGAAACTTCATTTATGCTTAGAAAGCATCAGTGAAATACAGCTTTTCTTAGCTTTAATTATATTCCTTTCATTGGAAACTTTTGGCATTTATTCAGTGCTTCTTTGGGCCTCTGCATTTCTGACAGCTTACAGATATTTCTCCTATTTGTATGAGGGCACAGTTACTTGAAAAAAAGGAGAAAAGTTTGCTTGCCATCCTTGGCCTCCCTCTTCTGCCATTCCTTTTTCATCAAGGAACCTAGGAATCAGTCCTCAAATAATCTGCCTCAGGTTTCTGTCTAGCCTTCTAATATGAGTGACATCATTTTTCCTGGAATAGTGATTTAACAACCAAAGTGATAACAGTCACCCTCTCCCATGAGCAGAAATAGGCGGGGAAGCAGGAAGCTTCTCATTTTGTCCTCCCTGATCTCCTTGAGATTTGGCACAGTTCTGCCTTCAGTGGGGTTAGCCATTGCTTTTCATTCCTGCTGTCAAAATGGTTTGGGCCAGGAGTGCACAGGGTTTGTCTGTCCCAGCTTCATTACATTTCAGGTTTTCTACACTTGTTATTCTCTAGCTCTTCTGGCTCTTTCCATGACCAAACCTTGCCAAAGGACTCCTGGTTCTCTGCCTTCCAAGTCTTTATCTTTTTTTCTGCTACCATGGGTAAAGCTTGCAGAAGAACCTTGTGTTTTGGGCACGTGAATGCTGAATCTTTCTTCTTTTCCTATCCTGGGGAAAACTCTTTTAGTTTCATAATTTGGATACCTCCCCCAAAGTTCCCTCGGGGACCTGAGACCTCCTATCTCCCTACTGCTTCACTCCTGGTGATTTCTGAAATAGATCAAATATAAAATGGCCTATATTGAGCATTATCTTTTTGGGAAATTCCATCTCTGAGAATATACCAGGCACTGTTCTAGTTCTGCCATCCTCTTCAGTGCAGGGCAGTGAGTTGTGTTACCTTGTACCATATAGAGTGACTCATTTACCCATCCTCGCTTGGGGCATGAAGGATGAACAATCTATGCATCTCTCTGTCTCAGGTGTTCTGAATCCTTGTACAGGAGTAAGCCAGACATCTTCCCTCAGGCTAGGATCCCAGATACTTGGTGTTTCCTTTTAAGTAGTAGTGCTAACAGGTAGACTAGAGAAAAACACTCTAGTTTCTAACTGTGTGATTTATTACTCACCTTTGGCTTGTCCAGAGTTAGGAGAAGAACAGTCATCAATGAAATTTATAGAGCCTTTGCAAGAACTTAAAAAAGTAACCCTTTCCACTAAGCTGATGCAGGCCTGATGCAGCTGTATCTCTGATTCTCAGCCTGGCAGTGGATTTCAGCTCCCACACGAGCACTTGGCTATGCATACCTGGGCAAAGCCCAATTTAAGCTATACGACTATAGAGACTCAGTTAATTTTGTGTCACATTATTACAGTAATGACATGATGTAATGTAATGGTAAGTTTATTTTAGAGGCAGAACTCATTTTAATAGTTTTACAAATGAGTCCAGCCTTTTATTTATGGAATCATTAAGAGTCTGAAGTAATCACCTAAATTTTTCAGTTGTACCTCATTGAATTTTATGGAGGGAATAATATGCTCTAGTATATTCACAAATTTGGGATTCATCAAGGTCTCTGGACATATCCTTGTGTGAAAAAGGCTTACAGTATTTTCAAAAATTTGGATGACTCTGTGTCCTTTTTATTTTATTGTAAGGCTACTTAGCATAATAACACAGGTTGGGTCTATTTTAATATTGTTCATGTGAGACATTGCATATCTTCTTTTTCTACATCAAAAACATTTAGAGAGACCTAATTTGTACATATATGAGGTTAAACCAGTTGGAGAAGCAAAATAATAAAAAATCAAATATATGGTTAAAAAGCCAAGTCATTAATATAGCAGACACTTTTGTAATAAAATGACATTTTTACTTATTTTATGTAAATATGATAAACCAACACACTATTCCTTACATCAGATAATTGTGTAATGAGGATAATAAATCATAGGGTGTTACCGGTACATGACTTCTGAATATTCTTGGAAAAATTTCCAAAATATATTGGCTATCTAACATAAAACTAAGCTCTTTACTGAAGAAATCTATCAGTATACTTGATCATCAGTTTCAAGGAATTAATGTATATTAAAAACAAAAATAAAGCAATTGTCCTTAGGGTATTTGGCCTTTTTAAACAGTACACATGGTAATAAATGAATAATTAGGGGATTTAATGCAGTTGAGTCGTAAACTAATTTAGCTATGAGCATCAACATCTGAACCACAACTACGGGAAGTGCCTTTTTAAATTAAGCACTTTTTGATAGTTTCAGCTGCCTTTATAATTCATTATTCTTCACTCTTCATTTTTTTTTTTAATCTTTAAAAGCAGACTGCAGGCTGGGATACCATAAAATTTCACTTTTAATCGGTCTATAATGGTAAGGGTCACATATTAGTATCTGTAATATGAAAGCAATGTACCTTGGGAGCTTGGGTTTAATGTTTTACCAGCAAAGCATGGGAACAGTTAATGTTTTTATTTTAAATAAAGGATTGAAATTAACTGTTTTTTAAGTGTTAGACTCCTGGCTATGAATGTATACTAATTGGTGAAGTAAGAAAAAATGTTTTATTGTGATTAAGAGCTAGAAATGAAGCCAGCCCAAGTTAGTTTTTAAGAGTGGTTTAGATACATGCAGAGCAGTGATCAATAATGAGCTGCGATGTAGGAGGAGGCATTTTCCTGTTCTGACCATTGTGCTGTAGCAGCCACTGTATTCTTAATAATGAGTATATATTATTAGCAGTGGGACACATCACACAGGAAAATGGAGGCAAAGGTTGTGACATCATAACTTCACTCTAAATGTTGAAAGAAGATGTGAGGAAGCATCTGGGGCAATGGTACAAAAGGGCAAAACAATGGAAGAGAAATATGCTGAGATGGCTGGCAGCCTTGGGCTTGCAACAGTGTTTACCATTTCATTTTTATATTCCTGGTGATATACAGGATTGCTACTTGCTAGGAGAGGTATTAGTAGCAGGAATTTCTTACAGTGATTCAAAGGTGAATAAATCTTTTCTTTCCTCTGAGCTATAGTTAGTGCTCTGACTTTGTGAGAGGCTGTTGAAATATCTTCTCATCCATTTGCTTTATGGAAGAGATAAGGCTTTAAAAATCTACTTTTAAGGTCTAATATCAGAGATGAGCAATTTGGAAGGCTTTATCTTTTTACTTCTAGAATGTAATCAAACCTATCTTAAGAATTCATCAAGCCTTAGAAGAAATATTTCTGACAAATTGTCTATATTACTAAAAGCAAGAAGTGGTTATGGTTCCCTGGAAAGAACCTGGAACCAGCATATCAGGAGACATGGATAGTTTTGGGTGTGCCTCTGGTTGGCAGATGATGGGCGAGTCATACAGTGCCTCTGAGTCACGTTTTATAACCCCCAAAATATGTGATTGGCTATGTCCCTGGATTTAAAGGTGTTCTATGAGGCTCCAGGATTCTCAAAGGTACTTTAGTGTCTGCTTTGGAGCCTGAGTGTTGGGATTTTGGATGGCTGCCCTCCACTAAGCCTGCTGCTAAACTGGCTTTTCAGTTTTTATCTGTGTTATATATTAAGTAGGTGTCCCTGGTGACTTAGTGGTAAAGGATCTGTCTGCCAATTCAGGAGCCGGTGGCTCGATTCCTAGGTCGGGAAGATCCTCTGGAGAAGAAATGGCAATCCACTCCTGTATTATTGCCTGGAAAATCCCATGGACAGAGGAGCCTGGCAGGCTATAGATCATGAGGTTACAAAAGAGTCAGATGTGACTTAGTGACTAAGCAACAACATATATTAAGTAATATAAGTTTTGAAAAATATGGTAATCAAACTAAAAAAGTTTGGAAACCACTGGACAAAGATTGAAAAGAAAATAAACTGAAAATTCCTGAAATTTTATTTGCCTGGTGAGAAAGGACTCTCTCTTTTTTAATTGTATAGCACATATCAGGTACTCCTTATGAATTCATTATATGAATCTAATAGTTGTAATGTACAAGTGGGAAGGAAATGCAAAGGCACAAGGCACCCTTTCTGTGTTATATGCCCAGGTTTCAATTCTATATAAAGGGTGATAGCCAGGGGTGAGGAGCAATGTGGACTATGTTTGATGGGCAGCAGCTAATTTTATCAGACTTGTGCCTGTAATCAGAAATTCAGTCTAGGAACAAGCTGTATTATTATAAAGTCCAAGAAATCTGACAGAAAAACTAGGCAATTTAGAACAGTCTAGAAAAGTAACACTTTTAGTTTAATTAGAAAACACAGTCTAAGGAATAAGGTTAGTTTCCAGTTTCTTTCAAATAGGATTGAATACTCTTTTCCTTTATACAGTTTATAAACAAACAAAACATGTTCTTGGCATGGGAATGTCTCATCTATGACCACTTCTAGACAAAGAGAAGGTCTGTAACTTATTTTTGTATTAAATAATGTGTGTGCATTGCAAACAAGAGAGAAGCAGAAATAATCTTAGCAGATGCTAAAAGGGTTAAGATTAAAGACATGTAGATGGGATTCATGATGACTGTTCTGTGCACCTGAATGAATATGCCCAAATCACAGCTAGAAAAATTTCAGAGTAAATTGACCTAACTTAGGGTAAATCAATAGTTGTCCCTGAACTGGAGGGGAATAGATGAGCAAGAAAAAAGTTTGTTGACAGGACTCCACTAGGGAAAACAGCATTCAAGTAACTAATGAGATACTCTACTGCCTAGAGGAATTACCCAGCCTCTAGCAAGGCGAAGTCAGCTTTAGCTGGCAGGAGGTTTGTTTTAAAACTGAAATGAGAAAAAGGACCTAAGCTTATAAATGATGGGAAATATATTATCAACAGGGGAAAAAAGTCAGAAAATAGCAACTCACTTGTTTCCCCAACACATCTGAGGAGGAAGAAAGAGAGCAATTTAATGTACCCTGGTCAAGCAGTTACTTTCCTTTATCCTTACTAACAGGGCTTGTCAAGACGGTCTGGAAATTGGTTGAAAGTAAGTAATGAATCATGATAGACATTCCTGAAATGCTTTATTTCCATTCCCCCTGGCTCATTGTTTCTTGCTTGACTTTCATGGGAGGTTTATAGTCATTTTCATTCTTCACAGAATCATTTCCTGACTTGCCTGGTCATGAGGTTGAACAAACAGTTAGGAGGAAGGAGATACATCCTCTGCTTGATCTCTCTTTCAATCTTTTCAGTGTATCAGCAGCACTGAATCATGAATGGAAATCTCTGGTTTTAAGCTTGACTCCCAGATTATTGCTGTGACTCTGATATGATAATTATTGCTATGTTTGAGATAGCCACCACATTCTTCAGCTTTAATGAGCTCACTTCTGAACAGATAGTCTTAGGTAATATGCACAGGGTAAAAAAGAATAATTTGAGCTTCTCCCAAATAATCCTAATGTACACAAATTCAATTTTTTTTGCCTTTATTCTGATGGCTATTGGAAGGAAAAGATTGTTTTTCTGATCAGATTGGTTTACTTAACTTAGTTCTAATGAATAGCAGTACAATGCAACTTACTATTATATTTATGTTCCCTGTGCTTTAGTTCTTGTTTTAAAAACTCAGAAGGTGACTTAGAATTGACTTAAGCACCAGGGCCAAGTTCACTGAAGGTTATTAAGATAGCACAATGACCAACATAACTGTTGAAGGAAAATGCTCAGGGTAGGCATTACCAATAATTATTAGCAAATTCTGTTTTGATTTTAGTGCTTTCCTTTCCCAGTAGATTGATCTGTCATAGAAAATATCATGGTTGTAATTTCAGGATTAGTCTTACTGAGACCTATTTAAATTAATAAATTCTTTATTTTCAATATTATTAATGTTTTGCAAGCCCTCTGGAGGGGATCCATTATTATTAATGTTTTACTATTTATGAACCAATCAGATTGTTGAAGGAACATATATGGATCTTTAAGGGCCTGATGAAATTGTGAGGGACCCAGAGGAGCAACAATCCAGATTTCAGTAGAAAATAGAGCTGGTTGAGAAGTTATTGGTTGTTGACTGCTGATAGCTTCCAGCAATATCATTAGAGAGATCTGGTGGGAGTGAGAACAGTGTTGTGGCAGTTATTATATCGTGGGTTTTTAGGGACTTAATAATATGACTAAATAATTTTATAGATAGAAAATTTCTTCCTGATATGATTAATGTAAATCAAGACATAAGGTTCAGGTGAGTATAAACTTTGATTTGTCAAGAACTGTTCTCATTTATGGGCTTCCTCAGTGGCTCAGCAGTAAAGAGTCCATCTGCGATGCAGAAGACACAGGAGACCTGGATTTGTTCCCTGGGTGGGAAAGATCCCCTGGAGGAGAGCCCTGCAACCCACTCCAGTACCCTTGCCTGGTGAATCCCATGGACAGAGGAGCCTGGTGGGCCACAGTCCACAAGGTTGCAAGGAGTATGACGCCACTGAGCACGCACGCACATCCTCATTTATGCCTGTTGGCCTGGCTTAATTATTAGTAACACCTGTAGTTAGCATCCTCTAAGATGGTACCCAATGATACCTGTCTCCAAGTATTCACACTTTCAGTAATCTCCTATTGCATTGCACCAGAGCTGGTCTGTCTGACCAGAAGAATTGAGACAAAAGTGATTGTATGTTACTTCTGAGGTTAGATTCTCTCTCTCTCTTCCCTTCGTCATCTCTCTAATCGTTCATCCTTGGGGGAGCCTGATGCCTTCTCAGGAACAGTCTTCAGGGAAAGGCTCATGTGAGGAGCTGAAGCTTCCTGCCAACAGCCATTTGGAGCTTTGGAAGCCTGTCCTCCCTCCCAGACAAGCTGTCAGTCAGTTCAGTTCAGTCACTCAGTGTGTCCAACTCTTTGCGACCCCATGCACTGCAGCATGCCAGGCCATCCTGTCCATCACCAACTCCTGGAGTTTACTCAAACTCTTGTCCTTTGAGTCGGTGAGGCCATTCAACCATCTCATCCTGTGTCGTCCCCTTCTCCTCCCACCTTCAATCTTTCCCAGGATCAGGGTCTTTTCCAATGAGTCAGTTCTTTGCTTCAGGTGGCCAAAGTATTGGAGTTTCAGCTTCAGCATCAGTCCTTCCAGTGAATATTCAGGACTGATTTCCTTTCAGATGGACTGGTTGTATCTCTTTGCAGTCCAAGAGACTCTCAAGAGTCTTCTCCAACACCATAGTTCAAAAGCATCAATTCTTTGGTGCTCAGCTTTCTTTATAGTCCAACTCTCACATCCATACATGACTACTGGAAAAACCATAGGTTTGACTAGATGGACCTTTGTTGGTAAATACAAGCCTATAGGTGACTATGTTCTGGGTTTATATCTTGACTGCAATTGCTTGAGAGATCCTGAGACACAAATACCCAACTAAGCCTCTCCTGGATTTATGACCATGAGAAAGTATGTGAGATAACTAGTATTTGTTGTTTTAAGCTGCTAAATTTGTAGATAATTTGTTATGTATCAGTATATAATAAATATAATACCCTTCTACTCCCAAAAGTTGGTTTGGATGAAAAATTGTAAAGTCACCTTATATAAATCTGATAGGTGAACAGACATCAAATTCATGAACTTATTAGGGATTTTCTCTTCTGTTGACAGAGCTTACATTCTGACATTAGTATGCAGACACTTACAAAGGTTATCCCAGGTGGTGCTAGTGGTAAGGAACCTGCCTGCCAATGCAGGAGACATAAGAGACTTAGGTTCGATCCCTGGATTGGGAAGCTCCCCTGGAGGAGGGCATGGCAACCCACCTCAGTATTCTTGCCTGGAGAATCCCTATGGACAGAGGAGCCTGGCAGGCTACAGTCCATAGGGTTGCAAAAAGTCAGACATAACTGAAGTGATTGAACACACACACACAAAGGTTATCAGGACAGAAGCATTTGATAATGCAAAAAATCTAAATTGGTAGACTTCTTGAAATCTTGGTACTTCTTGGTGCCAAGAAATCTTAGACTTCTTGGTAGAAATCTTGAAAGACAGTATAACAGAGTAGATGAAAGTACTGAATTCAGAATTAAATTGGTTTGGATTTGAATCTGACTTTACCATTTACTGGCCTTGAAGAATTGTTTAACTTTTCTCTTTCTCAGTTTTATCATATTAAGCATGGGGATAATAATATATCTCTCTCATAGGATTATTTTTTTGAGGATTAAGTGTATGTAAAGCACTTACAGTGATGCTTGGCACATATAAATATTTAATAAGGATTGCCTATTATTATTATTTTCATAGAGAATTAAGCTGACATTTTTCCTCTGTTACATTTATACACAAATGGATATTTCCTCTCAATAATCATTCCTTAAATATTTTAATGTTCTTATTGTGTGCTAGGAACATCAGCTAGAAATATATCACCTCTTAAGGAGCTACAAAATAGTTGGAAAATTTTCCATATGCCTTTACACATTTTATGTTATATAATATATAGATTAAATATGTATACATATACAAATGGACTATATATGTGTGCCTCAGCTATAAAAATCATGCAACTCAAGGACCAGATGAAAGGCACAGATTATATACAAAGAAAAATGGGAATGAGTTTAAAAAACCACTAGAGTGTGGAATTAGAATAATGTAGCTTTCTGCATATGAGGAGTCACTTTGAAAGAAATGTAGAGACTGGACAATCTCAAACCTGAGAAGCTGTCTATCTAATTGATCTTATTAATTGTGACTGCTGTATCTCTAGCTTCTTCAGCAGTACTTGACATGCAGTGAGTATTCAGCAAATACTTGTCAAATGGCTTCATTGACAGAGAAGGAGAAAAACTCTTAAAACAGTAAACAGCAATGCGAATTGGCACAGTTGGAAAGGACAACAAAGCACTGGATGGTAGGTAATTTGGTGGTAAGAATTCAAGAGAAAAGAAGATGTTTTGGAGACATGGCGTTGAAGTTTAATTGCAATCAGTGTGGGAAAACAGATTTAGTGGTTGTCAATATTGTGGTGACAGCTGAAGCTTTGAGGAGAAAGATGAACTCTCTGTGGAAGTGAATTTGGAGAAAAATTCTCACTCAAAGAGATGCAAAGATGCCAAGGTCTGTACAAATGTATAGGCATACAGGTGAATGGAAGGTAAAAATAGAGGAGCTAGTTTAGGAGATAGTGATGGAAAAGAAATGGCAATCAGCAATATCAATTGCTACAGAGAGATTTCTGTTTGAGAATGAAAAATGGATGTTAGGTATCAGTTTCAGACTGTAGAAGCAAGATTTTAAGAAACTGAGGGGGCACTGAAGAAATGAAAATGGCACTTATAATCAGCATTTCAAAGGGTCTGTGAAATGAACAAAATAAATATAATCATAGAAAGAGCATAAGAGCTAGTCTTAAGAACTGAGAATATGAGTGTTGAAAGATGAAAAAAAGCAGCATTAGGATGGATTTATTGAATATTATATAATTATTCTACCAGACTGTATTTTAAAGATTGTTCCTTATGTCTTGTGTGGCCTGTAATTGACCTTAAAATATTTCTGTACGAAGAGTATGAGGTACATGGTGTGTTTAAGTTAATTTTATTTTATAGCTAAGGGGCTCTTAGGTAACATCAGAGGTGCCCTAATCAGAATTTACATTCCAGGGGTTGTTGGTTACTCTCTGAAATAGTGTAATGAGGAGTATATACTCTGGAGGTTATAAGTCTTGGTGTAGCTTTTATAATCAGGCAAAAAAGAAATTTGTGTTATTTCCACAATTTTCTAAATGTTTCTTAGTTTGCTTTGTATATTTCATATTAATCCTATTTATTGCTCATAGCTTTTATCAATTATGTGGTAGGTTGCTTTAATGACTCTCATTCTTTATCTTTCCTTTTTAGCCATACCCTTTGCCACTTGAGTTTATCACTTCTTCCATCAAGCAACAGATATCAATGTATTTCTCTTTCCATTGAATCTGTGTTTGGACATATTTCTTGCTTTGGTCAGTGGGACACTGGAAACCATGATATAAGTAAGGGATTGGAAAAGTGCTTGAGAATTTCAGTTGTTCTCTAGTAATTTCGCCACCACCATGAGAAGAATATGCTCAGACTCACTTACTGGTTCTTGGAGAAGGAGAGACAATTGGAACAGAGTTGCCCTAATTAATTTGCCTTAAACAATGTCAACCTAAAGCAGAATCCATAGACAACCTCCAGTTGCACAGCAGATGTGTAGGTGAGCCCAGCTGAATTGAGCTGACTTCTAGGAGACTCACAGACATGTGAACTATAAAAATAAATGACTACTGTTATAAGTCATTGAGGTTTTTATTTTTTAACCTAGCGATAGCTAACAAATTCAAGAATGATAATCCTCCATTTGTATCTTTTATCAGCTAGAAAAATATATAAAGTAACTGTCCTTTACATCTGTATTGTATGTGGATTATATTATTTTGTTAACATGCATATTTTTGCTATACAGGTTTTTACACAAAAGGAGAGACATTTATTTAGCATGGACCTTTACTTTCTTCAAAATGATATGCTTAAAGAATGAGATAATCCAATGAATAAACTTCTCAAGGTTGTCTATTCCTAAGGCTCCACTATACATTTTCTCTTTATGTATAGCACAGAAAATCAGTCATTAGAAGTTTAGCTATAAAGATTTCAAAGGTATAGTTCATTCCTTTCATTAACAATAGCAGGAATAGGATGGATTTTTCATCTGTCACAGACCTTGTGCTGAAGGAAATGTTGCAGATTTTTTACTGGGAGTTGTACTGTTTTAATCTTCTAGAATGATTTATGACCACCTATCAATGCTGGGCTGGAAGAAGCACAAGCTGGAATCAAGATTGCCGGGAGGAATGTCAATAACCTCCGATATGCAGATGACACCACCCTTATGGCAGAAAGTGAAGAGGAACTAAAAAGCCTCTTGATGAAAGTGAAAGAGGACAGTGAAAAAGTTGGCTTAAAGCTCAACATTCAGAAAACGAAGATCATGGCATCTGGTCCCATCATTTCATGGGAAATAGATGGATAAACAGTGGAAACAGTGTCAGACTTTAATTTTTGGGCTCCAAAATCACTGCAGATGGTGACAGCAGCCATGAAATTAAAAGACGTTTACTCCTTGGAAGAAAAGTTATGACCAACCTAGATAGCATATTGAAAAGCAGAGACATTACTTTGCCAAAAAAGGTCCGTCTAGTCAAGGCTATGGTTTTTCCTGTGGTCATGTATGGATGTGAGAGTCGAACTGTGAAGAAAGCTGAGCACTGAAGAATTGATGCTTTTGAACTGTGGTCCTGAAGAAGACTCTTGAAAGTCCCTTGGACAGCAAGGAGATAAAATTGGTCAATCCCCTCCCAGGAAATAAAAGCAAAAATAAACAAATGGGATCTAATTAAAGTTAAAAGCTTCTGCACAACAAAGGAAAATATAAGCAAGGTGAAAAGACAGCCTTCGGAATGGGAGAAAATAATAGCAAATGAAGCAACTGACAAACAACTAATCTCAAAAATATACAAGCAACTTATGCAGCTCAATCCCAGAAAAATAAACGACCCAATCAAAAAATGGGCCAAAGAACTAAATAGACATTTCTCCAAAGAAGACATATGGATGGCTAACCAACACATGAAAAGATGCTCAACATCACTCATTATTAGAGAAATGCAAATCAAAACCACAATGAGGTACCACTTCACACCAGTCAGAATGGCTGCGATCCAAAAATCTGCAAGCAATAAATGCTGGAGAGGGTGTGGAGAAAGGGAACCCTCCTACACTGCTGGTGGGAATGCAAACTAGTACAGCCACTATGGAGAACAGTGTGGAGATTCCTGGGAGAATGACATTCTAACATGTATACTATCATGTGAATTGAATCGCCAGTCTATGTCTGACGCAGGATGCAGCATGCTTGGGGCTGGTGCATGGGGATGACCCAGAAAGTTGTTATGGGGAGGGAGGTGGGAGGGGGTTCAAGTTTGGGAATGCATGTAAGAATTAAAGATTTTAAAATTTAAAAAATAAAAACTAAAATTAAAAAAAAAAATTAAAAAAAAAAATTGCAAATAGAACTACCTTATGACCCAGCAATCCCACTGCTGGGCATACACACCGAGGAAACCAGAATGGAAAGAGACACATGTACCCCAATGTTCATCGCAGCACTGTTTATAATAGCCAGGACATGGAAACAACCTAGATGTCCATCAGCAGATGAATGGATAAGAAAGCAGTGGTACATATACACAATGGAGTATTACTCAGCCGTTAAAAAGAATTCATTTGAATCAGTTCTGATGAGATGGATGAAACTGGAGCCGATTATACAGAGTGAAGTAAGCCAGAAAGAAAAACACCAATACAGTATACTAATACATATATATGGAATTTAGAAAGATGGCAATGACAACCCTGTATGCAAGACAGGAAAAAAGACACAGATGTGTATAATGGACTTTTGGACTCAGAGGGAGAGGGAGAGGGTGGGATGATTTGGGAGAATGGCATTCTAACATGTATACTATCATGTAAGAATTGAATCGCCAGTCTATGTCTGACGCAGGATACAGCATGCTTGGGGCTGGGGCATGGGGATGACCCAGAGAGATGTTATGGGGAGGGAGGTGGGAGGGGGGTTCATGTTTGGGAACGCATGTAAGAATTAAAGATTTTAATAGTAAAAAAAAAAAAAGTAAAAAAAAAAATTGGTCAATTCTAAAAGAAGTCAACCCTGGATATTCATTGGAAGGACTGGTGCTGAAGCTGAAGTTCCAATCCTTTGTCCACCTGGTGTGAAGAGCCAGCTCACTGGAAAAGACCTTGATGCTGGGAAAGATTGAGGAGAAAGGTGCAGTAGAAGATGAGATGGTTGGATGGCATTACTGAAACAATAGACATGAGTTTGAGCAAATTCCGGGAGATAGTGGAGGACAGGGAAGCCTGGAGTGTTGCAGTCTGTGGGATCATGAAGAGTTGGACACATATTAGCGACTGAACAACAACAACAATAAATCAGAAACTGGGCAGAGGACCTAAATAAACATTTATCCAAAGAGACATACAGTTGACCAAAAAAACATATGAAAAGATGCTCAACATCACTAATTATTAGAGAAATGCTAACCAAAACTACAATAAAGTATCACCTCACACCAGTTAGAATGGTCATTATCAAAAAATCTATAAACAATAAATGCTAGAGAGGATGTGGAGAAAAGGAAACCATCCTATAGTCTTGGTGGGAATATAAATTGATACAGCCACTATGGAGAACAATATGCTGCTGCTGCTGCTGCTAAGTCGCTTCAGTCGTGTCTGACTCTGTGCGACCTCATAGACGGCAGCCCACCAGGCTCCCCCGTCCCTGGGATTCTCCAGGCAACAACACTGGAGTGTGTTGCCATTTCCTTCTCCAATGCATGAAAGTGAAAAGTGAAAGTAAAGTCGCTCAGTCGTGTCCGACTCCCAGCAAACCCATGAACTGCAGCCTACCAGGCTCCTCCATCCATGGGATTTTCCAGGCAAGAGTAGTGGAGTGGGGTGCCATTGCCTTCTCCGGGAGAACAATATGGAGGTTCCTTAAAAAAAACTAAAAGTAGAGCTACCAAATGACACAACACTCTCACTCCTGGGCATATATCCGAGAAAACCATAACTTGAAAAGATGCATGTACCCCAATCTTCATTGCAGCACTGTTTACAATAGCCAGGACATGGAAGCAACCTAAATGTCCATCAACAGAGGAATGGGTAAAGAAGATGTGGTGCATATATACAATGGACTATTACTCAGCCATGAAAAGGAATGAAATTATGCCATTAATGACATGGGTGTACCTAGAGATTGTCATACAGAGTGAAATAAGTCAAAGAAAAAGATAAATATTGTGTAATATTGCTTATATGTAGAATCTAGAAAAATAGTACAGATGAACTTATTTGCAAAGCAGAAATAGAGTTGCAGATGTAGAAAACAAACTTATGGTTACTAAGGGGTGATGGGAAGAGTGGGGTGAACTGGGAGATTGGGACGGACATATACGCACTACCAAATAGAAAATAGGTAACTAATGAGGATCTACTATATAGCGCAGGGAGCTCCTCTTGATGCTCTGGGGTGGAAAGGAAATCTGAAAAAGAATGAATGTATGTATTTATACAATTGATTCACTTTGCTGTACAGCAGAAACTAAGATAACATTGGAAGGCAATTATACTCCAACAAAAATTAATACAAAAATAAAGGTAGTGCATGCTTTTGGAACAAATCCTTTATTAAGGCAGTAGTGTCAGTGGGGTAATGCTTTGGTGCCCTACTAGTTTTGGTTGCTTGATATGACTTTATCTTAAAACATAGGACAGTACGTCAGTCCTAGAGTTTGAGTCATATATTGCTGACATAGTTAAGGAGAACCCGGAAGCATGAGGCATGTCTGCTTTTCTCAGTGCTTGTGGACCTAAAATAAGTTGACTTGGAGAGTAAATGAGACTTAAATTCACAGACCAAATTGTCCACCATAGTGTGGTCACCGTTGGCGTCTCTTTGAAGACTGTGGGTCTGAAGAAAGTTTTAGGTTCTCATTCTCCTCATCCCACAGAGAAAGAAGATATTTTAATACAGCTTTTCTTCCAGTTTCATGGCAAAAGTTTGTGATTAATCCTGCTTTTGGTTAAAGACAGAAGACTTTGTCCTATCCACTTTAGATAATAGCAATCCATCAAATTGTATATAATTTGCATTGGATGTTGGAACTTGAACTTTACTACCTTTAAGAATATGCAGAATTTGACATTCAATATGCATTCATATTCATTTCTTCAACCTCATATTTTCTAGTCACTATCAGTTAAGAATTAAAGAGGTTTTTAAATGATATGATTTGAATCTGAGTTTGACAAAAATGAATCATTAGTGGGCTTTCTGAGGGACATAGTCACTTCAGTTGTGGAAACAGGAAGAATGGAGTGTCATTTGTTGTCAAAGAAAATTCTCTTTGTAATGTGGTATATATTTCGGGTGAGAAATTGACATCTCTATTTAAATGAATGAGGGCCCTCACCTGGAAATGTCATTCATACTAACAGAGTAACATAATGCATAATTATCTGTTACAGTTTTTGATGTGGTTTGTGCCTAGATTAAGGTGTTCATTCAAAGAACATCCCCACTTACAAGGTTCATATAATACAATGTATAAGAAACTTGGTGCCCCAGAGTTTTAAAAATCATTAATCATAATGAATTAAGACATTTATCCAAGACTTACACACTGACAAAAGTTTGTCCCTAAAGATTTCTACCTAGAAAACCTTTAGAAAATGATGATTTTTGCTTTCTACTTGACTGCCTCAGTAAGCCAATTCATTTTTTTTAGGAGCAGCTCAAGGTCAGTGATATGACTATGTCAGCTTTAAGTGATGTTCTCCCTTAAACTTGTAAGCTAAACTTCCATTGTTATAACTGATGCTCAGAGTGGTACTGTCAAGAAGCCCTGAGATTGTCTAGGAGGAGAATAAGTAAAAGACCAATAGTAATATACATTTCATTTCAAATGAAAATATTTAATTGATATGTATACCTCAAGATGCAATGACATTTTTTTTTTTACAATAAATAATGGGTATCATGGAGAATATGCAGAAGAATTAGGCTAGATCATGGTATATTACTCTAGAAAAAAATCAAAGAAACTAATTGGGTTCATCTCTATTAATTTTATAATTTCTGTAATTAATTTCAAATGGTATTTCTTAATCATTTTTTTCCCCTTTGATTCTCCAGGGAACTACATGTAGTAAATTATTTCTGCACTGAGTCATGGAGATTGGATTCTTGAATTCCTAGCAGAGGCAAATATCTCATTAATGCTGATCTGAGAGATATCTGTGATGAGCCTGTACATCAGATTTATCTGCAGAGCTGATCTGAAGCTGATGAGCAGAGCTCTGAAGTGAGGCAGACTGGCAATGAAGACTTCATCAGAATGAGGTGATCACAGTTTTGTTTTCAGAAAATAAACTTATAGCCCCATACTTACATGCTTAATTTCTCAATGTTCAAATATATAAACTCTTCCATTATAGATTCATCTCTACAATTTGAAAGTAAGTTGGAAGACTGAGTTAACTTTCAGGCGAATTCAAGCTCCTTAGATCCACTTTGCTTGGATATACTTGAATATAGATAATCCTGAAATTGTTTTCAGTTCAGTTCAGTTGCTCAGTCGTGTCTGACTCTTTGTGACCCCATGAATTGCAGCACGCCAGGCCTCCCTGTCCATCACCAACTCCCGGAGTTCACTCAAACTGTTGTCCATCAAGTTGGTGATGCCATCTAGCCATCTCATCCTCGGTCATCCCTTTCTCCTCCTGCCCTCAATCCCTCCCAGCATCAGAGTCTTTTCCAATGAGTCAACTCTTCGCATGAGGTGGTCAAAGTATTGGAGTTTCAGCTTCAGCATCAGTCCTTCCAAAGAACACCCAGGACTAATCTCCTTTAGAATGGACTGGTTGGATCTCCTTGCAGTCCAAGGGACTACAGTTCAAAAGCACCAATTCTTCAGTGCTCAGCCTTCTTCACAGTCCAACTCGCACATCCATACATGACCACTGGAAAAACCATAGCCTTGACTAGACGGACCTTTGTTGGCAAAGTAATGTCTCTGCTTTTGAATATGCTGTCTAGGTTGGTTATAACTTTCCTTCCCAGGAATAAGCGTCTTTGAATTTCATAGCTGCAATCACCATCTGCAGTGATTTTGGAGCCACAAAAAATAAAGTCTGCCACTGTTTCCACTGTTTCCCCATCTATTTCCCATGAAATGATGGGACCAGATGCCATGATCTTCGTTTTCTGAGTGTTGAGCTTTAAGCCAGCTTTTTCACTCTCCACTTTCTCTTTCATCAAGAGGCTTTTTAGTTCCTCTTCACTTTCTGCCATAAGGGTGGTGTCATCTGCATATCTGAGCATATTGATATTTCTCCCGGCAATCTTGATTCCAGCTTGTGCTTCTTCCAGCCCAGTGTTTCTCATGATGTACTCTGCATATAAATTAAATAAGCAGGGTGACAATATACAGCCTTGACGTCCTCCTTTCCTATTTGGAACCAGTGTGTTGTTCCATGTCCAGTTCTAACTGTTGCTTCCTGACCTTTATTTGTAAATAAATCCTTATTTTGTAAAGCCTTTCCATTCTCTGATATAACATTGGCAAATCTTCTTCCCCAAGCTCTGTTTTTTAAAAGGAAAAGAATGCTTAAGATTTGTGGCTAAATATCATATTAAAAAAGGAATTTAAAATAGCTCTCTTTCTCCAACAATGTATGTCAGGCCTAGAGCTTATTATTGGAATGCATTCTACAGTGAAGGCAAAGTAATAAAGAGGAAAAACTATGGCAGTAAGTAATAAAGAGAAAAAACTATAGCAGTAAGTAACATTAAAAATAGTGATATTTTGCTTTCATGATCTCTTTTCTAAAGCATAGAAAATTATGCCACTTTGAAAATAAATTTTAAACATTAAGCCTAAAAATAAAAGCAAGGCATTGTTATAGTAATACCAAATGATGCTTTCTTCTGAAGAATTAGTAACTCTGAACTACCTTTTCAGTCATTAACTCGTATTGGGATGGCTAAGAAGTTCAGTTGAGTTTTTCCATAACATCTTATGGAAAAACTAGAACTAACTTTTTGGTGAACCCAATATAATCTCCAAGGCATTTCTCTGCCCCTCCCATTACACCTCACCTTACCTTAGGCATAATCCGTAATGCTGATTTCTGCTCATATATAAATGACAAGGATAACAAGTATTAATAACTATTTGAAATAAAAAAAATCGCTGAATAGTTGATGCCCAATGAATAGTGGCAAATTAAAATGGATAATAGGTTGGTATTTTTGGCTTTTCTACTCTCGACTTTGAGATATTAAATTAATATATAAAGAGTAAAGTTTTTGATGTTTAGTAGACAAGATACAGAAGAAAAACAATTTAAACTAAGTATTCATATGATAATATATATAACTTATTCTATTTTGAAAACTGAAGGAAGGTAATTCATCTTACAAATTAGTAATATATTACAACAGTGCTAATTATACTTATGCTGCTATAATTAAGCCATGCCATGATTAAGAGTCTGTCTGCCTTCTCAATTATAAATGAATATTTTAAACCATTATCTTAGGATTCCATGCTGTTTTGAGGAAAGGATTCTTCTTCATCAAATAGAAATCAGACCTTAAATTACATGAACTAAAATTTGCTGTTTTCTGCAGTTTTCATTGTGGTCATGTGTGGAAATTAAGACAAGCGCTCATAGTCTTAATTCACTTGCATTGAGAAGAATAGACAATAAGGCAATAAATGTTTAAACATTTTGAAAAGCCTAGAAAAAAGGAAATATCTTTAGGTATTGAAAGAGTTTCCTATCAAACTTTTTCTACTTCATGGTAAATTAGGCTTCTCTGGTTACTTTTTGAATTTAACCATGGGGTAGAGCTGAAAATATATCCAAACACGAGCTTGCTGATAAGAGGTCTTGATACCATGGGCTACATATGACTTCCCCTTTTAGACTGAAATGAAATATAGCTGACCATCCAATTTTTTTCTGTAATAGATGGCATCATTTAAATTAATCTGGAATTGATTTAATCTATTCCAAATAAACTTCCCTGATGGGTCAGTTGGTAAAGAGTCTGCCTGAAATGGGAGAGACCCAGGTTTGATCCTTGGGTGGGGAAGATCCCCTGGAGAAGGAAATGTCAACCCACTCCAGTATTCTTGCCTGGAGAATTCCATGGACAGAGAAGCCTGGTGGATTGTAGTCCATGGGGGTCACAAAGAGGCGGATATGACTGAGTGATTAACACTTTTTCATTCCAAATAGCATAATAGGGCACATTTGACTCCATCAAATCATTAAGAAGTATTTGTGTGGTCACCAGGTTTATGGTATTTTTAATAGACAGCATTTCTTCTGGTGGTGATCATTTATTGTGTACAAAGTACTTTATACCTCTATGCATGCTACTAGGTTCTGGGGGTAAAATGCACAGTTCCTGTTCTTATCAATCCCATAGTCTAATGCATGAGTTGGGCAAGCAAACAGACACTTGCCATGTGTAGTATGTATTGTGGGAGAGACAGAATTGGGTGCTTGAGAAAGAAGAAGAAGAATGTTGCCTAATTCACAAAGAGTGGGAGAATTTAAGGAAGATTTCCAGAGGAGACAAGAGCCTCAGTTCAGTTCAGTTGAGTCACTCAGTCATGTCTGACTCTTTGTGACCCCATGAACAGCAGCATGCCAGGCCTCCCTGTCCATCATCAACTCCTGGAGTCCACCAAACTCATGTTCATTGAGTAGGTGATGCCATTCAACCATCTCATCCTCTATCGTCCCCTTCTCCTCCTGCCCTCAAACTTTCCCAGCATCAGAGTCTTTTCAAATGAGTCAGCTCTTCGCATCAGGTGGCCAAAGTATTGGAGTTTCAGCTTCAGCATCAGTCCTACCAATGAATATTCAGGACTGATTTCCTTTAGGATGGACTGGTTGGGTCTCCTGCAGTCCAAGGGACTCTCAAGAGTCTTCTCCAACACCACAGTTCAAAAGCATCAATTCTTTGGCACTCAGCTTTCTTTATAGTCCAACTCTCACATCCATACATGACCACTGGAAAAACCATAGACAATAGCCTACTTGACTTTTAAAACAAGATAAAATGGTAGCTAGGTTAAAAAATAAAGGAAGGGTATCCTGGGGAAGGGAGTCATCAGGTAGAGGGAACGGTATGGGCAAAAGAATAGGATAATAAGAAGAATGACTAACATGTATTAAGTCCTTGCTATAGGTCAGTTGACTCCTGGATTCTTCTCATACATTTTCCCATCTAATCTTCACAAGAACTGGATGAAGTAGCAGTGTTATCCCTGTTTTATATACGAGGAAACTGAAGTTTGAGAGGCTAACTTGCCAAGAACAAACAACTTACATGTTGTTAAACTGAGGACTTAATCCTATGTTTGTGTGACTACAAAGCCCATGATCTCAATGTCTACTTTGCCGCACAAAAATGATTTATTACAGGAACTGCACATTGTTCTGAATTAATTAACTCATTCATTCATTCAACAAACATTTATTGAGTCAGGCATTGTGGTGGATCCTAGGGACACAAAGCAAATTCAGAAACTGTCTCTTTCCAGAGGCGCTTTTGGTTTATTAGAATAGTTGTAGAGCTTCCTAAGGCATTGTAGGGCTTTCCAGGTGGTGCTAGTTGTAAAGAACCTGCCTGCCAATGCAGGAGATATAAGAGACGTGGACTCGATTTCTGGATCGGGAAGAATCCCCTGGAGTAGGAAATAGCCACTCACTCCAGTATTCTTGCCTGGGGAATCCCATGGACAGAGGAGCCTGGCAGGCTACAGTCCATGGGGTGGCAAGAGTCAGACACCCCTGAAGCGAAGTGTCTACTATGGCATTGTAAACAGTAGCATAAGGGTTATAAGTGTTTTGTTAAGGGTATATATTGGACTCAGTAGAAGGATAAAGTTTTTGGTGGTGTGGTTAGTCAGTGAATACTTCAGGAAAGATTGAAGTGAAGTAAAAGTTGCTCAGTCATGTCTGACTCCATATAGTCCATGGAATTCTATATAGTCCATGGAACTCTATATAGTCCATGGTATCCTCCAGGCCAGAATACTGGAGTGGGTAGCCTTTCCCTTCTCCAGGGGATCTTCCCAATCCAGGGATGGAACCCAGGTCTCCCACATTGAAGGCAAATTCTTTAACAGTTGAGCCATGAGGGAAGCCCAAGAATACTGGTGTGGGTAGCCGATCCCTTTTCCAGGGATATTCCTGACACAGGTATCCAACAAGGGTTTCCTGCATTGCAGGTGGATTCTTTGCCAACTGAGCTATCAGGGAAGATTAACTGAGGAGATTACACTCTTTGAGTCCTGAAAAAAACTGGGTGTAGAAAAAAGAAGGAATAGACATTTCAGATAATAAAACAAACTGAGAAAAGCTATTGAGATATAAGATAGCCTGAATTTGGAGGTAATATCCAATAATTCTGTGTGACTAAGGTGTGTTGCTAAGTCTTTTCAGTCACGTCTGACTCTTTGAGACTCTATGGACTGTAGCTTGCTGGGCTTGTCTGTCCATAGGATTCTCCAGGCAAGAATATTGGAATGGGTTTCCATGCCCTCTTCCAGGGGATCTTCTAACTCAGGGATCAAACCTGCATCTCTTACATCTCCTGTGTTGGCAGGCATGTTCTTTACCACTAGCGCCACCTGGGAAGCCCAACAAAGATAAAGATATTGGTATAGATAACTAGAATTCAGTTCAGTTCAGTTCAGTCACTCAGTCGTGTCCGACTCTTTGTGACCCCATGAATCGCAGCATGCCAGGCCTCCCTGTCCATCACCAACTCCCAGAGTTTACTCAGACTCACGTCCATCGAGTCAGTGATGCCATCCAGCCATCTCATCCTCAGTTGTCCTCTTCTCCTCCTGCCCCCAATCCCTCCCAACATCAGAGTCTTTTCCAATGAGTTGACTCTTCACATGAGGTGGCCAAAGTACTGGAGTTTCCGCTTTAGCATCATTCCTTCCAAAGAAATCCCAGGGTTGATCTCCTTCAGAATGGACTGGTTGGATCTCCTTGTAGTTCAAGGGACTCTCAAGAGTCTTCTCCAACACCACAGTTCAAAAGCATCAATTCTTTGGCGCTCAGCCTTCTTCACAGTCCAACTCTCACATCCATACATGACCACAGGAAAAACCATAGCCTTGACTAGACAGACCTTAGTCGGCAAAGTAATGTCTCTGCTTTTGAATACGCTATCTAGGTTGGTCATAACTTTTCTTCCAAGGAGTAAGCGTCTTTTAATTTCATGGCTGCAATCACTTAGAGGCTTTTTGTTTTTAAATCAGAGAATATGAGTAGAAGAGATGTTGAACCAGAGGGGATCTTCCCAGAGAAAGTGATTAAGAGCCAGGGCAGAGCAGTTCTGGAATTATCTTTTCACAGAGGGCTGAGTGGTGAGGTACAGGATGCCCGGTACCTGATACTTTACTATGCCTGGCTGACGGCAGAAAGCATGAGGAAGAACAGCCTGGGGTGAGGGAGGTGAACTGGGAGTGGGTGAGTTTAGTCCCTACCCTGCTAAGAATATCAAGGAGGTGCTGCAAACTTCCCTGGAGGGAAGTGGTGAAACCTGGCTTGTATTCGTGTGGGGTATGTGTGTGTGTGTGTGTGTGTGTGTGTGTGTGTGTGTGTGTGTGTGTGTGTGTGTGTGTATTTGGTTGTGCTATGTGGCGTGAGTGGCATAATCATTTTTGAGGAAATGGAGAAGAAATGTTTTGGGTGTAGAATAATATTTTGACAAAAGTTTTAACTTTCGTCTCAGGTTCAAAGGGTTTAACAAAATAAGCCACTCATTATATATAAATGAATAATAGATATTTATTAGAGAATTATCTAGCTTACTTTCAACATACTAACATTAAAAGAAAAGAGAACTAGAAAGAGCAGAGAATGCATCACCAAATTAAGTTTTGACCAACATCCAGAATTAATCAGTGCTTGGAAGTCCTGCGTCACAGCACATCTGGAGTCCCAGTTGGGAAAGGGTGCCAGGCAGCATGTCAGCTCTGTGGGTGAGACTTCAAAGATTGCAGCTCTGGTTCCGTTTATAATCCCAGGATTGTTTCAAACTGATGTCATCATCAATCTGATCAAATTACAGCTCTGGTTTCATGTTAATGTTGTTTATTTTGTTGTGTAAAACTTGGAATGTAGTTAAGCCTGGGGCTTGGTTGGCCAGACCCCCTCCAGGAGCCCCAACAATCTCAAGATTTCTCCCCCATCTTAGTCTTGCACTCATAGCGGGCAGTCACTGACAGTCACTCGCAGTCAGGACAGTGCCCAGGCAGGTTAAAAGCAAGGTCAGAGGCCTGTTCTACTTTGTCTCTGAAGCCTAAACAAGACTATTTATTTAATTTCCCCAACGAATAAATAGGGTTTATCATTAAATGTGGGAGTGAGGGAAAGAGAGAAATATACAATGATTTTTATATTTGTCTTTGTTGGTCAGGCAGCTGGTGATTGCAGATCCAAAGAGAGTGGAAATGAGAGGGAAAATAGCTGATATTGGATTGAGGAGAAATAATAAGGATAGGTAAGTTTAGTTTCACACATGTTGAGTCAGGCAGAGATAACGTATCTGTTGAAATAGAATTCAGGACAATGCTTTGGTTGAAGATCTTGATTTGTAGTCATTCAGCTATAATAGTAGATGAAGTCTCTCTGGTGGTATGTCAGAGGAGAAGAAAAGAGGGTCAAGGATGTAACTGTGAAATATACCAATATTTTAAGAATGGCTAGAAGAGTAGGACACGGCAACCCACTTCAGTATTCTTGCCTGGAGAATCCCAGGGACAGAGGAGCCTGGTGGGCTGCTGACTATGGGGTGGCGCAGAGTTGGACATGACTGAAGCTACTTGGCAGCAGCAGCAGCAGCAGAGTAAAGACTCAAGAGAATATTAAGGTGGAATGGTGAAGTACATAGTCAGAGAACCATCAGAGAGTGGTATCATTGAAATAAAATTAAAAGAGAATTTAAAGAAGATGGAAGAAGTCCCAAGTGTCTAAATGCTCCAAAGAGATCGTGGAAGACAAAGTTTGCAGTGGGTTGTTAGGATTTGGCCTGTATGTCATGGCAGCATTAGTTAAACTGTGAATTACCAAAATACTTTTTGAACCAGAGAGGATCTGAGTAGCTTAAAGGTCATATGAATGGGAACACAGCAGAGATCAGAGGCAGAGTACAGTGCAATCATTCTGCATATTTATGTGGTTTTTCTCTAGAGGGCTTCCCTGGTGGCTCAGCTGGTAAAGAATCTGCCTGCAATGTGGGAGACCTGGGGTTGATCCCTGGGTTGGGAATATCCCCTGGAAAAGGGAACAGCTACCCACTCCAGTGTTCTGGCCTGGAGAATTCTATGGACTGTTTAGTCTATGGGGTCACAAAGAGTCAGACACAACAAAGCGACTTTCACTTTCGCTTTCTTTTCCCTAGGCCTCTCAGGATGGCTAGAGATCAGAGGACCTCTGGATCCTCTGATCATAGGATCAGAGGAGGATATTTGAGTTTATCTGAAATCTAGAGTTTGCAGAGTGGCTATGGGAGAAATATACTAGGGGACTAGTATATTGAAAGCTCCAGAAAGAGAGTAGTTAAAAGATTGTATTGTTCAGCCATAAAAAGGAATGAAATTGAGTCAGAGGAAGTGATGTGGATGAACCTAGAGCCTGTCATACTGTGTGAAGTAAGTCAGAAAGAGAAAAATTTTGTCTATTAATGCATATATATGGAATCTAGAAAGATGGTACTGATGAATCTACTTGTAGAGCAGGAATAGAGGTGCAGAGGTAGAGAGTGGGCTTGTGAACACAGGGAGAGAAGGAGGGGGAGACAAATTGAGAAGGTAGCATTGACATACACACACTACCATGTTTAAAGTAGATAGCTGCTCCGTGGTTTTGCTTCCTTCCCTCACCAACCTAAATTCCCAAATGCAATCTTTTTTTTCTTATTTACATTTTTTGTAGGAATACAATTACTTTACAATGTCGTGTTAGTTTCTGCTGTACAATATTGTAAATCAGCCGTGTGTGTGTGTGTGTGTGTGTGTGTGTGTGTGTGTATCCTGTCTCTCTTGAGTCTGTTTCACCCCACCCCCAATCCCAGCCCTCTAGATCATCACAGAACAACAAGCTAAGCTTCCTGTTATTACAGTATTGTTTCTGCAGTGTCCCACTCAATGCCTGGCACATGTAGGTTGTTGAATGAATAAATGAGTACATGAAGACTGAAAGAGAAGGAAGAATATGAGTTTGTCCTTTAAGATTTCAGAATTATGGAGTTCTGGTTGATGACATGGTCCAGGCTGGGGTTGAAGTGGGTAGAAGATAGTTGAAATCCAGGAGGCCATGAAGATCTGAGGTCATGGCATTATAAAGTTTTCTCCATGGGTATTAAGGTTGTTTAAGATCTCAATAAGCCTGAAACTAAAAAGAATCTAGGAGCCCTGGTCATAGGTCTCAGTCAATGAGGGTGAATAAGCTGAAGTTTATTTAATAAATCCAAGCAAGAAGGAGGATGACAGAACAGAATGACACAACCAGAAGAGAGGAAGAAACTTTTTCTGAGTGTGTTAAGTGACCATGAGGACTACTTTGGGAATATAGGGTTTGGGCTGAGTGAGTTTGCTAAGGCAAGAAGGATAAACAGTGTCCAGTTGACAAAGAATCTAATAAACTGGGCTTACGGGTTTGGATTATCCCATGAGTTCACATTATAAAGGAATCAAAAAGTGTCCTTAGCTTTTGGGATGTGTCACTCTAACTTTGATGGAGTGAAGGAAGAGCTGCAGGATTCAAAGTGTAGAGACAGGGGTTCTGGATCAGTCTCTACCTTTACCTATTCCTAGGTAAGTGTAGTGGGCAGATGTCTTAACATTTCATGTGTGAAACTAAAGGATTCTATTAGCTGATCTTTAAATTCCTTTGCTTGCCTTGCAGAGTTTTATAATCTGGCACAATCTTACCTATTCAACATTTCCTCTACACCTCAATGTGATTTGTGAGGCTAAAGCTACAAAAGATCCTCAGAATGCACACATTTGGACTTTATTACTTTATCATTCATCTTTTCCTCTTCTTGAACCATCCCACACATGCCTGTGCAGTTGTTTAAGGTCCAACTTAATTTCTCTGTTCTATGAAGCCTTCCTTGTTTGTACCAGCGCTCACTGATGGCAGTCCCTTCTGAGTGCCAGCTGCCCTGAAGGTCTGTCTGTTCAACCATAAAGTAGCATTCACTGTCTCATACTATTCAACATTTGATGGGGCTGTAGGCAGTAAAATAAAATGTCCCATTCTGAGATCCAGGAGATTTGAGATCTAGTTTCTGTTGTAACTAAATATTGTAATTTTTACAAGATGTTTCCTCATCAGTAAAACGAAGAGATTTCACTAGAGGATAGCTGTCTTAGTTTGGATTCCCTTCAAGAATTGTCTGCCAAAAGAAGGGAGGTGGGAGCATTTACACATCAGTCTCATCTCCCACTGGGGCCGGGTTGCTCTTGGGAGTGCTTCCTTTCCTGCACTTCTTTGTTTCCCCTTCCTCCTTTGCTTTCCTTTTAAAAAAATATTATATTGAAGTATACTTGATTTACAATTTTGTGTTAATTTCTGCTGTATAGCAAAGGGACTCAGTTATTCCTACATATATATATATATATATATATACACTTTTTTCATATTCTTTCCCATTTTGTTTAATTGTAGGATATTGAAGATAGTTCCCTGTGCTATGCAGCAGAACTTAGGATCTAGTTGTTTATCCATTCTCTATATAATAGTTTGCAGTGGGGAGGGCTGGATTGGGAGTTTGGGATTTTTTGTTTTTTAGTTTCTTTTTTTTTTCATTGGTTTGTTTTTTGGCTATGCTGTGCACTTGCCAACCAGGAATTGAACCTGGCCACAGCATTGAAAACATTGAGTCCAAACTGCTGGATCACCAGGGAACTCCCCTCCCCTGCATTTCTGAGCTGTACACATGAACTTTTTGAATTGAATTTCCAGGGAGCAGAAAGCCAAAATGTATAGCACATATTTGAGGTACTGTACATACTGTCAGTGTGAAGTCCAAGCTACTCATGGAAATCCCTCATAAAAAGCTGAAATCAGAGGAGAGGTTGAGAAGAAATGGTTGGGTACTAGACACTGCTGGTTTTACAATTCTATGAAATGACGACATGTTCATAGATATACTTTATATTTATACCTTACATAGAGTGGCTTGCTCTTGAAATATCAAACTTTCTTGTGTAAAATTGAGACACATCTTAGTTAATCAAGATACATGAAACTCTGAAGTTGTCTCTGAAGAGGGATATTTTGATCAGTTGTAATAGTATTTGCCCAAAAGCTATGAAAAAGACATTAAACTCAATCTTTATAGGCCATTTAAAGTGATACTGGAAGGAAATATCTGGTGAATAATTATGCAGAAATTTTGGAGAGACTTTGAAACAATGCTTCAGAATGGCCTCTTCTAAAACTGGTGGAATTCATGGGAAGATCATTTAGAAATTAAATAAAGAGATTTGGAACTGGAATATAACCAAGACTTATTTAAGAAAAAGAATTGCAAATCAGATAATTTTAAGGGAAACTTTCAGAATTAGGGAGAATATCAGATGCTATTCCATGATGATCTTGGTGCATTTTCAATGACTCTAGAAACTGAGAGATGACCCAGAACAACCAATTCCTACACAAACAACTGCCATGCAGGAGCCTCAATATTGATGTTTCTCTTAAGACTAGAAATGATACTTTTCTGAGAGCTCTTTCCTGAAGACTGTTATGGTTGAAATTCCTTAACCCCACCTGACAATTTTTAATTTGAGGAGATTTCAGTGGCTGAAAGGAATGGAGTCATAAAAATTGTAATTTCCTGGTCAGGACATGTTAGCCTATTGCCTCTCTTTAAATCTTGCTCCAT
Organism: Ovis aries; assembly: GCF_016772045.2. NCBI lineage: Eukaryota > Metazoa > Chordata > Mammalia > Artiodactyla > Bovidae > Ovis > Ovis aries. Next base: position 36,745,949 of record NC_056060.1, read on the forward strand.
TGAGTACAATTTTCTTGGCTAGCAAAGTATTCCTTGGGGGAGGATATAGTGCCCAAGACCTACATTCTCTTCTTCCTGGTGAGTTTGGTGCTATTTCCAGCTGGGCTCAATCTCTCCACGTTTTGTTCTCCTCTACACAAGTCCCCTAAAGAAACCTCCATGTCTTTTACCCAACACACCCCTCTTACAACAGAATCTTCAGGTTCTGGGAAGTGTATGTGGCAGAGGAGATGGAGGGGGAGAGGGAATAATATCCTGCCCATCTGCCTGAGCTTTATGGTTTCTGTTTCCCATCCAAGCTGGATGTGAGCACCGTCCTCTTGATGTCCCGATATTCTTTGCTGTCTCAGCTGGAACTGAGCTGCCACTGCTGGTTTTCTGCCTCACAGTGGCTGGTGGTCATTGGCCAATCACAGTTATGCCTCTGGCAGCAGCTATGCTAGTCCCCAAATCTGAAATCTAAAGGTCATCCTTGAAACTGTCTCCTCCACATTCCTCTCTCCTTCATATCAAATAATCACAAAATTCTTTAGATTCCACTTCTTAATATCTGAAATTTGTCTAGTTTCCTTCATCCTCATCATGTTTAACTTTGCTTTTCCCTTGATTCTGAAAATCACCTGCTAGTATCTGCTTGCCATTTGCCCTTCCATTTTTCACAGGCAGGCAGAAGAGTATTTCTAAAAGGCCAATCTGATTGGCTTGTGTTCTCGTGATTAAAAGCCATGGGATAGCTCCTTATTTACCCCCATATAATATAAAAGACTCCTAGGAACTGATCATTGTTTATTTCCCCATCCTCCTTATCACCATTCTCCACTTTGCATTCTAGGCTACAGCTCTAATATATTACTTGCATTTCCTTGAACAGGCTGGTCACTCAATTAGGTGCCCCTCTCATCTGTAATAAAAGTACCAGGGATGCTATTGGAAATATTTATTACTTGCTGTGGTATGGACACCAAGCAATCAAAACAGAAAACAGCCCAGTCATAATAGATAAGGATTACAAGCTGCCAGCTAAATATTAATACCTGTCCTGAGGATCCCCCATGCTTATCCACATAGTTCTTACTACAGTGAATTGCTAACTTACTACTAGAGTAAAAGTCTTTTATTTCTGTTAAATTTTGGTTATGTTGTAGAAACTCAGATTTTAAAAAGTTAATGAATGAATTTGGAAAAATAAATTCCACTCAAAGATCTGTTTGTGAAATCCTGTTCCTCATCTTGTTCTCCTGGTGACCTTCAGATACTGGAGGAAATGAAAAAGTAGACCTTCCTTTGGTGAAATGGATCATTATCTCTACTTGGCATACACACAGATTTGTCTCTTCTTTCCTTCCTCTCTTGGACACCGCCAGAGTGAGATGGTAGATAACACTGCCATCTTTTGTGTATTACATGCTATAGCTCACTTTTGGGGCTGAGTTTTGGCTTTGTATTTCCCCTAAAGTGCTGAATTTTAATTTTTTGGGGGGTTAGGTCTTCAAATATTCCACTCAGCAGGGTATGGTAAGACTATGTAAATGTTAAAGTCTGTTCATGAATAAAGTTCTTGTATGAATTGTTAGGCAGAACTATAATGGTAAACCCTTGTTTGTCTATCTTAGGCAACAATATCTCTCATCACACATGCTTTCCTAGAATGTTGTCACTCTCCTATCAACAGATAGAGATTATGTCCTCTATGTCTGTCCCTTTGCTTATGTCTTTGGAGCTGGGTTGGCCTTGCTGGCTTTGACCAATAAAGCATGGTAGATGTGAGGCTAGATGACTGTGAAATGAGGTCATAAAAATATAGCACACTTCTGTCTCCTTCTCTTAGAATCTTTGCTCTTGGAACCAGTCAGATTCTGAAGGCTGGAGAAGATAGATGTCTAAATTCAAAGACAGGCAGAGAGAGCAAATTTTTCTTTACTCTCCTTTCTGCTCTATTCTAACCACCCACATTAAGGAGGGCAATCTGCTGTATCTAGTCTACAGGTTCAAATGTTAATCTCACTGAGAAACACTCTCACAGACATACTCAGAATAATGTTTAACCAAATATCTGGGTGCCTCATGGCCCTCTTAAGTTTACACATTAAGTTAACCATCACAGCCACTAAATTTAGGATAATTTGTTAAGAAATATACAACAGTAGTTGATGTTTATTCTTCCATCCTAAATGTAGTGAGTTTTATAAATGTTGTAATTGAAACATAAAAATGTATGTTTTAAAATGTAAAAATGTTCTTTCCCTCTGCTTAATGATACATTTGATATAACAATCACATTAATTACATCTCTGTATTGATTTGAATTTCTAAAGGCAATTCCATGTATAGAGATACAAACAAAGATATAGAAATAAATATATCCTTTCTCCCCTCTCCTGATTAATTCCAACCCTAAAGAAACAAAGAATTGTCGAATTAAGTGGGAGTGAAGACAGACATATTCCTTTTGAATGTTCTAAACACTTGTAATGTTCAAAATCCCATTTCTGTATGCTTTACCAATTTTTAAGTAATGCGCATGTGAGTCAGATCAGTGGAGAAGCTGAATGACCCCTCATGAAATAATTATGTGTTTCCCACCTCCTTGCAGTTATATGGAGTCAGATGACTGTTTTTGGCCTATGGGCTATGAAGGGAAGTGGTATGGATTACTCTTCAGTGGTGACCATGGAAATTGTAAATTGGCATTAAGGACTAGCAACCTGGAAGCAGCCTAGATGGCTGAGCTATCACGAGGAGCACCGCTGCCCTAGAGACCACCTGACCTGCAGTGGACACATGGCTCCAGCGTGTTGAGCCATGGAAACTTGGGGTGTATTTTTAGACACAGCTAATCCTGACTAATGCAGATACCAAGTACTGGAACTCTCCTCAATATGGCCAACTGTCAGCAGATTGTGCTCCATGCCTGGACAAGACCTACCATGCATGTATGTCTTTTAGTGTTTCACTTTAAAACATATAAACAGCAAAAGATCACCAAATATTTAAGTAAATGTTCCTGTATTAAAAAGAAGGACCATAACAAGCAAAAAGTTGATCTTAGAGGAAACAGAAACAAAGAAGTAAGCAGAAGAAAATTAAAAAAGTATATAGTTATAACCTTAGGGGAGTATGAGGAGGTATTTTATCTATGGAACAAAAACAGGTTGCTATTTAAAAAGAGATCAAGAAAATTAAAGTAGAATAGCTGAAACTGAAGTTTAATAAAAAAGTTGCAAGTAAAGATAGGAAAACCTTCCAAAAGAAATGGAAAACAGAAAAAAGAATAAACTAGAGAAGAATGAATAAAGTACGAAAGAATGAGGGTTGAGAGTGCTAAATCCTTCTATTGCAAAATAAAATGTCAGTAACTATTTAATCTTGCTTAGATAACAACTGTTGGTTTAAGTATATTTTTTAAAAAATATAAGGTAGCCAGATGGATAATGAATAATAATTTCCTTTTTTGAGTAGAAAACTCAAAAGGAGAAGAAGTAGTACAGAGGATTGCTAAATTTCATGAGAAGTTTTACTAGTACTATTTAGCTTCTAAAACTAAAAATATGTATTAAATGGTAAATTTATTAAAAAACACTTTTTTTCTCTTATTTCTCTTTTCCATGATTTTCTCAATCATGACACTATTAATACTTTGGACCAGATAATTCTTTGCGGTGGGGACTGTCTTATACATTGCAGGATGTTTAGCGACATCCCTGGTGTCTACCCACCAGTTGCCAGTAACATCACCGCAACCAAAACAGTCTCTGGACACTGTCAACTATCCCCTGGGAGATAAAACTGACCCTCTGTTGAGAGCCACTGCTCTGAGTCTACATAAAACTAACATTAAAAACAAACAAGCAAATGATTAGAGGTGTTGATCAACACCTTCAGATGTCAGTCAACAACATGTCAAAACATTTAGACTTCACTCTGAATTGTACAGTGTGTTAACAGTCCATGGGTTTTGAGATGAAAGTTCTCATGCATTTGGATTTGTGATGTGATGTGTTAGGTGCAATGCTGTTTGCCTAAAATTAAGATCCTAATACCCATTGTATATCTTGGCTTTCATTTCACACAGAGAATTGATTAGCAAGTCTAACAAGGGAAGCATCAAGAACTCTCTTGGCTCCCTGCTGAACTGTGTGCATGCCTGTCTTGTTCAGAATTTGCTGAGTAATAATCCACTGTTTCAGAGGAGAGACCTAACTATGGAGGGGATTTAATTAAAAATAACAGGCTATGTATGTTGCTTACCAGTAGCAAGTTTGGCTCTGGGTACTTGTGCAGTTTCGAGGAAGATTCTGCAGTTTTAACAGAATTCCTCTTGTGACCATGTTAATCAATGATATTGTGGTCAATCCAAAGTTTGATGCTTTCATGTTGATAGAGTAAATCTGCCAGCTAGAAATAGAATAATAACATAGAGAAGGAATAATGGACAGTTGTAGTTCTGATGGTCACAGCCTTCAGTCTGCAGAGCTTGTCAACCTTTGTTAAAGAGTCACCAGACTGATTTCTTTTTAATTTGGACACATGACACCTAGGATTTCGCTTTTTACTTTGCATGCTGTGATGACCTGGTTGAAGAACCACATATTAAACAGTGTGTGTATATCACATAAAATTGAATATAATGTTTTCTCACCATTTTGGGGTATATTTTCTTGGTCCACTTGCAGAAACTCTCAGGAAAAATGATTTTACAGCAAAGCAAGGGAGAGAGAAGCCCTTAAAAAGAGGTCTCCTTAATGATTTCCTTATAATTTTCAGTTTTCAGCACTCTACTGAATTGCTTTGTGCTCCATTTTATTTTCCCTCTCTTTGTCACACAGCATCTTCCTGTGTCTGGGCAACTAACCCAGTTCTTCCCTTGGAAATGCTGATGGATTCTGTCTTTTCCCTTAGCAGCTAGACTCTTGGGCTTGATTTGCTCCAGGCATTTAAGTTAAAAAACAAAGAGAAAATGTTCTTTTCCTTCCTGCCTTTTGCTTTTCTTGGGCCAGTGGTGTCTCTGGGGTGCTGTGCAGCAGATGGAGAGATGATGCCTGCTGTTTCAGCTCATGAGCAGCTTACCTTAGTGATTCAAGCTGGAGATCAAAGAACTGCATGGGTTTGTAAGACAGACAACAGAGATTCAACTTCTTAGAGTTACCAGTTTTTCTTAAATCTATACAAAGGCAGCTTATTCAAAGACAATATGCTTATCCTGTTTCTTTAAAGAAGTAGCAGAATGCAATTTTCATGGGCATAAAGAGTGTCTATTTTCATGAATATAGATTCATGCTCAGAGGTTGAATTGCAAACTGTTTCAAGAACTTAATGAAGTAAGAAGGGTACATGTGTTTAAATGTGAGGAAATAGTCAGGACACAATATCTGTGAAACATATTCTTTTAATTAACAGAATGACTAAGGAGCAAAAATAATTTTGCCTGCATGTTACACGCACAAAGTTCTCAGGATTTTAAGAGTTTAGAAGCCAAGATGACAAGAAAATGATTTAGAGGATTTGAGAAATTTGCAGATAAATGGTAAATTGGTAATATTCCTATTGCTTGCTCCTTCCATAAGAAAAACTGTAGGTAGAATTCTACCTTGTTTTCAACTGGACTGACCAAGCAGGCATGTGATCAGTATTACTGTTGAATGAACTAAAGGAATTCACCACGTGTGATCATCCTTGAAACTGAGATAGCCAAGCTATGGAAGTTGTTGAAATGATTGAAACTTTGAAGGGAAGCCCACGTTTTGTAGTGATGTATCTAGTTTTTCAGGCAGTTAGTGGATAGAACAAGCGTTCTGAGCTAATCTTTCATTGGAAGAAATGTACTGCTCTATTTTTATGTTCTTGGTTCTTAAACATTCAACAAACACTGAGCATGTATTATGCTTCAGGCAGCATGGCTGGCACTAGGAATATGGAAACTCAAATCAGTCTTTGATCTTAAGGAACTCACATTCTAGTGGAGAGAAAGACAAGCACACAGATGTCTATGAATCTGTGGTAAGTGCCAAGTTGGAGCCATTGGTAACCCAGGTTGGGGGAGGAGTTGGGATCAGATAAAAGTTTGGGGAAGATGTGTCAGGGCAAATTTTAAAGGAGCAGTGACACCTAGTCTGCTGAGGAAAAGGAAGCAGGTATTCCAGGAATTTGGATCCAGGCTTTTTTCTACTTTGTGGCTGCTTGGAACTTGGGTAGGGGCAGAAGAACAGTTATAAGGAGAGTTTTTATTTGGTTTATGGGGGAGTGATCTGCTTAATAGGAATACATTTAGTGCGACCTAATCTCTCCCTTGTAAAAGGGAGACTAATAACTTGGATTCATTTTTTGGTGTGCTTCTTAAAAGACAGAACAATTTCCATATGATATAATTTAAAATCTGTTGTGGCAGTTAGGGAAAATTGATTTTAAAGAATGGCAGAGGTATTTATTTGATGAAACAATAAGAAAAAAAAATTAATGATTATTAGGCATCATTTAATCCTGTGTTAGCTGCTGCTTGCTTGTCTGTATGAAACTGGTATTAAATCGTAGATAAAAACTGGGTTCAGACACAATTCCTAGTTGTGTTTCAATCACAGGATAATGTGAAGTAATCCAGAACTTGGGTTAAAATACAAAATACTCTGGGTTTTTTTGGATAGAATATTTTTATGGGCTAAACAGATCTGAAACAATTCATGGAAGAACCACATTATAAGTAAGCTACAAGAGAGCTATGCATAAAGATACCTTTTAGAAGATTTACCCCTAATGTTTTCCAATCAAGGGACATTTTCAAGTGACAGAATCAGAATTTGATTGGACTAAAGCTAGTATAAAGTTTTAATACCAAGATAAGAACATATGCACTGTCAAGTCTCTGTCAATTATTAGTTGGGATTTACAAAACAGCTTTGTTATAAGCTTGGACAGATTATTTCTATCAGAACATAACATAAAATGCCATTGGATATTAAAGGCTTGCCAATTAAGGGTTTATCTTTGTAACAGAAGCAGCAGATGAGTGACAAAAATGCGATTTTCATGTCCTATAATCTTCAGAGCTAACAGCAGGTTAGCTGTAGAAAGAAATTCTTTATCTTTATGTACAAATCATTCACTCAAACTTGGTTTCTTTCATGACTTTTCTTTTCATATTTGCTAATTACAGGTCTGGGGATGTAGTGAGTCAGTTGAAGAAAAGCTCTTGGATGAACTCTGTATATAGAATGCTGGAAAGCAGAGGAAAGACACACTGAGACTTTGAAATAAAGGGACAGCTAAGAAACAATAGCCTAGATCAAAACCTCTAAGAGATCTAGACCACCTACACTGTTATTGTGCCACTAGTGTGTAGATTTTTGTGTTCTGTAAGTTGAATAGTCCTGTCTGCATTAATTCACCTTGACTCTAGCCTGTAGGGCCATGGCTGAGGTGTAGCAAATGAACGTAGTCTCTAAAGTGTTAGGAAACTCTCAGGCAAGGAAAGGTACAGTAACTCCCGTGGAAGGAGAAACTGCTTTAATGCAGGGCTGTGGCTTTCTGATGCTGCCTTTGTGTGAATTTTTAAAAGGCATCTCCCTCTGGGAAGGGCAGAATTTTGGAGCGCAGAGTACAAGCTGGATTTCAGCCCTTACTCATCTCCTCACCCAGGTACCACCTGAGTGGCCTATGCTTTAATGAAGACCTGTGAAGAGAGTCCTTCTTAGTAGCTACAGAAAGTACTTGCCTTAGACTCTTAAGTTCTAAGTGTAATATGCATGCCTGCATTTTCCTCTGTTTTTTCTTGCTGCTAAGTCACTTCAGTCGTGTCCGACTCTGTGTGACCCCATAGATGGCAGCCCACCAGCTCCCCCATCCCTGGGATTCTCCAGGCAAGAACACTGGAGTGGGTTGCCGTTTCCTTCTCCAATGCATGAAAGTGAAAAGTGAAAGGGAAGTTGCTCAGTCATGTCTGACTCTTCGCGACCCCATGGACTACAGCCTAACAGGCACCTCTGTCCATGGGATTTTCCAGGCAAGGGTACTGGAGTGGGGTGCCATTTCCTTCTCCCCTATCTTGAGCCTAGTACAAAGCCCAGCTCGATAAATATTTGATCTATAGCTGCAACTGATTAGCTGACAAACAGATGAGCCTCTAAGGTTAGAAGAATTGTTACTTGGCTATATCTCCTGAATACACTGAAAAAGTGGTGATGCTTCAGTTGTGATAAGGTATTTGGAGTCTGTCTGTAGGTTAACCTTACAGTGTTACTCATTGGCTGTCATGATAAAATGTCCCTTACTGACATGTGTGACTTGCTACTCAACAGGATCCTTTTTCAGAAGAAAATCACTACAGAGACATATGAAAAGTTTGAAGAGACAGCAGAGTGAGGAAACCCAGAGGGTAAGTGAGAAACAAAGAAAGGAAAATAGGGGAGAAACCTCTGCCAAGGCAGCAAGTTGGAGGCAACTGGCTCAGTAATAACTTTTCTCCGTCTCGTGTTCTTTTCCTTCCTATCCATAGGGGAATATCTTTTCTGAGCTTGTTCCTTCTGTCTTGAATAAAGATGTTCTCTGCTAGCTCAGTACCTGGGTCATCAGAACAGACACTTGTCTGATGAAACAGGGCTCTCCTGCTTGGATAGATTACATTAACTACAAACATATGCTACCTGTGAAGCATAGACTTCCTAGATATAGCCTAGAGCATCTTTCTTTTGAACATTTTTACTTTGCATTCAACCTGGGTTCTGATTCTATGTCAAAATATTCCTTGTAATTACCTTATTATGGAAACTAGAAAAAGCATTCTTAATTTAGTACCACATGTGTCCTTTCTCTTGCTTCTTATTTTCTGGTATTTTCAATGTTTGACTCCATGGGTGAATCAAATGCACAGGAAATTTCATGCCCAGTTTCCTCCCCATTCATGGCTGAATCAGAAACTATTCATTTTGTTATGGAGACAGATAGGAAATGCTGGAAACATTTTCAGTTCCTTTCATGATTTACCTTTGTTTCTAAGAAATTTCTAACCATCGACTTCTAAATTTGTGGTTCTTCTAGCAGTTATTTTTGTCCATGTGGAAACTGGAGAGGAGTTGAAATTTAGTAAATTTCATCATATGAAATTATTTGTCATAAGGGCCCGAATTGGAATCTTTCAGAATTTAAGGTTGTTGGTGGTGGTGGGAGCAGGGGGATGGTGAGGCAAAGGAGGCCAAAGTAACTGTAAAAATATTAGGGTATAGTTGCTTTCCAATGCTGTGTTAGTTTCTGCTGTACAACAAAGTGAATCAGCTATAGGAATACATACATATACCCCCTCTTTCTCTGCTGCTGCTGCTGCTAAGTCACTTCAGTCGTGTCCAACTCTGTGCGACCCCAGAGACGGCAGCCTACCAGGCTCTTCCATCCCTGGGATTCTCCAGGCAAGAGTACTGGAGTGGGTTGCCATTTCCTTCTCCACCTCTTTCTCTGACCTCCTCACAATTCCACCCATCTTGGTTACACAGAGTACCTAGGAAACTTTTAAAACTACTTTAGGCCATGGAGAAGCTTCATGAAAATAGCATTTATTTAGCTTAATCTAGGAGCAAAAAAGAGGCATGTAGAGAGCTGGTTTATTTTTCTTAGCCAAATATTTTCTCCTTCTTGAATGTGACCTCAGTAGTAGAAGAGTTACAAATTAATGGCTTAATCTATCATCATTGTCATTTTTTTTGCTGTGAAGGCTTTAGAGAGGTGATGCTGAGGGTCCTTGGGTGAAAAGAAATTGTACCCAGAAACACTTAAAGGGTTGAGTGGCACTTAGCTTGGGAACCATATTTACTAGACCAATGAAGGAAGGTTTAAATCCCATTTGGATAATCAGCAATTTCTCTTCACAGTAGAGAGAATTCTAGCAAATTGTATTTAGGCAAAGAAATAAAAATGGCTTGGGGTGAGGCTATTAAGTTTCAAGCTATAACATTTGAGATTTAATAATGACTCTTGGCTCTTTCCTATAGGAAAGTTCCATGCTAACTAGCTTACATCAGCATGAATGCTCTTGCTCTCATTAGCTTTAGGGCTGTCAAGATTGTGACTTTTAAAATTTCACCCTTCATCCTGGTGTGAAAGGCCATGTACTCACGGTTAAAGAGAACATAGAAAAGCATTTATTTTCCAGAAAGTTTAGGTGACTGGAATGTTAGACTTAGTATTTTTATTATGAGCTTTGTCTATTCTTCTGAATGTGTAACTAGATGCAGAAAATAAATAGAGGTTTGGATGAACTTTACGTCTCTTTAGAAAAAGAGAATTAGAAACTGAAAATAAATTAAGAGAAAGAGCAGAGTGACAACTGGATTTTAAACATTTCATTTATGATTTTTAGTTGAACCAATGACAAGAATCAATTTTGTTCTCATACATTAAAAAGTCAACTACATTTATAGGAAGTTGGTTTAAAAATATATAAACATATTATTTTCCTTTGCTGTGAGGACTGTCAGTGTAGGATGAGCAATAAGCATCAGGAGATAGATATCGTTAAGATATTTCTGAGATTTGGCCTGAGCTCGTGTGTACAGTATAAAGATATTAGCAAAATTTTGTTCTTCTTTTGATGCTTTCTCCACTTAGAATTTGTAATTATGTTCTCTAAAGCTTAAAATCAATAATTACGTTTAGATAATTTTTTTCTGTAAAGCAAGAAGCTTGGATAATTATTAAAAATACATCTAGGATGGCAATCATAAGCTCTTGACAATAACATAATAGAATATACCGATCCAGGTTGCTGGGGGCAGGATAGGAAGAAGAATGTGTGTGGGAACGTGTCTGGGTGCTGAGCTCTATGTAAAACAATTACAACAATAACAAATATGATTTCGGTGGTATGTGCTCCAGTAACTGCAGGGCTGAAGAGCAGTGTGAAACATTGCCTAATGACAAAAACTTCATTAGGAGGTGAGCTTTGTTGATTACAAATTAAATGGCATCCCATTCTGGAAGCTAAAATTTGGGACCTGGGCCAAGACTCACAACAATTCTCTCTGAACCTGTTCTCGCTCTGCTAGGCCAGCCTGCTTTTTATGCTGAAAATGTTCCTGAGGGAAGTTAGCTGCGGTATGACACGGAGAGGAAAGTGGAGGGGAAATTTAAAAGCTTGGCTTCTAGTTTCAAATCTGGCAAAGCAGGCATATAAACCTTCTTTGGGTTTCAGTTTCCTCATGAGTAAAGTGATGTGTCCTTCCAGCCATAAAATTCTTTGATGATTGTCTGTAGTTCCTCAGGTTCTTGTGGTAAAGGATGGGGGCATGGTTAAGACCTCATGGAAACTTTGCCGCGGAGGTTTGGTCTTATGAACACGTACCCAGTCTGTTAACTTCTTTATCTGTGATATTGTCCGTGTTGGTGAAGATTCTGGTTGTAAGTTTAAACAGTGAAGAAAACACAGAGTGATTTTAGTAATTCAGGAATGTAATGAAATTGAATGTAAATTATACAAAGTTAAAAGATGCCAGAGGAAACTTATGGTGAAATAGGTTCATAGACTCAATACTATTTCCAGATTGCCAAACCAGGTTTTTTTTTTTTTTTTTCCACCAAACTGCTCTCAGATTTCTTAGACTGAAACCCAAACCTCAGATTTTATTCAGTGCTACCACTAGGTGGCACTAATGATACATTGACTATATAAAACTTCACTTCTTTCAACACAGGTGAGTTTTTTCCTGTTGCTGAATTTGCTCAGGGACCTCAGTAAGGGAATCCTAATTGTAAGCCCTCCTGGTTGTACCACAAGTAAATGATTTAATACTGATATAGCCAACATTCTTGGAGCAAATAACTTATTGAGTCTTCCTAGAGAATGTGACAATGATTTATTGAGCTCACTTTTCCTATAACTAAGAATAGCAGTGTAACTTTAAGTCAAGATGGAAAACACCAATACAGTATACTAACACATATATATGGAATTTAGGAAGATGTATAACGGACTTTTGGAGAATGACATTCTAACATGTATACTATCATGTGAATTGAATCGCCAGTCTATGTCTGACGCAGGATGTAGCATGTTTGGGAATGCAGGAAAAATTCATGCCAAGATGGGGTATGTGAACAGGTTGCCTTTTTGTGTAATTTCAGATAAAAGATGAGTATTGTGAAAATCCTTTCTTTGCCTATAGTATCTCCACAGAAGAAGAGACACTCTCAGGTGAAGGTTTTCTTGGTATGAAAGTGAAGTATTAGTTGCTCAGTCATGTCTGACTCTTTGCAATCCCATGGACTGTAGCCTGCCAGGCTCCTCTGTCCATGGAATTCTCCAGGCAAGAATACCAGAATGGGTAATTATCCCTTTCTCCAGGGGCTCTTCCCGACCAAGGGATTGAACCTGGGTCTCCTGCATTGCAGGCAGATTCTTTACCATCTGAGCCACCTATGGCTGAGCTTTAATTTTACTTGGCTTAAAGTCTTTTAAAATACGATAGCTTGCATAATATTTGAAACATTTCCTAAATTTTCCCCTTTTCTCCTTACTCGGGTTACTGAGGCAAAGGATGTAGCTGTACAAGAAATTGTCATGTGCTGTTAATGTATTTGAACTTTGTGTTTCAAAATCCTTAATATTTTTTGGAAGAGGACTTATGGGAGTAGAACAAGCACTTCACCAGAAATTGGAAAGAGAACAAGGCTATAACCTACCCCAGACCAGAGAGAACTTTCCTTAAGATAGGAAGAGGTCTATGGAACCCAGCAAAAAGATGGCCTGGGGCCTGCTGGCTGCCAGCGTCATGAGAGTGGCTCAAGACTTTACGAAGTGGCTTCCTGTTGCATTTTGGCTGATGAGAATCCTACAGCATTACATAAACTTTTTCTCCTGAAATTGTGGAATGGAAATAGCAGAGAGCCATAAAAACGGAAGGAGTTATGTCATCAGAGATAATGGATGTTACAGTGGCAACCCACTTGTGCGGACTGGACCGCTCCATGTTAACCATCATGTATACTCACAACCCTCAGTGCCTTGGGAATTCACTTTAGAAAATGGTAAAACTAACTTTAAGTGTTTTATATTAGTCTGTAGCATGGGGACTTGGAATAAAATATTGTAGAAGATAAAAATATTTTATACATTTGAATATGTGGATGGCTTTTCATTCTTTGTCTGTTGGGAAGGATTTTTTTGTATATCCATCAGGAGTACCCATATCCTAGAATTCTCCTGTTCTTTCCAAGTCTGTCTCAACACAACCCACTTCAATGCCTTTGCTCACTGGGTTTGGAAGTGATCTCTTTGGAGCTTTTGTAAATTCCCTCATTAGACACTTTCCTATCCTACTTTGAAATAAATATTTTGCCAAATAAACCAGAGAGTGAGCACAGAAGTATAGCTTTGTTAATAGTGGTTTGAAACAAAGAAGCAGATTCACATGGAGCTCCACTAGATCAAAATCTCATGCATTTAAAGATTTTTCAATAGATTGTTAGGACTTGAGAGATTTTACTTTTTCTCTCTTCTCCTTCAGAGAAGGCAATGGCACCCCACTCCAGTACTCTTGCCTGGAAAATCCCATGGATGGAGGAGCCTGGTGGGCTGCAGTCCATGGGGTCGCTAAGAGTCAGATACGACTGAGCGACTTTACTTTCACTTTTTACTTTCCTGCATTGGAGAAGGAAATGGCAACCCACTCCAGTGTTCTTGCCTGGAAAATCCCCGGGACAGGGAAGCCTGGTGGGCTGCCATCTATGGGGACACACAGAGTCGGATGCGACTGAAACAACTTGGCAGCAGCAGCAGCAGCTTTTCTGCTTGATGTTGTAAACAAATATAAAGGATGCTGAAATAAAGGTTAGAGCATGATATGTTGTCATGATGTTGTGCTCTGCTTTCTCATACTGTTCATGTTCATGGGGTTCCTATGGCAAAAATACTGGAGTAGTTTTCCATTCCCTTCTCCAGTGGACCACGTTTTGTCAGAATTCTCCACTATGACCTGTCTGTCTTGGGTGTCCCTGGATGGCATGGCTCATAGCCTCACTGAGTTACACAAGCCCGTTTACCATCACAATGCTGCCGAGACAGTGTATTAAAAAGCAGAAACATCATTTTGTTGACCAAGGTTTGTATATTCAAAACTATGGTTTTTCCAGTAGTCTGGGTATGAGAGTTGGACCATAAAGAAGGCTGAGCACTGAAGAACTGATGCTTTGAACTATGGTGCTGGAGAAAACTCCTGAGAGTCTCTTGGGCTGCAAGGAGATCAAACTAGTCAATCCTAAAGGAAATCAACTCTGAATATTCATTGGAAGGACTGACACTGAAGCTGAAGCTCCGATGCTTTGGCCACCTGATGCAAAGAGTTGACACATTGGAAAAGACCCTAACACTGGGAAAGATTGAAGGAGAGGGTGGCAGAGGATGGGGTGATGAAATAGCATCGCCAACTCAGTGGACATGAATTTGAGCAAACTCCGGAAGATAGTCAAGGACAGGAAAGTGTGGGGTGTTGCAGTCCACGGGGTTGCAGAGAATTGCACATGACTTTGCGACTGAACAACAACAACTTGCTCTGCTGTCATTGAGACGTTATAGGTGCACAGGGATATGTATGATATCTGAAGGTATGTGATTTTCTTTTTAAAAAATCTTTGTCAGTTTTGTAAAATGATACAGGGTTGAAAAAACTGTAATACAGAAAAGTACAAGAAATGTAAAAATCTACTGATATCATAAAGGAAGTAACTACTGTTACAAATTTATGAATCCTCCCAAATATCTCTGTACTTATATGTTAATGTATGTAATACATTTACATAAATAAGACCCTATCATACAAGTATGAGGTACTACATTTTCCCCCACTCATCAATGTATGGCTGTTTATACCAATAAATAAGAATTTATCCATAATTCCTAATGGGTGCATAGTATTCTATCATATATATTTACTCTGATTAAACTATCCCTTTTTCATGAGCCTCACACTAACTCAATTACATTGGTGGATCCCAAGAGTTCTCCAATAAAGTCTTTCTTTATGTACACATATATAGGCAACCTCAGAAAGAGCATGAGTATATAAAGTTTTAGGGATACAGGTGAAATATTCAACAGTCTGTTTTAAAAATATTGATTTAATTACACATAAATTTGAAATAATTTAAAATGTTCCTTTTCCTAATTTTATAAAACTGTTTTATTCAAACTCCTCTGGCAACTTTGATATCAGTGTCATCACTATTTCTGGGGGCCTGTTTTGAGTCATTGATCATAGCTCTATGCATCTTATGATACTTTTTTAAGATCAAAGTTGTTTAATTTATAACACTAGTTTAATCAACGTATAGAGCAGTTGCCGGATATTTTATTCCAACCTACAGGACTCATTCACTCTTTGTGATCTCTATATGTAACCACACATATTACTTAAAACATTTAAAAAATTTAAAATTTGAAATATATAGCACACATATTGAATCGAGTAGAAATGTATTGTATTAAAAGTAATAATAATTACTAATGATGATCAAGCAGATATTATATTTTTCTATAGAAGATAGAGACTACATGGAGCAATATTTTTTTTTAGGAACATAATACCTTTCAGTGTTTAATGAATGCTAAAAACCTAACCAAGAAATTAATTTGTTTTCCCCAATTTTTTATTACAAAAATGTCAAAGATGCAGAAATGTTGAAAGAATAGTACAGTGAACACCTATAAAACCCCCAACAATCGTAGCATTTTCTGTACATTTTTTTCTTCCCTTCCTTTCTCCTATCTATCCTCCTTCCCTATCTCCCTCATTTCCTTTCTTCTCCCGTAGGGGAGGTAGAAACTTTTTTTCACCCTTCTAGAATTTTGTGGCTGATCTAAGGATTTAAACTGATATAAAACAGGTTAGCAGGAGAAAAATAATACAGATTTTATTTAATAAAATATTATGTGTACATGGGAATCCTCACAGGAAAATGGAGATTACAAAAAATGGTTAGACCTAAGTGCTTATTTATTAGCTTGAACAGAGGGCCAATATTGGAATATTAACTGAAATATATGGGAGACAAAGGAAAATAAGAATTATTTTAGCAAAGTCTATTTGTAAACATTTCTCCTTGTCTCAAGTCCCTGTCTCTAATGATAAGAATGTTTCTTTCACCCTGGTGTGAAGAGGGTGTCCTTCGCATGAGAGTTTCATCTGTTGCTTTCAGGAATAAAAGGGAGATCAGATGCCCTTTTGCATCTGCTGTTTTCAGGTGCCTTTGGCTCCAAACAATCAGTATGGCAAAGCCACATATTTTGGGGTAGCACGTCCTAAACTCCTTTACTTCATTCCTTTCTCGTTTCCTCTCTTTCTCTTTCTCTCCCTCTGTCTGCCTCTTTCTCTTCACACACACACACACACACACACACACACACACACACACACACACACACAGACATATACGGAAAATTTTTTTCCTACACCATGAGAAAGTAACTTGTGGACATCATGATACCATATCCCTGCATACTTTAGCATATATCTCCTAAAAATAAGGGCAATTGCTTACATAACCAAATATCATTATCACACCTAATTAATAATGTCAATGATATAATATGCTGACTATATTGAAAATTTCCTTAATAGACTCAAGATTTTATTTTATAAAATATCTCCTACCCCAAATTGTGTCTCCAGTCTCTTATAGTCTTCTACAGTGATTCTAAAAGTGTAGTCTGTGGACCCTTGGAGATTCTCTGAGAGCCTTTAGGAGGTCTGTGAGGCTAAAGTTATTTTTATTATTATACTCAGATGTCATTTTGATTTTTCATTCTGTTGAAAATTTCAGTGATGGTGGTACATGAATAGTGGTGGGTGAAACTGCTGTACCATAGCACAAATCACACTTTTCTAGTAGGTTTTTAAAAAATTATACCTATAATTGAGATCATGTGGTGTTTGTCTTTCTTTGTCTGACCTTTTTCACTTAGCATAATGCCCACAAGATCTGTCCATGTTGTCAAAAATGGCAGGATTGCCTTCTTTTCAATGGCTGAATAATATTCCATTGTGTCTATATATCACATTTTCCTTATCCATTTATCTGTGATGGACATTTAGACTGATTTTATGTCTTGGCTATTATAAATAATACCGCAGTGAGCATGAGGGCACAGGTATCTTTTTCAGTCAGTGTTTTGTTTTCTTCTGATAAATACCCTACGTTGGAATTGCTGGATCAGAAGGCAGTTCTATTTTTTAAGTTTTTGAGTGACCTCCATACTGTTTTCAAAGTGGTTATACCAATTTCCCACCAACAGTGCACAAGGGTTCCATTTACTCTACATCCTCATCAACACTTCTTATTTCCTGTCTTTTTGATAATAGCCATTCTAATAGTTGTGAGATGATATCTCACTGTGGTTTTGATTTCCATTTCCCTGAGGATTAGTGATGTTGAGTGTCTTTTGCTTCATCTACTGGCCATCTGTATGTAATCTTTGGAAAAATGTCTATTCAGATCCTCTGCCCATTTTTAACTAGATTTTTTCTTTTTCTTCTGTTGAGTTGTATGGGTTTTTAATATATTTGGATATTGAATCCTTGTCATAGAATTTGCAAATATTTTCTCCCATTCAGTAGTCTGCATTTTAATTTTGTTGATAGTTTCTTTTGCTGTGCAGCAGCTTTTTAGTTTGATGTAGTCCCATTTGTTTATATTTGCTTTTGATGTCAAATCCAAAAAATCATCATCAAGACCAATGTTAAAGAACTTATCATATATATTTTCTTGTATGAGTTTTATGGTTTCAGGTTTTATGTTCAAGTCTTTAATTCACTTCAAGTTGATTTTTATTTATGGTAAAAGATAAGGGTCCACTTTAATTATTTTGCATGTGGCTGTCCAGTGTTCCCAATATTGTTTATTGAAGAGACTATCAGACTATTTTTTGGGGCTCCAAAATTATTGCAGTTGGTGATTGCAGCCATGAAATTAAAAGACGCTTACTCCTTGGAAGAAAAGCCATGACAAACCTAGACAGAATATTAAAAAGCATAGATATTACTTTGCCAACAAAGGTCCATCTAGTCAAAGTTATGGTTTTTCCAGTAGTCATGTACAGATGTGAGAGTTGGACTATAAAGAAAGCTGAGCACTGAAGAATTGATGCTTTTGAACTGTGGTTTGGAGAAGACTCTTGAGAGTCCCTTGGACAGCAAGGAGATCCAACCAGTCAATCCTAAAGGAAATGAACCTTGAACATTCATTGGAAGGACTGATGCTGAAGCTGAGTCTCCAAAACTGGTGCCACCTGATACGAAGGGCTAAGTCCTTAGAAAAGACCCTGATGCTGGGAAAGATTGAAGGCAGGAGGAGGAGAAGGAGATGACAGAGGATAAGATGGTAGGATGGCATCATTGAGTCAATGGACATGAGTTTGAGCAAGCTGTGGAAGTTGGTGATGGGTAGGAAAGCCTGGTGTGTTGCAGTCCATGGGGTTGCAGAGAGGCAGACATGACTGAGCGACTGAGCTGAATTGAACTGATCCTTTCCCAATTGTATATTCTTGGCTCCTTTGTTATAAAGTAATTGGCCATATATGCACGGGTTTATTTCTGGGATCTCTATTTTGTTTTCTTGATCTATGTGTCTCTTTTTATGCCAATACCACACTGTTTTTATTACTATAGATTTGCAGTATAGTTTGAAATCAGGAAGTGAGCCATTGCTTTCAAAATGACCAACGCCTGTTACAATACCAAATTCAAAGTGAAATATAGGCAAATAAATTAATGTAACAAAAGTTTATTGATGTGGTTTCAGATTCGGAGAAGGCAATGGCACCCCACTCCAGTACTCTTGCCTGGAAAATCCCATGGACGGAGGAGCCTGGAAGGCTGCAGTCTATGGGGTCGCTGAGGGTCGGACATGACTGAGCGACTTCATTTCCACTTTTCACTTTCATGCATTAGAGAAGGAAATGGCAACCCACTCCAGTGTTCTTGCCTGGAGATTCCCAGGGATGGGGGAGCCTGGTGGGCTGCCGTCTGTGGGGTTACACAGAGTCAGACACAACTGAAGTGACTTAGCAGTTAGCAGTTCAGATTCCTTACTGCAATTAACCTTTAAGAAATTTGCACTTTTTGAGTTTGAGGTAGTATCAAAAAATATCTATAATTATCTGAAAAAGTTATTCGCATATTCTTTTTCTAACTGTTTATCTATGTGAGACTGGATTTTATTAATACAGTTTAACTTAACATTTTATATCAAGCTGAATACAGAAGCAATTATGAGAGTCTAGCTTCTTTTATTAAGCCAGATATTAAAAAGATTTTATAAAATGTAAAGCAATGCCACTGTTTTTATTGTATTTTTTTGATTTTGAAAAACTGAGTTTTTTAAATAAAAAATGTGCTACTAATTTGGACCTGTATAAGTTATTATAAAATGACCTGATAAGCATGTAACTTAAAATATCTGTTTTAATTTTTAAATTACATATTATTAGATATAATCTGCATAAACAAAAACTCTTTGGGGTTCTTAATAATTAGTAAACTGCAAAAGGGCCTCAAGATCTAACAGCTTGAGAACAGCTGAGATTGAGAGAGATGAGAATTAGGTGGATAATCAAGAGAGGACTGTGTGCAGAAATGACATTTGAGTTGAGGACTGAATAGTGAGAAGAAGGCATCCAAGTGAAAATTAGGAGAAGAACATTCCAGGCAAAGAGTGATGATGAGGAGCAGCCAATGAAAGAGCTCCAAGACAGGGAAGAATTTTGGGTGTTTCCAAGGAGAAACAAGCTAGTATGAGATCAGGTCAGAGAGATGTGTTGGGATCAGATTGTTAGGGTCTCATAGATTGTGGTAAGGAGACTGAATATTATTTTATATATAATGGAATTCCACCAGGGCGTTATAGAGTTGTGACATCATCCACATTTTCCCTTTAAAAGAAGAATAGACTGTATGTGCTGAGAGTTGAGGAAAGAATTAAGTTAGAAGACAGTTGCAGCAGCCTTGGAGAGTGAGAAGAGAAGGCAATGGCACCCCACTCCAGTACTCTTGCCTGGAAAATCCCATGCATGGAGGAGCCTGGTAGGCTGCAGTCCATGGGGCCGTTAAGAGTCGGACAGGACTGAGTGATTTTACTTTTACTTTTCACTTTCATGTGGAGAAGGAAATGGCAACCCACTCCAGTGTTCTTGCCTGGAGAATCCCAGGGACAGAGGAGCCTGGTGGGCTGCACAGAGTCTATGGGGTCGCACAGAGTCGGACACGACTGAAGCGACTTAGCAGTAGCAGCAGCAGCAGGAGAGTGAGAAAAGGGGCATGCACTGTGTTTTAGCAATGAAAATAGTAAGGAAATGTCTTAGTCCATTTACATTGCTGTAACAGAGTACCATTGACTGGGTGGCTTATAAACAACAACAGTTTATCTTTCATAGTTTTGGAGGCTGGGAAGCCCAAGATCACAGCATAAGCAGATTTGGCGTCTGGTGACACCTGCTTCTCAGTTCATACATGGCTGTCTTCTTTCTGTGTCTTTACATCATGAAAAGAATAAGGGAGCTGTCCAGAGTCTCTTTTATAAAAGTGCTAAGCCCATTTATGAGGACTCTGTCTTCATAATCTAATCACCTTCCAAAGGACCCATTTCCAAATACAATCACATTGGGGATATACTCAACATGTTAATTTTGAAGGGACATAAATATTCAGTCTATAGCAAGTGATAAGATTTCGATTATACTTTTTTGAAGACAAAAATGACTGATCAATTAAATATGGAGTGAAGGGTAAAGCAATGAACTGGAGTTGGTCAGAGCAACTGGGTAAGTGACAGAGATGTTTACTGAAACCAGGAAGACTGGGAGAGGTACAGTTTTAGTGAGTTCTGTTTTATACTAGTTAAGTATAAATCTTATGACATAAGTACTGTCATTTTTTACATTAAAAAATGAGGATGTGGTGGTTCAGAGAGGTCATGAAACTCATCAGAAGTCACTGGTGTGTAAGTGGTAGAGGCAAGATTTGACCCCAGACAATTCAGTTTCAGAGCCTGCTATCTCAGCCACTAAGATTAGAAAAGACACTTGAGTTTTGGGAAGGTAAGCCACTAGAGTGGTCTTTTAAAATATAAATCAGATTGTATCTGCTCTCCCATCTTGTTACTCATTTCCATGACTTTCCAGAAGAAAATCCAGACCTCTGCCTGTTTTTCAACCACTTATACCATTCAGCCTCTTGTGAAGATCCAGCATGCTGGCTTCCCTTCTCTTGCTGGAACAGGCCAAGTCTCTTCCCGTAGTAGGGCCTTGGCACATTCTATTTGCTCTGCCTGGAATTCTCTTTCTCCAGCAGTTTGCCTGGATGGCTGATTCCCATACTTCAGGTTTCAGGTCAAAGTCAGATTTTTAGAGAGAGCTTTGCTGGTCACTTTTTTTCCCTCAAGGAGCCCCTTCCAGGCCCATGCTACCTGAGCACCTTATTTATTTCCACATAGACCTTTCATAGGGTGAAATTATCTTGTTTACTTACTTGTTTACTTTTATACTGAATGATTTTTTACCAGTATGAGGTAAGATCCATGATGGAAGATCCACTATTCTTTTTTTTTATCACTACTCCTTAGACTTAAAGTGCCTGGGACACAAGACGCATTTGACAGACAATTGAGCACTGAATGTATAAATGATATAGTTTACAACCAGTGAGTAGATAATCAGAGATATTTGTGAGATACTAAAGGAATAGAGGCAGTGATTAACTGTACTTATTTATTAACCTTGAACAGGACCAGTCCTGTTGGAGTGAGGGGATGCTTAAGTCTTCCAGTACAATATTTTCTTTGTTACACAACTGCTTGAAATTCTTTATTTTATTACACTTCCTGAATTACCACAATATATATTGATTAATATTAGCATTAACAACCATTTGTTCTCTTTTTTCTTAGTTGTTCTTAGAAGGCAAATATCTCTGAGAAAGTAAACACAGACCAAACTACTAGTCGTATTTTAGGGGGAATCAGTTCAAATAGCTTCTCTTCTAATAATATGATCCCTCAGCAGAATAGAGGAAACAGGACTTAACCTGGCTCAGACAATAAAGAATCCGCCTGCAATGTGGGAGACCTGGGTTCGATCCCTGGTTTGGGAAGATCCCCTGGAGGAGGGCATGGCAACCCCCTCCAGTATTCTTGCCTGGAGAATCCTATGGACAGAGGAGCCTGGTGGGCTACAGTCCATGGAGTCTCAAAGAGTTGGACACGACTGAGTGACTAAGCACAGCACAAAGTCACTGAACATCCAGATGATGGCTCAGGCATCAGGGGGCTGGAGTGAAAAAAGTAGGGAAGTGAGTGAAGGGCAAAGACAAGAACATGAAAGATCGCCCTCAAGGGCAAAAGTTTCTCTTTTCTCAGTTTTCTCCAGGGCTGAGCTTGATAGGTGAATGATGTTTCAACTCATTTGGATTTGCTGTTACTTAGTTTATGAAAAGTCAAAGCCAGTTATTTAAACCATCCCACATAAATTCAGCTGTAAAGACACTTTCAGAGATTTAACTGATGCAGTCTTTGTAGAAGAATCTTATGAATTATTGAAATGGTGAAACAAGAAGCAAGCAGTTACCTAATTTGCCCTTGATGATGAATGGCAGAGATTTAGAGATTAATATCTTTCTCTAAGATATTTTCTGTTAAATGAAGATGTAGACACTATCATTTGAGATGGACTAGAGTAGAAAATATCTTTCCAAAATTTATTAGTTTCCAGCTGTGAATGTAATAAACAGCTTTTTGCAAATTAATGTTTGTTTTCATTCATATAGTTTTAGCAGTTGTTTTCTGTTCCGAGGGATAGAAGTGAAGGTGTTGATGGGAATAAATTACCTCTGTGGCCCATGGTTTATGTAGAGAATATTTTTATGAAGTGGTAACAAATCATGACTTTTTTGGGGAAAGCTTTTGCTTATGATAACATTACTTCTGATATTTTTATGGTTACCTAGCAGGAGAAAACTTTATACCTTAAATTCAGAGCAGTGATTTTTGTGTGTGTGTGTGTTTAAAGTTCTCTGTGAATTTAACGTGCAGTGACATGAGGCAATGCATTTTATTTAGTTTTGACTGAGGGTGAATTTTTTTCAGTTTAAGAATTAAAAAAATCTTGACTTAATGGGATTATTAAAAAAATCTCAATAGTTTTAAAGATTATAATAATAATCTTAAGATTTTAAGGTATTGTCCCAAATTCTGTCTTACTACTGGAATCTAAATCCAGAATTCCCTTCTTATCCTCTTATATCTTGCATTTCCAGATCAAGAACAGATAATATATATTCTACAAATATGTTATAGATAGATGTGGCTAAATGAAGACTGTTTAGTGATGCAGTACAATAGTCTTGGTAATATACACTTAAACAGAATTATCATGAGAAGTAAAAATCAGTCCCTTAAGTCCTATTCATTAGCTTTTCCTCCAATGAGTCTGGAAGATTTTAATTATTAGCGTAATGTCCAAAAACTAAACAACACAAAGTGCCCATGAAGAAGTAGAAAGTAATGGTTAAGTCTTATTAGTAACAATGAACCATATGTTTGTTCCTAAAGGAGTTGTTGTGATTTAATCACCAGTGGTTGAGATTTCAAGTTTTTATTGAAATATGATTCACATATAGCACTGTATAGATTTAAGATACATAATATGTTGATTTGATATACTTACATATTGCACAATGATTATCACCATAGTGTTAGTTAACACCTCCATCATATCACATAATTATCATTTCTTATATTTGGTGAGAACATTTAAGATCTACTCTGTTAGCAACTTTCAAGCATATAATACAGTATTCGTTGTGGTTCAGTTGCTCAGTCATGTCTGACTCTTTGTGACCCCATTGACTGCAGCACACCAGGCTTCCCTATCCTTAACCATCACCTGGAGTTTGCTCAAACTCATGTCCATTGAGTCAGTGCTGCCATCCAGTCATCTTGTCCTCTGTCATCCCCTTCTCCTCCTGCCTTCAATCTTTCCCAACATCAGGGTCTTTTCTAATGGGTTGGCTCTTCGCACCAAGAAGCCAAAGTACTGGAGCTTCAGCTTCAGCATCAGTCCTTCCAATGAATATTCAGGACTGATTTCCTTTAGGATTGACTGGTTTGATCTCCTTGCAGTACAAGAGACTCTCAAGAATTTTCTCCAACACTACAGTTTTAAAGCATCAATTCTTGAATGCTCAGCCTTCATTATGGTCCAACTCTCACTGGTAAATAGTAATGTATGGGTACAGTATTATTAAATACAATCATGATGCTATACATTTGATCCCCAGAACTTATTTATCTTATAACTGAAAGTTTGTACTTTTCCCATTTTCATCTCCCCATTTTTCCTTATTCCTGACTCTCTAGTAACTACCATTATACTGTTTCTATAAGTTTAATTTTTTAAAAAAAATATTGCACACACAGGTAAGTGATATCATGCAGCATTTGTCTATATTTATCTGACTTATTTCACTTAGCATAATGCGCTCACGGTCCATCCATGTTATCACAAATGGCAGGATTTCCTTCTTTATCATGACAGAGTGGTTGGAATTTTCATTCCTAGATAATAACCAGTGTAAAGGCAGCTCCCATTCTATCAGTAGCAAGGTTTGATGTATCAACAATTTATCACTGCCATAGTCCTTACATGTATATTCCTACTGTACAGTCGTATACCTGACACCATGTTTCTCCAGGTATTTTTTGATTCTTGAATGAGGAAGCATGAAATAGAAGGACTGTTTCTAAACATAAAAGAGATATCATGATTTTAATTCTGTTATGAGCAAGTGAGCCAATGTGTTGAAAATTGAGGCAGTAAGTCAGGACCTATGAGCTTATGAGCTTAGATCCTAGTCTCTCTTACTAGCCAGAGGGGACTTGGAAATACTTTATATTATGCTTTTATAGTATTACTGACAGTGACAGACTCAGTCTATATGCTAAGCCAGTCCCCCCTCTCATTTTCTCTTTCTCATGGTTGACATCTAGAGATGTTTCTAAAGTCTGAGACAGAGACACTGCAGTATTATCATTGAAGGTTAGTTGAACAGTAATAAATCATTGAGTCCTTCAAGCCAAATACTCTCCTGGGGCTATATTCTATACAAGGGCCATGGCTAATATTTCTTACTGCTTTGTAGTCCTTTGTGGTTTCTCTCTAGTTGCACTTCTAAAGGACCAAAACATTTGGAGACTTAGATCTTCAGAGACATATCAGGTACCTTAATATTTCCTTTGATTTGGAAGCAGAGAAATTTTAAAATGGAAGTTATTGAACAAGAGGAGTATGGGACAGATAGGTGTCATCTTAGAGATAATAACGAACTTTGATCTCCAGAATAATATACTAAGTGTGATAATAAAGCTTTCACTGAGTTCAGAGCATTGCCTTGTTAAAAGTAGCTTTATTGCATTTTTTTTGCTTTTCTTAAGAATAAAATATGTCTTATGTAACTAAAAAATACAAGCCTGAAATACATAAGGCTGAACAGATTCAGCGTGGCTTAATGTGAGTTATGAGAAAGTATTCTACATTTTGGCATAATATGAACCTGCGTATAATTCTTTTCTTGTGCATCTTTTTTTCCTGTGAGCAGGAAATCCTGTGATTTAGAAATCTTTGAATCACAAATCTGGAGATTCTGTTTATGCTCTTAAATTTAACAACATTGAAGTGCTAATGTGATCTAATGATGAAGAAGCAGGTAAGAGAATGGGAAGAATTAAAGTGCAGACCTTTGAATGTATGCTTTTATTTTCTTAGAGTACACCTCACCCCAAGCTTATAAATTCTGATTATAAAATTTGATAAATGCTCAATGAAAAGAACTTGGAAACTAGAGAAAGCCATTAAGAAAAAAAATCACCCTTCAGAGATAGCCACTCTTAGCTAACATTTTGAAATGTCTTTTCAGCTTAAAAATTGCAAAGTTTAAAAAGATAATCTGTAAATTGTGTGGTAGTTTGAACACTCATCTTACACGGTAGCAAAGTAATGCTCAAAAGTCTCCAAGCCAGGCTTCAACAGTAAGTGACTGAGAACTTTCAGATGTTCAAGCTGGGTTTAGAAAAGGCAGAGGAGTCAGAGATCAAATTGCCAGCATCTACTGGATCATAGAAAAAGCAAGAGAGTTCCAGAAAAACACCTATTTCTGCTTTATTGATTACACCAAAGCCTTTGACTGTGTGGATCACAACAAACTGTGGAAAATTCTTCAAGAGATGGGAATACCAGACCACTTTACCTGCTTCCTGAGATATCTGCATGCAGGTCAGGAAGCAACAGTTAGAAATGGACATGGAACAACGGACTGGTTCCAAATTGGGAAAGGAGTACACCAAGGCTGTATACTGTCACCCTGCTTATTTAACTTATTTTCAGAATACCTCATGCGAAATGCCAGGCTGGATGAAGCACAAGCAGGAATCAAGATTTCCAGGAGAAATATTAATAAGCTCAGATATGCAGAAGACACCACTCTTATGGCAGAGAGTGAAAAGGAACTAAAGAGCCTCTTGATGAAAGTGAAAGAGGAGAGTGAAAAAGCTGGCTTATGACTCCGCATTCAAAAAACCAATATCATGGCATCCAGTCCCATTACTTCATGGCAAATAGATGGGAAAACAATGGAAACAGTGAGAGATTTTATTTTCTTGGACTCCAAAATCACTGCAGATGGTGACTGCAGCCATGAAATTAAAAGACGCTTGCTCCTTGGAAAAGAAAAGCTATGACTAACCTACACAGCATATTAACAAAGAAGAGACATTACTTTGCCAACAAAGTTCTGTCTAGTCAAAGCTATGGTTTTTCCAGTAGTCGTGTATAGATGTGAGTTAAGAATTGATGCTTTTAAACTGTGGTGTTGGAGAAGATTCTTGAGCGTCCCTTGGACTGCAAGGAGATCAAACCAGTCAATCCTAAAGGAAATCAGTCTTGAATATTCATTGGAAGGACTGATGCTGAAGCTGAAGTTCCAATACTTTGGCCACCTCATGCAAAGAACTGACTTACTGGAAGACTCTGATGCTGGGACAGATCGAAGGTAGGAGGAGAAGGGGACAACAGAGGATGAGATGGTTGGATGGCATCAGTGACTTGATGG
The DNA here is from genome assembly GCF_016772045.2 of Ovis aries. Taxonomy (NCBI): domain Eukaryota; kingdom Metazoa; phylum Chordata; class Mammalia; order Artiodactyla; family Bovidae; genus Ovis; species Ovis aries. Next base: position 36,773,071 of record NC_056060.1, read on the forward strand.
ACATGAGTTTGAGCAAGCTCTGGGATTTGGTGATGGACAGGGAAGCCTGGCATGCTGCAGTCCATGGGGTTGCAAAGATTTGGACATGACTGAGCAAATGAACTGAACTGAATCTGTAAATACATGTTAAAAATATTTTAAATAGTTTTCTTTATGTAAAACCCTTAAAAATAAATGACTGGTTAGAAGTAATTAATATTGAGAAGTCTGTAATATTTGCATTGTTCTCAAAACTTTGGTTTTATTGGATAAAGATCAATTTTTCTCTTTGGTAAATACTTAATGAAAATTTTATCATATTTTAGGGTATGGTTATATTTAAATAATTTAACATTTACCTCATTAACTCTATATCCTTTGCCCAAATATGCAACTTAATTACCTGAGTCAATTCTTGTATTGTAAATGAAACTCTAAAAGGCATGTGGATAGATTTCTTTGAAGTCCTGATGCCAAGCTCTTTCATGTGCTTGGACATTTGTGGTTGTCTCCATTCTAAAGGGTCAAAGTTCTGGAAGTCTTTGCAAGGGATTTGGATATATTAAAGGTAGATGGATGTGTCTAACATGGAATTGAATGCACCCGCCCACCCCCTGTCAAGTTTAGAGTTTGATCTTGTTGCTTTCAGTTCAGTTCAGTTCAGTCGCTCAGTCGTGTCCAACTCTTTGTGACCCCATGAATCGCAGCATGCCAGGCCTCCCTGTCCATCACCAACTCCCAGAGTTCACTCAGACTCATGTCCATTGAGTCAGTGATGCCATCCAGCCATCTCATCCTGGGTCGTCCCCTTCACCTCCTGCCCCCAATCCCACCGAGCATCAGAGTCTTTTCCAATGAATCAGCTCTTCGCATGAGGTGGCCAAAGCATTGGAGTTTCAGCTTTAGCATCAGTCCTTCCAATGAACACCCAGGACTGATCTGCTTCAGAATGGACTGGTTGGATCTCCTTGTAGTGCAAGGGACTCTCAAGAGTCTTCTCCAACACCACAGTTCAAAAGCATCAGTTCTTCGGCACTCAGCTTTCTTCACAGTCCAACTCTCACATCCATACATGACCACTGGAAAAACCATAGCCTTGACTAGATGGACCTTTGTTGGCAAAGTAATGTCTCTGCTTTTGAATATGCTATCTAGGTTGGTCATAACTTTTCTTCCAAGGAGTAAACATCTTTTAATTTCCTGGCTGCAATCACCATCTGCAGTGATTTTGGAGCCCCCAAAATAAAGTCTGACACTGTTTCCACAGTTTCCCCATCTATTTCCCATGAAATGATGGAACTAGATGCCATGATCTTCGTTTTCTGAGTGTTGAGCTTTAAGCCAACTTTTTCACTTTCCTCTTTCAGTTTCGTCAAGAGGCTCTTTAGTTCCTCTTCATTTTCTGCTATAAGGGTGGTGTCATCTGCATATCTGAGGTTATTGATATTTCTCCTGGCAATCCTGATTCCAGCTTGTGCTTCTTCCAGCCCAGCGTTACTCATGATGTACTCTGCATAGAAGTTAAATAAGCAGGGAGCCTTGAAGTACTCCTTTCCTATTTGGAACCAGTCTATTGTTCCATGTCCAGTTCTAACTGTTGCTTCCTGACCTGCATACAGGTTTCTCAAGAGGCAGGTCAGGTGGTCTGGTATTCCCATCTCTTGAAGAATTCCACAGTTTATTGTGATCCACACAGTCAAAGGCCTTGGCATAGTCAATAATTCTAATTTTCTAGAAGAGATCTCTAGTCTTTCCCATTTTGTTGTTTTACTGTATTTCTTTGCATTGATCACTGAAGAAGGCTTTCTTATCTCTCCCTGCTATTCTTTGGAACTCTGCATTCAGAATCTTATATCTTTCCTTTTCTCCTTTGCTTTTCACTTCTCTTCTTTTCACAGCTATTTGTAAGGCCTCCCCAGACAGCCATTTTGCTTTTTTGCATTTCTTTTCCTTGGGGATGGTCTTGATCCCTGTCTCCTGTACAATGTCATGAACCTCCGTCCATAGTTCATCAGGCACTCTATCTATCGGATCTAGTCCCTTAAATCTATTTCTCACTTCCACTGTGTAATCATAAGGGATTAGATTTAGGTCATACCTGAATGGTCTAGCGGTTTTCCCTACTTTCTTCAATTTAAGTCTGAATTTGGCAGTCAGGAGTTCATGATCTGAGCCACAGTTAGACTTCCCTAGTGGCTCAGATGGTAAAGCATCTGCCTAGAATGAGGGAGACTGGGGTTCAATCTCTTGGTCGGGAAGATCCCCTGGAGAAGGAAATGGCAACCCACTCCAGTACTCTTGCCTGGAAAATCCCATGGACAGAGGATCCTGGTAGGCTACAGTTCATGGGATCGCAAAGAGTTGGACACAACTGAGCGACTTCACTTTCAGAGGGTCTTTAGATATTAAACACAAGCTGGAATCAAGATTGCCGGGAGAAATATCAATAACCTCAGATATGCAGATGACACCACCCTTAAGGCAGAAAGTGAAGAGGAACTAAAGAGCCTCTTGATGAAAGTGAAGGAGGAGAGTGAAAAAGTTGGCTTAAAGCTCAACATTCAGAAAATGAAGATCATGGCATTTGGTCCCATCACTTCATGGCAAATAGATGGGGAAACACTGGAAACAGTGTCAGACTTTATTTTGGGGGGCTCCAAAATCAGTGCAGATGGTGATTACAGCCATGAAATTAAAAGATGCTTACTCCTTGGAAGAAAAGTTATGACCAACCTAGATAGCATATTCAAAAGCAGAGACATTACTTTGCCAACAAAGGTCCGTCTAGTCAAGGCTATGATTTTTCCAGTGGTCATGTATGGATGTGAAAGTTGGACTGTGAAGAAGGCTGAGCGCTGGAGAATTGATGCGTTTGAACTGTGGTGTTGGAGAAGGCTCTTGAGAGTCCCTTGGACTGCAAGGAGATCCAGCCAGTCCATTCTGGAGATCAGCCCTGGGATTTCTTTGGAAGGAATGATGCTACAGCTGAAGCTCCAGTACTTTGGCCACCTCATGCGAAGAGTTGACTCATTGGAAAAGACTCTGATGCTGGGAGGGATTGGGGCCCGGAGAAGGGGACAACAGAGGATGAGATGGCTGGATGGCATCACTGACTAGATGGACATGAGTCTGAGTGAACTCCGGGAGTTGGTGATGGACAGGGAGGCCTGGCGTGCTGCGATTCATCAGGTTGCAAAGAGTCGGATATGACTGAGCGACTGAACTGAACTGAAGATATTAAAATAACCCTTTTATTTTAAGAGCAATAATGTTTATTATGGACCATTTGAAAATATAGATCATAGGAAAAATCCATCAGTCTGACCTCTCATACCATCACTTAATGTAATCTTTTACACTTATACTTCCATATTCAATACTATTCATAAGTGGAGTCATAACATATGGACTGTTGTTGAACTCCCAGTGTATCATCAGACAACCTGTTCATACAGCAGGCTGACAATATAGACATGTTTAAGTAAACAAAAAGAAAGGCAGCATCACAGAAGCATTTATAAATCAGGCACTTAATTCGCTTAGAGGAGAAAGTGATTTAGATTCATCCTCCATCTTCTAAGTCTCTTAAAAGTTAACTGTGAAAACAATCACAGGAAGATGGAATGTTCTGGTTTATAGGTGAGCTAGCTGAGAGGTTCTTCTGCTTCTGCATTCTTTTGGTAATCTGTGATGCTTTATGCTACGTGTGTACTTGTAGAACATCTCTAGCCTAATCTGTTGGTATATAATATTTCTATAAAATAACTCAGATATCAAGAACTCTAATTGTCTCTTTTGGGCTTCTGACTAACCCATTTGCCTGCTTTTAAGAATACAGTTGTATAAGAAATAAATTTTAAAATCAAATCATAGCCTGATAGCTTTCCCCCCTACTATCACCCACCTTGATATTTCTTGTTTCCTTAGCATGCCAAATTTCAATCGGCAGTATATAATAAAGAACTTACTGACTGTCCAAACCCCTGTTCTTTGTAAATTTATATAAGAGCTTTTGCTTTCTTAGAAATGTTTAAAAAATAAGTGTTTGGGCACAGTCATCTCCCTCCTGTTACATGTCTATATTTGTTTCCCTTTTCAACCAGCTTAGGGTTTTGTTTTAGTGGAAGCTGCCTGGTCTGATTAAAAGCTTTAGTTAGCATTGAAAATTTGTATTGGCAGGGTTATTTGCATTGAGAATTGTTTCCATGGCTATAGACAATTTACAACTTGATGTTACTTCTCTAATACTTTGCTATTTGAGATGAAACAATGTATGATTTTCCAAAGATGATGATATAGTATTTCACTGGAGTTGAAAGTTTCATGTGAAATTTGGCCTTTTGCAAGACAGACTGTAGTATAAAAGTAATAGTGAAAAGTATTAAAAATTACTATCTCCTAGTAGAGAAGTGATTGTTTTGCAAATCACCAGAATGGAAGTAAACCTGAAGTTGGTATTGTAATTTCATGCATTCTTGTCTTAGATTATACTGAGTGACTTACTTTCAGCCAGAATACTTGTGCTGTCCTTGGAAAAGGTTAGGTAGAAAATATCCAGTGACAGTCATAGTGTTTTATAAAAAGGGGAGATATATGACTATATGATCTCCTTTTTGGTGGGATTGGAGAATGCTAAAGTGGAGTCATTGAATTTAGAAAAGTCCTGGGCCTGGGTAAGATGTTGCCCTAGATTAGGTAATCAAGGACTAGTTTGATGATTATGTTCTAGTTATAAAGTGTGGAATGCATCTTGATGAAGTAGAGTAATACCAAAGAGAAAGTAGGGTCTGTTTATAGCTTTTTTTTTTTTTTTTACAGTGTTCGACTTGTTCATTTGCTCTTATTGAGAACCAGGGTATAGACATTAGCTTCCTTGATTCTACTGAGGACAAAAGCTAATTTTAGAAGACAGAACTTTAAACACTGACAATTTTTATGAAGTCACTTCATGTCCTGAGTGTCTTTTATGCAACAGGTGCTAAGTGGATGTGTGAATGAAATGATGTATAGAAATAAGAGACTAGTAGGAGAAGATGAACGTGGAATTATTTTGTTTAGAAAGCAATGAATGTGATTTTTTTTCTCCTCTCTCTTTATTCTTTCCATATATTTGGGAAAACAACTACCTGAAATATTTAGGCTTCCGTAAGCAAGGATTTACCCAGTAATCAAAGAATCTTTATCAAGCACATGCTATACACAGTGTTGTTCTAGACCCTGCTGCTGCTGCGGGTGCTAAGTCACTTCAGTTGTGTCCGACTCTGTGCAACGTCATAGCCGGCAGCTCACCAGGCTCCCCTGTCTCTGGGATTCTCCAGACAAGAACACCGGAGTGGGTTGGCATTTCCTTCTCCAATGCATGAAAATGAAAAGTGAAAGTGAAGTCGCTCAGTCGTGTCCGACTCTTAGGACCCCATGGACTGCAGCCTACCAAGCTCCTCCTTCCATGGGATTTTCCGGGGAAGAGTACTGGAGTGGCGTGCCATTGCCTTCTTCAGTTCTAGATCCTAGGAATATAATAATAAACAATCCATGTTTATGCTCTTATGAAGCTTACATTCTATTTGGAGCACAGGAGAGAAAAGAAAGAAGAGAAAGAAGAGAAGGGATATCAAATAAACATGCCTTCAGATTGTGATGAAATGAGGTTGTAAACAATAATGAAGTTTTGTTATATGGGATAGTCAGATTAATTCTCTCCGTAGGCTGATTTTAGCAGTGACCTGGATAAAGTGAAAAATCTGGACGAATAGACATCTGGGGAGAGCATTCCAGGGTGGGGTGAAGAGGTAGCTGTTGTAAAAGATTTGGCCCCCACAGTTCTCCAGCATCTGTTTGCTACAAGCTGCCTTGAGCTTCCAGAACCTCTCCCAGTATATCCCCAAATTCTGTCTTCTTGGGGGAAGCTCCAATGTTTTACTCCTTTACTGCTTACCTCTTAACAAAATAGCTCTCATTTCTTGAGTGCGAACCAGGGTGCCAGACACTGATTATCTAATTTATTCCTTAAAACAATCCTGCAAAACAAGCATTACTGTCTCTGTTGTAAAGATGAGAAAACTGAGTACCCAAGAGATCACAGAGTTTTAATAGCGTGTAATAGTCCCAGATTTCTGGGACTGAATGGAAGCTTTCTAATTTTGAAGGTTATTTTTCTAGACTACATGGTCTTTCTATATTTACTTGATTTGTGACCTTGCTTTCAGTTAAAAGCTGATTTCTAACACAAAATTATGTTAATAGGTTAATATTTTTTAAATTAAATGTTTTACTTTAAGATAATTGTAGATTTATATACTGTTGTAAGGAATAATGCAGAGAGATCCTATGTATACCTCCCTCTGATTTTCCCAGTGGGACCATCTTTCAAAGCTATTGTAAAATAGGAGACAGGAAAATCAAGGCAAATCTCTTTTTATTTTAAAATTAAATGAAATATTCTTTAAATTCTATAATGCTTTATAATTTTTGGAAGTTTCACACATATGATAATCTCTTTTCTTCTCTTACCCCTATATTGACCCTCCTACTTTTGCTCTCCCCTCAGGTAACCATTAATTGGTTATCTATTTCTGTGAATCTGCTTCTTTTTCTTTTATTCACTAGTCGTAATTTTTAAATTCCACATATATCATGTCATACAGTATTTGTCTTTGACTTATTTCACTTAGTGTAATACTCTCCAAGTCCATCCATGTTGCTGCAAATGGCAAATTTTCAAGAATTTAAAGTTTTAAAACTACCCAAGACTGTGTGGAATGCATTGTAACTGTGATGTGAAGGTGAAGAATTCAGGAGACAATTTCAATCATTTCACATATTGCCAGGCTTCAGCAATACGTGAATTGTGAACTTCCAGATGTTCAAGCTGGTTTTAGAAAAGGCAGAGGAACCAGAGATCAAATTGCCGACATCTGCTAGATCATTGAAAAAGCAAGAGAGTTCCAGAAAAACATCTATTTCTGCTTTATTGACTATTCCAAAGCCTTTGACTGTGTGGATCACAATAAACTGTGGAAAATTCTGAAAGAGGTGGGAATACCAGACCACCTGACCTGCCTCTTGAGAAACCTATATGCAGGTCAGGAAGCAACAGTTAGAACTGGACATGGAACAACAGACTGGTTCCAAATAGGAAAAGGAGTACGTCAAGGCTCCCTGCTTATTTATCTTCTATGCAGAGTACATCATGAAAAACACTGGGCTGGAAGAAGCACAAGCTGGAATCAAGATTGCTGGGAGAAATATCAATAACCTCAGATATGCAGATGATACCACCCTTATGGCAGAAAGTGAAGAGGAACTAAAAAACCTCTTGATGAAACTGAAAGAGGAAAGTGAAAAAGTTGGCTTAAAGCTCAACATTCAGAAAACAAAGATCATGGCATCTGGTCCCATCATTTCATGCGAAATAGATGGGGAAACAGTGTCAGACTTTATTTTTTTTGGGCTCCAAAATCACTGCAGATAATGATTGCAGCCATGAAATTAAAAGATGCTTACTCCTTGGGAGGAAAGTTATGACCAAGCTAGACAGCATATTAAAAAGCAGAGACATTACTTTGCCAACAAAGGTCTGTCTAGTTAAGGCTATGGTTTTTCCAGTAGTCAGGTATGGATGTGAGAGTTGGACTGTGAAGAAAGCTGAGCGCCGAAGAATTGATGCTTTTGAACTATGGTGTTGGAGAAGACTCTTGAGAGTCCCTTGGACTGCAAGGGTATCCAACCAGTCCATTCTAAAGGAGATCAGTCCTGGGTGTTCATTGAAAGGACTGATATTGAAGCTGAAACTCTAATACTTTGGCCACCTGATGCAGAGAGCTGACTCATTTGAAAAGACCCTGATGCTGGGAAAGATTGAGGGCAGGATGAGAAGGGGACGACAGAGGATGAGATGGTTGGATGGCATCACCAACACAATGGATATGGGTGTGGGTGGATTCCGGGAGTTGGTGATGGATAGGGAGGCCTGGTGTGCTGCAGTTCATGGGGTCACAAAGAGTCGGACACGACTGAGCGACTGAACTGAACTGAACTTCAATCATTTCAATTTCTTTAAAATAACCCTCATAATAAATAGTTTTTATTCCTATAAAGGATATAAATTAGGTTTCTCTCCATGGATATAATTTTGAATTATGTTGATTGGAGGATAAATCAGGAGAACTGCATACTAGTATGTGAATGTTTAAATAATTATCGTTAATTTAAGTGTCCTTAAGAGAGCTTTAGCTGCTCGTGAACATTTGCTTAATTTAAATTGAATTAAAAATGATCTTTGGGAGAAACAGTTTCTAAAGTGCAACTTGGGCTTTATGGAAATGGGAGGAGTAAGAGATGTTGTGTCGCAAAGAGCTAATATTGGGAGAATGGAATTTTGAGCCTCACTGTTGCAGATATGCCTGAATATTAGATTGGTACAAAATTGCAAAGTCAAATGATACTCCAGAGGGGCAGAAAAGCTTCTGTCTAAGGTTTCTTTCCTGCGGCCACAGAGCTCTATCAAAGGTTCATTTCTTGCTTTCAAATTTAGGAGCATCTAGGAAATTCCCTGAAGGATAATTTTATGTAGAATATATTAAAATGTTCCAATCTTCGCTCACCTTCCAGGTGGCTGAACAGAACTCCTAGGGGAAGAGATTACATAAGGGCTTGCTAAGTAACATGAAATAGGTGCCAAAGCAGCCCCTTTGTTTTAGAAATGTGTTATTGGAGAATTGCATAAGTAAACAAATATGTTGATATATTCCCTCATTGGAACTGTCCAGGCATGGTTTAATTCTTAAAATCCTCCTGTCTGGTTTGCCATATATTTTGATAGGGAAAGCACTGCTAGAAATGAGAGACAGCAGTGGTGAGAGGGACAGCTCTAGGGAAGAGCTGCTGCTGCTGCTAAGTCGCTTCAGTCATGTCTGACTCTGTGCGACTCCCATAGACAGCAGCCCACCAGGCTTTGCTGTCCGTGGGATTCTCCAGGCAAGAACACTGGAGTGGGTTGCCATTTCCCTTTCCAATGCATGAGAGTGAAAAGTGAAAGTGAAGTCGCTCAGTCGTGTCTGACTCTTCGCAACCCCATGGACTGTAGCCTACCAGGCTCTTCCGTCCATGGGATTTTCCAGGCAAGAGTACTGGAGTGAGTTGCCATTGCCTTCTCCTAGGGGAAGAGCTAGGAGTAATAAACATGACTGTCACAAATGTGGGTGGAGTCTTTTGGCTGGCTCTCTACTATCATTGTACTTTGAACACTGGCATCAGAAGGAGCACAAGACTGTCCTGGTTTTGACTGTTGTGCAAATAATCAGGCAGCTGGGGCAAAACAAAACCTGAAAAATCCACCTGAAGGCCTTAAGAAAAGGCTGCAGGCAGTTTGCAAAAATTTGGGAGGCTTTAGTCTTTCAGGGAGCCTGGTATCAAGAAAGGGGTCCTAGATTTCAGTGGCCAGGGAACTTGTATAGAAAAGTTAACACAACTGTCCTGGGACCGCTATCTTCAGAAAGTGAAAATTGCTTGCTGCTGCTGCTGCTAAGTTGCTTCCAACTCTTTGAGACCCTATGGACTATACTGTTCATGGAATTCTCCAGATCAGAATACTTGAGTGGGAGAAGGCAATGGCACCCCACTCCAGTACTCTTGCCTGAAAAATCCCATGGACAGAGGAGCCTGGTAGGCTACAGTCCATGGGGTCGCAAAGAGTCGGACACGACTGAGAGACTTCACTTTCACTTTTCACTCTCACTCATTGGAGAAGGAAATGGCAACCCACTCCAGTGTTCTTGCCTGGAGAATTCCAGGGACAGGGGAGCCTGGTGGGCTGCCGTCTATGGGGTCGCACAGAGTTGGACACGACTGAAGCGACGCAGCAGCAGCAGCAGCAGCAGCAGCAGCAGCAGCAGCAGCAGCAGCAGCAGCAGCAGCCTTTCCCTTCTCCAGGGGATCATCCCAACACAGATTTCAAACCCAGGTCTCCCACATTGCAGGTGGATTCTTTACCAGCTGAGCCACAAGGGGAACCCAAGAATACTGGAGTGGGTAGCCTATCCCTTCTCCAGGGGATCTTTCTGATCCAGGAATTGAACTGGGGTCTCCTGCATTGCAGGCAGATTCTTTACCAACTGAGCTATCAGGGAAGTCTGCTTGCAAAGTTAGCCCTTGTCTGGCATCTGGGTTCTCAGATTTGGAGAATGTTTTCACCATTTTCTAACTTATGGTTTACTGTGCCTAAAATGTTTATTTAAGCAATATGGCTTGTGTTTAACACCTGCTTTCATTCTGAGAATCTGGAGTTTTGGTATATGTTCAGCAGCTCTCAGTAAAAACACTGGGGTCTGAGTTTCTAATGAGATTCTCTGGTAGACAACATTTCACACATATCACACAGTCTGGTGCTGGAGGAATTGATCCCATCTGACTATGCAGGGAGACTCCTGGGAACTACGTCTGATTTTTCCTTCAGATTTCATCCCATGTACCATTTGCCTTTACTGATTTTGCTTTGTGTCCTTTCACTGTAATAAATTTTACCTGTAAGTCCTGTGAGTTCTAACAAATCACTGAATCTGGGGGTGGATTTGGAGACCTGCAACACAGAGCCTTAACCAGAAGAGGTTTGTAGATGAAGTGAGAGTTGTGCTCTGGAGTATACTAAATTCTGGAACTTAAACCAGGGATGAGTTTGGAATAAGTCTTTTATTAGCATTGAACTCTTAATAGCTTTGTCTAGAGATTGTTATGGATTGAGACGTGCTAGCAGTATTGCGGGTTTGTTTTGTTTTTTTTTTTGGTAAAGAATTTGCCTGCCAATGTAGGTGACACAGGAGATGTGGTTTGATCCCTGGGTTGGGAAGATCCCCTGGAGTAGGAAATGGCAACCCACTGCAGTATTCTTGTCTGGAGAATTCCATGGACAGAGGGGTTTGGTGGGCTATAGTCTGCGGGGTTGCAAAGTCAGATGTGACTGAGTGATTGAAAATGAGATCCTTCACATAAGCATAGTAAGATTAGATTAAGGCGAGTTAGGTCCATGTAGCCCTCCACAACTTTCAAGAAGAACTGAAACTGGTTAATTGAATCTAGAGGAGTAATGACAACCTCTTAGTGGAAGATCTCTAAATGGACATTTTGGTGAAAACTCTTGTTATACCAGAGTAGGCACAGACAGGGGAGAAGACCCCATTGCTGGCAAGGCCAAGAATTTTATGGCCTGACATTAAACGTCCATAGTTAATACATTTTTCTTAGTTTAATGTAAACCAAGTTCTTTCACATTTCTTCTTTATTGGTTTTTATGTTAAAGATGGTGATTTCACTAATAGCAAACTCTGTTAGAAGCCATAACAAAATGGCCTTACATTCATGGGAAAGTGCTAACTGAAATTGTAAATACCTGCAATTTAATGTCAGCAGGTAGCCTGTCTTGTTCAATAGCGTCCAAGAGAAAAAAAGTCTTCTACTTAGGAAAATAAACCCCCTTGCTTAAAATTACCATAAACAAGTTTCAGTGTTTTAAAAGAGTACCTAAAAAAGTATTCAACTGTTCTTTGACTTGCCCATTTTCTAAAGTAAAGTAAGAAAACCTTCCTTTGAAATCAATAATGTGCAGTTTGGTCATATGGATCTTTTTAGTATTTTTGTCACTTACAGCTTTATAGAAGCATGGAGAGGCTGCTACTCTACAAAATTTAGAATTTTACAAGTATTAGCATAGAAGGTACTGATTGCTTACATGAACAAACAAAACTGGGTGTATACCCTGTCTTGTTCTCTGTTGTGGGACCTGGATTAGCAGAGAGCCTTAGAATTACGTGGTCCTGGTATGACCTCATTCTTATCAGCTTCTGGTTGGTATCCTCACATACTGGTAAAGTAACTTGCATGTTGTTCAAAAAGCAAGTGCATTTGGAATATTCATGTAAATAACCTGGATATTTTAAAGAGTTTTTTTTTTTGAGAAACAAGGATATGAATTTTACTTTGTATGTATAGTCATGGCCTTTGAATTATAGGAACTTGTGCCAAAGAATTGATGCTTTTGAACTGTGGTGTTGGAGAAGACTCTTGAGAGTCCTTTGGACTGCAAGGAGATCCAACCAGTCCATTCTGAAGGAGATCAACCCTGGGATTTCTTTGGAAGGAATGATGCTAAAGCTGAAGCTCCAGTGCTTTGGACACCTCATGCGAACAGTTGACTCATTGGACAAGACTCTGATGGTGGGAGGGATTGGGGGCAGGAGAAGAAGGGGACGACAGAGGATGAGATGGATGGATGGCATCATGGACTCGATGGATGTGAATCTGAGTGAACTCCGGGAGTTGGTGATGGACAGGGAGGCCTGGCGTGCTCCGATTCATGGGGTTGCAGAGTCAGACACAACTGAGTGACTGAACTGAACTGAACTGAACATCAAATAAGATTATCATGTAACTTATTAAACTGGGCACTTTTAAGAGTGAAAGGGGGGGGCAATTAATCATTACTTTGGGATGTGTGTAAACGGAGACTGTTCCTGGGAGAACTGAGACATATGGTAATCCCAGCCTTGGACACAAAATTTCTACTCTTTTTCCTTTCTTGTATATCAATGGGAATTTGTGAAATTGTAAAGTATTTTAGATGCTGTCAGAAAAGATACTCAGGAAACCTGTTTTTGTTGATATTGAAACATGACCTCAAAATTCTTTAACACTTTACCTTTTGAGAGGTGGGTTCTACGATATCACTCTTTAAATCTATATAGGCTTGTGACTGCTTTGACAAAGAGTATGATGGGAATCACACTGTGATTTCCAGAACTGGACCGATAGATGATGTAGCTTCTTTCCTGTGACACCACTGTTTGGAACCCTGAGCTGCTGCCATGTAAGAGCTCTGACTACTCTGGGGCTGCCATATTGTGAGGAAGCAAGGTCATATGGAGAGGCCACATGCAGGTGTCTTGGCAGCAGTCCTCATCTTTAAGTCATCCTAGCCTAGAAGAATGAGAGTGAATGAGCCTTTTTATGGCCATAGTTTGTAGACTTCAAGTCTTCCCAGGTGAGGCTAGTGTCAATATGGAGCACATATTGACATAAACATTCCTAATTTATTCTTTCTAAATTTTTGATATACCAAATTCATGAGAAAAACAAAATGGTTGTTTTAAGCCATTAAATTTTAGGATAATTTGTTATACAGTAATATAATGGGTATACTGTGCTTTCCATTTTTGCATTTATCTGTTTCAAGGTATTCCAAGACTTTCCCAAGTACCCTTGGTTCTGAACAAAAACCTCTCAGTTCAGTTCAGTTCAGTTCAGTCGCTCAGTTGTGTCCGACTCTTTGCGACCCCACGAATTGCAGCACGCCAGGCCTCCCTGTCCATCACCATCTCCCGGAGTTCACTCAGACTCACGTCCATCGAGTCCGTGATGCCATCCAGCCATCTCATCCTCTGTCGTCCCCTTCTCCTCCTGCCCCCAATCCCTCCCACCATCAGAGTCTTTTCCAATGAGTCAACTCTTCGCATGAGGTGGCCAAAGTACTGGAGTTTCAGCTTTATCATCATTCCTTCCAAAGAAATCCCAGGGCTGATCTCCTTCAGAATGGACTGGTTGGATCTCCTTGCAGTCTAAGGGACCCTCAAGAGTCTTCTCCAACACCACAGTTCAAACACATCAAAAAAACTCTCAGGGTTCCACAAACACACATTGGTCTCTATGTTTTGAGTCACTCTGTCTACATATTAGCTATCTTGAGGTACATCTATTTTCTGGAAACCTACTTTTTAGAACTCAATACTTAATTTTTCCTAATCTCCAAACACCAATATTGTACACTATAATATACAGTATATACTATATGTTATACACTATAATAACTTTGTATTGTACACTATAATATATAGTATTATACACAATAATAACTTTGGACACCTGATTTGAAGAGCTGACTCATTGGAAAAGACCCTGAAGGTGGGAAAGATTGAGGCAGGAGGCAAAGAGGTCAACAGAAGATGAGATGTTTGGAATGCATGACTGATTCAATGGACATGAGTTTGAGCAAACCCTGGGAGATAGTGGACAGGGAAGCCCTGCGTGCTGCTGTTTATGGGGTCGCAAAGAGTCGGACATGACTTAGGACTGAATCACAACAAAGACACTATAATATACATTGTACACTGTCATTGTCAACCTTTGGGCTTTAGTAGATGCTATTTGTATTGCTTACTCTTGCTTTGTGTGTGCCCTTTCTCCTCAGGTAGGTGGTAGTATAAACTATATTTTATCTTGTGTAGCACAGTGTATTGATGAATGAAGGACAGAAAATATTCTCCTGGCACTCCCTGGGACTGTGTTTACATTTTCAATATTTCTGTTTGATCTTGAAATGTGGTGGAGCCCTGATGTATTTGAAAACCATTTTCAAAGATAATTCTGAATTGTAAAGAAAAAGCAGAAGAGACTATTTTAGATATGCTGTGCAAGATGAGTTAATGAGATGCTGGGAAACAAAAGCACATAATGAATGGCTCTATTTGTGGGATAAACAAGACTCCCAGAATGTGCCAATACAAAATCTTTTATGATTAGGTGGTTTTAGATTCTTTTAAGGCTTTTGGTTATGTTTTACAGGCTAATAAAGCTTCTTGAGGGGAAAAGTCAAGTCTAAAATCTTTGCTATAAATTAGTTGAGGCTTTTATTTTCCCTAAATCAATGTTGCATTCCAATAAGGAAAGCTTACGGGAGGTTTCTTTGCAATGAATAAAAGGAAGTTCGAAAAGAATTAGGAAGATGTTAAGGAAATACAGAAGAACATTTTAAGGTTAACTGCCTAGGATGGTTTTCAGGTTCCAGGGATATGAAGATAGGGCAGTCCTGATATAATGTGATATTCCCTCAGTATCTTATAGGCTAAGAGTGATATTTTATTCCTTCTTCCTGGGTCTTACTCAACTGCTGCTGAAATCTGCAGTAGAAGATTGGGGTAAAATTTTCCAAGTTCTCCATTTCATCTCCTGGGAGTGGCGTAAACTAGCAAGGGAAAATTTGGCACTAGATTAGATAACTGAATATGGAGGGAATATGGGTAACTGTAGAGAAATGTCAGAAGTAAAATTTTCAGAGAAACAAATAGTAGAGACATCATTGCACAAAACTAATTATGTAAGAGTGTTCTCTTTTTTAGCCGTTTTAATAGTACAGATCTCATTTAAAATTCTACGTTGCTATAGAGGTTTGGGCAAAACTGATGTCTCTTCAGTTTCTGCTTCTTAGGATTTGTTTTGTCTCAGAAATTGTCTTATTTCAGGTCTTCAAATCAATGTTTTTGATCCTATAATTTTTTTTTCCACACTCAGACCTTTCTGGAGATATGATACAAAATTAGAGATTTAATAATTAATCACTTATGTTTTTAGGGTTTTTGACTTTACCAGCTAACCTTAGCTTTGATCCAGGTTAGAAGCAGTGGTTGACCAAAGTTGCTTCTCGTCAGTCCCCCTGCACAGAGAGATTTTTCATGATCTGTATGTCACAACTTGTTAGAGGGAGTTTAGGAGTTAGGAGTGATATACGTTAATGATCTCAGTGCTGTGCTTAGTCACTTCAGTTGTGGCAGACTCTTTGTGACCCAGTGAACTGTGAGCCCACCAGGCTTCTCTGTCCTTGGGGATTCTCCAGGTAATAATACTGGAGTGGGTTGCCATTCCCTTCTCCAGGGGATCTTCCCAACCCTGGATTGAACCTAGGTCTCCTGATTTACAGGTGGATTCTTTATCATCTGAGCCACGGGGAAAGGTGAATGATCTCAGAATCCTATTGTAACTAGGTGATTTTTAGGACATTGCAAAGAAAGCAGTCAGTGAGCAACCCTCAGGGCAAAGTGATAATGGATGAATAGCTTAACTCTCCAATTTAGGGATGTGGAAAGAGACAGGTTGGCATGGTATGCCCTATGCTCCTACACAGATAAGAGTCCTACATCTGATGACTTGGTTACTCATAGATAAAGTGAATTAGGTCTATTTATTAAGCATCTTTTGGTTTATGAAAGAAATAGCAGAACTACAGCAACTTACGTTTCAGGAACATATAAATCTCAGTAGTTTGTCATTCCAAGTTGTCAGAGAAAGTGTGGAATCTGGAGCACAAATCCATATTCTAGGTGCTTAGGTCCGTGGTGGTCATTCTCAGCTCCTCAGTGTTTTTATTTGCTGGATAGCAGTGGGACATAGGAAGGGTAGGTGGCAGCATCTTTCCAGTTTATGAATGAAAGCTTAGATTACTAATATGTCATGTATTCCATTTAAAATGAAGGTTTGCACTGAGAAAGGATAGAGGAAGAAGAAAAGCTTACACCATCTCAGTTTCCTATGACTCAGGAAACATTTGTATCAAGGAAAATAATAATATAAATTTCAAATTAATTTTTTGCTTACTTTTCATAAAAACCTAATTTTAATAGCATTGATTAGGCATTTGGAGCTTGAAGTGTAAGCTGAAACACAATTCACAAATTTTTAAATTATTTTCTCTGTTGTGGACCTCAATTAATTTGATCTTTAATAGTAGGAAGCATACTCAGAAAGAAGTGGACCTTGTTAAAATGAACTGCTTACCTCTTATCCACTCTCCTCACCCTTTATTTATAAAAGAATGTGTGCTCTTCATAGAAAAAATTTTCTGATATGAATTAAGAAAATAAATATCCTTTATATTGCCACCACCAAAGAGAACTCTTGGTAATACTTTTTTTCTGTTCCTAATTTGTGCATTTTGAGGTTATATTGAATATATAAATTTATCCTGCTTTTTATAGAATAATTTTCCAGTTTTAATACAAATTCTTCATGAACATGTTTAATGCTTGTATAGTATTCTGTTGGCTCCTGGCTTAGTGCCTAATACCCACTTAATATTCATATTATAGAATGGCTAGAAAACGGTGGTGTTGATTTTGAGTGGAGTCGGCCCTTCTGAATTTTAGCAAGCAATTGGGTGAGGAATCTAAACAGCAGGCAGCCGCAGTCGATCCACTCCTAAGCCAGTTTACCCAGGCTGCCATGAGAGTGAGCTTTGCCTTTTTCCAGCTAAAGGCTCCTTCTAATATTGATGCAGACAGGTAGAATGCATTTGATGAATGCACAAAACTCTTATTTGTTTATTTATATGGGTTATTACCAAGTCAGCTTTAGTAACAATGGATCTGCCATGCCTGAGTCGTTCTGGAGCACTCAGCTACAGCAAAATCCTTGATACATAAACCCCAATTCATTCGCTGTGTCATTTAGAACCTTTCACTTCACTAGTTCAGGAAGTTCCTCCCAGAACTCTCCCTAAAGTAGAGATAACTAGAAAATACTGCTTCACTCCTAGTTAGTAATAACTTCATTTACATATGGACTTTTCAAAATGGTTTTAGTATAAGGAGGGCCCAATCTTAGGATAACAGAAAGAGATGCATATTCTATTCGATTTTTGCAGACACTTTAGCCCTGCCAGGTTATCTGCTCCTGCAGAGGTCTTGTGGGACTTCACTGCGGTACTGTTAATAAAATGTAAAAATTTTGCAGCATTTCTCTTCCTCTTTCATCTGATTTTCACAAATTTGCATTTATCAGTATATTCTATCCTGAATTTACTGAGAACTTGTTTCTAATGATACTTGTTTCTAACAATCCCTCCTCTAGTATTGATAGATTTGATCAGTACCATCTAACATGTTACTCAGTACATCCCAGTTTATGAGGACACCATGATTTCCTAAGCATTCTATAATATGAACATTAAGCTTTTGTTGTATTTTATTTGTTTTGAGGATATATTGTCTGAAAAAAAACACTAGGTCAAAGTTTATAAACATTTTAAGGTTCTTGATGTATATTGCCCAAGTTCTTTCCAGTGTGCCAGCACAAAGTAAATACATGAAATAATTGCTGACCATGATGCCAGGACTGTGGCTGTACTTATGAGTAATAATCTGTTTGATATATGTCTTTTTGTGTATATTTATGATTATCTCTGAGAGATTTTTAATTTGAAGCCTTATGGTGAAATGAGAAAGCCCAGTCCCCAGCCCTGTATACAAATGAGTGATAGTATATTTACTGTGTGATTAATTAAGCATACATTAAATATAAAGACCATGAATACCAAAAATAGCATACTAATATCCATTTACTGTGCATCTGAGTGAACGATAAGCATCCTTTTGTTTATTATGCCAAGAGAGCGGTTGCTCTTCCAGTTTGAATTCTCTCTAAAATGGCTTTGTCCAAGTACCAAAATACTCCTTCACATGTTTCATTCTATCTCAAGTTCCCTCTCAGTTGGGATTGGTCCTTTCCTTGCTTCAGGATATTACTATTTGTAGAAATGTCTAGTTTTTGTCATCTCTGAATACTCAAAACATTCCTAAAATCCTCAGTGTTTATTGATACCTTGGTAAGAAGTGTTGTGTTGATTTTATTATGTTTTTGATTGCATGATTTACTTATTTCTTGGCAATTGCTTCTTCCTGCTCTTTCTTTTAGGATTTTTTGAAATTAACTTTTATTAGTGTATAGTTGATTTACAGTGTTGTATTAGTTTCTGCTGTACAGCAAAGTGAATCAGTTATACACATACCCACTCTTTCCTAGATTCTATTCTCATATAGGTCATAACAGAGGATTGAGTACCCTGTGCTATATAGTGGGCTTACATCTTTTTCATGTAGTAGTATATGTATGCCGAGAAGGAGATGGCACCCCACTCCAGTACCCTTGCCTGGAAAATCCCATGGACAGAGGAGCCTGGTAGGCTGCAGTCCATGGGGTCGCTAAGAGTTGGACAGGACTGAGCGACTTCACTTTCACTTTTCACTTTCATGCATTGGAGAAGGAAATGGCAACCCAGTCCAGTGTTCTTGCCTGGAGAATCCCAGGGACGGGGGAGCCTGGTGGGCTGCCCGTCTATGGGGTTGCACAGAGTCGGACACGACTGAAGCGACTCAGCAGCAGCAGCAGCGGTGTATACTTGTCAATCCCAGTCTCCCAGTTTCTCTCTCTCCTTTCTCCCTTGGCAAGCATAAATGTGTTTTCCACACTTATGACTCCATTTCAGTTTTGTAAATAGGTTCATTTGTACCCTTTTAAAAGAGGTCATTTCCATATATAAATGGTATCATGTGATATTTGTCTCTCTGTCTGACTTTCCTCACTCAGTATGGAAATCTCTGCGTCTATCCATGTTGCTGAAAGTGGCATTATCGATATGTTTTTAAGGGTGGAGTAATTTTCCGTTGTATGTATGTGCCATATCTCCTTTACCTGTTCCTCTTCTGGTGTCCATTTAGGTTGCTTCTATATCCTGACATTGCAAATAGTGCTTCAGGGAACATTGTGGCGCATGGATCTTTTTGAATTATATTTTTCTTTGAATACATGCCCAGGAGTGGGATGGCTGGATCATAAAATAGATGGCTCTATTTTTAGTTTTTTAAGGAGTCTCCATACAGTTCTATATAGTTGCTTATTGATTTACATTCCCTAAGTAAAGGAGAGTTCCCTTTTCTCCACACTCTTTCCAGCATTTATTGTTGGTAGATTTTTTGATGATGGCCATTCTGACCAGTGTGGGGTGATATCTCATTGTAGTTTTGATTTGCATTTCTCTAATAATTGATGATGTTGAGCATCTTTTCATGTGCCTGTTGGCCATCTGTATGTCTTCTTTAGAGAAATGTCTATTTAGATTTTTCTGCCCATTTTTGATTGAGTTGTTTATTTATTTGTTTATTTTTAAGTTATTTATTTTTTATTGAAGAATAGTAGCTTTATAGAATTTTGCTGTTTTTTGTCAAAGCTCAACATGAATCAGCCATAGGTATACATATATCCCCTCCCTTTTGAACCTCCCTCCCCATCCCACCCCTCTAGGTTGGTATTGTTTATTTTGATATTGAGCTGTATGAGCTGTTTGCATGTTTTGGAGATGAATTCTTTGTCAGTTGCTTTGTTTATGAATATTTTCTCCCATTCTATGGGCTGTCTTTTTGTTTTATTTATGGTTTCCTTTGCTGTGCAAAAGCTTTAAAGTTTAATTCAGTCCCATTTGTTTATTTTGTTTTTATTTTTATTCCTCTGAGAGGTGGATCAAAAAAGATATTGCTGTGATTTATGTCAGAGTGTTTTGCCTATCTTTTCCTGTTAGAATTTTATAGTGTCCAATCTTGCATTTTGGTCTTTATTTTCAATTTATTTTTTATGTGGTGTTAGAGAATGCTCTAATTTCATTCTTTTACATGTAGCTGTCTAGTTTCCCCAGAGCCACTTATTTAATGCTGTCTTTTCTCCATTGTATATTCTTGCCTCCTTTGTCATAGATTAGGTGATGGTTCCATTGATTTATATTTCTGTTTTTGTGCCAGCATCATACTGTCTTGGTTACTGTAGCTTTGTAGTATAGTCTGAAGTCAGGGAGCTTGGTTCCTCAAGCTCTGTTTTCTTTTCTCAAAATTGCTTTGGCTCTTCAGTGTCTTTTGTGTCGCCATATAAATTGTAAAATTTTTTGTTCTAATTCTGTGAAAAGTGCTATTGATGATTTGATAGGGATTGATTGCATTGAATCTGCAGATTGTTTTGGGTAGTATAGTCATTTTGACAATACTGATGCTCCCAATCCAAGAACATGATAGATATATCTATCTGTATCGTCTTTGACTTCTTTCATCTGTATCTTATAGTTTTCAGAGTACAGGTCTTTTGCCTCCTTGGTGGATTCATTCTGAGGTATTTTGTTCTCTTTGATGCTATGGTAAATGGGATTATTTCCTTATCTTCTTTTTCTGATCTTTTGTGTTAGTGTATAATAACGCAGGAGATTTCTGGTATTAATTTTGTATCCTGCAACTTTGTTAAATTCATTGGTGAGCTTAGTAGTATTCTGGGAGGCTTTTTAGAATTTTCTATATATAGTATTATGTCATCTGCCAACAGTGATAGTTTTACTTCTTCTTTTCCAGTTTGTATTTCTTTTATTTATTTCTCTTCTCTGATTGCCATAGCTAGGACTTCCAAAACTATGATGAATAAAAGTGGTGGGAGTGGACATCCTTGTCTTGTTCCTGATCTTAAAGGAAATGTTTTCAGTTTCACTGTTGAGAATGATGCTTGCTATGGGTTTGTCGTATATGGCCTTTATTATGTTCGGGTAGGTTCCCTCTATGCTCACTGTGTGGAGAGTTTTTTTCATAAATAGGTATTGAATTTTGTCAAAAGATTTTTCTGCATTTATCCAGGCAAGGATACTGAAGTATGTTGCCATTTCCTTCTCCAGGGATTGAGGTGACCATATGGTTTTTATTCTTTATTTTATTAATATAGTATATCACATTGATTGATTTATGTATGTTGAAGAATCCCTGCAATTCCTGGGGTAAATCCCACTTGATCATGGTGTATGATTCTTTTAATGGGTTGTTGGATTCAGTTTGCTATGATTTTGTTAGGATTTTTATGTCTATGTTCATCAGTGATACTGGCCTGTAGTTTTCTTTTTTTGTGTGAGTGATAGCTTTGTCTGGTTTTGTTTTCTGGGTGATAGTGACCTCATAGAATGAGCTTGGGAGTGTTCCTTCCTCTACAATTTTTTGGTGTAGTTTGAGCAGGATAGGTGTTAACTCTTTGATAGAATTTGCCTGTGAAGCTGTCTGGCCCTTGGCTTTTGTTTGTTGGAAGTTTTTAAATCACGGCTTCAGTTTAAGCACTTATGATTTGTCTGTTAATATTTTCTATTTCTTCCTGGTTTGGTCTTAGAAGGTTGTACCTCTCTGAGAAATTGTCCATTTCTTCTATGTTGTCCATTTTATTTACATACAGTTGCTTGTAATAGTCTCTTAAGATCCTTTGTATCTCTGTGGTGTCAGTTGCGACTTCTCATTTTTATTTCTTATTTTATTGATTTGAGTCCTCTATTTTCTTCTTGATGAGTCTGGCTAAAGCTTTATCAATTTTGTTTATCTTCTCAAAGAACCAACTTTTAGTTTCATTGCTTTTTGCTATTGTTTCCTTTGTCTCTATTATTCTATTTTGCATGTGTTCTTCTATCTCTGTGGAACATTTTGTTGGACTGTTATCCTGTTATCCTGCTACTTCATCTATCCTAATAGCTCTTAAAAATTCCAGCTTCTCTATGAATACTTTCCCAATCAGTGCTCACTTTTCTTCCAAAAATATCAGCTCCATCTAAGTAAAATGTCCTTCTTCAGTGCTTCTAAGGCATCTTCACCCAACATAACATTCATCACTGTAAATTGCCACTACTTGTTTATTTCTCTGTGTCTCAAGGGGTGGGCCAGTGACTTGCACATATATATATTTCAAATATTTAATGCTGTGCTTGGTAAACCTTAGGGGGCATGCAAATAAAGATTTGCCAGATGAATGGAGAAGTTATTAAAAAAAGTTCCCACCTTAAAAAATAAATTGCTTTTCATGTTTTGTTTGATTCTATCTTAAGACAAAATTAAAATAGCAATATCAAATATTTCCATAAAAATAAGAAAATTGACATGTTTGTTTCTACGTTTTCTTTCAAAAGGGGTTATTTGTTACCAGGGTTGCTCCTGTGGACTTAATCATTGGGCATTTCATCAATACCCGAGGGTGATAAATCAAAGAACATAAAAAGAAGAATATTAGCCTTTATTATATAGTGTCTAGGTCATTTTCTTAGGTTGAGATAGAAGAAAAAAATTCTATGGAATTACAAACTGAGACCTAAAAAGGACACTTGAAATATGTATGGAGCACATTGCCTCCAGCACTCAGATTTGCTTAGAAACTTGGGAAGAATAGACTCAGCCACAAAATAGTTCTAGGTATGGCAGTGATAAGAAGAACAGTGGGGCAGTGGAAGGCACAGGAAGGGTGAGATTGCCTTTAGCTGGAGAAAGAGAGAAATTATTTTGGGGAGAGAGTTGAAGACATTAGATGTCAGGGTACATACATGTGAAAGGGTAAAGAAAACACATACATTCTTAACTCTGTCTAAAGAGAGGATTAATTTAACTATTCCTAGTGACTGAGAACTAAAACAATAAGGAGTGAGATCTCAGAGAGAAAATTCAACAAACTGATCTAGAGTTTATCCAGGACTATGAAACATTAAAGAATGCCTTCTGAAAGTTGTAGACAGGGAGTCAATATTGAGAGCTTTTTGGATGACTGGAAAAGCTGCACTAGTGATTATAGAATATTTGTACAGACTTGAGCTATTTAAACTGGAAATTTCACTACTGATCATTGTGAACATTGTTAGATGAATTTCAGGGTGACCACAGTTATCGTAGGTAGGGGAAACACATACGTGGTAGATCCCTTGGGGAAATATGGCCAAAATTTATGAGCTTGAGATATTACCTCCATGAGAATGTGCATTAAATATGAAACAGAGTAAAAATGAATCAAATGGGACTAATTACAGACAAATAAAGCTCAGATTACAAACTGGACTGATGGAAGATTTCCTTGTGTGGACTAACTCTTAACCCTGTCCAGGATTTGAAAGAGGGCAGAATTTGTTTAAACAATAGATATTTGTGGCAGATCTCGGACTTTGATTTCTTATCTCTCACTGTGGAGGACTTTAAAAGACAGAATCTAGAGTTAAGAAAGCAAATTTGAGGATGGGGAAGCAAACCAAAAAAAAAAAAAAACACACATAAAGAGCATTATTGTTATTACTTCTTATAGTAGAAAGAGAACAACAACCTAAGGATTATATTGAAATACTCAAATTTCACTTGGGCTTGATTAAAAAGAATAGAGGAACAATAGCCCGATGTGGAAGGCTGGACATATGTTCCATTACTATGAGGAACAAAGTGGCAGAAAGACGAGTTTCTACTGCTAATGAATTAGTGCAGTAGACAATAGATTGGAAAATTTATAAATTGAAGTAATGAAAAACTTTGAGGACAAAAACATGTCAGATGTCAGATGATAGCAAATATCATGGGATTACAAATTCTAAAATGGAACTCTAAAGTGATTGTCTGGTGGAACACATATGGAGATTAAGGATAAAGTTCTCCTTTGAGTCAAGATTAATATGCTCAAGGAATTCTTCACCAGGAGGTAATAACACTTGCCTGGCAACCCACTCCAGTATTCTTGCCTGGAGAATCCCATGGACGGAGGAGCCTGGTAGTCTACAGTCCATGGGGTCGCAAAGAGTCAGACACAACTGAGCGACTTCACCTTCACCTTTGATACAGGAGTTTTCCTAGGGATGCAAGACACCCAGAAAAGGTGTCTGGGACCACAGGGAATACAAGAACATGAAATTTGCTTGGAGAAAAGTGAAATGTGCCGTTTTATTAAGAGAGAGTGGGGGCCACTCATGTGCCAGGAGATTTACACCGTGTTTGGATTGTATTCCTCCAGAGAGGAGGGAAGATAGTAGGAGAATTTCTTTTATTTGGATGTGGGAAGTCAGTGTCACATTTACTCTCTTGAGAGGAGACTTTGGCAGTTGTGTTTATGTTTATATGTCATAAACACTAGACCCTGGCATGAATTTGCCAGCCTTCTGGCAAAACAGAATCAAGATGAGGTTTTCTTGTTCTGTCCTGTTTTCTCTTTTTACACTGTAGTAGTAAGGCTTCCCTAACAATACAAGGTGTCTGTTATCTTGACTGCCAAGCAATGTAGTCTCATTTTAATACATTCTTGTTTCTGAAGATACCATCTTTGCTTGGGATAGGGTTGTCAGCTACAAGATATTGATTTTTTAAGGTGGAGCTTATGCTATAGAAAAAGTCAAGGAATGTTAGATTAATGAAAAATTTCTGGAAGTTTAGGGAAAATTACAAAAGTAAATTCATAGGAAATACAAGTATAATCCTTTGATCTGGGATTCTGAGTAAGCTGTTGCTTATAAGGGAAACAGGGTTCTAAAAATTTGTTCTTACTTTAAGAACAAATAAATCTAAAGAGAGGGGAAAAGAGAGGTCATTTTAAGAACATCAGATAGTAATTTTTGGTATAAATCTAAAAGATAGACCAATCCATCCACTTACCTATGAGATATATCTATCTATATATACACATACACACACATAATTTAAAATGAAAATATGTAAATGTAAAACATATATATTTAATGGATGAGACATATATAATGGAGAGGTACACATATTTATAGTGGAATATATATATATATATATGGAAAGGCTTATGATAAGGAAAGGTGAAAAAGTGTTTTTTAAGGTAGCTAAAGCTTGAGTAAAATAAATTTCACACAAATGCTAGAAAAATATTAAAATTCTGATTTGGGTTTGAAGGAGAGAAGACAATGGTTCTGCTGAAGACTATGTAATGCTCACAGATGAATTAGAAATAGAATGATGAAGTTTCAATTGAACTTTCATTTTACATCAAGGGGAGAAATCTTAAAATTGGAAAGGGCAGAACATATAATGTTCAGGAGAAATTGAAGTCTCAGGCAGGTGAGGAGATGGGGAACATTCATTTTCTTTCGGTAAGTCTAGGTCTCCAGGCTCAGACGAAGTATGTTGGAGACCCAGATGAAATATATGAGCTGAAAGGATTTGAAGATAAAATCCCACAGCAATTATGAATTTCAGTTGGTCTTCATTTTGTGGGCTATAAAAGGAAATGAATAGAAAGCAAATCATGAATAAATATCCTGATTTTCTAAAAGATAAACAGTAGACTCCAGGATCTACAGACTGCTGAACTTGACATGGATTATTAGCATGATAAAATAGGTAATTAAATAATCAGTTTGAGCAATTAGAAGGAAATGATCAGTCATGAATTTGCCAAAAGCAATTTATTATACAAGTTTTTTCATTTGTATATTCATTAATTTTCAAAAATGATTTCTGAATATCAGATTGTCCCAGGCATTGATCTGGATGCTGTTGAAAGAAAGGGTCCAAGAGAGGTAAATGGGGAAAAACAAAAATAGGTAAAGTAATGAATTAAAAAAATAATCACAGATTATGGCATGTATTATACAGAAAATGAACTGAGTCAATTTATAAAGTAAGGGCATATGAGAGGGTGTTCAGAAAGGAAAGGGCTTTCTGAGGAGATACATTTGAATTGAATTTGGGAAAATGAGAAAGAGTGAGCTCTGCAAAAACCAGAGGAAGAGGGAACAGCATTTTCAAAGACGCAAAGGAAAAAATGATTTGAATATTTGAAGAGCATAAAGCAGACTAATGTAGCTGAAGTAAAATGAGAGAGGAAGGGAGAAGAGGAATCAGGTAATTTTGGAGGGGAAGAGAGGCATCAGGGTATACTACCTTGTGGGCCAAGATGTGAAATTTGAATTTTATTCTAAGAGCAGTGGGAAGCTAAGAATATTTTAAGAGGTGAGTGATCTGATATGCTTTATGTTTTAAGTGAATACTCTGTGGAGAATAATTTTCAAGATGGGCAGGGAAAGAAAGGAGGCTAGATAGGAGATTATTATGGAGGCTCAGGCAAGAGATGGTGGTGATTTAGATGAGATCCTGGCAGTGGACAGGCACTGATGGCTTGAACATATACTGTATAGGAGATGTTGAACTGATTGATTGGATATAGGAGATAAAGAGGTCAAGGGCAGCTCTCAGGTTCTTGGCCTGGGTGAATAGTGACGCTCTTTCCTGTGATGGGAAGGAATACATTTATTGGGAGTAGGAGGCATGAGGGACTCAAAAGTTGGATAGTGTAAAAAACAACAACAACAAAAAAAGGAGTCAGACAATGTAAGTTAGAGAGACCTATTAGACATTAGACATCTAAGTAGAGTGGGCAGTTGCCTACAGGAGTCCGAAATTTAGGGGAAAATTCAGAGCTAAGGAGGTATATTTGAGAGCTAGAAGCATATAGGATGTATCTAAGGGCATGGAACTCAAAGAGAGAAGACACTGAGAACACTCAATGAGTGTAGGTGAAGTTTAACGAGTTCAGGTTGAAATCCAGTTCTTGGAGGTTGGGCAAAAAGGATACTGAAAAGGCGTAGCTGAGAGGGAAAATGCAAATCAAGAAGGGTAGAGGCATGGAAGCTAAGAGAGGGGTGTTTCTCATGAAGAAGGTATGATCAGTTGTCAAGTGCTTATCAAGTTGTCATTTTGAGTAAGAAAACACGGAAAGAATTCTACTCTCATTTCCACTTAGGCTGTAGATCTCTTGCCGTTCAAAAACTTTTCCTGCAAAGATTTCTTTATTTTAAATTATGAACTCTTATCTTTTGTCAGAAGCATAAGCCCACAAGACCAAACAAACAAACAAACAAACCCTTGAATGCTTATTCTTCTCAACTACTTCCCTTTATCACTGATCTTTTTCATAGCACATTTTGTTAGAATTGCACAATTGTTCTTTCATTCCTGTCAGTCTCTCGAAACTATTATTACAGTCTCAAATCACCAAACAATACTTTGTCATATTGAATAAAGAATTCTCTATTTTCATTTAAAGAATTCTCTATTTCATTTAAAGCCCCAGCAGCACTTGACATGCTTTGCTAAAATATTTTTTTTTTGCTTCCTCTGCACCAAATTTTCCAAGTTTTCCTCCTACTTCATTGTTTTCTACTCTTTATATGTTTTGCCCACTTCTCTTCTTCCTGGAAAAGGTCAGTTTTCATTCCAATCCCAAAGAAAGGCAATGCCAAAGAATGTTCAAATGACTGCACAATTGCAGTCATCTCCCTGATGGCTCAGTTGGTAAAGAATCTGCCTGCAATGCAGGAGACCCTGATTCGATTCCTGTGTCAGGAAGATCCCCTGGAGAAGGGATAGGCTACCCACACTGGTATTCTTGGGCTTCCCTTGTGGCTCAGCTGATAAAGAATCCGCCTGCAGTGTGGTAGACCTGGGTTTGACCCCTGGGTTGGGAAGATCCCCTGGAGAAGGGAAAGGCTACCCACTCCAGTATTCTGGTCTGGAGAATGCCATGAACTGCATAGTTCATGGGGTTGCAAAGAGTCAACTTTCACTTTCATTTTCACATGCAAGCAAAGTGATGCTCAAAATTCTCCAAGCTAGGCTTCAATAGTACGTGAACCGAGAACTTCCAGGTGTTCAAGCTGGATTTAGAAAAGGCAGAGGAACCAGAGATCAAATTGCCAACATCTGTTGGATCAAAGAAAAAGCAAGCGAATCCCAGAAAAACATCTACTTCTGCTTCATTGACTACACTAAACCATTTGACTGTGTGGATCACAACAAACTGTGAAAATTCTTCAAGAATTGGGAACACCAGACCACCTTACCTGCCTTCTGAGAAATCTATACGCAGGTCAAGAAGCAACAGTTAGAACTGAACATGGAACAGTGGATTGGTTCCAAATTGGGAAAGGAGTATGTCAAAGCTATATACTGTCACCCTGCTTATTTAACTTATTTTCAGAATACCTCATGCAAAATGCCAGGCTGGATGAAGCACAAGCAGGAATCAAGATTTCCAGGAGAAATATCAGTAAACTCAGATATGCAGATGACACCACTCTTATGGCAGGGAGCGAAGAGGCGCTAAAGAGCCTCTTGATGAAAGTGAAAGAGGAGAGTAAAAAAGGTGGCTTAAAATTCAACGTTCAAAAAACTGAAATCATAGCATCTGGTCCTATTACTTCATGGCCAATAGATGGGAAAACAATGGAAACAGTGAGAGATTTTATTTTCTTGGACTCCAAAATCACTGCAGATGGTGACTGCAGCCGTGAAATTAAAAGACGCTTGCTCCTTGGAAAAGAAAATCTGTGACCAACCTACACAGCATATTTAAAAGCAGAGACATTACCTTGCTGACAAAGTCCATCTAGTCAAAGCTATGGTTTTTCCTGTAGTCATATACAGATGTGAGAGATGGACCATAAAGAAAGCTGAGCACTGAAGGATTGATGCTTTTGAACTGTGGTGTTGGAGAAGACTCTTGAGAGTCCCTTGGACTGCAAGGAGATCAAACCAGTCAATCCTAAAGGAAATCAGTCCAGAATATTCACTGGAAGGACTGATGCTGAAACTGTAGGTGCAATACTTTGGCCACCTGATGCAAAGAACTGACTCACTGGAAAAGACCCTGATGCTGGAAAAGATTGAGGGCAGGAGGAGAAGGGGATGACAGAGGACGAGATGGTTGGATGGCATCACTGACTTGATGGATATGAGTTTGAACAACCTTTGGGAGTTGGTGATGGACAGGGAAGCCTGGCGTGCTGCAGTCCACGGGGTTGCAAAGATTTGGACATGACTGAGCGACTGAACTGAATTGAACTCACAAAGTGTCTCACAATCCATGTGTCAATAAAATGGCAGAATGTGGGCTGAATGAGAGCGCAGGATTAAGAGATGATTGCAAGTTTGTCCCCAGAAGGTTGGAATTGAACTTTTAAGTAGAATTGGCTTTGTAATATATACTTGAATTTATCTGGGTAGGTAATTTTATTCTGCAAAGAGGGAGTAATCAGCAATATTTTGAGATAGTGAGTATTTATATACTATGCCTTTCCCCTGAATGTTTAGGAAAGCAAAACCTCAGAATTTGTATTTATAGGCTTTTTAAAGTCAGTCCCGTCCATTATGGACCTAACTAAATTTTTACTGACAGAGCACTTACTGCAAATAACCAGGAGATTAACTCTGAATTATAGCTTTTGTTTAATTCACATCCACTTCTAACAGAGCTTATTTCTAGCTTATGAAACTTAAATTTACTGTGATATAAAATAATTAATGACTTATGAACTTTTGTGCCCAGAAGAGAAGATATGTGGAAATGGGAAGCCAATGAAAAAAATGGATGTGCATTAAAACTTAGAAGGAAAAATGGTAACTTTTGTAAACAGGGTTTTACTCTAGGGCAATGATTCTTGACCATGGCAATGTTTCTCCCTCAGAGCCATTTAGCAATATCTGGAGACATCTTTGATTATCATGATGGGTGGTGGGGGGTTGCTACTGCTATCTAGTGGGTAGAAGCCAGACAAGACAATCCTCCTTGTCCCCCTAAAAGAAAGAATCATCTAGACCACAATGTTAGTAGTATCAAGCTTGAGAGAAATCTCTCTATAGACAGTTGTTCTTAAACTTTAATGTGCATCAGAATCACCTGGAAAACTTACTAAACCTATTTCTGTTTTGGGTCTCTAAGAGTTTCTTATTCAGCAGGTCTGGCATGGGGCCTGAGAATTTAAGTCCAGGTAATGTTGATGGTGCTGGTCTAGAGGCCACATGTTAATAACCATTGCTCTAAGGCTAATATTTTTTTAACTTATTTATTTATTTGGACTTACTTATTTATTTGAAGGATAATTGCATCACAGAATTTTGTTGTTTTCTGTCAAACCTCAACATGAATCAGCCATAGGTATACATATGTCCCCTCCCTCTTGAACCTCCCTCCATCTCCCTCCTCCTCCCACCCCTCTAGGTTGATACAGAGCCTCTATTTGAGTTCCCTGAGACTTATAGCAAATTCCCATTGGCTATCTATTTTACATATGGTGATGTAAGTTTTCATGGTATTCTCTCCATACATCTCACCCTCTCTTCAACTCAAGGCTAATATTTTTTATTTATTTATTTTATTTTACTTTATTTTAATTTACAATACTGTATTGGTTTTGCCATACATTGACATGAATCCACCATGGGTGTACATGCGTTCCCAAACATGAACCCCCCTCCCACCTCCCCTCCCCATAACATCTCTCTG
Source organism: Ovis aries (assembly GCF_016772045.2). Lineage (NCBI taxonomy): Eukaryota > Metazoa > Chordata > Mammalia > Artiodactyla > Bovidae > Ovis > Ovis aries. Next base: position 36,803,740 of record NC_056060.1, read on the forward strand.
GGTCATCACCGTGCACCAACCCCAAGCATGCTGTATCCTGCGTCGGACATAGACTGGCGATTCGATTCTTACATGATAGTATACATGTTACAATGCCATTCTCCCGAATCATCCCACCCTCTCCCTCTCCCTCTGAGTCCAAAAGTCCGTTATAGACAGCTGTGTCTTTTTTCCTGTCTTGCATACAGGGTCGTCATTGCCATCTTTCTAAATTCCATATATATTTGTTAGTATACTGTATTGGTGTTTTTCTTTCTGGCTTACTTCACTCTGTATAATCGGCTCCAGTTTCATCCATCTCATCAGAACTGATTCAAATGAATTCTTTTTAACAGCTGAGTAATACTCTATTGTGTATATGTACCACCGCTTTCTTATCCATTCATCTGCTGATGGACGTCTAGGTTGTTTCCATGTCCTGGCTATTATAAACAGTGCTGCGATGAACATTGGGGTACATGTGTCTCTTTCAATTCTGGTTTCCTCGGTGTGTATGCCCAGCAGTGGGATTGCTGGGTCATAAGGTAGTTCTATTTGCAATTTTTTAAGGAATCTCCACACTGTTCTCCATAGTGGCTGTACTAGTTTGCATTCGCACCAACAGTGTAGGAGGGTTCCCTTTTCTCCACACCCTCTCCAGCATTTATTGCTTGCAGATTTTTGGATCGCAGCCATTCTGACTGGTGTGAAGTGGTACCTCATTGTGGTTTTGATTTGCATTTCTCTAATAATGAGTGATGTTGCTTTTCATGTGTTTGTTAGCCATCCGTATGTCTTCTTTGGAGAAATGTCTATTTAGTTCTTTGGCCCATTTTTTGATTGGGTTGTTTATTTTTCTGGAATTGAGCTGCATAAGTTGCTTGTATATTTTTGAGATTAGTTGTTTGTCAGTTGCTTCATTTGCTATTGTTTTCTCCCATTCAGAAGGCTGTCTTTTCACTTTGCTTATATTTTTCTTTGTTGTGCAGAAGCTTTTAATTTTAATTAGATCCCATTTGTTTATTTTTGCTTTTATTTCCAGTATTCTGGGAGATGGATCATAGAGGATCCTGCTGTGATTTATGTCGGAGAGTGTTTTGCCTATATTCTCCTCTAGGAGTTTTATAGTTTCTGGTCTTACATTTAGATCTTTAATCCATTTTGAGTTTATTTTTGTGTGCAGTGTTAGAAAGTGATCTAGTTTCATTCTTACTAATTGGCGGCTATATGCAGTTGGACACAAATTGTGTCTTGTACACTAGAAAGTCTTTTACAAAATAATCATCTTAGATCAACAGAAGACCAATCTTCAATGTCCTCCTGCAAGATGGTTACTTTAGCAATCTCTTCCTGTTTTCTGCAGTGTCCCCTTTAATACGGCTGGTAATTGTTTTGGTGATTGCCACCCCCTCGGGATGCCTTGCTGTAAGAACTCTGTTGGCCACTGTAGTCTGCATATCCCTGTCCATATCCATAGTTCCCATAGTTATACCCAGTATAATCATAGCCGCCATAGCCACTATAGTTTTGATCACCACCATAGGCACTATTGTAATTTCCATATCCTTGATCATAATAGTTATTAAATCCTTGGTTCCAGTTTTGGCCCTGACCTTGGCCTCAACCCCTAGTACCACCTCGCCCACCAGCTGCAGTACCTCTTCCTCCCTTTTGTTGTTGCTGTTGCTGTCTATATACCTCTTTAGGTTGTGCAACTTTGATTTCACACTTCCCAGAACCAATTTGATGGTATCTGCTTTCTAACAATTTCTTTACTGGCTCCTCATCTGTATATGTAATAAAGCAAAATCCTCTTCTTTCATTTGTTTTTGTATCCATTGGAAGTTCAATATTTTCAATCTCTCCAAAGGCTCCAAAATATTCTTTAATTTGTTCCTCCGAAGTATCTGGGCTCAATCCACCCACGAAAACCTTTTTGGGGGGTTCCTTCCCTTTTAAAGCTTTGGCCCTTTTAGGGTCTATCAATTTGCCATCCAGTTTGTGTTCTTTCAGTTCCAAAACCTTATCAACACTAGCAGCATCCTTGAAAAGCACAAATCCAAATCCTTGTGATCTTCCAGTAACAGAATCTGTTTTAATTGTGCAGTCCACAACTTCCCCAAATCGAGACAAATATTCAGTTAGATCTTTCTTGCTTGTATCCCAGCTCAAGCCTCCAATAAACATTTTACCGTCATCCTGCTGGTTCTTGCTCGCGTTGATCTTGGATCCCTCTGTGAATTCCTCTATGTTGCTGTACTCGTTCATGTCTTCCATAGCGGCGGAAGGGTCGGCCGGAAGGTGCTGGCGCGCAGACCAAGTCGCTGCAGCAGCGGCGGCGGAGCGTTGTATGGAGCTGGATTTAAAATGGCGGCAGAGTTCTTTTTATTATGGAGCTTCCTCACTGTGGGTGGGGTTCTATCAGTGGCTTGTCAAGATTTCCTGGTTAGGGAGGCTTGTGTTGGAGTTCTGGTAGGTGGAGCTGGGTTTCTTCTCTCTGGAGTGCAGTGGAGTGACCAGTAATGGGTTATGAGACATCAAAGGTTTTGGAATAATTTTGAGCTGCCTGTATCTTGAAGCTCAGGGGAGTGTTCCTGTGTTGCTGGAGAATTTGAGTGGTATGTCTTGTTTTGGAACTTGTTGGCCCTTGGGTGGAGCTTGGTTTCGGTGTAGGTATGAAGGCATTTGATGAGCTCCTATTGCTTAATGTTCCCTGAATTCAAGAGTTCTCTAATGTTTTCAGGCTTTGGATTTCAGCCTCCTGCTTCTGGTTTTCAGTTTTATTTTTACAGTAGCCTCTAGACTTCTCCATCTATACAGCACCGATGATAAAACATCTAGGTTAAAGATGAAAAGTTTCTCCACATTGAGGGACACTCAGAGAGGTTCAGTGAGTTACAAGGAGAAGAGAAGATGGAGGGGGTAGTTAGAGGTAACTGGAATGAGATGTGGTGAGATCAAAAGAGGAGAGAGCAAGCTAGCCAGTAGTCACTTCCTTATGTGCGCTCTATAGTCTGGACCGCTCAGAGGTATTTACGGAGTTATATGGGAAAGAGAAGAGGGAGGAAGTAGACAGAGGTGACCAGGAGGATAAGAGAGAGGAATGAGAAGGAGAGAGACAAATCCTGCCAGTAACCACTTCCTTAGGTGTTCTCCACCGTCTGGAACACACAGCGATTCACAGAGTTGGATAGAGAAGAGATGGGGGAGAAAAGAGACAGAGGCCACCTGGTGGAGAAAAAGGAGAGTCCAAAGGAGGAGAGAGTGGTCAAGCCAGTAATCTCGCTCTCAGGTGAACTTTGGTAGTGAAGTTTGGGTTTTTAAATGTACAAAATTGACAACAAAAACCTAAGAGCAAAGATTAAAAATCTAGAGTAGAGGTTGGATTTTCAAAAATACAATATTAAAGAAAAGAAGCAGAAGGAAAAAGGAAGAAAGAAAAAAAATAACAAGAATTATTAAAAACCAGAATATAAAAAGGCCACCCCAAACGCAGCAATATAACCAAGATGAAGAGACAGAGGAATACTCAGCAGGTAAAGGAACAGGAGAGTTGCCCACCAAACCAAACAAAAGAGGAAGAAGTAGGGAATCTACCTGAGAAGGAATTCTGAAAATTGATAGTGAAAATGATCCAAAATCTTGAAATCAAAATGGAATCACAGATAAATAGCCTAGAGACAAGGATTGAGAAGATGCAAGAAAGGTTTAACATGGACCTAGGAGAAATAAAAAAGAGTCAAAATGTAATGAATAACGCAATAAATGAGATCAGAAACACTCTGGAGGCAACAAATAGTAGAATAATGGAGGCAGAAGATAGGATTAGTGAAATAGAAGATAGAATGGTAGAAATAAATGAAGCAGAGAGGAAACAAGAAAAACGAATTAAAAGAAATGAGGACAATCTCAGAGACCTCCAGGACAATATGAAATGCTCCAACATTCGAATTATAGGAGTCCCAGAAGAAGAAGACAGAAAGAAAGATCATGAGAAAATCCTTGAGGAGATAATAGTTGAAAACTTCCCTAAAATGGGGAAGGAAATAATCACCCAAGTCCAAGAAACACAGAGAGTTCCAAATAGGATAAACCCAAGGCGAAACACCCCAAGACACATATTAATCAAATTAACAAAGATCAAACACAAAGAACAACTATTAAAAGCAGCAAGGGAAAAACAACAAATAACACACAAGGGGATTCCCATAAGGATAACAGCTGATCTTTCAATAGAAACTCTTCAGGCCAGGAGGGAATGGCAAGACATACTTAAAGTGATGAAAGACAATAACCTACAGCCCAGATTACTGTAGCAAGGATCTCATTCAAATACGAAGGAGAAATCAAAAGCTTTATAGACAAGCAAAAGCTGAGAGAATTCAGCACCACCAAACCAGCTCTCCAACAAATTCTAAAGGATATTCCCTAGACAGGAAACACGAAAAGGGTGTATAAACCCGAACCCAAAACAATAAAGTAAATGGTAATGGGATCATACTTATCAATAATTACCTTAAACGTAAATGGGTTGAATGTCCCAACCAAAAGGCAAAGACTGGCCGAATGGATACAAAAACAAGACCCTCTATATGCTGCTTACAAGAGACCCACCTCAAAACAAGGGACACATACAGACTGAAAGTGAAGGGCTGGAAAAAGATATACCATGCAAATAGAGACCAAAAGAAAGCAGGAGTGGCAATACTCATATCCGATAAAATAGACTTTAAAACAAAGGCTGCGAAAAGAGACAAAGAAGGCCACTACATAATGATCAAAGGATCAATCCAAGAAGAAGATATAACAATTATAAATATATATGCACCCAATATAGGAGCACCGCAATATGTAAGACAAATGCTAACAAGTATGAAAGGGGAAATCAACAATAACACAATAATAGTGGGAGACTTTAATACCCCACTCACACCTATGGACAGATCAACTAAACAGAAAATTAACAAAGAAACGCAAACTTTAAATGATACATTAGATCAGTTAGACCTAATTGATATCTATAGGACATTTCACCCCAAAACAATGAATTTCACCTTTTATTCAAATGCTCATCGAACCTTCTCCAGGATAGATCACATCCTGGGCCATAAATCTAAACTTGATGAATTCAAAAAAATTGAAATCATTCCAAGCATCTTTTCTGACCATAATGCATTAAGATTAGATCTCAATTACAGGAGAAAAACTATTAAAAGTTCCAACATATGGAGGTTGAACAACACACTTCTGAATAACCAACAAATCACAGAAGAAATAAAAAAAGAAATCAAAATATGCATAGAAACTAATGAAAATGAAAACACAACAACCCAAAACCTGTGGGACACTATAAAAGCAGTGCTAAGAGGAAAGTTCATAGCAATACAGGCATACCTCAAGAAACAAGAAAAAAGTCAAATAAATAACCTAACTCTACAACTAAAGCAACTAGAAAAGGAAGAATTGGAGAACCCCAGAGTTAGTAGAAGGAAAGAAATCTTAAAAATTAGGGCAGAAATAAATGCAAAAGAAACCAAAGAGACCATAGCAAAAATCAACAAAGCCAAAAGCTGGTTCTTTGAAAGGATAAATAAAATTGACAAACCATTAGCCAGACTCATCAAGAAGCAAAGAGAGAAAAATCAAATCAATAAAATTAGAAATGCAAATGGAGAGATCACGACAGACAACACAGAAATACAAAGGATCATAAGAGACTACTATCAGCAGTTGTATGCCAATAAAATGGACAACGTGGAAGAAATGGACAAATTCTTAGAAAAGTACAATTTTCCAAAACTGAACCAGGAAGAAATAGAAAATCTTAACAGACCCATCACAAGCACGGAAATTGAAACTGTAATCAGAAATCTTCCAGCAAACAAAAGCCCAGGTCCAGACTACTTCACAGCTGAATTCTACCAAAAATTTCAAGAAGAGCTAACACTTATCCTACTCAAACTCTTCCAGAAAATTGCAGAGGAAGGTAAACTTCCAAACTCATTCTATGAGGCCACCATCACCCTAATACCAAAACCTGACAAAGATGTCACAAAAAAAGAAAACTACAGGCCAATATCACTGATGAACGTAGATGCAAAAATCCTCAACAAAATTCTAGCAATCAGAATCCAACAACACATTAAAAAGATCATACACCATGACCAAGTGGGCTTTATCCCAGGGATGCAAGGATTCTTCAATATCTGCAAATCAATCAATGTAATTCACCACATTAACAAATTGAAAAATAAAAACCATATGATTATCTCAATAGTGCAGAGAAGGCCTTTGACAAAATTCAACATCCATTTATGATAAAAACTCTCCAGAAAGCAGGAATAGAAGGAACAGACCTCAACATAATAAAACCTATCTATGACAAACCCACAGCAAACATTATCCTCAATGGTGAAAAATTGAAAGCATTTCCCCTAAAGTCAGGAACAAGACAAGGGTGTCCACTTTCACCGCTACTATTCAACATAGTTCTGGAAGTTTTGGCCACAGCAATCAGAGCAGAAAAAGAAATAAAAGGAATCCAAATTGGAAAAGAAGAAGTAAAACTCTCACTGTTTGCAGATCCTCTACATGGAAAACCCTACAGACTCCACCAGAAAATTACTAGAGCTCATCAATGAATATAGTAAAGTTGCAGGATGTAAAATCAACACACAGAAATCCCTTGCATTCCTATACACGAATAATGAGAAAGTAGAAAAAGAAATTGAGGAAACAATTCCATTCACCATTGCAACGAAAAGAATAAAATACTTAGGAATATATCTACCTAAAGAAACTAAAGACCTATATATAGAAAACTATAAAACACTGGTGAAAGAAATCAAAGAGGACACTAATAGATGGAGAAATATACCATGTTCATGGATCGGAAGAATCAATATAGTGAAAATGAGTATACTACCCAAAGCAATTTACAAATTCAATGCAATCCCTATCAAGCTACCAGCCATATTTTTCACAGAACTAGAACAAATAATTTCAAGATTTGTATGGAAATACAAAAAACCTCGAATAGCCAAAGCAATCTTGAGAAAGAAGAATGGAACTGGAGGAATCAACTTGCCTGACTTCAGGCTCTACTACAAAGCCACAGTCATCAAAACAGTATGGTATTGGCACAAAGACAGACATATAGATCAATGGAACAAAATAGAAAGCCCAGAGATAAATCCACACACATATGGACACCTTATCTTTGACAAAGGAGGCAAGAATATACAATGCAGTAAAGACAATCTCTTTAACAAGTGGTGCTGGGAAAACTGGTCAACCACCTGTAAAAGAATGAAACTAGATCACTTTCTAACACTGCACACAAAAATAAACTCAAAATGGATTAAAGATCTAAATGTAAGACCAGAAACTATAAAACTCCTAGAGGAGAACATAGGCAAAACACTCTCCGACATAAATCACAGCAGGATCCTCTATGATCCACCTCCCAGCATTCTGGAAATAAAAGCAAAAATAAACAAATGGGATCTAATTAAAATTAAAAGCTTCTGCACAACAAAGGATAATATAAGCAAGGTGAAAAGACAGCCTTCTGAATGGGAGAAAATGATAGCAAATGAAGCAACTGACAAACAACTAATCTCAAAAATATACAAGCAACTTATGCAGCTCAATTCCAGAAAAATAAACGACCCAATCAAAAAATGGGCCAAAGAACTAAATAGACATTTCTCCAAAGAAGACATACGGATGGCTAACAAACACATGAAAAGATGCTCAACATCACTCATTATTAGAGAAATGCAAATCAAAACCACAATGAGGTACCACTTCACACCAGTCAGAATGGCTGCGATCCAAAAATCTGCAAGCAATAAATGCTGGAGAGGGTGTGGAGAAAGGGAACCCTCCTACACTGTTGGTGGGAATGCAAACTAGTACAGCCACTATGGAGAACAGTGTGGAGATTCCTTAAAAAATTGCAAATAGAACTACCTTATGACCCAGCAATCCCACTGCTGGGCATACACACCGAGGAAACCAGAATTGAAAGAGACACATGTACCCCAATGTTCATCACAGCACTGTTTATAATAGCCAGGACATGGAAACAACCTAGATGTTCATCAGCAGATGAATGGATGAGAAAGCTGTGGTACATATACACAATGGAGTATTACTCAGCCGTTAAAAAGAATTCATTTGAATCAGTTCTGATGAGATGGATGAAACTGGAGCCGATTATACAGAGTGAAGTAAGCCAGAAAGAAAAACACCAATACAGTATACTAACACATATATATGGAATTTATAAAGATAGCAATGACGACCCTGTATGCAAGACAGGAAAAAAGACACAGCTGTCTATAACGGACTTTTGGACTCAGAGGGAGAGGGAGAGGGTGGGATGATTTGGGAGAATGGCATTCTAACATGTATACTATCATGTAAGAATTGAATCGCCAGTCTATGTCTGAGGCAGGATACAGCATGCTTGGGGCTGGTGCATGGGGATGACCCAGAGAGATGTTATGGGGAGGGAGGTGGGAGGGGGGTTCATGTTTGGGAACACATGTAAGAAATAAAGATTTTAAAATTAAAAAAATAAAAAGCTAAAAAAAAATAAATAAAATGGTGGCGGAAGAGCAAGGCTAATATTTTTAAAGGAAGTTTTTAAAACTCCTGAATTAAAACAAAAAACCAAAGCAAACACAATGAAGATAAGTAAAGGTCTTCCATCCTCATATCTCTTTGGTTTATTTTCCCTTTTATTTTTAATTATGTAACCATTTTATGAATATAGTCTTAGTACACAGTTTTATGAATTCTAGCACATGTATTCATTCCTGTAACCACCAATATTTTCATGATACAGAACAGATCCATCACTCCAAAAAATGTTTTTGGGCTATCCCCTCGTAGTCACATCTTCTTTCCACTTCAGATGTCTGGAAAACCGCTGATCTGTTCACGGTCACTGTAACTTTTAGTTTTTGAGAATGTCATATGAATGGAAGCATACAGCATATAATGTTTTGAGACTAGTTTCTTTCACTTAGTCTAAAGCCTTTGAGATTCAGTCATGTTATTGCATAACTCAGTAGATCTTTTTTATTGCAGGGCAGTCTTCCACTATAAGGTCTTCCCTCATAGCTCAGCTGGTAAAGAATCTGCCTGCAGTGCAGGAGACGTGGGTTTGATTCCTTGGTTGGGAAGATCCTCTGGAGAAGGAAACGGCTACCCACTCCAGTATTGTTTCCTGGAGAATCCCATGGACAGAAAAGCCTGGCAGGCTACAGTCCATGGGATCACAAGAGTCAGACACAACTTAGTGACTATATGGATTTCACTATATGGATATACCACAGTTTTAGAAATTGAAGTATAGTTGATTTACAGTATATTATGTATCTAGTGTGGTGGTGGTTTAGTCAATAAGTTGTGCCCAACACTTGTGACCCCATGGACTGTAGCCCATTAGGCTCCTCTGTCCCTGGGATTTTCCAGGCAAGCATACTGGAGTGGATTGCCATTTCCTTCTCCAGTGATCTTCCCAACCCAGGGATCAAACTCAGATCATCTGGATTACAGGCAGATTCTTACTGACTGAGCCATTAGTTGATTCACAACATATTATGTATCAAGTGTACAACATAGTATTTCAATATTTTGATGCAATTATATTCCATCTAAACTTACTAAAAATTATTGCCTTGATTTCCTGTGCTGTACACTGTTTCCTTGTAGCTTATTTATTTTATACGTAGTAGTTTGTACCTGTTAATCCCCTACCCCTATTTTGTTCCCACTGTTTCTTCTTCCCACTGTTAACTGCAATTTGTTCTGTCTATATAAGTCTGTTTCTGTTTTGTTATATTCCTTTGTTTGGTTTCTTACATTCCAAATATTAGTGATAACATATAGTATTTGTCTTTCTCTGTCTAACTTATTTCACTAAGCATGATGCCTTCTAGGTCCATCCACGTTGTTTCAAGTGGCAGAATCTCATTTTTTTAATTGGCCAGCAATATTCCATTGCACCTTTTATACCACAACTTCTTTGTCCATCCATCTGTTAATCGACACTTAAACACTGCTGGTGTGAACATTTGGGTACAGGTATTTTCACAGGTGGCACCAGTGGTAAAGAATCTGCCTGCCATGCAGGAGACACAAGAGATGCAGGTTTGATCCCTGGGTCAGGAAGATCCCCTGGAGGAGGAGATGGAAACCCACACCAGTTTTCTTGCCTGGGAAATCCCATGGACAGAGGAACCTGGTGAGCTATAGTCTGGGGACTCAAAGAGTCAGTCATGACTGAGAGACTAAAACAACAACAACAAATTCTTTTAGATAGTCTCCTGTAGATTTAAGATGATCTTTTCTTTTTGTTGCTATTCTCTTGCCTCTGCTCTGCTTCAATTTTGGTAATTTCTATTAACTTAACTTCAAGTTAGGAAATTTTTCCCCTCAGCAGTATTGAGTCTACTGACACGTCTTTTGAGGAGATTATTTTTTGTTACCATTGTTTTTATTTCTAGCACTTTTATTTGACTCTAAGGGCTTCCCTGGTGGCTCAGTGGTAAAGAATCTGCCTGCAATGCAGGTGACCCAGGTTCGATCCCTGGGTTGGGAAGATCCTCTGGAGAGGTTAACGGCAACCTACTCCTGTTTTTGCCTGGAGAATCCCCATGGACAGAGGAGCCTGGCGGGCTACAGTCCACAGGGTTGCAAAGAGTCAGACATGACTGAGCAACTAAGCACAAAGCTTTCATTTTTTTTAAGTTGAAATAAAACTGATATACAATATTATGTTAGTAACAGGTATACTACATAGTGATCTGACATTTTCAGTTCAGTTCAGTTCAGTTCAGTTCAGTCGCTCAGTTGTGTCCGACTCTTTGCCACCCCATGAATCGCAGCACTCCAGGCCTCCCTGTCCATCACCATCTCCCGGAGTTCACTCAGACTCACATCCATTGAGTCCGTGATGCCATCCAGCCATCTCATCCTCTGTCGTCCCCTTCTCCTCCTGCCCCCAATCTCTCCCAGCATCAGAGTCTTTTCCAATGAGTCAACTCTTCGCATGAGGTGGCCAAAGTACTGGAGCTTCAGCTTTATCATCATTCCTTCCAAAGAAATCCCAGGGCTGATCTCCTTCAGAATGGACTGGTTGGATCTCCTTGCAGTCCAAGGGACTCTCAAGAGTCTTCTCCAACACCACAGTTCAAAAGCATCAATTCTTCGGCACTCAGCCTTCTTCACAGTCCAACTCTCACATCCATACATGACCACAGGTAAAATCATAGCCTTGACTAGACGGACCTTAGTCGGCAAAGTAATGTCTCTGCTTTTGAATATACTATCTAGATTGGTCATAACTTTTCTTCCAAGGAGTAAGCATCTTTTAATTTCATGGCTGCAGTCACCATCTGCAGGGATTTTGGAGCCCCCCAAAATAAATTCTGACACAGTTTCCACTGTTTCCCCATCTATTTCCCATGAAGTGATGGGACCAGATGCCATGATCTTCGTTTTCTGAATGTTGAGCTTTAAGCCAACTTTTTCACTCTCCTCTTTCACTTTCATCAGGAGGCTTTTAGCTCCTCTTCACTTTCTGCCATAAGGGTGGTGTCATCTGCATATCTGAGGTTATTGATATTTCTCCTGGCAATCTCGATTCCAGCTTGTGTTTCTTCCAACCCAGCGTTTCTCATGATGTACTCTGCATATAAGTTAAATAAGCAGGGTGACAATATACAGCCTTAATGTACTCCTTTTCCTATTCGGAACCAGTCTGTTGTTCCATGTCCAGTTCTAACTGTTGCTTCCTGACCTGCATACAGATTTCTCAAGAGGCATGTCAGGTAGTCTGGTATTCCCATCTCTTTCAGAATTTTCCACGGTTTATTGTGATCCACACAGTCAAAGGCTTTGGCATAGTCAATAAAGCAGAAATAGATGTTTTTCTGGAACTCTCTTCCTTTTTCCATGATCCAGCGGATGTTGGCAATTTGATCTCTGGTTCCTCTGCCTTTTCTAAAACCAGCTTGAACATCAGGGAGTTCGTGGTTCATGTATTGCTGAAGCCTGGCTTGGAGAATTTTGAGCATTACTTTACTAGCATGTGAAATGAGTGCAATTGTGCGGAAGTTTGAGCATTCTTAGGCATTGCCTTTCTTTGGGATTGGAATGAAAACTGACCTTTTCCAGTCCTGTGGCCCCTGCTGAGTTTCCAAATTTGCTGGCATATTGAGTGCAGCACTTTCACAGCATCATCTTTCAGGATTTGAAACAGCTCAACTGGAATTCCATCACCTCCACTAGCTTTGTTCGTAGTGATGCTTTCTAAGTGACATTTTCATACACTGTAAAATGATCACTGTGAGAAATCTAGTAACCATCATGTCTTCATATAAGGTTATTACAATATTATTGACCATACTTATTATGCTATATATTACGTCCCTGAGCTTGTTTATTTTTTAACTGGAGGTTTGTACCTCTCAACCCTTTTCACCTATTTTGCCCACCCATCCAATGCCTCTTCTTTGGCAACTAACAGTTTGTGAGTTTTCATTCTGTTGTGTTTGTTTTATTTTTTAGATTCCACATATGTAGATACGTGGAGATTTTATGGTATTTGTCTTTTCTCTGTCTGACTTATTTTACTTAGTCTGATACCCTCTAGATCTGTTCCTATTAGCATATATGTAACCTTTTTTTTTATGGATGAGTAACATTCTATTGTGAGTATATGTATATGTACACATATTACATCTTCTTTATTCATCTGTCAGTGGATACTTAGGTTCTTTCATATCTCAGTTATTGTGAATAATGCTACTGTGAACAATGGTTTCATATACCTTTTTGAATTTGTACTTTTGTTTTCTCTGGGTAAATAACCATAAGTGAAATTTTTGAACCATGCTGTTTTCCATAATGGCTGCACCAATTTATAATACCACCAGCAGTGCGTGAGGGTTTCCTATTCTTCTCATCTTTGCCAACAACTGTTATTTGTCATCTTTTTGATGATAGTCATTCTGACAAGTGTGACGTGACATCTCATTGTGGTTTTGACTTGCATTTCCCCGATGATTAGTGATGATAAACTTCTTTTCATATGTTTGTTGACCTTCTATATAGCTCTTTTGGAAAAATGTCTATTCAGGTCCTCCGTGTTTTCTTTTTTTTTTTTTTTTTTGCTGTGCCGCATGGCTTGTAGATCTTAAAGTTTTCTGACCAGGGATTAAACCTGGGCCACGTCAGTGAAAGCACCAAATTCTAACCACTGGACTGCCAGGGAATTCTCTCTGTCCATTTTAATCAAGTTTGTTTTTTGTTGTTGATTTGTATGAGCTGTTTATATATTTTGGATATTGACCTCTCATCATATATATATTTGCAAATATCTTCTTCCATTTAGTATGTTGTCTTTTCATTTTAATAATTTCCTTCACTATGAAAATGCTTTTTAATTTGATGTAATCCCATTTCTTACTTTTTGCTTCTGTTTCCCTTTCCTGAGGAGGCAGATCCAAAAAAATATTGCTTACATTGATGTCAGAAAGTATACTGTTTGTTCTCTCCTAACAGTTTTATTATTTCAGGTCTTACATTTATATCTCTAGTCCATTTTGTGTATTATGTAAGAAAGTAGTCCAGTTTCATTCTTTTGCATGTAGCTGTTCAGTTTTCCAAATACCATTTGTTGAAAATGATATCTTCTCCCCATTGTATATTACTTCCTTCTTGTTACAGATAATTGGCCCTGTAAGCATGAGGTTATTTCAGGGCTCTCTCTTTTCTTCTGTTGATCTATGCATCTGTTTTTATACTATTGTCATATTATTGGGTTACTATAGCTCTATGGTATAGTTTGAAATTAGAGAGCTTGATACATCCAGCTTTGTTCTTCTTTCTCAAGATTACTTTGGCTACATGGGGTGTTCTGTGTTTCCATACAAATTTTAGAATTATTCTAGTTCTGTGAAGACTACCCTTGGCCTTTTGATAGAGGTTGAATTGAATCTGTAGATTGTCTTAAGTAGTATGGCCATTTTAACAATATTAATTCCTCTAATCCATGAGAACATTATAAATTTCCGTTTGTTTGTGTTGTCTTCAAATTCTTTTGTCAATGTCTTATAGTTTTCAGAGTCTAAAACTGTTACCTTGTTGGTTAAACCTATTTGTAGGTATTTTAATCCTTTTGATGGAATTGTAAATAAGATTATTTTCTTGATTTCTCTTTCTGATAGTTTGTAATTAGTTTTCAGGAATGCAACAGATTTCTGCATATTAATTTTGGATGCTACAACTTTACTGAATTCATTTATTAATTCTTATAATTTTTGGTGGTATCTTTCTTGTTGTTCAGTTGCTCAGTTGGGTCTGACTCTTTGAGACCCCATGGACTGCAGCATGCCAGGCTTCCCTGTCCTTCACCATCTCCTGGAGTTGGCTCAAATGCATGTCCATTGAGTCAGTGATGCCATCCAACCATTTTGTCCTCTGTCGTCCCCTTTACTTCTTGCCTGATGATCTTTCCCAACATCAGGGTCTTTTCAAGTGAGTCAGCTCTTTGCATCAGGTGGCCAAAGTATTGGAGCTTCAGCTTTATCAGCAGTCCTTCTAATGAATATTAGGATTGATTTCCTTTAGGATTGACTGGTTTGATCTCCTTGCAGTCCAACGGACTTTCAAGAGTTTTTTCCAACACCACAGCTCAAAAGTATCAGTTCTTTGGTGTTTGGCCTTCTTTATGTCAAATTCTCACATCCATACATGACTACTGAAAAAATCATAGCTTTGACTATATGGACCTTTGTTGGCAAAGTAATGTCTCTGCTTTTTAATATTCTGTCTAACTTGGTCATATCTTTTCTTCCAAGGAGCAAGCGTCTTTTAATTTTGTGGCTGCAGTCACCATCGGCAGTGATTCTGGGACCCAAGAAAATAAAGTCTGTCACTGTTTCTACTTTCTATATGTAGTATCTTGTTACCTGCAAACAGTGGCAGTTTTATATCTTCCTTTCTAATTTTTACTTCTTTGATTTCATTTTCTTGTCTGTTGCTGTGGCTAGGATTTTCAGTACTTTGTTGAATAAAAGTGTGAATGTGTGTATCCTTGTCTTAGAAATGCTTTCAGTTTTTCATCATTGAGTGTAGTGTTTGCTATAGGTTTGTCCTTTATGATGTTGAGGTTTGTTACTTCTATAATTACTTTGCTGATACTTCATCATAAATGGATGTTGAATTTTATCAAATGCTTTTCCTGGAGTTGTTTTTCTAGTTTCTTCTTTTTTTGGTTGTTGTTTGTTTTTCTTTTTTTGCTCGTTTCTTCTTTTACTCTCTTCTCTTGTGATTTGATGACTATCTTTAGTGTTATGTTTGGATTCCTTTTTTGTTTTATGAGTGTATCTATTGTAGATTTTTGGTTTGTGATTACCATGAGGTTCATGTATAACTGTATATATGAAACTTTATAACTATAAAACTGCTGCTGCTAAGTTGCTTCAGTCGTGTCCAACTCTGTGCGACCCAATGGATGGCAGCCCATCAGGCTCCACTGTCCCTGGGATTCTCCAGGCAAGAACACTGGAGTGGGTTGCCATTTCCTTCTCCAATGCATGAAAGTGAAAAGTGAAAGTGAAGTCGCTCAGTTGTGTCTGACTCTTAGCAACCCCATGGACTGTAGCCTACCAGGCTCCTCCGTCCATGGGATTTTCCAGGCAAGAGTATTGGAGTGGGGTGCCATTGCCTTCTCCAACTATAAAACTATATGACTATAATTATATTACTGGCTAAAACTAGGTGCATGACTCAGTGGTTGTGGGGATTGTTCCAGCTTGCTGGTGGGTAGGTAAGCTTCTGGTACTGATAGGCTAGACGGAGAATTTCAGAATTGCACTTGTCAGTACTGAATTTATTGCCATAGAATGAGTTTCCCAAAATGGGTGCTGCCATTATCTCCATCCTCAAAGTGAGTCCCAATTGACTCCTGCTTCTCTGGGAGGTTCTCCAAAATCACCAAGTTGTTCTGACCCAGGCTCTTTTTGAATTACTGCCTCTGTGCTGGGACTCAAGGTGTGAAATTTTGTGTGTACACTTTATGAGTCAAGTCTGCTACCTATATTTCTCTGGGTCTCTTGAACTTAAGCCCTGCTGGATTTCAAAGCCAAACACTTTTGGGGCTTATCTCCCTGGTGCTAGATTCCTAGGCTGGGGACCCCAGTGTGGGTCTTGAACTCTCAGATCCTTGGAGAAGACCTCTAAGATTGTGGTTTTCCTCCTATTTGTGTGTCACTGACCCAGGCTTGAGGGGCCTGACTGTATCCTAAACGACATCTCTTCTTTTCCTATCTTCTTCATTGTGCTCCTTCTTTATATCTTTAGTTGTGGTAAATCATTTCTACTGGTCTTCAGTTCATTCTCATAGAAGTTGCTCTGTAGTTAGTTATAATTTTGGTGTGCTTGTGGGAGGAAAGTTCAGGGTCTTTCTACTTTGCCATCTTAGCCACATCTGATTCTTTCTTATATTTCTATCTCTTGGCTAAAAGTTCCCATTTATGAATACAAATTGTTCACATTCCACCCCTCTCCCACCCTGCTATATCCTTTCATGTGTTCAGTTCAGTTCAGTTCAGTTCAATTGCTCAGTCGTGTCCGACTCTTTGCAACCCCATGAATCGCAGCACGCCAGGCCTCCCTGTCCATCACCATCTCCTGGAGTTCGCTCAGACTCACGTCCATCGAGTCCGTGATGCCATCCAGCCATCTCATCCCCGGTCGTCCCTTTCTCCTCCTGCCCCCAATCCCTCCCACCATCAGAGTCTTTTCCAATGAGTCAACTCTTCGCATGAGGTGGCCAAAGTACTGGAGTTTCAGCTTTAGCATCATTCCCTCCAGAGAAATCCCAGGGCTGATCTCCTTCAGAATGGACTAGTTGGATCTCCTTGCAGTCCAAGGGAATCTCAAGAGTCTTCTCCAATACCACAGTTCAAAAGCATCAATTCTTCAGTGCTCAGCCTTCTTCACAGTCCGACTCTCACATCCATACATGACCACAGGAAAAACCATAGCCTTAACTAGACGGACCTTTGTTTGCAAAGTAATGTCTCTGCTTTTGAATATGCTATCTAGGTTGGTCATAACTTTTCTTCCAAGGAGTAAGCATCTTTTAATTTCATGGCTGCAGTCACCATCTACGGTGATTTGGAGCCCCCAAAAATAGAGTCTGACACTGTTTCCACTGTTTCCCCATCTATTTCCCATGAAGTGATGGGACCAGATGCCATGATCTTCATTTTCTGAATGTTGAGCTTTAGGCCAACTTTTTCACTCTCCTCTTTCACTTTCATCAAGAGGCTTTTTAGCTCCTCTTCACTTTCTGCCATAAGGGTGGTGTCATCTGCATATCTGAGGTTATTGATATTTCTCCCAGCAATCCTGATTCCAGCTTGTGCTTCTTCCAGCCCAGCGTTTCTCATGATGTACTCTGCATAGAAGTTAAATAAGCAGAGTGACAATATACAGCCTTGACGTACACCTTTTCCTATTTGGAACCAGTCTGTCGTTCCATGTCCAGTTCTAACTGTTGCTTCCTGACCTGCATACAGGCTTCTCAAGAGGCAGGTTAGGTGTTCTGGTATTCCCATCTCTTTCAGAATTTTCATGTGTTAATCATATCTATTTAAATTCTCTGTCTGATAGTTTCAACATCCAGGTCATCTCTGAATCTGATTCTGTTGATTGCTTGTTTGTTTGTTAGTCTCTTAATTGATTGAATGTTGGACATCCTTTAGAACAAAAGACACTGAAGTTAATAATATTTATATGTCGGAATGAGCTTGCCTCTTCTCAGGAAGTATGTGTGAAGACTGAGTCAAACTGGTCAGGTGTTGAACTGAAATTTGGTTTTATTGTTGCTATGATTACCTTCAGTTCAACACAGGCTTCAAACTTCCCTCAAAATACCTTTTACTTAGAGACTGGAGTTGAGTCTTTGGGGTGAGATCTTAGCATTCCTGCTGCTTCTTCAAACTCTGCCCTGTATATATTAAGGATTTTAATCAGGGGAAAGTATCCTTCCCTTAACCCAGTGCAGTGTTTCTCAACTTTATTTTTTTTAAAATATCATCTACTAAGGAGTCTTTTAAGATACTTTTATCCTCTGACTTCTTATGAAATTTTAATACTAGAAATATACTGTCTGTCTTTATATACTGTGGCCCTTTGGAAGGCCACAATGAATTAATATTTTAGATTTTATTTTATTTTATTTTTTGCCTACAAATAATGTAGTGTTGCCCACTTTGGGGAAGATATTTATCCTGTGGAGAATGTATGCCCCGGTGGTATGTGACATCTACTACTATTAGTTTAAGATCCTGGGTTTAGGACTGTTTTCCTATTTCTTCCCCCAACATAGAAGCTTTTTCTTCTGTTCTTCCCCAAGCAGCAATGAGACTTTGTCTATGCCCTAAAGGCAATAGGTTCAGTGATCAATGCAAAGAAATAGAGGAAAAAAACAGAATGGGAAAGACTAGAGATCTCTTCAAGAAAATTAGAGATACCAAGGGAACATTTCATGCAAAGATGGGCTCAATAAAGGACAGAAATGGTATGGACCTAACAGAAGCAGAAAATATTAAGAAGAGGTGGCAAGAGTACACGGAAGAACTGTACCAAAAAGATCTTCACGACCCAGATAATCATGATGGTGTGATCACTCATCTAGAGCCAGACATCCTGGAATGCGAAGTCTAGTGGGCCTTAGAAAGCATCACTATGAACAAAGCTAGTGGAGGTGATGGAATTCCAGTTGAGCTGTTTCAAATCCTGAAAGATGATACTGTGAAAGTGCTGCCATCAATATGCCAGTAAAATTGGATAACTCAGCAGTGGGCACAGGACTGGAAAAGGTCAGTCTTCATTCCAATTCCAAAGAAAGGCAATGCCTAAGAATGCTCAAACTACCGCACAATTCCACTCATCTCACATGCTAGTAAAGTAACGCTCAAAATTCTCCAAGCCAGGCTTCAGCAATACGTGATCCGTGAACTTCCTGATGTTCAAGCTGGTTTTAGAAAAGGCAGAGGAACCAGAGATCAAATTGCCAACATCCGCTGGATCATGGAAAAGGAAGAGAGTTCCAGAAAAACATCTATTTCTGCGTTATTGACTATGCCAAAGCCTTTGACTGTGTGGATCACAATAAACTGTGGAAAATTCTGAAAGAGATAATACCAGACCACCTGACCTGCCTCTTGAGAAATCTGTATGCAGGTCAGGAAGCAACAGTTAGAACTGGACATGGAACAACGGACTGGTTCCAAATAGGAAAAGGAGGACGTCAAGGCTGTATATTGTCACCCTGCTTATTTAACTTCTATGCAGAGTACATCATGAACAACGCTGGGCTGGAAGAAACACAAGCTGGAATCAAGATTGCTAGGAGAAATACCAATAACCTCAGATATGCAGATGACACCACCCTTATGGCAGCAAGGGAAGAGGAGCTAAAAAGCCTCTTGATGAAAGTGAAAGAGGAGAGTGAAAAAGTTGGCTTAAAGCTCAACATTCAGAAAATGAAGATCATGGCATCCGGTCCCATCACTTCATGGGGAATAGATGGGGAAACAGTGGAAACAGTGTCAGACTTTATTTTTTGTGGCTCCAAAATCTCTGCAGATGGTGACTGCAGCCATGAAATTAAAAGATGCTTACTCCTTGGAAGAAAAGTTATGACCAACCTAGATAGCATATTCAAAAGCAGAGACATTACTTTGCCAACAAAGGTCCATCTAGTCAAGGCTATGATTTTACCTGTTGGTCACGTATGGATGTGAGAGTTGGACTGTGAAGAAGGCTGAGTGCCGAAGAATTGATGCTTTTGAACTGTGGTGTTGGAGAAGACTCTTGAGAGTCCCTTGGACTGCAAGGAGATCCAACCAGTCCATTCTGAAGGAGATCAGCCCTGAGATTCCTTTGGAAGGAATGATGCTAAAGCTGAAACTCCAGTACTTTGGCCACCTCATGCGAAGAGTTGACTCATTGGAAAAGACTCTGATGGTGGGAGGGATTGGGGGCAGGAGGAGAAGGGGACGACAGAGGATGAGATGACTGGATGGCATCACAGACTCGATGGACATGAGTCTGAGTGAACTCCGGGAGATGGTGATGGATAGGGAGCCCTGACGTGCTGCGATTCATGGGGTTGCAGAGTCGGAAATGACTGAGCGACTGAACTGAACTGAATGTGCATGACTACGTAATTTTTCCCCCAGCAGATTCCACTTGGCTGCATCTAAAAATGAAGGTATATATTAATAGTTGGAATAACTGGAGTTTCTTCAGCAAATAAATTGACCAAGGGGTGAGGTAGGGGTATTAGTAAGATAATTGTTTAGTTGCTAAGTTGTTTCTGACTCTTTTGTGACCCTATGGACTGCAGCCTGCCAGGCTCCTCTGTCCATGGGATTTCTCAGACGAGAATACTAAAGTGGGTTGCCATTTACTTCTCCAGGGGATCTTCCTGACCCAGGGATCAAATCTGCATCTCCTCTTTGGCAGGCAGATTCTTTACCACTGAGCCACCTGGGAAGCCCTAGTAAGATAATAGGGAATGAAATCTAAACAGGATAGGAAAGAGGATGAGGAAAGTAGGTGATTGACAGGGAGAAAGTATGTGGCATAATCTCCTTGTGTCTGGGGTAGTGTCTGTACAATCTATATTTTTCTTCAATGTTCCTTAGTATTCAATTCTACCTCCATTATTGGCTTATTGATAACTTTTGTTTTTATTATTTTATTGATTATCCTGGTTGGCTCCTGGGAACTAAGCACTAAGCTTTTTAAAATATTTTGTCTGTTAAGAATGTATTTTTTTATTCCTGAGTCCTGGGACTGTGCTGTACCTGTTTGATCAAATAGTGTGTATTAATACAGTAACATGCTGCATCTGAAGTGGATGAGAGTTAGGGATTTTTTAGTTTTAGAAGCCTAGTTTTAGTTTAGAAGCCACATGGGGGAGGGAAGATAATACTAATCACGCCCTTTGTGTCTCTCTTTGCTCAACGAAAAATTTCTGAGTACTTATTATATGCTAGACGTTCAAGATCTTTCACTATTTTCTTGGTTTTGACTTAGCAGTTAGAATCAAACTTCGTATGTTATGACTATACTCCATATGAATTTTCTGCCTCTATATACAGTATCACCCCATTCTTTTTAACATTCTTATTATGCTGCTTACCCTAGTCCTTTAAGCTGATACTGAATTCAAATTGCTCCATTTGAAAGTATTTTGTGCTAATAATTGTCTGGTGTGTCTTAGACTCAAACCATGAGTCATGACCCATCAGTAACTTTTGAAAACAATTTAATGGATCTTGAACAACATTTTAAAAGGGAAAAGCATGGTAGTTTAAGTATTAGCTTATTGGAATTAAATAGAATTCTGAGTATTTTACTGTTTTTCACCAAATGAAACGCAATTGCACAGTTCAACCTGATAGTTGATATTAGAGACTATCACACTTGGTCAGGTTTAATGTTGTTCTGTAAAACTTTTGTTTCATTCTGGCATTAAAAATCAACCAGAAAACTCCAGTTCATGGTCAAAACAGTTTGAAAATCAGTGTAATAGGCCACTCTCGCTGTCTTGCTGAGTCATGCCAGTGTGATCTAGGACACATGCCTGTGTGTTGGGTAACAAACTAGGGCCATGGTCTAAGGCTGGATGATAATTTGGGCTTTGACTTCGTTAGTTTTATGCTTTACTTTCATTCAGCTTGTGATTTTATTACACATCCTATTTTCTTTTCTTTTATTGTTTTTTAAAAATATTTATTTTTAATTGATTGATAATTGGTTTACAATATTGGTTTGATTTCTGTCATACATCAACATGAATTAACTATAGGTGTACTTATGTCCCTTCCCTCTTGACTCTCCCTCCCATCTCCCACCCATTCCCCCTCCCCCCAGGTTATTACACAGCCCCTGTTTGAGTTCCCTGAGTCATACAGCAAATTCCCATTGACTATCTATTTACATATGTTAGTGTATACGCATCCATGCTACTCTCTCCATTTATCTCACCCTCTTCCTCTTCTCTCCCAGCCCTGTCCATAAGTCTGTTCTCCCTGTCTGTGTCTCCATTGCTGCTCTGCACATAGATTTGTCAGTACCATCCTTCTAGATTCCATATATGTGTATTAATATATGATATTTGTTTTTCTCTTTTTGACTTACTTCACTCTGCATAATAGGCTCTAGGTTCATCCACCTCCTTTTCCCAAAGTTTTCTTCCTCTCATTTTTTTTTCTCTTTCTTCTTATCCTCTCTCTGCACCTTCTTTTTCTGTCTTTTGTGGCTCTGCTGGTGGACTTGGTTTTAAATAAATAAAATCATCATTACCACCTGCCAGGGCAAAATCATTATTTTTTCCTGGTTAGTGAAATTGATAAATATGAGATCACTTCAATTGTTTCATTTTTAATTGCTCTCATTTGTTTTTGTTACTTCTTATACTTGGGGCCTTTTGGAAATATTTCTGAGTTCATGGTTTGTATAAATGATTAGGGTCCTTGAGAAAAGTGACATGCTGATATATCAGATGTTTATTTATGTTTTAGTTTTTACTTTAGGAAGGGTAAGAAGTGTTTGCACTGACAGATGAGGAAACTGAGGGGCAAAGAAATGACATGAATCTGCTTCACCTTTTGCATACTGGGAAACATGGCAGTCTTTTGTATTAAACAGATCCTCCAGTGCTAATCATAGTGAATAGTATTAAGTTGAGAGTGCATTTGATTATTTCTGAAAAGATGGAAAGACTGTCTCTGTGGAGACAGATACAATGATTCTATCTAACTCTTCTTAGTCACCTAATCTTCTTGTCTTGATTTTATACCCACATATCCTCTTCACTTCAAAAAGATATTCTCAAAGTGAACTGAATAGCGATTCAGTTGAGGGTTTTATCTATTTGTTTATTTATTGGCCAGGAAAAGTTTTCTCCGTTTGCCAGGGCTGTGCATATCTTCCCTGTGAACAATTTGCCCTGTGAAATAGAATGCTCAAGTAGATGATTTTAGAAAGCTACTTGCTGCAAACTATGTGCTTTAGATCTGTTTAATAGCCTGACATGAACTGCTGTCACTGGGCATTAGGGTAGCTGCAATATTGCCTGTCATTAATAGTTTCTGCTACTCTGCCATCATAATTGCTGACCTTAGCTTAGTCCTCTGCTGTGAATTAGAAATTCTTTTTAAGAGGGAATATTAATGAAACAAAGTTAAATTCTTCAGCAATTTGCAACTGGAATTGAAGATAGCCTCCATTTCATTTATAAAAGAGAATGGCTTTGAATCTACAAACATTGCTATTGTGACTTCAAAATGCATGAAAATAATTATATTTAGAAGCATTTCTTTTT
The DNA here is from genome assembly GCF_016772045.2 of Ovis aries. Taxonomy (NCBI): domain Eukaryota; kingdom Metazoa; phylum Chordata; class Mammalia; order Artiodactyla; family Bovidae; genus Ovis; species Ovis aries. The sequence goes on from NC_056060.1 coordinate 36,827,150, forward strand.
GAGGAGGTGGAAAAGGGTATTTTGTTCACTTTATAAAATTCTTAGAAGAATTTAAAACACTTTTTCTGAAGAACATATAAATAAAGGGGATTTTATGTCTGCCAATGCAGGAGTCTTAAGAGATGTGGGTTCAATCCCTGGGTCGGTAAGATGTGCTGGAGGAGGGCGTGGCAACCCACTCCAATTCTTACCTGGAGAATCCCCATGGACAGTGGAGCCTGGTGGGCTACAGTCCATGGGGTTGCAAAGAGCCAGACATGACTGAATGACGATGCACAGAACTTCAGCGATGAACTATCTCATCAGCTGAAGAATTACTTAATGAAAGGTATAAGAAGGAGAAATGCCTTCTTCTCATCACCATGTACTTCGATAATTTTAAATAAAAAACTGGCCCAGGACATTATTTCTTCAGAAATGCATACATAGCATATCCTATCCTGTTTTTAAATGTGGATTTCTCATGTTTTACTCATCTTCCAAGATATAGCATATTTATATATTGAGTCTTTATATTTTTATAGTGGAAATGAAAGAAAAGTTGAGTGATATGTTTCTTGTACTGAGTCATGCATCAGGCAATCATGGAAATGACTGTCAGACTGATAGAAATGTGACTGATTTTGGGAACTTAATAGTTGTGATGAGTTAAAAAATGCTTTATTATTAGGACATATATAATTTTAGAAATTAAAAAGAAAGTGTTTTATTTTAAATCTCTCATCATCCTCTCATTTGGGATACCTGACACCGAGGAATCCATGATCATAGAATCTAGAAACTGAAGATTATCTCCACTGTAATATTCTAATCACCTCATCTTTAAAAAAATGAGGACTTTATCTTGAAATTGTAGCTAATTCTAGTAACTTATTTCAGTGAAAATAATTTCTTTAATGTATTGCTTCAAATAAATGTTTTGCTTTTGAGATTGCTTCCTTTAGGTTAAATTTCTTTGCTCCTATTTTTCTTAAGTTTGGGGGCCATTACTGGTTCATCTATCTTCCTGTTATGGATATTCACTAGAGTAGCAAAAGTTACTAGCAAGAGGAGTTATGCAGTTCATCTGGCATTTGAGTTTTATGTAATACATCAACATGATTCTATTAATTCTGAATGTTGCTATGGAACTAAATATTCACAGGGCCTTCAGAAACAGCATTAGGGCTCACTATATATATATTCTGAGTGTTTCCTGATGGCTCAGAGGGTAAAGAATCTGCCTGCAGTGCAGGAGACATAAGAGACGCGGGTTCATTCCCCGGGTCAGGAAGATCCCCTGGAGAAGGGAATGTCAACTCATTCCAGAATTCTTGCATGATAACCCAGAGGAGCCTCGTGGGCTACAGTCGAAAAGGTTGCAAACGGTCAGACATGACTAAGCATCTAAGCACACAGACGTATAAATAGTTGATTGATGTTACTAGTCCAGTTCAGGGCTTCCCTGGTGACTCAGATGTTAAGAATCTGCCTGCAATTTGGGATACCTGGGTTCGATCCCTGGGTTGGGAAGATTCCCTGGAGGAGGGCATGGTAACCCATGCTGGTATTCTTGCCTGGAGAATCCCCACGGACAGAGGAGCCTGGCGGGCTACAGTCCGTGGAGTTGCAAAGAGTCAGATGTGACTGAGCAACTAAGCAGAGCATAGCAAAGTCCAGTTCAAATGATGGAAAGATGTTAAGATTAAGTTTTTAGGTGTGCTGATAGGCACCTGGTACACCTAGTCCAGATGCTGGCCCAATGAGTTATAGTCTTAAGACATTATAATAAGTCTGGATCTGGCCAGAGGATCCAAAAGCTACCCTTCTCTGTATCGTTTACTTTCTATTTTTCAAAGTGGCAAATTTATTTGCAAGTTGAATAAAATTTTACTTCATGACAACAGGATAGAACAATAGGCCTGAATATAAGATAGTTGGGGGTGGGGCTGGCAGATAGAGGACTCTGCTATCCTTTCTCTGTGAAGGGAATTTGACTAGAAGATTTGATTTGACTATCTGTCATCACCCACTCTCTCAGAAGTCTACTGAAATAATGTTTCAAAAATAGGCATCTAGAACCCACTCCGGTACTCTTGCCTGGAAAATCCCATGGATGGAGGAGGCTGGTAGGCTGCAGTCCATGGGATCGCTAAGAGTCAGACACAACTGAGCGACTTCACTTTCACTTTTCACTTTCATGCATTGGAGAAGGAAATGGCAACCCACTCCAGTGTTCTTGCCTGGAGAATCCCAGGGACGGGGGAGCCTGGTGGGCTGCCGTCTATGGGGTCACACAGAGTTGGGCATGACTGAAGCGACTTAGCAGCAACAGGTCAAGACCTAATCAACCTGGTATCTCTGTTATTTGTCTGGCAAGAAAACTCTAATTCCCAATACCAGTTCAAAATATTGCTTTTTCAGGAAAAAAGAAAAAACAATGAAAAGTAATATTACAAAATAAAAAAATGAAAAGACATGTCAAGCCATGTAATTATCAGATACTTTATATAAATTGGTAATCATCCAGTAAACAAAGAACTATTTTTCCTCCCCTCAATCTGACAACTATAAGGAGGGCCAAGGAGAAAATAAAAGAAACTTTAGCAAGGTTATTTAAAGCCTGACCTCCCTGTCTGGACTCTGTGCCGTTCCCTTAGAAATTACATTATCATTTGGACTTCTTTTTAGAGTAGACAGTTGGGGTAGCTGTAGTTCAGTTTGATTGTGATAAAAAATTTGATATTTAGACTTTTGTTAAGATGGTAGTAAAGTTAGGCAGTTTCAGTAAAACCTAAAAGGAAAAAGGACATTTCATTTTAGCTTCAAAATATAAGCATTTTTGATATAATCTTTGCTCTGGAAAAAATGTACATTAATTGCTAACAAGATTATTTTGAGCATAAAAAATTTGGAGTATTCAGACAGAAACCAGGCCAAAGTTTGTTTTTTTGACTATCTGTGAAAATTGGAATAAACAAGAAAATTAATGATATAAATAAAACCTTATGGAAGTCATTAATAAACAATAAAATGATGAGATTGTTTCCAAATATTGTGGTATATATTAATGCATAATTAATCAGTGGGATTAGAAATCATTTTCAGCTTTTTCTTAGAACATCCTGATGTAGTAAAATTTGTATTCATACTGGAGATTAGTAAGCTTTCAATTACTTAGCATAAAATAGAAAATAAACCACTTGTTTTTATTGTTCTTACTCTCATTGCAGTAGATATGTGATTACTCTTGAGATATTTTATATATTTTAAATGAACTAATAACTTCTTATCATATTGTATTGGTAGCAGAGAGATAGTATATAATATACATAACAATATCTTGGACATAAGTAAATGAGGAATAAAGTGACCTAAAGGTATCAAAATGCACCTCAGCTACCAACACATCATCTTCATGGTGAATAACCATTCTGGGCTAAAGCAAATGACCTCTGATAATTCCGAGTGTATTAAACTACTCTTAGCTACTGGCCTTAGTTGGGATGAATGTATCAATACTGGTATATTTTTTGCTCAAGTTGCCATCTAAGGGGCAGAAGTCATCAGATAATAAGGGCACTAAATCTCTGGGGAAGTAGAAGAGAACAGGTGAAGGTAAGGTTGACCAAGGGTGGATATCACAGGTAAAGTCTGCTTACTTTGCATTTTGGCTGAGTGTATGTATATTGATTATGTGGGTGAAGTGGTGGGAGGTAGGATAAATTATGTGTTTTTATTTAATACCTTTCAAACTTATGCTTTGTTAGATAGTTGCCATGGTGAATATCTTTCCTTTAAGTGACTGCTTAATACTAACTTCAAGTTATGAAGCAATTCCTGAAATTATGATAAAGATGCAAAACATCCCCTGCCTTTGGCAGAAAGTTAACTGTGGTTCAAGGGCAAACCACCATCAGATGTAAACAAAATTGTGCTATTTGATTCATATTCTCTCAAAGACCTACTGCTTGATTTAGCTTAACCTGTTCTTTCTGTTTGTAACCTATTGAAGAAGTGGAATAATTTAGACCCAGCTGATAAACAAAGTCATTGTTTGAGAATGAATTCTGCTATCTAAGAAAACTTTTGCTCATAAATTATTTAATGAAAATATTGACTTAAATCATAACAAGTAAAGCATTGAGGAAATTATCTGCAATAATTTATACCTAGGGAAAATTTCATCTAAACTTTGAAATAATAGAGAAAAATTTTTTTGGAGTTTTGTTTTGCTTAAATTATCTGTATAATTGCCTTTCCTAGTATGTATTAATCTGGAAACCACTCATTCATCCATCTTCTATTCTATAAATATTTACTGAACATCTACTCTGGCTAAGAATGGGGCATATGAGGTGAGATGAATAATACCATCCCTCCAAAAACTTACTGTTTTGTGGGATTCTTAGACGTTTAGTAGCTAGTTTTTATTACTTAGTAAAATATAAGTATAAAACTAATAAATCTAAGCAGACTTAAGGCCTACCCTTGAGATATTAGCCATCAAAAATAAAACCAGGCCAATGGGTAAATCGTCTGAAAAGCAACTTAAAATAGTCATTTAGTCTCCTGAAGCATGCCAACGTGAGATTGTATTAATAAAGCCCAGATAAATTTTCCACACCTCCCCATTTCTAGACAAGTGACTCTTTCCTAAATCTCTGAGCTTCTTTGCTGCAAAAAAACTTTTCAGCTCTGTTTCTCCCTTCCATATCTCCATCATCTCTTCTTTAGAAACATTGCCTTTTCAGACCCTTGTTTCTCCCCTCACTCACCTCTCTGACTTGCTGTAAGAAAGATCACATCACAGAGATAGAACACACACCTCTTTTTTTCTGTTACATAAAACTTATGAAAGAATATTTGAGCTCGAATTTTAGGATATCCAAAGTCGCAGAAAACATATTCACAAATCTAAAACATCAATTTATTGTCTTAGTCACTTAATATTAATTTCATCGAATACAATAACTTCATATATATATTTTGCTTTAGATCTTCATAATTTTGGCCCACAGAAGCATGAGTAGGCTAAATGATTTTGAAGTTGTAGAGCAGACAAGTAGACTATGATATGTGTGTTATGTTTTCTCTGTAGACACATTTAAGTAGATATTCTCTTCCTACACTGACGCCAGACTCTGGTGTCTGTCAGTGTTCCTTAGTCTTATAAAATCAAAACGTTTTTAAAAGCTTCAACTGTTTATATTTGGGAAAATTGCTGCTTTGTGCAATAGCTTGAGTATGTCTAATAAAACTTTTATCTTTAGAGCTAGTTAAGTCTATAAGATGTTATGGCGGCATTGAAATCATGATAGTTCTATTGATATCATAATTGCTCCGAAGGACCATTACAGCGTGAATATGCAAGTGCTCCTGACAAGCTACGCTGTTAAATGAAGCCACCAAAAACAAGCTAAATGTAACAGTGCAGATACAACAAGCCTACCTAAGAACTTGCTAAATGTGTAGCGACTATGGAACCAAGTTGTTTGTATTTAGTTTTAAGAATTAAAGTAGAACTGTGAACCTGGAAAAAGCCTAAATCACCATTTAGCTCATCCGTTTTATTAATACTTTTCAGAAGAGAAGAGGCAAAGGGAGGTTAATGGTTTATTTGAGGTTTCATACCTCAAATGGCATCAGAACCAGAGTTTTAGGCCTAATTTCTGTTCAGAATTGCTTTCACTGCATGGTTCCCACCCAATGACAAAGTAACTCTGTGCAAATAGACCTGTTTCTTTTGGGGGAAGGTATTGTTATTTGTCCGATGATGAGATCTTGATTGCCATCTGTGACTGTTGTCAGGATTAGTTGGAGTGTTGTCTGTCTCAAGTGAGCAGCATAATACTCTTTGCATATAAATAATAAGGTTTGGGAGAGAAAGAAGGAAATTCTCTGTAAAGTAGGATGGAATATCCCCTTCCTGAGAAGGTAATTAGGTGACCGGTAGCCCGTTCTTTTTGTCTGCTGTAAGGAGAGTAAGAAGGGTTGAGACAGAGGGCTGGTGAGGGCAACACTGGTCTGAGGGAATTTGGGGGGTGACCTGCTTGAGGGTCTTACATTAGCTGTACACTGAAAGAGCTAAAGAGTTTGGAATGCTAGGTTTCATTATGTAGGGTATTATATGTATATGTTAAACATTTCATCTAGAAACTCTCAATGTTCTGATACAGGCTTTGTTGCTTGCATCTCCTCTCCATAAAGTTAAGGGTGAGTAAGTGACTTCAGAAAAAGGGATGGCATCTTAACTTAGCGATTCTTTATCAGTAAATTTACATGAGTGATTCTTTAGAGATAGATGCTTAACAACCATCAATAATTATTTAAAAATTTACTGTACTGTCTACTTTGTAGGAGAAGGCTTGCAGCTCCCAAATGCACAAAACCTGGGATAATGAAGAGCTTCGTTTGTTGTAGAGCACTAATGGCTCCCTAAACAAAGTGACACTTGAGCCAAACTCAGACTGAAGAAGGAGTAGGAAATAACAAGGCAGAGAGTAGAACTTTCTAGTAGAGGGCAAAGGCTCAAAGTAAGAGGGAGTATGGCATGTTTAAGAAACGCATAGTTCAAGAGTAGAAAATAGATTGAAAGTGGCCAGAAAAGAGGCTCATGAGAAGGATAATCAGATTATACTTAATAATTGGATATTAAGTAACTACAAATATATATATAATTAACACAGCTTGAATATTTTAAAGTATAAAGTTAAATGGGCTGCCATTTTAAATGAAAAATTTTATATTTCTGAGTATTTTTACCACATAAAGATATTAAGTGAGGGAATTTTAAGGGAAAATATATTAATGTGCCAAGTTTTCGACAGGCTCAATAAACTAGTTAATTATCTGTTTTTTTCTTAATGAGTGAGCATATTTCAAATTCAAGAGAGATCAATTGTTCTATTTAGAAGTAAATGTAACACACACTGAACTTATAATGGAATGCATTAAATAATGAAATAGATTGATTTTAGTTATCACCATCATTTTTCCAAGGTGAGAAATACTTGTTTTCTTTTCCAGTTGTACATTATGATTGAATTAGCTTTGTCTTTTCATGCAGCATTTTCTTCCCTCTTGGTTGATTATATTCTGAAAGCTTGAAATTTTTTGAGTTTGAAAATAATTAGAAAAGTTATTTAACACTTAACTGTTTGATTCATTCCTTGAACTTCATGCTAGTTTGCCATTAGTGGTGGGAACTGAGGGAAATAAGCTGGATCTGGCTACCAGAGTATTGGGTTTATTTACTTGGAGATGATCAAACTGCCATAACAGTAAAACGTGTCACTGAAACTTTTAACTCAAGTTCTGATGCAAAGTTAGCTAATATGGCTATACTTATAATTACATGCAAGTATGTATGCCTTTTATTTACAAACTAATAATATTGCACAAAAATTCCTGCACTGCTCAGCCCTAACCAGTGATAATATGATTACCTTTAACTGAGTTTAATTAGGAGTCTTTTTTTAAATGATGATAGTGATGTGGTAAAATGTCTCATATGCCAGAGTAGGAATCAAATAGAATATTTTCTATTTTTTATACTTCCTGTGGGAATTTCTTATTTAGATATGCAGGCACAGAGGTGCTAATGGACTCTGTATAGAGCACTGACTGTAAGCCAGGCACTGCGCTGGCTGCTAGACACAGTTGGGAGCTTACCAAGATAGGAGTGATATTTATGCTCATGGAATTTCTAATCCATTTGCAGAGGCTGACTAAATAACTAGTTTCAAACTAGTTATTTAACACACAGTTACGACAAATTTATGAGAGCATATAATAAGGAAGTCAGCCTTGTTTTGAGTGGTCCAGAGAAAACAAGGGCACCAAGAAAATCTTTCTCTTGAATAAATGACATTTAAAAAAAAGCTGGAATAATTATGGATGAAGGTTGGACTGAGTGGGAGGAAGAGTCTTAAAGGAAAGGCTTTGAGGTGGAGGAAGTTGGCATCAATTCAAGGACTTAAAATATTATTGCTAATTATAACTAATAATTATAATTATTGATAATAAGTGATAATAATTATTACTGGCAACAGCCAATAATTGAGAGACACACCAAAGATTAAATATTACCTGCTCTACCTGAAAAGATTCTTTCTGCTGTATTAAATTTATTGATTAGATTTTATGGGCCTTGCTGAAAGATTGAAAAAATAACTAAGAAATCATTGTTTATATGACCTTTTCTCCTCTTTTGCCAAACACTGAAGATCATGAGAATTTGCTTATATCCTAAAAATTATGAGTTGGAATTTAAGTTGATTTGTTGCACAAGAATGAAATATAAAAACTTTCCAAGGAAAAACAAAAATAGAAATAATTACACATGGGAGAGTGGGGGTTATCTACTATTTTAAAAACAGAAACCAGTGAAGACTTATTATATTAACCAGAAATTTAAAGTTTGCTGCTTTTTGGTATAGATTCCAGTTAGTCTACAGACATTAGTTTGACAGATAAAAATATGGGAAGGCTAAATATTTTAATTTAATATTCAGTGGTGGCCCTTGAATAGCCTTTTACCCAGACATCTTCTGAATCCTCATGTTGACAGTCTCACTGGGCTTTGGTCATAGCCAGCTTTAATTATTTAACAATTACCATCAGGTTAATGAAAGTATGCTGAGACCTGACTTCCTGAGGCACAAAATGTTCAAGATGATCAACCATGAAATAATCAGTGGTGGCTGCCCTCAGAAATAGTGTTAGAGCCGTTTTGATTGTATTAATAGAATTGGGGGAAAAAAAAAAGAATTGGGTAGTAGTTCAGACTGTTGATCTCTTTGAACACAATGGCTATTCTAATTTTCCACCTCTGATGAAATCTGGTTTCTTATGAGTAGTCTTCACAGTCAAAGTTATGTCTCACCTGTGACAGGAAAAGAGGACAAATTCATGCTACTGACACTCATCTAACATAGCACCATCCAATAGAAATATAACGTGAGTAACATAAAATTTAAAAATTTCTGGCAGTCACATTGAGAAAATGAAAAGAAACTTGATAAATTAATTGTAATAGGATAACTTATTTAAACTAATATATGCAAAATATTATCATTTCAACATGTAATCAATATAAAATAATTAATGAGATATTTGGCTCAGTTGGTAAAGAATCTGCCTGCACTGCAGGAGACCCAGATTCAATCCCTGGGTTGGGAAGATCCTCTGGAGAAGGGAATGGCTACCGACTGCAGTATTCTTAACCTGGAGAATCCCATGGACAAAGGAGCCTGGCAGGCTACAGTCTATGGGGTTGGAAAGAGTTGAATAAGACTGAGTGACTAAGCACACACACACACACACACACACACACACACACACACACATCATTTCTACATGTAATCAATATACAATGATTAATGAGATATTTATACATTTTTAAATATTAAGATTTCAAAATCCAGTGTATATATTATAATTGTAGTACATTTTAATTCTGACTAGCAACTTACCAAATATTTAGTCATCACATATATTAATATTTTTCACGACAGAGACATGAAGTTTATCATAATTGTTTCCTTTTGCATGTAATGTGCTTTCCACATGCATGAAATTGCAATTTTTGGTTTGTTCTCTGTATTATCTATCATTAATTTTTTTTACATTGATAATTTCTTAGTTACTCATGCATCAAATCTATCAATTTCTTTTCCTTTCTCCCTGCAGACCTCTACTTCCTAGTCCTATGTCCTTTTGTCATAATCTACGCTGGTTGTTCTCTACTCCTTGGTGCATAACCAAAATTTTGGTGCTTCCCTTTGTCATTTTTTATTGGATCCACTCTTTCTTGCATGCCACATCTGTCTTTTACTTGGTTTCCTCCCATTTTTTGTTGATGATTATCTTCAGTGGTTTCTTAACCAAAAACGACAAAGGGCTGAAAATGATGTTTGCATGTTTAAATTGCAAAATTTATATTATAAGGAAAAGTTGGTGATTTTATAAGTGAAATTCATGAACTTTGTATGTGAAATAGCAGCAATCACTTGTCAAATACCTGCTTCCTCTCTGGAGGTTATAATGGCAGCACAATTCTGAAATTTGTGTATTGTTTATTGCTCTAGCCTTAGGGCAGAAAAGCTGTGGGGATTTAGAAATTATGCAGAGAATAGTCTGTGGCAAAAGATGAAGATTGAAGGGAGGTCCATGGATAGAGTCGTAAAGAAGGTCCTTAAAGGGACCTGTGTCCTAGTTAGTGGTCAAGAAAGAGAATGTGCATGTGTATATGTGTGCTAATTGAATGTGTACTTGTGTTTGTGCACAGCATATGCACAGCCTTGCCCTTTGAGGAGGAAATGGCAACCCACTCCAGTATTCTTGCCTGGAAAATCCCATGGACAGAGGAGCCTGGCGAGCTACAGTCTATGGAGTCGCAAAGAACTGGGCACACACACAGCAGATTCTTTACAGAAGAGGGAGAAATATTACTACCTTCCTCAAGGGACAATGATGAGGGTTAAGTGAGATAATGTTCTTAATGCACTGAAATGAGTACCCGACATGAAGTAAGCACAAAGTAAATTTTAGTTATCAAATCAAGTTGCATCTTGAACCCAGAAGTGCATGGGGCCAGGCTGGGAAGAAAGATCCCTGCAAAAAGACCTCATACTCCCTGGTATTTGCTCAAGTACATGCTGGAATACAGTGTGATGAACCAGGAAGAAGAAAGGGATCCCTCTCGTAGCTTGGGGAGGTGACAGAACCTTAACAATGATCAAATTAAAGGGTGATTGTGCTGCTAACGCTTCCTTTCCTGTGGAAATTGTAGTTAAGGGGTTCCTTAGAACATTTTAAGAAATAAAAAACAATTCAGCTGTGAAGCCGTCTGGACCTGGGCTTTTGTTTGCTGGAAGATTTCTGATTACCGTTTCAATTTCCGTGCTTGTGATGGGTCTGTTAAGATTTTCTATTTCTTCCTGGTTCAGTTTTGGAAAATTGTACTTTTCTAAGAATTTGTCCATTTCTTCCACGTTGTCCATTTTATTGGCATACAACTGCTCATAGTAGTCTCTTATGATCCTTTGTATTTCTGTGTTGTCTGTTGTGATCTCTCCATTTTCATTTCTAATTTTATTGATTTGATTTTTCTCTCTTTGCTTCTTGATGAGTCTGGCTAATGTTTTGTCAATTTTATTTATCCTTTCAAAGAACCAGCTTTTGGCTTTGTTGATTTTTGCTATGGTCTCTTTTGTTTCTTTTGCATTTATTTCTGCCCTAATTTTTAAGATTTCTTTCCTTCTACTAACTCTGGGGTTCTCCAACTCTTCCTTTTCTAGTTGCTTTAGTTGTAGAGTTAGGTTGTTTATTTGACTTTTTTCTTGTTTCTTGAGGTATGCCTGTATTGCTATGAACTTTCCTCTTAGCACTGCTTTTATAGTGTCCCACAGGTTTTGGGTTGTTTGTTTTCATTTTCATTAGTTTCTATGCATATTTTGATTTCTTTTTTGATTTCTTCTGTGATTTGTTGGTTATTCAGAAGTGTGTTGTTCAACCTCCATATGTTGGAATTTTTAATAGTTTTTCTCCTGTAATTGAGATCTAATCTTAATGCATTATGGTCAGAAAAGATGCTTGGAATGATTTCGATTTTTTTGAATTTATCAAGTTTAGATTTATGGCCCAGGATGTGATCTATCCTGGAGAAGGTTCCATGAGCACTTGAAAAAAAGGTGAAATTCATTGTTTTGGGGTGAAATGTCCTATAGATATCAATTAGGTCTAACTGATCTAATGTATCGTTTAAAGTTTGCGTTTCTTTGTTAATTTTCTGTTTAGTTGATCTGTCCATAGGTGTGAGTGGGGTATTAAAGTCTCCCACTATTATTGTGTTATTGTTGATTTCCCCTTTCATACTTGTTAGCATTTGTCCTATACAGAGTGAAGTAAGCCAGAAAGAAAAACACCAATACAGTATACTAACACATATATATGGAATTTAGGAAGATGGCAATGACGACCCTGTATGCAAGACAGGAAAAAAGACACAGATGTGTATAACGGACTTTTGGACTCAGAGGGAGAGGGAGAGGGTGGGATGATTTGGGAGAATGGGAATTCTAACATGTATACTATCATGTAAGAATTGAATCGCCAGTCCATGTCTGACGTAGGGTGCAGCATGCTTGGGGCTGGTGCATGGGGATGACCCAGAGAGATGTTGTGGGGAGGGAGGTGGGAGGGGGATTCATGTTTGGGAACGCATGTAAGAATTAAAGATTTTAAAATTAAAAAAAAAAAAATTCAGACCATGCCTTGCCAACTTCACAGACTTAAATTCAAATTCAGTGAACCAAAGAACGCACGTCTTTGTTCAGGATTAGTATATAAAGGAGACTTAACCCTATCTTCAGTTTTGGTCTTACTTTAGGATCAAAGGACATAGGTGTTGATCTCACCAGGGACTGTGACTTCTTTGAACATGGATTTAGGCAAAATGAGGTTTGTTGATCATTGCATCCTGACGTCTTCAGTTCATCTTTCTTTTCTTAAAATCTTAAAATATTTAAAGATAAACCAAACCGTGATGCAGTTTGCCATCTTCTCTCTTTTACCACTCCTCCTTTTTCTTCCTCTCTCAACCTTTCCATTTGTCCTTGCTCCCTTCCACTCAGACTGTCTTCTTAGGTCTCCATATTTTCCTTCCATCTTAATCTGCATCATTCTTTCTCTGAATTCTGCCCATGTCGCTTGTTTTTTTGTATTGAGGAGAGGAAAGGGAAAGGTTGGTTTGGGCAGCAAGTAGGGGAAGAGAAGGAAAGAGGAAAATGCAGCAAAGGGTGCATGTGGTGCTAAAAGACAGAAGCAGTGGACATATCTGGCTTCATGTGTTGAGTCCTCAGACCCTCATTTAGCTGAGAATTTCCCAGACACAAAAATGTTTAATCTTCTACTTATTTGACTGATATATATATTGTTATTCACTAATTCCAAATGGGTTATATAATCTGATTCTCTCTTTCTATCCTTCACTCTCTCTCTCAGTAAGAGGCAGAGGGAGGAAAAGAGAATGGAGGTTCAGTTCAGTTCAGTTCAGTCGCTCCGTCGTGTCAACCATCTTTTCTGTCTATATAATTCATCATTTTCGTTTGCTGATTGACTGCTGATGTGTTCCCAGAGACCAGCTGTATTGCATCACAGGGACTGAAGCCTTTCATGATGTCTTGCTTGCCCTGGTTGGCAGGGGTCCTACTGTGCTGCCATCTGACTTTCCAGGCCTTGAGCTGCCTCACTCCATGTAAGTTTGGCACTGAGGCTCCATTTCCTGTTGCTATGACCCAATGCCTGGTGCCCTCTGAAGATGCAGGTTCTCAGCTCTCATCATTGAACCTTTTTGTGCTAAGACCACTCTGGAGGTCAACTGAAAAAGTCAGACAAGCCTATGGATAGTGCATATTGGTGTGTTATCAGAGAAGACTAAAACCAGAGGCAAACTGGCTCTCCTTCCCCTGCTTGTTCTGTTGAGCGGTGGCCTTCAGGATGCCTTAAGTTCCCCCTAAGATCTCAGGAGAAGAGCAGTTCATAAAATTTCCACGATTAGGCATGTAGTCCAGTCACTCAGATGGCTCTCTGAGTACCACTTTCTCCTGCTAGTCTTTGTTTTTGTTTTGTGCCTCTTCTACCAGGAATACCTTTCTTATTTTGGTTTAATTGTCAATATACAAGTTACATGTCTTTCCTGACACTGTACTGGTTCGGATATATGTCATTTCTGTTGCAGAGAGCAGAACATACATTCCTCTGTCAACGAAATTTGCATGTCTGATTCTGATTTCCTTACACATGGAAGTGTTTTCATTTATCTTCAGGGAGGGCTCACATTTTATTCTTTTTGAATTTCCAGCACTTTGCACATGCTTGTAAGCTGTAGGAAGTCAATACAACATCAACATGTTGCTTAAATATGCTGTCTACGGTGGAAAGATGGCATCACCATCTATGGTGGTTGGATGGCATCACCAACTCGATGGACATGAGTTTAAGAAAGCTCCAGGAGTTGGTGATAGACAGGGAAGCCTGGCGTACTGCAGTCCATGGGATCACAAAGAGACACAACTGAGCGACTGAACTGATGGTGGAAAGACTGAGAGAGGAAATTTGGGGCCAAATGTTATGAGTTTGAGAGGAAGCAAAGAGCTTCATGTGAACATGCATCAGGATCCCCAGATGGCGTTATTTCAGGCAGGTTTTCCAAGGTCTGTTTCTAAGACCAGGTAATTTTTCTTTAAAGGCATTGATTTCTACATGTCTCCACATAATTAACTTTAATCATGGTGTCTCTTTTTAAATATATGAGTAGTATAAGAAACAATGTGATCGATTTTCTGTGAGTAAACACTTGTCTTATATTTCTAATTTTAAAAATTTCATCCTTAAGATACTAATTTTGAGTTACTTTTGTCTTATATTTTTATGAGCTAATATATTTAAAGTTTCAATCTTGACTTTTCCTCATTTTCTATCATTATTTTAGCTTGCTTGCAGAGTTGTAAGTGAAGAAGGTCCTTGTTGAGAAGTCATCTGGGACAGCTGGGTCAGCGAGATAGTTGGCCAGAATCTTATAGAGGGACAGTGAAAGCCTGACAATCTGTCTAGTCTGTGTTTTGAAGCAAATGGTTAGTTTAGAAATCCTGATGGTAAAAGTCAGTGCAAATGCTCATTTTTATTGTTTCACCTCAATTCTGCACTGTACCAGGATGGTTTAAAACTCTGGTGACTCCTATTTGGTGCAAGTTAAGAAGTATGTGCTTACTTCTGTATATTCTAAAACATGTGCACATTATATTCCTATTCCCGTGTGAAATATTATACTTTCTTCTATTCCTTCCAAGTAAGAAAAGAAAATAGGAATAGACAGATCCATGGATTCTTTCTCTACCATATATTATATAGATTTTTGAGTCATATGGTTGATTATAAAATGCTACTGATCAGATATGTATTATTTTGAGAAAAAAGTAAACCAAAAATGAAAATGACTTATACCAATATGGCACATTAATAAAAATTAAGATGTAAAATATTCATTTACCTGGTTTCTAACATTCATCTTATCTGGATTTGAACTTGGATAAGATTCACCTTTACAGTGTTAAACTATCTGCTTTTTGTGTCTTTAAAACAGATTTATCAAACACACAAGTGGTAACATTTCTGTTAATTGCCTCTGAACATACTGAAAAACTGCTCTGTGTGTAGAATCATTATATAAGTAGAATTGAAGGCCTGCAGAGCAGATTGTGAATTTTGCAATTGCATTTTTAGAGCCAACTCAATCTAGCCTATAACTATTTTCTTGGCTTGTATTCATGTAATGGATGATGGGTACTTTCTGTAAGGTAAGCAGATTGAAATGAATATTGAAGTTTGTATTTCTTTGCTTGAGAAAGCTGACTTTTTTAGTTAGGCCTAAACTATAGCAGTCTTTATGGACAAAAATAATCTAACATTCTCAAAAAGTATATTTCAAGCCTATCATCATAATAACAATGAAATATGGAGGTTGAGTGCTGCTCCTTGAACAGCGGTTCGTAGAGTTTTAATATGAATTTCTCATATATAGAGGAAAATGGCATAATTGCTTTCCATCTTCCTCTCCTCTTTCTGCCCTATCTTCTTCCTTTTATTTCCCTTCCTCCTGTGAAATTCAGCAACAGTAAAGAAAAATATAAAAAGTGAAATTAAACTGTTTTTCTTATTTTACATTAATTTAATATGTAAGTGTATACAGCATGTGAATTTCACTGTATGTACTATTTTGCATTCCATAAAACCTAATGATCTTATTTGTATACATATACAGCCAACATACTAACATACTTAATTATAGGCTTTCTTTTTTAGAGAAGTTTTAGCTTCACAGCAACATTGAACAGAAAGTAGAGTTTCCAAATACTCCCTCTTCCCACACCCTCACAATTTCCTCCACAATCAACATCCCACACATTTGTTACAATTGATGAACTGACATCGACTCATCATTATTGCTCACAGTCTATAGCTTGCAAGAAATTGAAAAGTTTAGGAAAGATGAAAGGTATTTTCAGATCAGTCTTGTTTTAGGCAGAGAAATAGAAAGCTTTTTCCAGGATGAAGGAATCATAGTTGCAAAGTAAGATCCAATAGCAGGGGCTAAATTTTGGGAACAGTAATATAGTAATTGAGGCTGCAGTATGTGTTCCAATGGGTTGGGGGAGACAGTGAATTACGTAGGAATTATGAGTGAGACTGGATTCTTAGGCTGGCCTGTACTCTAACAGGTCCTATGTCTCCAAATGAGCTTGAGCTTTATCCTTTAGACAGAAGAGACCTAAAGGATAGAGTAGACTTTACAAGAACTTCCCCTGTTAATCTAGGGGTTAAATGACAACAGCAAATGTTATGGAGCTCAGCGGTTCTCAAACCTTTGTGTGACTTGGAATCACTTACAGAGCTAATAAAACATAGGGAGGACCAGGCTTGTTGGAGTGGAATGGGGCCAAGACCTCTGGATTTTTGCGTGTCTCCGGATGATTCTTCTTCTTCTTCTTTTTGAATAGCTTTATTTACTTACTTTTGGCTGTTCCAGGCCTTTGTTGCTGCATGGACTTTTCTCTAGTTGTAGCGAGTGGGGTACTCTCTAGTTGCAGTGTGCAGGCTTCTCACTGTGGTGACTTTTCTTGTTGCAGGGCACAGACTCTAGGGTGAGAGCTTCAGTAGTTAGGAACATGCAATAAGTAGTTGTGGGGGCTCTAGAGTGTAGGCTCAGGAGTTGTGGTACATGGGCTTGGTTGTGCCACAGCTCAGTAGTTGTGGTACACAGGCTTAGTTGCTCCAAGACATGTGGAATCTTCCTGGACCAGGGATCAAACCCATGTCTCCTGCATTGGCATGCAGATTCTTTACCTCTGAGCCACCAGGGAATCCCACCTGGTGATAAGATGCCAAAGTTTGAGAACCACTGATATAATGTGTATGTAACAGCTGTTGTGTGGCTCAGTTTTAGTAGCATTCCAAGAAACTTCTTTCACAGGAAAATTTAAATATTTAACAGTTTAAAAAATAACACTCAAGTAAATGTCCTTTATAACTTAGATTCTGCTTTCCCCATCTCTCTTTTTATATACTTCTGAGATGGAATTTAAACCCTCTGTGTAAATTACTTGTACCTTGCTCATAGTCTTGTTACAGCGACTAAAAATTTTTAGTATATATAAGTCCTTAGAAGTGTGCCTGGCACATATTAATAGTAAGAGTCTATATATTTCAGCAATTAATATTTTATCTTACCTTTTTGACTACTTTTATGAAAATGTCTCAAATTCATTTTCTCTAAACAGCTCCTTGATACAACTCTTTCTCAAACGAATTTTCTCAGAGTCTTGAATTTTTCATGTCTCATCTCTCACTTTCAGGACCCATTCTAGTTTTTGTTTTGTTTTCTTTCTTTCTTTCTTTTTTTTTTCTGCTGGCTTCTATCAGTTCTTCCCAATGTAAATCTTAGAAGCCCCTCTGGCTTTTCCTAAACTTCTTGCTTCATAGACTCTTTAACACCATGTAAGTCCTAGACTGAGATTTACCTGACCTTCAAAGACTCTCTTGAAGAAGAGAATCAAAAAATACTGTAATTGAATCTTTCTTTTTTCTCCCTTTTACTTAAAGTTATGTCAAAAGAGTCTTCGACATTGAGCGCTTCACCCAGTTAGATTTCTTTCCCTGACAGAAGGTCCTTAAAGATCTACGCCCATTGTATAGTTCCATTTTAATGTCTCTGTGGCATGCGTGCCAGTTGTGTCCGAGTCTTTGTGACCCCATGGACTGCAGCCCACCATACTCCTCTGTTCATGGAATTTTCCAGGCAAGAATACTGGAATGGGTTGCCATTTCCTACTCCAGGGTATCTTCTCAATCCAGGGATCAAACCTGTGTCTCTTGCATCTCCTGCATTGACAGGCGGATTCACTGGCACCTCGATTGGGCTTAGATAGATTTTTGTATCTGTGTAGTGGCTGGATGGCTTCACTGACTCGATGGACGTGAGTCTGAGTGAACTCTGGGAGTTGGTGATGGACAGGGAGGCCTGGCGTGCTGCGATTCATGGGGTCGCAAAGAGTTGGACACGACTGAGCGACTGAACTGAACTGAACTGAGTGATATTTTTAACAGTTTTAGGAAGTTCTTAGCCATCATCTTTCAAATATTGACTCTATTTTCTTTATCTTTTTCTCATGGTCCTACAGTTAATTATAATTCATAACTTCTCTCTTATTACTCCTCATTCCATATTTTTCATATTTTGTCTCTGTACTTAATTATGGATATTTTGGCATATCTTCCAGTTAATATATTCTCACTTTACCAGTGTGCAATCTGCTTTTAAACCCATTCACAAAGTTTTTAATTTCAGTTGTTTTATTTTTTCAATGTTAAAGTTTCTACTTGATTTTCTTTCAGGATTATGCCATTTTTCTGTTTTAATTCTTTGCTTGAAGTTTGAATTTAATCATTTATTTATTTGATAAGAATAGTTATTTTAAAATCTATATCTGACCATTTATATATCTATAGTTTTAGTGATCCTGCTTTTATGGTCTGTTGATTCTACTTCTTTTTGTCTATGCTGTCTTGATCTTCTCATTTGCCAGTTTATTTTTAATGTTTGCCATTGTATTGAAAAATTGTTTGTAAGAAATTTAAGGCCTATATCATGATATTTGCCTTCACAAAAGACTATTTCTGACAAAGTGCCTGGGTGGGGGGAGTAGCAATTTGAATATTTGGTAATTTTTCTTGGGACAATGCAAATGACTGACTGCTGAACCTTAGCCTGTGCAAGAATTTTATTACTTCTGTTTCACTCCATTCCCTTTGCAGTTTCTAAAGGAAACTGTGGGGGCTTTATTAGGACTCTAATCCTTCATGAAATCCTGTCTTCAAACTTGAGGTTTTCAGAAGTGCTGCTTAACCTCCCATTTATGTTTTCTGGAAATGGCAAATGCCCACAAAATGGCAAAAATCATTTCTGGATATGTCTGTCATAGATTTTGACTACGTAATTCTTCACTATAATGTTAATATGCCCATGCATTTGATAGATAATTTTATACATTTTATATTTTGGCAAAATTTTCTAATTGGCCTAAATAAGAGATTTGGTCTGATTCATCTGCCATTATTAGATGTGAAAGTTCAGTTTTCCTTTCTTTTCTAAAACTTTTTTCTTTCATATTGTGGTCTTTTAAATTAATTTCTTTTTAAAAATTTATATATATATTTTAATTGAAGGGTAATTACTTTACATAATTCTTCAAGACACGTGAAGGGTAGATCAGAGAAAAGAAGGGACGTATAGTTCTCACCAAATTGGTTCCAAAGTGGATGTGCCAATAGACACTTCCATTGCTATTGCAGGAGAGTTCTGATTGTTCTATGAGTTATGTTTCTTTAGCTCTGTTATCATAGCAAGGAGTTCTTAAAAAATATGTTTATAAGACAGTGTATTCTGTCTTCATTATAGAGCTGTATCTCTGATGTGTGGGTGGGAGGGGATGTGGCCAGGTGGTTTGGGCAAGTAGCTCTTTTTTTTTTTTTTGCAACATGAAAGCTTCCTTTTCATTTTAGCAGCTGTAAGGATACTGGCCACTTTTCTGGTTCCATTGCCCAATCAAAATGTATCTGTAGTTAGAATTCCCATCTTAAAGTTTATTTAGAACATTATCTTGGACACAAATTGAATTAGATGCAAGTATTCTCCTTTACTTGATCCAGATAATCAAGATGGTGTAATCACTCACTTAGAGCCAGACATCCTGGAATAAGTCAAGTAGGCCTTAGGAAGCATCACCACAAACAAAGCTACTGGAGGTGATGGAATTCCAGTTGAGATATTTCAAATCTTAAAAGATGATGCTGTGACAGTGCTGCATTCAATATGCCAGCAAATTTGGAAACTCAGCAGTGGCCACAGGACTGGAAAAGGTCAGGTTTTATTCCAATCCCTAAGAAAGGCAATGCCAAAGAATGCTCAAACTATTGCACAATTGCACTCATCTCACACACTAGTAAAATAACGCTCGAAATTCTCCAAGCTAGGCTTCAACAATACATGAACTATGAACTTCCAGATGTTCAAGCTGGTTTTAGAAAAGGCAGAGGAACCAGAGATCAAATTGCCAACATCTACTCAATCATCAAAAAAGCGAGAGAATTCTACAAAAACATCTATTTCTGCTTTATTGACTATGCCAAAGCCTTTGACTGTGTGGATCACAATAAACTATGGAAAATTTTGAAAGAGATGGGAATACAGACCACCTGACCTGCCTCTTGAGAAATCTGTATGCAGGTCAGGAAGCAACAGTTAGAACTGGACATGGAATAATAGACTGGTTCCAAATAGGAAAAGGAGTACATCAAGGCTGTATATTGTCACCCTGCTTATTAACTTCTATGCAGAGTACATCATGAGAGACGCTGGGCTGGAGGAAGCACAAGCTGGAATCAAGATTGCTGGGAGAAATATCAATAGCCTCAGATATGCAGATAACACCACCCTTATGGCAGAAAGTGAAGAAGAACTAAAGAGCCTCTTGATGAAAGTAAAAGAGGAGAGTGAAAAAGTTGACTTAAAACTCAACATTCAGAAAATGAAGATCATGGTCCCATCACTTTATGGCAAATAGATGGGGAAACAGTGAAAACAGTGGCAGACTTTATTTTGGGGGGCTCCAAATTCACTGCAGATGGTGACTGCAGCCATGAAATTAAAAGACGCTTACTCCTTAGAAGAAAAGTTATGACCACCCTAGACAGCATATTAGAAAGCAGAGACATTACTTTGCCAACAAAGGTCTGTCTAGTCAAAGCTATGGTTTTTCCAGTGGTCATGTATGGATGTGAGAGTTGGACTGTAAAGAAAGCTGAGCACCAAGGAATTGATGCTTTTGAAATGTGGTGTTGGAGAAGACTCTTGAGAGTCCCTTGGACTGCAAGGAGATCTAACCAGTCCATCCTAAAGGAGATCAGTCCTGAGTGTTCATTGAAAGGACTGATGCTGTAGCTGAAACTCCAACACTTTGGCCACCTGATGTGAAGAGTTGACTCATTAGAAAAGACCCTGATGCTGGGAAACATTGAAGGCAGGAGAAGAAGAGGAAGACAGGATGAGATGGTTGGATGGCATCACCGACTCAATGGACATGAGTTTGGGTAAACTCCAGGAGTTGGTGTTGGACAGGGAGGCCTGGAGTGCTGCAGTTCATGGGATCACAAAGAGTCAGACATGACTGAGTGACTGAACTGAACTGAACTGATTCTCCTTTACAGTAATTACCTGGTAGAATCCCCATAGCTCTTTCCCTTCTTATGTCCCCAGATCCTCATATCTCTGATCTTCACATCATTTCTGTGGTTTGCTGGGAGGATTCCTTGTTTGGAAGATTCTTCTTGTATCTTTTGTGTGTTTGTGGGTTTTTGGAAGTGTTGAATTTCAGCACCATTTTACTCTCATCTATTACATATTATTCAGGAAATCCTTATTGCTTTCTCTGGCATTCTTCCTGTTTTTCTAGTGTTTTTAAAATGAAATATTTATTAATATTATTACCTTTTGAGGGAGAGAGAAAATCTGTGTTTTTGTCACCTTGCTCGGTTGCTCAGAAATGCCATGAATTTCTAATATTATCGTTGATATACTTCAAGATAACTACTTCAATAAGTATACTTCAAAATATTTCATATTTTATATTGTCACCAAGCACATAATATACTCTTCCAAGAAGATCAAGAAAAAATAATTACTTGGATTTACATTTCCAATCCCCTTTGTTTTCTTCATTGTTTTTTCTTGATAGTTTGAAATCCATCTGACATTCAGTGTTCAAATCTCATATAAGCAAAGCTGTATCATCTAATAAAACAATGTTTACCTTTAGCTTTCTTCATTTTCAAATTTACTTATCTCTTAAAATATTTTTCATCTTCTAACTCCCGTGGCTTCTTGTCTTGATCATTGTATTCTTAATGATTTTGCTGAAAAACTGTTCCAGGTTTTGAAATATTCTTCTTTTGTTTCTGTTAGATAGGAAGTTAGGCATGAGCAATGAGGGGTAGCCTATCTGAAAAGGGTGCAAGCTGACCTCTAAACCCCATCCCAGACACACCCAGATCTCACAGATAGGCTACAAAATAACCACAGAGGTTTTTCCAACTCCTGCACATGGGCCCTATGCACACAGTGAATACAAGCTAACACATAGAAATTCCTCAAGTAACCTTGCTGCTGTTGCTGCTAAGTTGCTTCAGTCGTGTCCAACTCTGTGCGACCCTCATAGATGGCAGCCCACCAGGCTCCCCCGTCCCTGGGATTCTCCAGGCAAGAACACTGGAGTGGGTTGCCATTTCCTTCTCCAATGCATGAAAGTGAAAAGTGAAAGTGAAGTCACTCAGTCGTGTCCGACTCTTAGCAACCCCATGGACTGCAGCCTCCCAGGCTCCTCCATCCATGGGGTTATCCAGGCAAAAGTACTGGAGTGGGGTGCCATTGCCTTCTCCACAAGTAACCTTAGGCCTACATATATACATCTGATTATAATGGACTGAATTACGGGAAGACATACACAACAAGGCCTGCTGCTGTATAACTTGCAGCTATCAATTGGCCTTGAGCTTTTGCCCATTTGCATTACCTTTCATTGACTGGTGTTTGGTACAAGCCCTGATTTACACAGGGCACAACCTAAAGGAAGACACAGGACATGTAAAAAGGGGAAAGCCAAGAGGGATCATTAAGGGGAGGATGACTCCTTTGGGGTTGGCTTGCTCCCATATCTTGAGAGTGTCTGTCTAATAAAAGATCTGTCTGCTTGAGCCGTACTTAGTTGTAATTTGTCTGTTGTTCCCCTTTCATCCATGGTTCCAGATTTTTGTTTTGATGAGACAAAAACCAAGAAAGAGGAGGAAAAACTGTCTTGCTTTTACTCTTTTGTGATATCAACCTTGTCTGTTTCAAATTTTTGTAAATTTTTCTTAAAGCTTGAAAAACCCCCAAAGCTATAATATTAGGGCAAAGGAAAAAAAATCGTTCTTATTGTCCCTAATGTAAATGTTATGGATTATTTCCTTTCTGATACATTTTTTTAATTCCTAGCACTGGCAATCAGATATTCAGGGTAGGCTAGTAATGGCTTTGTGTTTCATTGAAAATGGTTGTTTACAGCCATTGCTTTAGACACTGGGGATACAGTGGTAAGTAAGATAGACCTGCCTGACCTTATAAAGCCTACTCATGGAGAAGGGAGAAAATCACATAAGTTATAGTAGTGTGATGAGTTTTATGACAAGGTTATTATTTGGATTTATCATAATATACCACAGCATGTTCTATCTTAATCTAGAGATGAGGGCAAGTCTCCTAGGGACAGTATGATATCCCTACCAGACTGTTACTTAGAGATCAGCTATATTGTCTGAATCTAACATGCTAACTATAGATGGACTCTTTTGTGTTTTCTATTTTATCATTTTTTTTCATAATTCTAATTTGTGTGTTTTAGTTCTGTTCTTTTTACACCTATGTAACCACCATAGGGATACCAGGGCACAGGACACACAAGCCTTATTTTCTCAGAGTATTATATTGTAAAGTACAAAAGTTACAAAAATTTATTTTAAGAGAAATTGTTATGCTCCTAGCCCGTATCTTCGAACCGACAGAGAGAGCAAGTCCACCACAGTATTGCAAACGCAAGAAGGGAGTTTGTTTATTCCTAGCGTGCTAGGGCCCAAGTCTCATCCCACACAACGGAATCTGACAAGAGCCCCGAACAAAGGAGTATGGCGGCTTATATACAGGCAGTTCTTTGTCTCAGTTAAAGCAGTAGCTGGCGTTACATGATTGGCCAGGCAGGATGAGTGCATATCCTGTCTCTTTCTGGTAAACATGACTCAGGTCCTAGAGACTGTCGTTTGGTCCCTAACAGAAATAATAATTTCAAAGAGAGTTCTTCCTTCTGAAGGGCTTAGGGGACACATTCACTGTCCGCTGTCATTATCCAAAGTAAAATGTGAGAAGCACCAATTTGAGGATCCTATGTTACTTAGTACCAAGTGTCTTCATCTTTACTTTTCATTTAATCTATTTTTATCTTGCTTAAATCTAGTATTTTCTTTAATTTCATATGAATTCTGCTTGTTTCTTTATATTTGTCTTGGTGCCTTTACCACTGTAATCATATATAAATGTTTTAAATGAAATATCAAATTGTAATGATTCCGCTCAAGTCAGTAGTTCTAGAATGTACAAGGTGGAGGCTGCTGATGTTAACTCTTGTGTTTTTAAAAAATTTTTATTTCAGTTTTATTGAGCTATAAACTGTATAAATTTAGTGTATACAGCATAATGATTTGACTTACATGGTGGCTCAGTTGGTAAAGAACTCGCCTGCAACGTTGGAGACACAGGTTTGATCCCTGGGTCGGGAAGATTCCCTGGGGAAGGAAATGTCAATCCACTCCAGTATTCTTTCCTGGAAAATCCCATGGGCAGAGAAGCTACACTCCATGGGTCGCAAGAGTTGGACACAACTTAGTGATTAAACCACCATCACCACCATCATGAAATGACCCGCAATAAGTTTAGTGAACGTTCATCATTTCACATAGATGATCAACAGTTTAAAAGCAGAAAATACAAACTTTTTTTTCCTTGGGATGAAACCTCTTAGGATTTACTCACTTAACAGCTTTCTTATGTAATGTACAGTAATATCAATTATGCTTGTCATGTCATACATTACATCCTGAGTACTTATTTATCTGATAACCAGAAGTTTGTACCTTTTGACTACCTTCATCCAGTTCCCCTTCCCCCAGCTCCTTGACTCTGGTACCCGTGGATATAATCCCTTTCTGTGAGTTCATTTGTTTGTTTTTGAAGTATAATTGACCTACAACACTATTCTAGATCTTGGCTGGCAACATAGTGATTCACTATTTCTATACATTTCAAAATGATCACCATAATAAGTCTAGTTGTCATCTGTCACCATAAAATATAGTATATAATTATTTACTCTATTCCCCACACTGTACATTTCATATCTGTGACTCATTTATTTTGAAAGTTTATATCTCTTAATCTCCCTCACATATTTCTTTCCTTCTACCACCCCTCTTCCTTCTGGCAACCACTTGTATCTCTGGTATCTATATCTCTGTTATCTCTGTTTCTGTTCAGTTATGTTTGTTCTTTTTTTTTAATTTTAATTTTTACTTTATTTTGCTTTATAATACTGTATTGGTTTTGCCATACATTGACATGAATCAGCCACGAGTGTACATGAGTTTAGATTCCATATACAAGTGAAGTAATGTACTTGTCTTTGTCTGGCTTATTTCACTTTAGCATAATACCTTGTAGTTCTGTTCATGTTGTTGCAAATGTCACAAGATTTCTTTTTTTCATGTGACTGGGTGATATTTCAGTGTATATATGTATATATCACATCTTCTTTATCCATTTATCTGTTGATGAGCACTTAGGTTGCTTTATATATCTTGGCTATTGTAAACAATGCTATGAACATAGGGGTGCATATAACTTTTTGATTTGGTATTTTTATTTTCTTTGGATTAAATACCCAGGAGTAAAATTGCTGGATTGTATGGTGGTTCTATTTTTAATTTTTTGAGAAATGTCTGTACTGTTTCCTTGAGAAAGGGAAACAGCAAAAGGGAACAAAGGTGAAAATAAACAAATGTGACTGCATCAAACTAAAAACTGTTCTGCAGTGAAGGAAGCTATCAGCAAAACAAAAAGATCAGCTACTGAATGGGAGAAGATATTTGCAAACAATGTATCTGACAAGGAATTAGTATTCAAAATATACAAAGAACCCATACAACTCAGCATCAAAGATACAAACAACCCAAATAAAAAATGGGTAGAGGACCTGAATTCATATTTTCCCAAAGACATACAAATGACCAACAAGTGCCTGAAAAGATGCTGAACAGCACTAATCATCAGGGAAATGCACATCAAAATCACAGTGGACTATAACCTCATACCTGTCAGAATGGCTGTTACCAAAAAGCCAAGAAACAGTAAAAGTGCATGTTGATAGGAATGTAAATTGGTGCAGCCAATATGGAAAACAGTATGGAGATAGCTCTTAAATAGTTTTCTTGTTCAGTCTGATTCTTGACTTTTCTAGTGATTAGGGATGTGTAATGAGGGATGGTTTTTATATTAATATGAGCCTAATGACTTTTTTTTTTCTAGCAACCATATGGCAAATAATAAGTTCTAATATTCAGTAATTTCAGACCTCTACCTTGTACTAAGTACTGGCTTCAAGGTTGGTTTTAGAGTTTTTTCTTTAGTATTAGGTTTTTCATTTCTGTTTCTGTCTTGAGATAGCCTCAGAGTATTGTTCAAGTGTGAGTCCATTTGCCTTCATGAGAGCCATAGGAGGCTTCCATGCAGAAAACTGGGGCACTCCAGGTTGGTGGACTAAGCCAGTTTTTTTTTTAAAATTTAATTAAAATAACCTAGGTTTTTTATTGCGGCAGAGATCAGAATTTTGAGGACTTTGAAACTCAGAGATAACTTGTGCTCTTGGTGGAATGATAAGGGAGTTTAATTCAGGTGTTGAGAATAATCAGTCATAAAGGCTATCTTTTCACCTTGCTTATAGTTTCCTTTGTTGTGCAAAAGCTTTTAATTTTAATTAGATCCCATTTGTTTATTTTTGCTTTTATTTCCAGAATTCTGGGAGGTGGATCATAGAGGATCCTGCTGTGATTTATGTCTGAGAGTGTTTTGCCTATGTTCTCCTCTAGGAGTTTTATAGTTTCTAGTCTTACATTTAGATCTTTAATCCATTTTGAGTTTATTTTTGTGTGCGGTGTTAGAAAGTGATCTAGTTTCATTCTTTTACAAGTGGTTGACCAGTTTTCCCAGCACCACTTGTTAAAGAGATTGTCTTTACTCCATTGTATATTCTTGCCTCCTTTGTCAAAGATAAGGTGTCCATATGTGTGTGGATTTATCTCTGGGCTTTCTATTTTGTTCCATCCAAAGAACTAAATAGACTTTTCTCCAAAGAAGACATACGGATGGCTAACAAACACATGAAAAGATGCTCAACATCACTCATTATTAGAGAAATGCAAATCAAAACCACAATGAGGTACCACTTCACACCAGTCAGAATGGCTGCGATCCAAAAATCTGCAAGCAATAAATGCTGGAGAGGGTGTGGAGAAAAGGGAACCCTCCTACACTGTTGGTGGGAATGCAAACTAGTACAGCCACTATGGAGAACAGTGTGGAGATTCCTTAAAAAACTGGAAATAGAACTACCGTATGACCCAGCAATCCCACTTCTGGGCATACACACCGAGGAAACCAGAATTGAAAGAGACACATGTACCCCAATGTTCATCGCAGCACTGTTTATAATAGCCAGGACATGGAAACAACCTAGATGTCCATCAGCAGATGAATGGATAAGAAAGCTGTGGTACATATACACAATGGAGTATTACTCAGCTGTTAAAAAGAATTCATTTGAATCAGTTCTGATGAGATGGATGAAGCTGGAGCCGATTATACAGAGTGAAGTAAGCCAGAAAGAAAAACACCAATATAGTATACTAACACATATATATGGAATTTAGAAAGATGGCAATGACGACCCTGTATGCCAGACAGCAAAAAAGACACAGATATGTATAACAGACTTTTGGACTCAGAGGGAGAGGGAGAGGGTGGGATGATTTGGGAGAATGGCATTCTAACATGTATACTATCATGTAAGAATCGAATCGCCAGTTTATGTCTGACGCAGGGTGCAGCATGCTTGGGGCTGGTGCATGGGGATGACCCAGAGAGATGTTGTGGGGAGGGAGGTGGGAGGGGGGTTCATGTTTGGGAACGCATGTAAGAATTAAAGTTTTTAAAATTAAAAAAAATAAATTAAAAAAAATAATCAGTCATAAAAACAAAAGGCTTTGGAAAGAAAATTAGAGATGGTTTGAGTCAACACCCTCCTGTTAGAGGTAAATATATTTCTAGTCTTCCCAAGTTTGAGATATTTGCTCAAAGTTGAAGGACTTATTCAAGGAAACTGAGTTGATGACAGACCTGAAATTAGGTTCCAGGTATTCTTAGTTCTAGCACTTTTTTTTTTTTTTAAAATAATGCCGTTTTAATGTAATCGCATGTAGCAACATTTCTTGTAGTTTAACAAAGATAACAGAAATTCATATGGATATTCCAGATCTATCAGCATGCTTATTCAGAATATGCAATTAATGCATCAAATAAACTTAGAAACTACCTCACATTTTCAAAGGCCATATTTTATTCCTTTTTGTATCACAGATGTCTAACAGTGCACTCGGTTACTAATATCATACCTCTAGCATGGTTTTTGTACATTTAAAACTGTACTGCTGTCTAAAGTCTCAATGGCAAGCTTGTCAGAACATTCTGGTAACTGGTTTCTTGGGACCGCATTACTCAGCCACTAAAATTAGATCCCATTGCTCCTCTACCCATCTGCAGCAAACTTTTCACTATACCTTTCCTTCACATCCCATGGAGTTTCTACAGATAGTTAAATAAATTTTTGAATTTAACCTGAGAGACAGACAGATAGGAGGGAGGTGAGCACTCATAATTGCTTAATTCTGTTCTTATCATTAAAAATTCCTTTTCAGTGTTGTTAATAGGCAAGGTAATTTTTTATAATCACAGTGTCAATATTATTTAGTCTTCATTTTACCTGGAATGCTGTAAAAAGTCTACATATTTCATTATTCATTTTATTCTACTTATACTGTAAATTGAGATTAAAATTTTTTCTTTACCATAAATGGTGACTATGACTCATTTTGCAGGAACTATTCTTTTAAACTTCTTCGTAAAAGAAAAGAAAAACTCATTTCACTGTGAATCTTCAGTCTTTTGGTATGATTTCCTTTATTTGTAAATAATCTCTCATTAAATATTATGATTTCAGTGTTGTAGTTAAGTAGTTTTATTTTAGAGCAATTTATTGTCTAGTTGGCTAGTCTGTTCTAAATACTGGAAATATACATAATTCTGTTTTTCTGAAACTTCTGCTTGGTTTAAATCTCTTCTATTAAAAATAATATTAATTTGAATTGTACTGAAAATCAGCCAATCAAGAATATTTACTTATTGATGAAGAAAAGAAAATATAAATTTAACCTATCAGTTTTTATTAAGTACCATAATTCACAACCCTGGACTATATGAAGGTATAGAAAATAAATGTAAGGTACGTTATCCATTCTCAATTTTAAAAATTGATGCACACACACACAGAGGAGCATTTTTTGACTTTTTCATTCATCAAGTAGTAGCCCCAATAGCCCATACAATTTCTAGTGATATTGGGTTTTGTGCAGATACTGTAATATAGTATATGATAGAAAACTTTGTGCCTTTCTTTATAATGTTCTTTCTCTCTGCCCAGAATGTGACTCCTCTCTTTCTCTCTTGATTTACCTGCTTGTTTGCTTACTTATCTGTAAAGATTCAATTTCAGGATCCCTTCTTCTAACGGCAGTCCTCTCTAGTACCGCCTTCCCTTACTGCACCATTAAAAATAGTTCTTTTCTCTGTGCTCCTTCTGTACTGTGTACTTGTACCTTTTCTTAGACCTAGAGAAAACCTGTTTGCCCCAAAAATCATCAACAACAACAAAATAAGAGCTCTGTGTTTGTGAGCATGGGTGAGTGTAGGTAATTTCGTATATGGAAAAACATTTACTTGTCAAAATCCATA
Organism: Ovis aries; assembly: GCF_016772045.2. Taxonomy (NCBI): domain Eukaryota; kingdom Metazoa; phylum Chordata; class Mammalia; order Artiodactyla; family Bovidae; genus Ovis; species Ovis aries. The sequence continues at coordinate 36,856,950 of NC_056060.1, forward strand.
GGAAGAATATAAAAAAAAAAAGTTGAAAAACTGTTTCAGAATTAAATTATTGGAGGTATAATGTATTTATCACACTTAAAAAAAGTGAAAATCTCCTTTTTCTTGACTGTGAACTTTTCAAGAGAAGGAACTGTGTCTCATTCCTATTTGTGTTTTCCCTGCTTAGAAATATGTCTTATATACCAGTTCAGTTCAACTCTTTGGGAACAACTGGACACTTAGTAACATCCAACTCTTTGCAACCCCATGGACTGCAGCACACCAGGCTTCCCTGTCTATCACCAGCTCCTGGAGCTTGCTCAAACTCATGTCCATAGGGTTGGTGATGCCATCCAACCATCTTATCCTCGTCGTCCCCTTCTCCTCTTGACCTCAATCTTTCCTGGCATCAAGGTCTTTTCTAATGAGTCAGTTCTTTGCATCAAGTGGCCAAAGTATTGGAGTTTCAGCTTTACTATCAGTCCTTCCAATGAATATTCAGGACTGATCACCTGTAGGATTGACTGGTTTGATTTCCTTGCAGTCCAAGAGACTCTCAAGAGTCCTCTCCAACTCCACAGTTCAAAAGCATCAGTTCTTTGACGCTCAGCTTTATGGTTCAGCTCTCACATTTGTACATGCATGACCACTGGAAAAACCATAGCTCTGACTAGACCTTTGTTGGCAAAGTAATGTCTCTGCTTTTTAATATGCTGTCTAGGTTGATCGTAGCTTTTTTCCCAAGGAGCAAGCATCTTTTAATTTCATGGCTGCAGTTACCATATGCAGTGATTTTGGAGTCCGAGAAAATAGTCTGTCACAGTTTCCACTGTTTCCCCAACTATTTGCCATGAAGTGATGGCACCAGATGCCATGATCTTTTTCTGAATGTTGAGTTTTAAGCCAGCTTTTTCACTTTCCTCTTTCATCTTCATCAAGAGGCTCTTTAGTTCCTCTTCTCTTTCTGCCAAAGGAGTGGTGTTATCTGCATATCTGAGGTTATTGATATTTCTTCTAGTGATATTGATTCCTGCTTATGCTTCATCCAGCCCGGCATTCCACATGATGTACTCTGCATATAAGTTAAATAAGCAGGGTGACAATATGCAGCCCTGACATACTCCTTTCCCAATTTGGAACCAGTCTGTTGTTCCATATCCAGTTCTGTTGCTTCCTGACCTGCATACAGAATTCTCAGGAGGCTGGTAAGGTGATCTGGTATTCCCTTCTCTTTAAGAATTTTCCAGTTTGTTGTGGTCCACACAGTCAAAGGCTTTGGCATAGCCAATAAAGCATAAGTAGATTTTTTTTCTGGAATTTTCTTGCTTTTTCTATGATTTCAGTAGATGTTGGCAACTTGATTTCTGGTTCCTCTGCCTTTTCTAAATTCAGCTTGAACATCTGAAAGTTCTTGGTTCACGTATTACTGACGCCTAGCTTGGAGAATTTTTTCATAGTGATGCTTCCTAAGGCTCACTTGATTTTGCATTCCAGAATGTGTGACTCTCTAGGTGAGTGACCAGACCATTGTGGTTATCTGGGTCATTAAGTTCTTTTTTGTTTAGTTCTTCTGTGTATTCTTGCCACGTCTTCTTAACATCTTCTGCTTCTGTTAGGTCCATACTGTTTCTGTCCTTTATTGTGACCATGTTTATCTGAAACAGAGGAACTCAACCATTGTTTGTTTAATGAAAGGATGAGCATCCAGAGATTGTGCTGTATAACCTACATTCACTCACTTGCTCAGTGTGTTACATAATTTCTATTTGCCACTGCAAATCCATCCTCTGCCCTTACCTACCCTACTGTCTGCCTTGGGGTGTCTTTAAGGCTTGTATTGATGGGCTCCCATTTCCTCTGTTTTTGGTTTAGTTTAGGTAGTTGGGAGTCCTGGGAAGAGATTGGAGGGACAGAAGGTTTATTTTTTTCTGCAAGACTCTTTACTTTTTGTTTTTAGTAACTGCTGCTTTTCTTTATCCCTTTGGACAGCTCTTCTAAGTTACTAGACTATTTCTTGTGGCTCTTCTATACCCTATTTATACCTTTGTAATTTGTCCCTTTGAAAATAAATTTTCTCAGATTATCCCAAACTGAGTGTTCCATTTGTTTCTTTTTGGGACTGATAAAACCCAGCAGCCATTCTTCTGTCTTTTCCTTGGATGAAAAGCCCTTTCTTTCCTTTCAAAAACACCTTTCTTCCATGTATAGCTCATGGAGCTGATCTCACCCATGTTCTGGGAATTGGCCTATGACTCAGACTTGCCAAGGTATTCATTCCTTTAGCTTGAGTTATTGGTTTATCCATGGGCTCAGAACAAGAATAATGTCTCCTCTTGGTATTTTTTCTAGCACTGTTGGAAAGGAAGCACCCTCTTCTAAAATTATATAATCCAGGGTTATTTGGGAGCTATCTTTGCTTTCGTGTGGAGGGAGAGTGTTCATAGAAATAAGCCAATATAAAGAAGCACTGGAAGAGGAAAGGATTTATTCCAGTTTGAGCTGAGTCTCTGTTATTTGCAACTGAAAAAAAATTAATATATGGTATCATTAACATCCAAAGACAATAGTTTTGTGTTAGAAATTGGGTAAAGGAAGATGACTATATTTGAGGGGTGTGTTGTGTTAAATTATGACAATAGCATCTAGAGAATAGAGGTCATTTTGTTTCTGTATAGGTCTACATACCTATTAACTTCTGGCTGTAAAAATTTAAATAGTAATGATTCTATTTCTAGGGTATTATAAGAAATGTATCTGCATAATATTAAAAAGCTCTTCTATTTAAACAAGTTTTTGAAACCTTGTAGAATGAATCTTTTTTACCCTTTTCTTATATATTTTCAGTTTTCAGTAAACATCTTATTTCCCAGCCTGTATTTGTAAGCTTAGTTTTTTATTCCTCAATAGGCCAATGTTTTCAAAATAAAGATGGTTAGGTTTAGCTATAGTCTGAAGGAATCCATCAGATTGATTTCACTTGTGGTGTAAGTTTTATTTTCACTTAAATCTCTAGAGCAGGAAACCTACCAGTTGCACAAATTCATCCCTGAGTAAGAATTTTGAATGGAGCAGAAAGCAAATTGCAAAAGCAAATAGAATATATTGTTGAAAAATGTCCTGTTTCTGGCTGCATCTCAAAATAAGTTAAATGTGATAATTTCCTCAAACAGGCAATTTAAAGTAAGTAGTTTATCCTAAGACTGCAGCCAGTTAGATGTGTCTTAGAATTCAAAAATCATGGTTGTGTTTTCATTCAAATAAGTCTAAACATTCGAATCATGCTTCTCTTTTCAGTGGAGGTGAAAAGGAAACACAACAGCAACAATGCGCTCATTTTTAAGGGTTTGGGATGAAGGGATTGCTTCTTGATCTATTTAAATCATGAGTTACAAATCTCTGTTAATGTCAAGTTATTTTTTTCAGGAAAGCTTTGAATTCTTTCGGATAACCCTGACAGTTGAGACTCTTTTCCCTAAAGATTGATTATTTGGACCTCAATTGTCAGTTTTTCTAAAAAGGAAAATACTGCCAAACAGTATGTTTCAGTCCAAGATAAAGCACCAAATACCTTCTGATTTGGTGGTTAAAATCCAGGAACACCTGCTGATGGGTCTGAATCCTTATTATTCAACCCTTCCTCTGAGTCTCACAGATACCCTTGTAACCTCCCTTCAAAACTCCCACCCTATACTAAAAAATAAAACAAACAAATATATATAACAACACAGAAATGGATTTACAGATATACAGAATGAATTAGAAGTTACCAGTGAGGAGAAGGAAAGGGGGAGGGGCAAGATAGGGGTATGGGATTAAGGCAGACAAACCACTATGCATAACATAAATAAGAACAAGGATATATTGCCCAGCACAGGGAAATATAGCCATTCTATTGAAATAACATTAAATGGAGTATAATCTGTAATAATATTGAATCTCTATGTTGTACACCTAAACATATTATAAATCAACTACAGGTCAATCAAAAAATTAAAAAAAAAGAAGAAAATCAAAAGCATATTTTGTAACATAAAAATTATGTGAAATTCAAATTTCAGTGTCCAAATTGTATTGAAACATTTAAAAAACGTTCCAGCCTCTAATTAAATTTTTTTTTTTTTTTTACTGTTTTGTTTGCACTAGCCTGAGTTGATTCTGTTGCTTGCAACTAAATGATGTTCCTGAAGTGGTTGCACTCTTTACATAAGATGCAATGGAAAATGCCTGACCTTCCGCCCCTAGCAAAAGCACAAATTTCATTATTATACCTCTTTCAAAAGAGATTAAAATAAATTTTAGTAAAAAACTGAGTAACTGCTATGAGCAGTTGATATGCCTGCTTTTCATATATTTCATTTGCATCTGTATTTATTTTCTAGGGCTGCTTTAATAAATCACCACAAACTGGGTGGCTTTAAAGCAACAAAAATTTATTCTCTGATAGTTCTGTATGCCAGAATTCTGAAATGAAGATGTTGGCAAGGTTTCAGTTCCTTTCCGAGTCTCCGAGGGAAAATCTGTTCCGTGCCTGTTTCCTAGCTTCTGGTGACTGCGGGCAGTTCTTTGCCCTCCTTAGTTAGTAGCTACATAACTCCACTCTCTGCCTTAATCTTCTCATGGCTTTCTCCCCTCTGTCTCTGTGTCTTCTCCATTTCTACCTCTTAAGGACCCACCCTGAATCCAGGAGCGCCCTCTGGTGGCTCAGACAGGAAAGAATCCGCCTGCAATAAAAGAAACCCGGTTCATTCTCTGGATTGGGAAGATCCCCTGGAGGAGGGAATGGCAACCCATTCCAGTCTTTTTGCCTGGGAAATCCCTTGGACAGAGGAGCTTGGTGGGCTGCATTCCATGGGGTCGCAGAGTCAGACACAACTGAGTGATTAACACTTTCACTTTCAGGACTTCCCAGGAAGCGGTGGTGGTAAAGAACCTGCCTGCCAATGCAGGAGACGTAAGAGATGTCGGTTTGATGCCTGGGTCAGGAAGACTCCTTGGAGGAGTGCATGGTAGATCACTCCAATATTCTTGCCTGGAAAATCCCATAAACAGAGGAGCCTGGTGGGCTACAGTCCATGGGGTCACAAAAGAGTCTGACATGACTTAGCTACTAAACAACAACACAAATATTTACTGATCACTTATGCCATGTCATGTATTGTAAAGAGCAGCAGTCCTTAGGGTTACACAGAATCAATCAGGCATGACTGAAGTGACTTAGCTGCAGAGTCAAAATTATTTAAAACCATTATATTCTAAAAATGACCAATCAAAACTTGAAACCTTTTATACAAAACCTAGATGTTCTTCATACCTGAGCACGTCAATCATCTGAGTATCTCATTCCTAGTAGAGATGCTCTGGCCTGGGGGAACTGTTATGCTTAGTCTCAAGAGGTGGTTTTCTGTGTCATTTTCTCCTCCTTACAACCCGTCTCAGTCCCCAGATTACTCTGACTTGATCCACAGTGTTCTGGGACAGGTTTTGCAAGAACCTGAGTTTGGCTTTGAACACATTGAGTTTGAGCTGACCGCAGTATATCCAAGGGAAAATGTCTAGAAGATATGTTAACTGGGTTTTCTGAGAAGCAAGTACCAAGAAGGAACCTGAAGTACAAGAGACATTAGTGAAAAACGTGTAAAAGATAAAGAGAGTGGGATTAGGGATCCACAGGGAGCCTACAGATGCAGCTGTGACACCTGTGAAAAGAGATGGGGAAAGGAGGAGAGTTGGGTAAAGACAGGCTCAGACGATAATGAAGTTCTGAGCATGTGTTGGCCAGGCCACTGGGAGCTCCAGTATGCCTTCTGTGTAGGGTCATTGACAGGGTACAGCCAGTGAGATAAGGCCTTGGTGTGGGTGTGAATGCTGTGGTGGATTCTGAAGATGGAGGTTATCAGTCAACTATACTCCCTGTAGCAGGTTCTTACTTGAAGGGAAATCTGAGCCGTTCTCCTCCGGGGCTGCCACAGAGACATGGAACTTCATTTAAAGATGTGCGAAGGTTGTTTTCTTAATAGTTGGCAAAGCATTCCTTTCAGGAAGGAAATATTTTAATTTGGAAAAATAATGAGCCTATTTATATGTGGAAGGATGACTGTAGAAACCCAAGCAGTTATAAAGTATAGCTAAGATACTCTGAGGAAGAAAATTTTTTTGTTATTTACTCAACAAATATCGGGCTTCCCTGGTGGCTCAGAGAGCAAAGAATCTGTCTGCAGTGCAGGAGACCCAGGTTTGATCCCTGGGTTGGGAAGATCCCCTGGAGAAGGGAACAGCAACCCACTCCAGTATTCTTGTCTAGAGAATTCCATGGACAGAGGAGGAGCCTGGCGGGCTACAGTCCATGGGGTCGCAAAGAGTTGGACATGACTGAGGGACTAACACTTTCACTTTCAACAAAAATTTAGAAGTTAGTGGTAGAGTGTGGTGCTGGGTTCAATCCCCAGTACCTCCATCCTTGATTTAGAGCTTCCCCGGCTTGGTGGTAAAGAATCTGCCTGGAATGCAGGAGACATGGGTTTGATCCCTGGGTTGGGAAGATCCCCTGGAAAAGGAAAGGGCAACCCTTCCAGTGTCCTTGCCTAGGAAATCCCATGGACAGAGGAGCCCGGTGGGCTACAGTCCATGGGGTTGCAAAAGAGTTGGACGTATCTTAGTGACTAAACAACAACAGATATTTACTGAGCATTTATGACATATCAGATATTGTGAAGATAGAGCAGCAATCAAAACAGGCAGCATTCCTTGCCCTTATGAGGTTTACATTCTAGTGGGTAGAGAAAGGTATTAAACAAATGAGCAAGTTATAGTCCTATGGAGAGAAAACAGGTCAGGAAAGGTTGGTGAGTAATTCAGAAGTGATGACTTACTATTATAAAAATGGGGTCTGGGAAGTTTTCACTGAGCTAAATGGGAGTGGGGGGAGTGAGCCACGTAGATAACTAGAAGGATGTTCTAGGCAGAATGATAAAAGGCTCTGAGGCAGGAGTGTTCTGGAACAACAAAGAGGTTTTTGTGGTGGGAGCTGATAAAGAAGGTGGGCCTTGGTAGGAGAAAGGTCTGAGAGTTACTAGGGGGACCAGGTGATGTAGGACACATCATAAGCACTTTTGGCTTTTCCACTGAGTATGGTGCAAAGTTATTGAAAGCTTCTGAGCAGGGGAGTGGCAAAAAAAAAATGGCCCATTTTCAAAGGATCCCTCTGGCTGCTATGTTGAAAATGGAGAGCAGGATTGCAAAGCAGAAGAAGAGAGACCAGTTGGGGGGTGGGCTATGGCAACAATTCAAGTGAGACAATGGGAAGAATTAATTTTTCTCCTTAGATGAAAGGGGCAGAGGTGTGAGGAGGAAAGAGAGTAGAAACGAAAGTTATAAGGAAACAGGTTGTACGGAGACATAATTGATGAAGGTTTTCCATTGTGAAGTGAATAAGGGACATTTTAAGAAGGTGAATGTCAAATATTACCTTTGAAATTGTTGTCATGTTTATGTTTCTGCTTTGTATTTAAAATCAATCCTATTTTACTCACAATGTATTATGGGAATGTGTCTCCATCATCTTTTTTTTTTTTTATTCTAGAAAAAGTCTGTGGATTACAACTGGGTTGGCGTATAGAACACAGGAAATTCATGGTAATATGAGTTTAAAATGAAACATAATCAGGAGAATGAAAACCATGGTAGTTGGCAAAAGTCTTGGGGAAAGCTTTGCATCTTAAAAGTGGATTAAAGATTTGAACAAATCATTTAGTTTCAAATGGTTTTAAACTTTCAGCTGACTTCTGATTTATAGCAAGCCTAGAGATTAAAATTTTTGCGCTATCCCTTGTAGAAATGATGACTAAATACAGGGACTCTTGGAGGAGGGAAAAAAAATGTCTGTACTTTAAGACTTAAGTACAGACATTTTCCACATAGAAGAGAGAGATCGTAGATTTAGTAGAGTGATAGATGAGAAGCAGTGTTGCATGTCGTGGCGGAGTCTTCTGATTCCCCACCCAAATCCACATTTCCACTGCATATATACAAAATGTAATTGTATGGCTGAAATACTGCATTTCTTCTCCTCCATATGTAACAAGATTTGACTCAGTTCTTTCCAGTGAGATGAAAGTAGAAGTTGGATGGAAATTTTTGACAGAATGAAAAGGAGCCTCAAAAGTGATCAGATAGATAGGATCAATTTTTCCCTCTTTTCCTCTATTTTATCTCCAGGAAGTTGGAAATATTATGATGGCTGGAACTTCATCAGTCGTTTTGGACCATTAAGTTGCCCTTGAGGATGGACAGTAATGCTAGGATGATAGAACAAAAAGTAGGAAGGGCCCTGGACTTCCTATTTCCAGACTTCATTTATGTGAATGAAAAATAAATTATTTTTCTTATTTAGGTCACAGTTAATTTAGGTGTTCTGTTTATGCCAGTATAACTGCTGTATGATAATGGCAGCCACCATTTGCTGAGCTCTATTACAGTTCAGGTGTGGTCCTAATAACTTATATTATTAGCTCAGTTAATCATCACAGTTATCCTATTAAATGGGTGCTGTTATTTCCACTAAATTAATAGATAAGGAACATGAAATTTAGAAGGGTCATATAAATTCCCCAAGATCACCTAGGGAGTGTATAGTCTCAAACTTACTTGGTTGATTTTAAAGCTTGGGTATATTCCAACATGCTGTCAGGTGGGGATAAAACTTAAATGAAATTCTGAGAGTCTTATTTGAAACTACTATGTCTCTAAACTTAATTCTTTATCATCGACCAGCTATACCTTTTAGGGCTATCTTCTGTACACACAATTTTGACAAATTCTCATCTCATCTAAGACTCATTCCACCACAGCTATGCTGCAGTCCAATATGATGTTTAAATCCTGCTTGGCACAGTTCTCTAGGATAGCAGTCCTGAGGTCAGGGGAGAGCTTTGTTCTCAGAGGGTAGGTCTTTGTTCAAAACTGAAAGGAGGTAGCAGCTGGCCTAAAATTATGACTGGCATTTGGTTTCAGACTCATTATGGTTGCCCCGATGCTTTCTCAGATGCACTGAAATGTTTTTTCCTCTGAGAACAAAGCTTCCAGAAACTAAGAACACATCTATTAACTGTTGATCTAAAAGGAGCACTTACCTGCTAACTTCCTGGCCAGTTTTCAGGTGGTTTGGCAGAGACTTCCAGCTGTAACCAGGCTGCTGTAAAAAATTAATCATTCTGAATAGCTAGGCCTATTTGAACAGAATCTGCCTCACTGTTAAAATCTGTCTTTTGAAAATTTCTAATAACTATTATGAGGCCATTGGTAAAATTATAAGGAAAATAAGAAGGTAAGACTAGTAAAGCCATTATCCCAGTTACTCCTGCTTGATGACACAGCATGCTTTAGCTTCTGTGGACGGCTTTTGGTCTTTTGTTTTACAATTAATCTAGATTACAGAGATGAAAGAGCTTCAGATCTTTTTATTTGCAAGTGTGATCAGGCGTGAAGTATGAAAGAGTAGGTATGAATGGAAAGGATCGTTAAAATATTTTATTCAAAATTACATAAGCACTTATCATTTATAGACTGCCTATTAGGTGCCAGATGTCACATGAGGTATGTTACTTGTCTCATTTAATGTCACCCTTGCACCAGTCCATGTGAGGTAGAGCACAGTTTGTAAATAGGATGATGTTCAGAGGCACTGAGTGAATTGCCTAAGGTCACATAGTGGGAATTTATGTATAGATCTGTCTGTCTCCAAAGTACATGCTCTTTAGTTTATTACTCTGTGACAAAAAATGCTCTGCTATGGGATATTTTCGGAGAAGGCAATGGCACCCCACTCCAGTACTCTCGCCTGGAAAATCCCATGGATGGAGGAACCTATAGTCCATGGGGTCATTAAGGGTTGGACACGACTGAGTGACTTAACTTTCACTTTTCCTTTCATGCAGTGGAGAAGGAAATGGAAACCCACTCCAGTGTTCTTGCCTGGAGAATCCCAGGAACGGGGGAGTCTGGTGGGCTGCCGTCTATGTTGCACAGAGTTGGGCATGATGAAGCAACTTAGCAGCAGTAGCAGCGTGGGATATTTTAAACTGGGATCTGTTTTATAGAACTTCAGTGATAATGAAAACTCAAGTAGCACTTGTGAACAACTCTGAATCACTGATTATGGTCTGGTTTAAAGTTTTCAGATCTCACCTTTCTCTTTCCTGCTTCTACCTTTTGACCATTTCATATATGCCAGAAGAAAGAACACAATTAATTAATTCTGTTCATTACTAACTGCCTTGGCAAAAGTTTTGATGAAGAAGGAAATGGAAATTACTGATTAGAATGAACTTTATTTATTGTTTTTCAATTTCATTTAATGGAACATTACCATTTTTCATTCCCTTGATTTCTTGAATTGACTTTAGTTTAAAAAAATCTCTTAATTGCGCTCATTTAGCAAGTGAATACAGACTTGTTTTCACAAATAAGAACATTAACTTATATTTTAGTTTATAGTTACCCTAATGGTAACATCAGAGAAGGAAATGGCAACCCACTCCAGTACTCTTGCCTGGAGAATCCCAGGGATGGAGGAGGCTGGTGGGCTGCCGTCTATGGGGTCACACAGAGTCGGACAGCGACTGAAAGTGACTGAGCAGCAGCAGCAGCAATGGTCACATAAACAAAGTAAATCCTTAAAGCAACCAGCTTCATTTGTTACTTTGAAGAGGTTTAGCTATAAAATAGTAGCATGGTTCTGGAAGAGCTTAGTGCAGTAGGGTCTTGACTGAACAGTATATTGGTTCCTTTGATGGACAACCTAGCTATGTATACAGTTAATCCTTAAAAATCTTAGCCTTAAGGTTTTATCACCATTAGCAATTACTAACATCATGAAATATAGTAATACTTTAAAGTTACTGCTTAAATAAATTTATCACTTGCTTAATTTTATATGAAGGTCAAACAACATTAACTATTTTGGTAGTTATAAAATGTTTACTCTTATCAGCTATCTTCTATGGAAAATTTGAAAAAACAAATATATCTTTTTATTTCTATTTTGTATATCTTTCCAGCTAATGAAGTCTGGAGAAAGTAATGATCAAATTCTTATGTTTTTCTTTCTTTACATTTAAGTAGATAAGGTACTTTTAGTTTCATTTATGGGTATTATATTGACTATGTTATTACTACTAGGAAATTATACAAAAAATTGATTATTCAATGTGTGTAGAACATTCATGTTTTTGGAAACACAAGGGAAAGAGGAAAATATGTAAATATTTACAAATTTGTTTGACAAGATTAAATAATCCCATTATCACTAACTTGTTGCTGATAGTATTTGTGGGAGTATGTGTAGGGAAAGGAGAGTTTATGTATAGACTCAAGACTACTGGACTACTTTTTTTTTTTAACTGATTCAAAGGTTTCTTAGAGTTAGGGGATAAGCAGGAATCATGTATTTCTATTACAAAAGGAAAATTTGTTTGAGAGTATAATTTTGCCTGAATTTTCATTGCTCGTCTGGCCTTCTATGCAAGTTTAGAGGTCATTTGCAGCCCCCGTCCTAGGATTAGACTGAAATAAATTTCGGGGGAAGGAGGGTGTTCATCAAGGTGCTTTTCTCTGTAATCCCAGGTTTGAGAAGAATGAATGGTCCCAGGGAATAAGATAGAATAGTTTGCATTAGAAACTTTTCTTATCCCTTCTCCCCAGAATTTAAAATTGGAGACTATCAGAATAGCTTCAGTCAGTGTCCAATGGTAAGGACAGGACATTGAGCTGAAGAAGTGGCCTTGAGTCAGGCCTGACATGAGGGATTAAGTATCTATGAAAGAGGACTTGTTTCATCTAGTGTGTTTGTGACCATAACCAGTTACTCGAGCATGGTGGTTCTCAAACTTTGACATGCATCCGAAACTCCTGGAGTAAACGCATACGTTTTGGGCCCCCAATAGGTTTAGGGTGATATCTGAGAGTTTTCATTTACAATCAATTTCTGCGTGATGCTGCTGCTGGTGGTTCAGAGACTACACTTTGAAAATCATTGCCCCCTACATACAGTTAAGCTTTGTGTACGATCCTGTGAACCCAGAGTGCTGATGCGAACAAATGAGACATTATGGCGCTTTGGTAGCAATCCAGCTGAAAAAAGGCATCTCTGGAGGAGTGGTCAGCTTCCTTTGGATTGGGCCTAATTGTCTTTTGTAGCTGTGCTGTGATAGCACAATGAGAAGCAATGGCAGTGACTCGTACCTTTTAACTCTCTCTCACCTCTCCTGGAGGAGGATGGATAGGGAATGTTTGCTGAGCACATGACAACAGAGTTAGCTCTTCAATAAGTTCTTTGGGGAAAAATATTCTGGGCAGAGGGGAATATCCCCTGGAGAAAGGAATGGCTACTCTCTCCAGTATTCTTGCCTGGAGAATTCCATGGACAGAGGAGGCTGGTGGGCTACAGTCTATAAGGGTTGCAAACAGCTGGACACAACTGGGTGACATACTTTCACTTTCACAGCTTCCATAAAAGCAAAAATCAGCTTGATAGTATGATGATGATATGTGAGTATGTTTCATGCGTGTGTGGTAGGAAGTGAGAGATGGAGGTAAAAGATAAATAGGGAATGCAACAAGATGTTTTAAAAAATATGTATGGAGCAACTTGGACATTGATTGAGGTGTACAGTTTCACACATGTGCATTTTCACGCACATGGTGAAAGAAATGAATAGGGCTTGGGGGCTCTCATACTCTTTTCAACCAGGGTTTATTTATATCTTTTATAATTTGGGCTTTTCCTAGTCTTTATATTAAACAAAGCACTCTACAACTCTCATATTTACCTATGGTGGTTATGTGTTTTTTGCCATTTCTGCATAATCTTTACATTTTTGGCACATAATGTCATTGTCTTAGCTAGTCTATGAACTGCTTGGACAATTGTGTTTCTTTTTGCCTTTTCATATTGTACAAAATGCTAAAGCCATGGATTACAACAAACTGTGGAAAATTCTTAAAGAGATGGAAATAGCAGATCACCTTACCTGCGTCCTGTGAAACCTGTATGCAGGTCAAGAAGCAACAGTTAGAACCTGACATGGAGCAACGACTGGTTCAAAATTGGGAAAGTACATCAAGGCTATATACCGTCATCCTGATTATTTAACTTACATGCAGAGTACATCATAGGAAATGCTGGACTGGATGAAGCACAAGCTGGAATCAGGATTGCTGGGAGAAATATCAGTAACCTCAGATATGCAGATGACACCACCCTTATGGCAGAAAGTGAAGAGGAACTAAAGAGCCTCTTGATGAAGGTGAAAGAGGAGAGTGAAAAAGCTGGCTTAAAACTCAGCATTCAGAAAACTAAGATCATGGTATCTGGACCCATCACTTCATGGCAAATGGATGGGTAAACAATGGAAACAGTGACAGACTTTATTTTCTTGGGCTCTAAAATCACTGCAGATGGTGACTGCAGCCATGAAATTAAAACACACATGCTCCTTGGAAGAAAAGCTATGACCAACCTAGACAGCATATTAAAAAGCAGAGACATTACTTTACTGACAAATATTCGTCTAGTTAAAGCTATGATTTTACCAGTAGTCTGGATATGAGAGCTGGACCATAAAGAAGGCTGAGTGCTGAAGAGTTAATGCTTTTGAACTATGGTTGGAGAAGACTCTTGAGAGTCCCTTTACTGCAAGAAGATCAAACCAGTCAATCCTAAGGGAATCAGCTTTGAATATTCATTAGAAGGACTGATGCTGAAACTGAAGCTCCAATACTTTGGCCACTTGATACGAAGAGCCAACTCAGTAGAAAAGACCCTGATGCTGGCAAAAATTGAAGGCAAGAGGAGAAGGGGATGACAGAGGATGAGATGCTCAGATGGCATCACCATCACAGACTCAATGGACATGAGTTTGAGCAAGCTCCACGAGATAGAGAAGGATAAGGAAGCCTGGCATGTTGCAGTCCATGGGGTTGCAAACAGTCAGACACAACTGGAGTGACTGGGCAACAACAACAGCAGCAACAATCTTGTTTCTTCATTTTGCTCCTTCGTTCTTTTCTCTCCTCATGAAGATGATGTGTAATTGGATAAATAGAATTATGTCTTGTGAAGGTTCTAATACCTTTGATCTCTATTTTCCCATTTAGAATTACATGCCATAGAATCATGAGTATTTTCTCCAAACTTTCAAGTTCTTGTCTTACTACAGTTTAGACTTATATCAAGCCATCTGGCTCAACTGTTTCATTGTTGGTTGTTGTAAGCCTTTGAGTGACTGAATGCGTGAATCCTGATTGTAAGCACTCTTGCTTCACTAACCAATTCTTTTTATGGTCTTAAGTTCCTAAGTGTTTCCTTGATCTTCTCAGTGCCCAAACTATGAAGACTTGTCATGTTTTGCTTTTACTAAATGAGAGACAAGGTCTTTATCATGACTGTGCCTATTTTGCAAACTATCTCACTAGCACGTTTTAGAATTGACTCAATACTATTACAGTATCATCACAATACTTTTTCTTTCTTTCTTCCCACAAATTTCTACCAAAATGTTATCTTCATTAATATATTTTGACTGCATTTACCTTTTACCAACCTAATGAATCTTTTCATTAAAATAGAGTAACTCAGAGAAAAAGAGAAAAAATAAAATAGGGTGACTCCTCTTATTATTACATCTGAAATATATAGGCTTATACTAGCAATTATCAGTAGTACCTGTATGATCATGATTATTGTCCAATATTATACATTTAAGCTTGATGTTCATTTCGGTTCAATCTTGTTGGTTTTCAAGACTGTGTATAGCTTCATAGCTATGCTAACATAGTGATTGTTAAGTAGCATTTCAGATCTTTAAAGTTATTTTCTCATGGTAATTGTCAGACATCTGCTCTCTGGTTAGAGTTTTTTAGGCAGACTGATGAGAGAGACTTGTTGGAAAGATAGAATTTTTCAGCATTTATCAATACCACTTAGAAATAATTTTCTATTGTGTTCAGTGGTAATAATTCATGATGTATATAAGCCCAGTTGAGAGACCTCTTTAAGAACAATGGCAGTAAATATGAGGACGAAAAAGTGGGAAAGAGTGCTAACCTTGCACCCAGTTGGGGATTTGACAAGCCTTGCACACAATAAAACTTGACTAATTTTCCCCTTAAAGGTCACCGTTTGAGGACACCATTAGACCGAGACACACAATTGTGATTATCCACTGTAAAACAAAACAAAGACTGTAAAAGAAATGAAATGTGGTATTATTGGATTATTTCTAGATAAAGGTACGCAATTTGCTTTTACTATTTTGTGTGTGTGTATGTGCTTAGTTGCTCGGTTGTGTCCAACTCTTTGCGACCCCATAGATGTAGCCCACCAGGTTCCTTTGTCCATGCAGTTTTCCGGGTAAGAATACTGCAGTGGCTTGCCATTCCTTTCTTCAGGGGATCTTCCCAACCTAGGGATGGAACCCATGTCTCCTGTATCTCCTGCTTTTGCAGGTGGGATTCTTTACCCCTGAGCCACTTAGGAAGCTTTGCTATCACAGGGAGATTCTATTAGAATGAGATGTAGCTAGAGATGATCACTAGTTATTATTTAGTTTATAGGGAGCTTGGAAATCCAGTTTATTTAAGCAAGTGAAGTGCTGTGTTATTCATGATAAATTATTAGTTCAGTATTTTAATACATGCTTTGGGAAATCATGTTTACCTTTAGAAATCTGTGTTATCTCAGTAGAATTTTTTTCCCTCTGTGAATGCAGGGTCTACTTTGTGATGATTCTAATGTTAGTGCTTATGTGGACAAAATGTTTGTTTTCATTTTTTCAGTGTTATTGATTTTGTTTTAGACAGTAATTTTGCTCCTTTTGCTTATCACTGAGAATATTGGTTCATTCCCACTGTTATTTGGGGAACTGACTGAAGAAGAGAGTTTATAACCCTACAAAGTCTTTTGACAAAATATTTATTACTTAAGTGGTTTCCCTGACCACTGCTATCCATGCTATAATACTGCTTTTCTTATTTCAATATTTTTTCCCTGTTAACTATAATTACAGAATTAAGATATTGTGAATGAGATATTGACTTTCTTGATCTGTTATAAAAACTGTCAAGGATTAGAAGCAGTTATATCCAGCAGTAAGTGTTAATGGATTTTTTTTTTTTGATAAGTGTTATACAGAACCTAGAATTTAGGTAACTGGAGCTTGGAAAGATATAAGCAAAAAAGAAGGCTAAAAGACTATTGTGTATAACAGAAATCCCATGTAAATTTAAGTTAGAACAAACTCATAGAATAAAAAACTCTTTTAAAAAATAGTTATAAGAGAAATGGCATTTTCTCAAATCCCTTGCTTTTGGATCTTTCAACCTAATAAAGCTACATTGAGATTTCTAATAAAGATTCAGAAATTTCTGATAAAAATTTCTGATAAAGAACATGAGCACTCTTCAGGCTAGCATAAGAAAGGGCTTCCATCTACTTGCCAGCTTTTGTTTATTTCTTAAATCATATTCCAGTGAACTTTCTGCACACTAAAATTTATCTAGTTCAGCTGTGGTATGGTTTCTTATATTTTAAAAGTACTAGTTTCATCTACTAAGGAGAACGGATGGAAACCTTTGGTAGGAAGTGAGCCCTGTAGTGCTTTTCATCAAGTAAGACTATGGCAAAGCCTTCTGATGGTACTAAAGAGAAATACGTGAGTAAAAAGACAACTGCTGCTTGAGTCTTTCCTGAAGATGGCACTGGTGTTGCTTAGATAAAGAACGTTTTCATGCTCAGCAGCTTTTGGTTCTTTGTGCACAGTGAAAAGGCTTGTAGGTACTGACTAGAAGTGAAGTGAAGTGAAGTGAAAGTTGCTCAGTCATGTCTGACTCTTTGCGACCCCATGGACTATACAGTCTCTAGGAGTTTTCTAGGCCAGGATGCTGGAGTGGGTAGACTTTCCCTTCTCCAGGGGATCTTCCAAAGGCAGGGATCAAACCCAGGAGGATTCTTAACCAGCTGAGCCACAAGGGGAGCCCGAATACGTACTAGGAAACCTAAGTAGATGTCTTACAGTAAGTAGTTACTTCTCTGTGCATGACTGAAGCCCAGCATGGTTCAGCCAGTCATTTTGGAGGTCTGTATTTCAATTAATGCCTTCACATGGAAAATAAAATCTGATGGAATACTCTTTTTGACCAGGGAAGAAGACAGTACCAAAGTTACATTATGAAGCTCCAGGCTCATTCTCCCACTTTCAAAGTATAAAAACCTAGTAGCTTTATTCTGATAATCTTAAAAGTTAATTCAACAAAGATTTACTGAACACTTGTTTGAGGCAATGCATTGTGCCAGATTGTTTTGGAGGGTTCAGGATGGAAAACAAAAACAAACATAATCTTCATCTTCTCACATCTTTAGACATATGCATAAATACATGAGATACAAGTGTCTTAGCCCATTCAGGATACTGTAACAAAATATCACTGATGGAGTAGTTTAAACGACAGAAATTTATTTTGCAGATTTTCGGATGCTGGAAGCCTGAGATTAGGGTGCCAGGATGGTTGAATGAGGGCTGTCTTCTAGATCATAGACATCTCACTGTACCCTCTCATGGTAGAAGGGGCTAGAAATCTCTCCAGAACCTCTTTCATGAGGCTTTAATCCTACTTATGGAGCTTCCCAGGTGGCTCAGTGGTAAAGAATCCGCTTGCCATGCATGAGACACAGATTTGGTCCCTGGGTCAGGAAGGCCCCCTGGAGAAGAAATGGCAACCCACTCCAGTATCCTTGCCTGGGAGATCCCATGGACAGAGGAGCCTGGTGGGCTATATAGTCCATGGGGTAGCAAAAGAGTTGGACTCGACTTAGTGACTAAATAGCAATAAAATCCTACTCATGAGGGATCCGCTTTTATGACTTGATCACCTCCCCTAAACCCACATCCTAATGCCATCATCTCTAGCAATTAGGATTTCAATATATGAATTTGGGGGGAGGGAGTGATACCATCATTCAGACCATAGCATACAAATTAGTTTCATAAGTCATAGACAAATTACTAAAGAAGTTATTGGAGTACGGGAGGAGGGTTGAGGTAGGTTTGAGATAGACTATGAAAGGAGGGCCTGCTTTCAGCTGAATATGAAGTGAGAATGAGACAAAATAGAATTTCTAATAAGGGAACTATATGAGTGAAGCAGTGTATAGAGAATGGTATTCCTTTTGTGTTTAATGATTTATTCAGGGACTGTTCCGTGCTCTCTGTTAGGTGTTCTGAAGCATGACTGTATACCACTGTTATCTTAGTTCAGGTTTCTATAACAGGTATACTATGGACTGAGCAGCTTACACAATTAACATTGACTTCGCACAGTTCTGGAGGCTGGGAAGTCTAAGATTAAGGTGTCAGCAGATCCAGTGTGTGGTGAGGACCTGTTTCCTGGCTAGCAGGTGGGCACCTTCTCATTTTCTCCTCACGTGATGGTGAGTTGAGTGAGAGGAAGCAAGGTCTCTCATGTCTTTTCTTATAAGGACACTAATTTCATACATGAGGGCTCTCCTTTATGACCTAATTACCTCCCAAAGGCCTCAACTTGAAATACGTCACATTGAGGATTAGGCATGCTGGCGTGCTGCAGTCCATGGGTCACATGACTGAGCAACAGAACTGAACTGAGGACTAGGCATTAAAACATGAATTTGGGGGGGACACAAAATTCAGCCCATCACAACTTTGCAATTTTCTCTTTTAGTTAAAATTTCTTTTTTTGGCTGTGCTGGGTCTTCGTTGCTTTTGCGTCGGCTTTTTCTAGTTGTGGTGAGCAGGGGTGTTTTGCCAAAAGTTTTCACTTTTGTCTTAGGTTCAAAGGATTTGTTAACAAAATAAACCACTTTTTATATACAAATACATAATACAAATATTTATTAGAGAATTATAGAACTTACTTTCAATATGCTAACATTAAAAGAAAAGAGAATAGCAAAGTATACATCACCAAATTGGGTTTTGAGCAGCATTCAGACTTAATCAGCACTGGGAAGTCCCGTGTCAGAGCACATCTGGAGTCTCAACCGGGAAAAGGTCCCAGGCAGCTTGTCTGCTCCGTGGGTGAGACTTCAAAGATTGTAGTTTGGGGTTTCAGGGTTCCTGTTTATAATCCCAGGAGGTCGCAAACTGATAGCATCATCAATCTGTGACCAGACTGCAGCTCTGGTTTCATGTTAATGCTGTTTGTTTTGTTGTATAAAACTTGGGATGTAGTCAAGCGTGGGGCTCTGTTGGCTAGCCCCCCCTCGAGGGGCTCAACAATCTCAAGATTTCTCCCCCATCTTATCTATGGTGCTACAAGGCTTGCCCTCACAGCAGCCAGTCACTCACAGTCACTCCCAATCAGGGCAGTGTCCAGGCAGGATAGAAGCAAGGTCAGAGGCCTACTCTGCTTTGTCTCTGAAGCCTAAAAAAGACTATTCATTTTAATTTCCCAAATAAGGGTCTACTCTCTAGTTGTGGTGCATGGGCTTCTCATTGTGGTGACTTCTTTTGTTGCAGAACACAAGCTCTAGGCATGCAGGCTCAGTAGTTGTAGCTCGTGGTCTCTAGAGCATGAGCTCAGTAGTTGCGGCTCACGGGGTTTGAAAAGTGAAAGCATTAGTCCCTCAGTCATGTCCCACTCTTTGTGACCCCATGGACTATAGCCCACCAGGCTCCTCTGTCCATGGAATTCTCCAGGCAAGAATACTGAAGTTGGTAGCCATTCCCTTCTCCAGGGGATCTTCCCCACCCAGGGATCAAACCTGGGGTCTCCTGCATTGCAGGCAGATTCTTTACTGTCTGAACCATCAGGAAGCCTGATGCATGGGCATAGCAACTTTCTAATTTTGTATTAGAAAAATAGAAAATAGAAAATTAGTTTTAATCTCCTGCCCCTCTGCTTGTGTATCTTGGGTTACTTAAGCTCTTTGTCTTTGCTTCCTCATCAAATGGAAAATGGTAAAATGGAAGTTTGATAAGACTACTTACTTCAAAGGGTTTCTGAGAACATTAAATGAGCTAGTGTATGTATAGTACCTGGCCATAGTAATAAATATTACTGTAGTTATAGACATAAATGTTAGATGTTATTATGAATATTTGTATTTTATACCAATCATTCTATTAGAGAATTCTGATTCTTTTGAGAGGCTAAGAATTAAGACAATTTAGGCACAGGAAAATTAACTTGCTAAAGAGGTACAGGTTACATTTTTAAAAATTGAAGTATAATTGATAGTTAAAATATGTTTAAGGTATATAATTTGATGGTTTAATATACATATACATTGTTAAATAATTACTGTATTCAAGCCAATTAACATGTCCATCAGTAGAGGCTGCATTTGAACTGAGGCCAAATCTGTCCTTTTTTTCTGCTTCATCATTCAATTCTTAATAATTATGTTGATTATAACATCTTTCTGGTGAGTGGATAGCAAGGAGCTTCAGTAGGATATAAAGATATTAGTGTTCCAAGGTGGAGGGCTTCTAATGCTTGGCCAAGGGTTTAAACTTTGTTGTGTAATGGGAAATAAATTATGAGATGTCATGGGCATTGCTTGTTTCCCTTGGCAGAGGGATAGATAGCTAGCATCTGTAAGTCAATTAACAGGTATAATGAAAGACTCTTAGTCGTGTCTGACTCTTTGTGACCCCATGGACTCTGTAGTACATGGAATTCTCCAGGCCAGAATACTGGAGTGGATAGCCTTTCCCTTCTCTTCCCAACCCAGGGATCGAACCCAGGTCTCCTGCATTGCAGGTGGATTCTTTACCACCTGAGCCACAGTTCAGTTCAATTTAGTCACTCAGTCATGTCCAACTCTTTGCGACCCCATGAATCGCAGCACGCCAGGCCTCCCTGTCCATCACCAACTCCTGGAGTTCACTCAGATTCACGTCCATCGAGTCCATGATGCCATCCAGCCATCTCATCCTCTGTCGTCCCCTTCTCCTCCTGCCCCCAATCCCTCCCAGCATCAGAGTCTTTTCCAAGGAGTCAACTCTTTGCATGAGGTGGTCAAAGTACTGGAGGAGTTTCAGCTTTAGCATCATTCCTTCCAAAGCAGTCCCAGGGCTGATCTCCTTCAGAATGGACTGGTTGGATCTCCTTGCAGTCCAAGGGACTCTCAAGAGTCTTCTCCAACACCACAGTTCAAAAGCATCAATTCTTCGGTGCTCAGATTAACAGGTGTGGTTGAGATCTCTTGCCTGTCTCCCTGGATAGCCCAGTATGATACCTTACAAAGATTCCCCTAGGCCAGGATTCCAGTCTATAAAGGAATGGTTGGCAGACATTTATAGACTGGTATCCTGGTCTAGGAGAATGTTCAGAAAGTATACTGGGCTCTCCAGGGAGACAGGCAAGAGATCTGAACACAGGAGAACGTGTAAACTTTTGATAAACTTTTGTAAACTTTTAATCCAAGTGGTTAGGGGAGAATCAGGAGATATCCTGAGTGTCATGGATCCAAATAATGAGAACATTTTGGGAAAGAACAAAGCCTTGGCTGCTAAAGAGTGGTTGATCAAAACAATTGCTAAGAAGAAATGATTGGACTTCCTGGCTGGATGGACATCTGTGACTCTTCAAAGAACTCTCCATTGTTGTGGTTTCAGACTGATACATGAAGTAAAGAGAGATTCAGAAAAATAAGTGGGGACAAACATGGATTAGTCTGATAAGAATGAAGCTTGGAGATAAAAGAAAATCGTAATTTAAGGTAGAAATATTATTACTAAGGGAGAAATGTTATTACTGAAGATTTTCTTTTAGTAAGAGGATGGAGCATGGTAGTACTTCAAGGGACTACAGTAGCAAAGGACACTTAAATGGAACAGTTCAAGAAGATATGGAGAAAGCACTGAGATATTTTGGGATGGGCATGGACATAATGGCCAGGAGAATGCAGAGGAGCAATCAGTAAAGTCAAATGCAGAAGAGAAATCAAATACAATGTCAGAGAAGGTGTGAGAACAGAAACTGTGTGTATTGATAGAAGTTTCTTTTCAGGAGCTTGATATGCTTGGGTATGAAGAGGAGAGAAGAGGCAGCCCCCAGGTGGTGGGAGTTTTGTATTTTTAAGGATGGAATTGTATTTATAGTCTTTGAGGAAGATATCAATAAAGCTGAAGCCAGAGAAAGAGAGGTAAACCATGAAGGCCAGGGAGATAACGATAGAGAATCTGATCATGAGCTGAAAGTGTTTAGTTATCCAGGACAATGAAAGTTGGATACGTTTGCTGATGGAGATGGGATGTTAAAGGAGCTCCTTTTTGCTTCACAAAGAAAATGGACCAGGGACAGCTCCGTACACTCTGAATTTGCCTATACAACACATAAAGCCCTTGACTAATATCCTAGTTTTCATCCCCTGCCCTTCTGCTTGTGATGTAGCACCATTTAGACCTGTTACCCAAGTGCTGTTCATATCCTGAGTCTTCCATGTGCTGCTCCTTCTGTTTTTTTTTTTTTGGGTGCCTCTGCTGTTCAGGTAGAATTTAAAGTCTTTCTGTGGCCTTCTGTGTCTTGAGCCCTATAAAACCCCTCTAAATAGACCATTAGATTGAAAGCACTTTAGGAACATGGACCATTTTCCAGTTCCATTTTTATATGTGGTTCCTAGCACACAGTAGTCGCACAATAATACTTATTGAATTTCATTTCTGCATTTTTCAAAATAACACTTTTGTGTGTTTTGAAAGTTTTATAGCAATTGAAGATGATTGCAACCTACATATGTTCAATTTATAAAGTTGAATTGGAGACTGATTTGATTTTAAAACCGATGGAACTAACATTTTACTGGTTAATTCACCTTCTTAAGCACATACTATCTCTGCTTATTTGACTTGGTATGTGTGTCTGTTATCTCTGTGTGGATAATGGGTCATAATGCTCAAAATTCTCCAAGCCAGGCTTTAGCAATATGTGAACCATGAACTTCCTGATGTTCAAGCTGGTTTTAGAAAAGGCAGAGGAACCAGAGATCAAATTGCCAACATCCTCTGGATCATGGAAAAAGCAAGAGAGTTCCAGAAAAACATCTATTTCTGCTCTATTGACTATGTCAAAGCCTTTGACTGTGTGGATCACAATAAACTGTGGAAAATTCTGAGAGAGATGGGAATACCAGAACACCTGACCTGCCTCTTGAGAAATCTGTATGCAGGTCAGGAAGCAGCAGTTAGAACTGGACATGGAACAACAGACTGGTTCCAAATAGGAAAAGGAGTATGTCAAGGCTGTATATTGTCACCCTACCTATTTAACTTCTATGCAGAGTACATCATGAGAAATGCTGGACTGGAAGAAACACAAGCTGGAATCAAGATTGCTGGGAGAAATCTCAATAACCTCAGATATGCAGATGACACCACCTTTATGGCAGAAAGTGAAGAGGAGCTAAAAAGCCTCTTGATGAAAGTGAAAGAGGAGAGTGAAAAAGTTGGCTTAAAGCTCAACATTCAGAAAACGAAGATCATGGCATCTGGTCCCATCACTTCATGGGAAATAGATGGGAAACAGTGGAAACAATGTCAGACTTTATTTTTTGGGGCTCCAAAATCACTGCAGATGGTGACTGCAGCCATGAAATTAAAAGATGCTTACTCCTTGGAAGAAAAGTTATGACCAACCTAGATAGCATATTCAAAAGCAGAGACATTACTTTGCTGACTAAGGTCCGTCTAGTCAAGGCTATGGTTTTTCCTGTGGTCATGTATGGATGTGAGAGTTGGACTGTGAAGAAGGCTGAGCACCGAAGAATTGATGCTTTTGAACTGTGGTGTTGGAGAAGACTCTTGAGAGTCCCTTGGACTGCAAGGAGATCCAACCAGTCCATTCTGAAGGAGATCAGCCCTGGGATTTCTTTGGAAGGAATGATGCTAAAGCTGAAACTCCAGTACTTTGGCCACCTCATGCAAAGAGTTGACTCATTGGAAAAGACTCTGATACTGGGAGGGATTGTGGGCAGGAGGAGAAGGGGACAACAGAGGATGAGATGGCTGGATGGCATCACGGACTCGATGGACGTGAGTCTGAGTGAACTCCAGGAGTTGGTGATGGACAGGGAGGCCTGGCGTGCTGTGATTCATGGGGTTGCAAAGAGTCGTACATGACTGAGCATCTGAACTGAACTGAGTCAGTGTTAAATCCGTCAAGGGCAGAAGGTTCGCTTCATTTTCTAAATCTGCAATACAACATAGGCATGATTTGTGGGTATAGTGTTTTTGGAGAAGTCACTTTACATCCCTGTGTCATAGTTATTGCTCTGTGAAGTGATTTCATCTGCTAACCTCTTTCCCACAATTATAGCTCAGAATTAAGCAGGTTATATTGATTAATATTAATAATTTTTGCTCATAAAAGGTAAACACTGTACAAATAATTATTCACCAAGAGAAAGTTTCTTAGTCATGTGCTGAACTTTTCAGTGGATGACTGTACATGAGTAATATCATCTGCAACAACCATGCTAGTATGCAAAACCAGTGATAAATAACTTAACAGATGCTTTTGCTCTTATTTAAATGAACACGAATGTATTGCCTTGATTCCTTCAATGATCAGTTCCCTTTTCTGCCTTATTTGGATCATTTTATATTTCCGTCTCCTTTCTTCCATGATTTGTAATACGTCTCGCCTCAGTCCTGTCAGCATGTACTGATAGTTTTCATATTACGTGCTGACAGTGCTACTACTCAGGACTGGGAACATGGTCAGAAAGACAGATATGACCATCTATCCTTTCCAGGTACTATTGCTGTCATAAGGAACACTCATAGGAGACTTTCTGTTTTAGCTACCAAGGTAACTTTGGTGTGCACATATTACTTTTTATTTTCCAAATGAATACTGCTGCTATGTTTCTGAAGGCTTTGCTTGACATCATGTCCTAGGGTTTTGCTTCTGTGAGTTTTGCTTAGCATGCATGCAAAGAAATAGCGGTGCTGACATTCTCTATCTTATTTACAGTATTTTATTGGTGCCCAACGTATGGTGTGGTTTAATTTTAAATAACAGATTGAATACAAATGGAAATGTGTGCTGTCTTCTGAAACACGCTTCATAGGGCCCTTTTTGGAAACTGATGTGACTATCAAAGGTCACCATTACAGAAACATAACCTTGTGTGTGCTGTGCTCAGTTGCTCAGTCATGGCTGACTCTTTACAACCGCATGGAGTGTAGCCCACCAGGCTCCTCAGTCCATGGAATTTTCCAGGCAAGAATACTGGAGTGGGTTGCTATTTCCTTCTCCAGGGAACCTTGTGTACCATTCCATGTTTGAATGTGCTTCAGGAAGACAATAACTTCCTGAAGATAAAGAATCAAATTTTAAGTCCATTAGCCTTAAAACAAAATTTCAGCATGTCTGAAATGTGATTTTCTGTAAGGACACATCCCATGATGTTACGTTTAATCAATTTCTTAATATTTGTATTAATACACTTACCACTTTTATTCAGATTACAGATATTATAAGAAAAGAGAGTGGATTAAATTGAGTAAAATGAATAGTCGGTAAAAGGAGTGTAGAATTAGAGGGGAATATTTGAGAATCTGTTTATAAACTTTAATTGAAATGGTTATAAGACATGAAATTTAAAACACTTAGTAAAAGTCATTGATAAATATGATTAACAAAATTTAAAATTTTTGCTTAAATTGGACCCTATAAAGTCCAGACAGGCAGTACACTGGAAAATGTTTATTCATTCACTTTCTTATTCATATTTACAATAAACATTTATTGAGTACAAATTATGTTCCACATATCATTTTTGGATATAGGAATCTAGTGAGCAAAACAGATAAAAACCATTGGCATCACAGAGTTTATAGTGGATTAGCATTCAGAATATAAGAAGAACTTCTTCAAACAAAACAAAAACCCAATGAACAAAGGAGATGTCTAGGTAATTCAAAAGGAAAGTACTTAGAGCCAATGAACTTTTGAAATCTTTTAAAACTCCAGTAGTAAGTGAAGGATACGAAGTAAATTAAAACAATTAGATAGCATTTGTTTTTTCTAAAAAAAATGGAGAACTAAGAAAGATCAACAAATCAAGTGATAGTAATAGTGTTGGGCAGTGGGTAGTTTCAAGCATTTTGGTCCTCCAGTAAGTTGGTACAATCCTTCTGGGAGACAACCTGGCAGAACCTTACACCCTGTGGCTCTCCTCCCTGGTATATATCTGCCATGGACTGAATGTTTGTGTATCTTCAAAATTCGTATGTTGGATTTCTAACTCCCAGTATGATGGATGGAATTTGGAGATGGGAATTTAGGATTAGATGAAGTCACGTAAGAACTCTGCAAGCCAAGAAGAGCACTCTTATGAGAACCCAAGCTGGTACTCTGATCTCAGGCATTCAGCCTCCTGAACTGTGATTGAAATAATTTTATTTAAGTCTATGGTATTTTGTTATGGTAGTCTGAGCTGACTAATATAATATCCTAGAAAGAGAGCACAATCATGCTCATTGAGGTTCTTTGTTTGTTTTTACTATTTTCTTCAGTGGCAAAAATGGAGAACAGGTGAAAGGGATAAATAGATGGACCACATAGGATTTTTATGTCAGTGAAAATATTCTATATGATACTGTAATAGAGATACATGTCATTATACATTTGTCCAAACCTATAGAATGTACAACACCAAGAGTAAAATCTACTATAGAATACAGATTTTGGATAATAATTACGTGTCAATAGAAGTTCATCAGTTATAACACATGTACCACTCTGGTGTGGGATGTTGATAATGGGGGAGGATATACATGTGTTGGGCAGTGAGCATGTGGGATAACACTGTACTTGCTCTTCCATATTGCTGTGAACCTTAAACTTCTCTAAAAAATGAAGTCTTTAAAAAATAGGAGAGAATAAAACAAAACAAAACCAAATGGAGATAATCCAAATAATCCAAATATTCATGGTAGGTGGGTTGTTAAATAAAACATGATATATCATACTTGGAATATTATAGCAGATGTCTATTACTGACATAAGAAAATGGGTAAGGAAAAGAGTTAAAATGATTTGGGTATGATCCTATTTATGTAAAATAAACACCAAAATACACAAAACAAAGTCATATATATAAATATATATATACACATATATATGTATTTATATATCTTATATGTACATATGCCAATATATATAAAGAGGTATGTTAATATTGATTGCCCCTCTGGGGATAGGGATTGGAAGAGAAATCCAGGGGGAACTTTAACATCTCCTAAATTATTTGAATTCTGTGTGATAGTGAATTAACTTAATAATTGTATAATTAAACTGTTTTAAATAGAGATGATTGCAGAAGATTTTTAAAAAGTCAATGAGCAGAAAAGAAAATTGGCAGCTGAGAGTATTAAGGGAACTGAATTCTCCAAAGTAGAAAAACAGTGCCTAGTCAAGTTTGTCTGAAGTTCACATAAGAAGTTGAAGACTGAGAAAAAATCTGAAAAATTGAACTAGAAGTGTTTGCATATGGTTTTTAAGGTTGGACTACATTTTGTAGATTGTTTTAAGAAAACATGTATTAGATCTCATAAATATACTGACAAATATACTACTTGTGGTTGGTAGTAGAAATAATTTTGAGCACACTCACACATTAATGTGTCTACATAATTTTCCTATCTTAGCTACTATTATCTTTTGTACATATTTAACTAAAATTCAAGATGCCAAGATTTGTAGAATTTAGCAAAAAAAAATTAATCTGTTTTTCAAGAACACTTGTTCTGCTTTTTTTCTATCCCCTTGGCTTCACATTCTTAAGAAACTACGAACGTTATATCAGGCCAAAAAGACAGATGATACCTACTTCAACATTTATCTCGTGGAATCGTTCTTAATTCTTTAAATAAAAAAAGATGGATATTGAGAAAGTCATCAGTCACCACTGCCTTTTCCCCTACTTGTAATAGAGATGGATTCAATCAATCTGAGCATCTGCCGGGGTCAGCAGACTAGAAGAGACTTTTGACATGGAAACACATTTCATGATACAGGTCTCCCTCCAGAATGCATACTAATCTTAATCCTGGACTCCATTTTTTTTTTTAGGAAGAAAGATTGATGTTCTTGTATCTCAAGAAAACTGTTTACCTTTTCCTATGCTGTTTTTCATCACCAAGTTTTTTTTTTTAAACTATCTGCTGCTGTTGCTGCTAAGTCGCTTCTGTTGTGTTCGACTCTGTGCGACCCCATAGACAGCTAGCTCATACTTTAAACACAAAACCTCTTCTCTCAATTGTCTCTTCACCTCCTAGTGTGTGATTTTAAAAAGTTGAAAGAGGGAAAAGAAATCTGTCTTCTGCAGGACATAGCATACATTTGGTACTACATACTTGTCTAGTTTTCAAAAGTGAGATTCCAAAAGAGATGATAAATGAAGGTGATGTTCTTATGTTCCCTTCTCTTTTCAAGTCCATTTAATTCTCCTTCCCTTCATTCTCAATCTCCCTGCTCCTAAAACCCTCATTCTTATCTCCACTATATAAAATGGACAGACATTTGTCCTGTGCCTACTAAACACAAGCCCCCAGAGCAAAAGAACAATTTTGTCTTAACTGTGGATAGAGAAGAATTGAAAAGGAAATGGGATATAATGATCATGAATTTCTTAAGCACAGGATTTTTTCATTCAAAAAATGTTGAACACTAGGTAGTAGGGACATGTGATTTATGGCAACTCTGCCTTCGAGGGGCTCAGATGACTAGGAAAGGCCTAAAGGTAAGCATACCATTGTATCAGTACCATATCATAGCTATATCAGAGGTCTTTAAAGACCTGCTGCATAAATTCAGAATAAAGGTAAAAACTCTGAACTCATGTGGAGAGAGGTCAAGGAAGTAAGGCATCGTAAAGAAGATGCCACCCAGATAACTGAAGGAGCAGTGTAATGAGAAGAAGGGAGTGAAGGTTATTCCATCGTGCATGGCATGTGTGAGGGCAGAGAGCAAGAAAGCATTTATTCCTCAGGGAAAGAAGGCTGCTCAGTGTGGTTACAGAACAGGATGAATAGAGGGGGGTTTGGGGAAGAACTAGGGGTGGGGAACAGCTAGAAGGGTTGCTGTGCTGGCAGGAATGACCAGTCACTGTTTTCAATGTCGTATATGTTTTCTAACATTTATTCCTTTCAAAAATTTTGAGTCAGGTATTATTACCCCTATTTTTCACAAGATAAATCTTAGATAAAGTAAAACTAAACCTCCAAATATCTCAAGGTTACATTGGCAGAGAGTGGCAGAGACAGGATTTGGATTCAGATTTAATAGGTTTTTAACGCTTTAGCCTGTGATTCATAGAAGAGTGGAAGGAAAAGGGAGGTCTACCTTGTTTGCAATGGGAATTTGAATTTTTTGTATATGCAGTAGGAATTGAAAGAAACATTTTAAGCAAGAGGAAAGGAATAGTCCATCATATTCCAAGATGAAAACAATTTTTTAAAGAATTTCTTTCGTTAACATTAGTAGCAATATTTTGGCTACCTGATGAAAAGAGCTGACTCACTGGAAAAGACCCTGATGCTGGGAAAGATTGAGGGCAGGAGGAGAAGGGCCTGACAGAGGATGAGATGGTTGGATGGCATAATTGACTCCATGGACATGAGTTTGAGCAAACTCTGGGAGGTAGTGAAGGACAGGGAAGCCTGGCATGCTACTGTCTACAGGGTCACAAAGAGTCAGACACAACTTAGTGACTGACAATAACAACAATGTTAGTAGCATATAGTCATTAGTATTAAAGATTTGCCTCAAGTCAATGACTGGGCAGGAACAAAATATAATTAAATTTTCTGTGGTAACTGGATATAGTCATCTATATAAAATTAAAGTAAGATACGATTTAATTTAGAAAAGCAACCTGAAAGGACAAAAGTTAAAGCTAGCTGACTGCACAATTTTCAGTATATTCTCAGCTCATCGACATTTAAGAATTAAGAATGAATTAAGAACAGAGAACAGCTCAAATACTTCTGCAGAAGAATCACTTTCATGATTATTTAGGGTCGATGTCAACACAAGATCCAAACAAACCCAGTATGACACAATAACTGTCATAGCCAGGCTTTTCATACTCAATGAAAAAGGAAATCAGTCCTGAATATTCATTGGAAGGACTGATGCTGAAGCTGAAACTCCAGTACTTTAATACTTTGGCCACCTGATGCGAAGAACTGGCTCATTTGAAAAGACTCTGATGCTGGGAAAGATTGAAGGCTGGAGGAGAACGGGACGACAGAGGATGACATGGTTGAATGGCATCACTGACTCAATGGACATGAGTTTGAGTGAACTCCGGGAGTTGGTGATGGACAAGAAGGCCTGGTGTGCTGCAGTCCATAGGGTCGCAAAGAATCAGACACGACTGAGCAATTGAACTTAACTGATAAATTAAAAATCTGTATAAATTTGAAACAAATCTGTAAAATTTGTTAGCATCAGGTGGAGGTCAGTGTACAAACTTATTTTTTATCTGAAACAAAAGGCATACTGTACTGTGTTGTTTTATAGGAAATAAAGCATAAACCAAGAAGAACTCCTTTATTAGGCCCTATGATGTCCCTGAACTATGTGTACAGAAACTCAACTGATGTGCAAAGCATGCTGATCTGTTATATGGCAAACGTTTGTGTTTATTTCCTTTCATTTTTTTTAGAACAAATGAGTAAAACCATTAATAAGCTGAACAGTTTGATGCATTAATCTGCTCATGTTATCTTTTATTGCAAATTATGTGTGTATTGTAAAGGAAATCTCAATATAGAAATTAACTGGGAAAGATACTTAAAAAATTAAAAAAAATTATTTATTTTAATTGGAGGCTAATTACTTTACAATATTGTATAGGTTTTGCCATACATCAACATTAATCCGCCACAGGTATACACGTGTTTCCCATCCTGAACCCCACTCCTACCTCCCTCCCCAGACTCCCTCTGGGTCATGCCAGTGCACCAGCTCTGAGCATCCTGTATCATGCATTGAGCCTGGACTGGAGATTCATTTCACATATGATATTCTACATATTTCAATGCCATTCTCCCAAATCATCCTACCCTCTCCCTCCCACAGAGTCCAAAAGACTGTTTTATACATCTGTGTCTCTTTTGCTGTCTTGCATACAAAGTTATCGTTTCCATCTTTCTAAATTCCATATATATGCGTTAGTGTACTGTATTGGTGTTTTTCTTTCTGGCTTACTTCACTCTGTATAATAGGCTCCAGTTTCATCTACCGCATTAGAACTGATTCAAATGTATTCTTTTTAATGGCTGAGTAATACTCCATTGTGTATATGTACCACAGCTTTCTTATCCATTTGTCTGCTGATGGACATTTAGGTTGCTTCCATGTCCTGGCTATTATCAACAGTGCTGTGATGAACATTGGGGTACATGTGTCTGGAAAGAGACATTTTTAAAAAAGTGAGGGAATGATACTTTTCTCTCTGAATTCCATATTTAAAGATGATGATTACAGGTTGAGTGAACTCATTCAAGCTGATTCTTCCACTTTGATTCCTGATTCTTCTACTTATTAGCTAGATGATCTGAACAAGTTACTTATCAGTTCTGAGGCTCAGTTTCCTAAACTGGAAAATGGAAATGAAACCTGCCTTTCCTCTAGAATTGGTATGAAGTTTAAAGGATACACTCAGTTCATGAAGGCTCCCCATTGCCCTGCCTACAGGAGGTCACACATAAATTGGTATCAGCATCCGATTGCTGCCAAAAAGACAGTCTTGCTGAGAAACACATGTGTTTATCCAAAAATAAAGAAGGTTCTAAGTATGAATATTGGAATTTGTCTGAATATTCAAATACTATTTATGTTGGTGTTCGTTTTTCATTGTTGTTTAGTTGCTAAGTCATATCCAACTCTTTTCATTCCCATAGACTGTAACCCATCAGGCTTGTTTGTCCATGGGATTTCCCAGGCAAGAATACTGGAGTGAGTTGCCATTTTCTTCCCCAGGGGATCTTCCCAGCCCAGGTATCGAACCCATGTCTCCTGCATTGGCAAGCAGATTCTTTACCACTAACTCTCAGGGAAGCCCAGTTATTCATTAGAAAGTTGGAATTCTGATGCTTCTGCCTTCCTCAAAGCAATTGGAGTTCACCAAAAGGAATTTTAAAAAAGATAACAGCAAGATGCTCTTGAAGATACCCTTATCTGGAACATGACTTTTGAAGATGCTTTCTTTACTCCCCAAATCTAGTTTTAGATTCTCATGAGAAGACAGCTTGGTTCTAATTTGCAATCTGCAGGATAAATCATGATCTCACTTTCTCTCTTATGACAGAGCTGGTTTTGAAACCAAACCAAAAAGCCTTGAAAGATGCTCAGGATAACTCTGCCAAGAACTAGGGTGAGGGTCCGTTTTTTTTTTTTTTTCTTTTTTATTGCAGCTAATTTTGGAATCTGTAATTTAGAGGTTGCCATGGAAATAAGTCACAAGTGTAATTCCTTTGGCAAAAGTGCCAGTTTGTGAATGGTGAATATTCAAGGTGGTACACTGAGAATAGTTCAGTTCTAAAGTATTCAGAAATCTAAGTCATAGGTGCAGCAGAAAGGGCACTGTTTTAGTGAATTAGAAAGCAATTGCCTAATACATTTCTCTACTGCATGGACTATGCCTGCTTAGACGTAAAGAGAAGATTCTTCTGTGTGGATGTGTCATGGTGCTATACTTATATTGTCCAGGACAGGTTGATTTCTTTCCCACCAACGATGAATGAAATGTTAATAAGAATACCAACTTGATGTTTTAGTGTTATGTTTTAGTCAATCAACTTTGATATCTTTAAATTAACCTTGAAAAATAACACCAGTTGAGTTGAGCTATCAGCATAAAACTTCATTCTAAAGAAAGGTTAATACATTAAAAACCATACTCACTGTTCTATGGGTTGCTTTATATACTCTACAAAGGAAAGCTACTTAAATTCTAGTTTTAAATGTATTTTTGTTATCCTTATGCTTCTTACTCACTTGCCTACTTCTTTCACTTACTAAAATAGATAGCAGAGAGTAGGTAGATGAATAGGTAAGGAAATTTCCAAGTGGTATGCATTCTGAAGACATACATTTCAGATGTCAAGATGCTAGAGAAGTCATATTTATGTATTAGTCAGTATTTTCATCTTGTTTTAGTATACTTTGCGCTTGGATTCCTTGACATGACTAGTAAAATAGACTTCGCGACTAAGAGGTTCTAATTACAGAAACCCAAGAAGAAATTTTCTGTTGTTTTGAGTAGTCCCCCAATAAAATTTAACCTACTATTGATACATATGGTTGAAATTCCTATTCCAATTCTGTTATTGTGATTCAGGTCTCAATTCACCACCTCTTTCAGGATTTGCAAATCTCTATAGTTATTTTATACTCTACTCTGACCACTTTGAATGACTATGGTTTTATTCCTTTTTATATACCATTTCTATAACTTTTTTCAGTTTACCATGCAGCACTGTATATGTGGTATTTGTGTATGTCTGTCAATATATTATCATCTTTCAAACCTTACGTATAAACAAAACTATTTCTTACTTGTTTCTATCTTGCCTTCATTTCAGAAGACCTGGAGATTTCATTTGAAGTTTATGGAATTTGCCTTAAGTAGGTATCTTGGACAAGTGCTAAAATTAAAACAGTAGAATCACTGATCTTCAAAGATAACATTCCATATTCTTCATACTAACTTCATCCCCTAGATTGCTTGATGCTTGGTGTGTGTCCAAAAGGTGCGATGATGAACAATTCACAGATTTTTGTCAGATTTAGTTTGCCGAGTGCATATACATGCAGCCAAAGGGTGACTAGGTAGAATTCCAATGGAGCATAATAGAAAAGCCATAAAATAAAAAAAACTGTTTGGAGATGTAATAATGAGGAATGGGTTGTCAACACAAAAAAGAAAGAGG
Source organism: Ovis aries (assembly GCF_016772045.2). Lineage (NCBI taxonomy): Eukaryota > Metazoa > Chordata > Mammalia > Artiodactyla > Bovidae > Ovis > Ovis aries. The sequence goes on from NC_056060.1 coordinate 36,890,912, forward strand.
GGTAAAGGTTACAACTCAAGAGAAAATGCTTAAATGAAACTAGAGGGAAATGTTGGAAAGAGAGTAAAACATTTCACAGGGAAAAAAGAAGTAAAAGAAAAATGAACAGATTATAGACAGAATCATTCTATAACAGATCACGTCTGAAGTGACAGGCAATACATCTCTAAAAATGTATTTGGGAGAGCAGTCGTTTCTTTTTAATAGTAAGCTAGTCTCAAATGCCATGAAAGACGTGAGGTTTGGTGTCAATTCTACTCTTGGCATCCAGTCTTTCTGTATGGACAGAAGAGGAAACCATGAGGCTAAAAAAAGGTAGAAGACAGTTTTTTGGAAGGAAAAAAAGAAATGATATTGACATCATTGGAAAAAGCAGTTTAGGACTATTGCTCTTTTAAATGCTTATGCATATGTGCTGTGACTTGCAGGCACCTTCAACAGCATTGTTGCCAAACACTGATTTGAAATCAAATGCCTGGCATACTTTAGGTTGTATGTTCTATTGTATATTTGAAAACCCTGTCTAATAAAACTGTGGGAGGAATTGTGGAGTGAGTTTTTCTTCATGGGAGTTGTAAAATTCATTTACAGTGGCTTCAGTAAAGTTTCACAGTGTTTAAACTGCTAAAACATTTCTTTAAGCACAAAGTATCAAAATGTTTGAGAACTGCAATCATTATAAAACATTGAACATTTAAAGTAAGCTTTTGTTTATTTATTTTTATTTTTTATTTTTTTACTTTACAATACTGTATTGGTTTTGCCATACATCAACATGAATCCGCCACGGGTGTACATAAATTCCAAATCCTGAACCCCCCTTCCCACCTCCCTCCCCATACCATCCCTCTGGGTTATCCCAGTGCACCAGCCCCAAGCATCCTGTATCCGGCATCGAATCTAGACTGGTGATTCATTTCTTATATGATATTATACATGTTTCAATGCCATTCTCCCAAATCATCCTGCCCTCTCCCTCTCCCACAGAGTGAAAAAGTCTGTTCTGTACATCCGCGTCTCTTTTGCTGTCTCGCATACAGGGTTATCGTTACTATCTTTCTAAATTCCATATATATGTGTTAGTGTACTGTATTGGTGTTTTTCTTTCTGGCTTACTTCACTCTGTATAATCGGCTCCAGTTTCATCCACCTCATTAGAACTGATTCAAATTAAGTAGGCTTTTGAACTCATCTATTTTTGTTATAGAGATTTCCTTTAGTTCTGATACCAGTGCCACATTTCTATTCTTGCACATTTTCATTCCATTAAAAAGAAGACAAGAAGAATTTCAGCTCTTTCCAAGAAAGTGTTTTGTAGAAAAAGATTGATATAATGTGCCTGTTGAGATTCATTCCCTCTCAAACAGAAAATCACAGCCCAATTGAACTTTATTTTATATTTGATGGATGGACAAAGATTCAGGACTTTTGAATGCCTCACTACCAATTAGAAAAAATTACTGTTTGGAGATGTAATAATGAGGAATGGGTTGTCAACACAAAAAAGAAATCATTGGGAGACTCTAGTGCCCAGCTTGTTTCTGTGATTTTTGTCTTTCTTTGGTTATGGCACTACAAAACAACTAAAAATCTGATAGAAATAAATATATAACCTGTATTGCATGATGTTTTTAGCTAAACTGCACTCAAGTGAATTAAAATGAGGGCCAAGAGTCCTTGAGTTTTTCCACTTTTTAATATTCTTTTCTCTCCTAAAAAGAGAAATATATTAGTATGGAATTAGCTATCCCCAATTTTTTATGCCCAAGTTCATTTCAAGTCTTTGAGGTGGCAATATAAGTCATAAATAAAACTGAGAATTTTTTAATATGTTAGTTTCAGGTGTACACCATAGCAATTCAATATTTTTATAATTATACTCCACTTAAAGTTATTATAAATAACATATATAAAATATTTAAATAATTATATAAAATTATAATGTAAATATTATAAATAAAGTTATTATAAAATATTATAAAAGTTATAAGATATAGGCTATATTCCTATATATGCTGTATATCCAATACAGCATACATGCTGTACCATATATCCTCATAGCTTATTTATTTCACACACAGAAGTTTGTACCTATCCCTCCCCTATCCCTCTTCCCACTGGTAATCACTAGTTTCTTCTATAAATATGGTTCTGTTTTGTTATATTCATTCACTTGTGTTATTTTTTAAGATTCCATATACCAGTGACGACATACAGCATTTGTCTTTCTTGGTCTTACTTATTTTATGAAGAATAATATCTTTGACTGTTCATATTGTGACAAAAGACAAAATTTCATTCTTTTTTGTGGCTGAGTAATATTCCATTGTAATATTAAAAAGCAGAGACATCACTTTGCTGACAAAGGTCCATAGAGTCAAAGCTATGGTTTTTCTAGTAGTCATGTACAGATGTGAGAGTTGGACCATAAAGAAAGCTGAGCACTGAAGAATTGATGCTTTTGAACTGTGGTGTTGGAGAAGACTCTTGGGAGTCCGTTGGACAGCAAGGAAATCAAACCAGTCAATCCTAAAGGAAATCAGTCCTGAATATTCATTGGAAGGGCTGATGCTGAAGCTCCAATACATTGGCCACCTGATGTGAAGAGCCTGCTTATTGGAAAAGACCTTGGTGCTGGGAAAGACTGAGGGCAAGAGAGAAGGGGGCAGCAGAGGATGAGATGGTTGAATGGTGTCACTGAATTAATGGACATGAGTATGAGCAAGCTCTGGGAGATGGTAGAGGACAGAGAAGCCTGGCATGCTTCAGTCCATGGGGTCACAAATAGTCAGACATGACTTAGCAACTGGACAATGAACAACAATATTCCATTGTATATGTGCATCAGGGCAACTTTGTCCATTCTTATGTTAATGGACACTTAGGTTGCTTCCATATCTTGACTGTTATAGATAATGCTGCTGTAAATATTAGGTTGCCCATATCTTTTCAAATTAGTGTTGGTTTTTTTTTTTTTTTGATATATACCCAGGAGGGGAATTGTTGAATAATATGGTAGTTCTATTTTTAGTTTTTTAAGGAGCCTCTATAGTGTTTTCCATAGTGTCTGTACTGATTTACATCCCCACTAATAGCAAACAGAGTTTCACTTTTTTTCACATTCTTGCCAGCATTTGTTATTTGTGGTCCTTTTAATGATAGCAGTTCAGACAGTCATGAGGTGATATCTCATTATGGTTTTGATTTGCATTTCTTTGATGATTTGCAATTTTGAGCATCTTTTCATTGGTATATTGGCCATCTGTATGTCTTCTTTGGAAAAATATCTTTTCAGGTCTTCTGCCCATTTTTGATAGGATTATTTTTTATATTGAGCTGCATAAGCTGTTTATATACATTTTGGATTTTAGCCCCTTGTCAGTCATATCATTTGCAAATATTTTCTCCCATTCTATAAGTTGTCTTTTGTTTTGTCAGTAGTTTACTTTGCCATGCAAAAGCTTTTTTTAAAATATAAATTTATTTATTTTAATTGGAGACTAATGACTTTACAATATTGTATTGGTTGCAAAAGCTTTCAAGTTTAATTAGGTCTTATTTGCTTATTTTTGCTTTTGTTTACTTTGTTTTAGGACATAGAACCATGAAAATAGTGCCAAGATTTATGTCATAGAATGTTCTGCCTATATTTTCTTCTGTAGATTTTTGGGTTTTGATTTAGATTTTTAATCCATTCTGAATTTAATTTTGTATATGATATGAGATACATTCTGAATGTATTCTTTGACGTGTAGCTTTCCAGTTTTGCCAGCACCACTTACTGAAGAGACTGTCTTTTCTTCATTGTATATTCTTGCCTCCTTTGTTGCAGATTAATTGACTGTAAGTGCATGGGTTTATTTCATGTGCTCTCTGTTTGTTCCATTGATCTATGTATCTGTTTTTGTGCCAGTACAATGTTGTTTTGATGACTGTTGCTTTGTGGTACAGTCTGAAGTCAAGAAGAGTGATACCTCCAGCTTTGTTCTTTTTTCTCAAGATTCCTTTAGCTGGAGAGTCTTACATATTTCCACATAAATTTTAGGATTGTTTGATCTAGTTGTGAAAAATGTCATGGATATCTCTATAGGGATTGCATTAGACCTGTAGATTGCTTTGTGTAGTATGCACAGTTTAGCAATGCTGATTTCTTCTAATCCATAAACTTGGTATATCTTTCCATTTGTGTCACCTTTGATTTCTTCATTAGTGTCTTACAATTTTCTGAGTATAAGTTTATTACTGCCTTGGTTAGATTTGTTCCTAGATTGCCGGGAGCCGCCATGGGAGATCCCACCCATGACAAGGTCATGTGGAAGAGAACTGTTAAGCAAGGCTTCAGAATTCAAGGGGCTCCCTAGGCTTTCTCGAGCATCTACCCCAAAACCAGAATCTGTCTGTTTTACTGTTTCATGACTTTCCCCAACTCCTCTGACATTAACAGGGGGCTAACCCTGACCACCTTTCTCTGGAGAAAATCAACTTAGGGCTATAGCTAATAAGTCTCCTGGACATTGGCAGGTTATCCAGACTCTTGCAGCTATGCATACAATTATTTACAGCTTCCCAACTGTGAGAGGCACAGAAAACCTAAAACATAGAGCCTTTGAAAGAGTTAAAAGTTATTAGAGTAATGCTAGTGCTGATGTAGGATTTCATTACTGGGCCAATGCTTGTTGCTAAGTTCCCATATCTCTTATCCACTGTGCACCTGGGAATGCATTAGTTAACATAGTGAGAATGCTGGAAAAATAAGTGTAGCCTTGAATTTAACCATATCAGACTTTTGAACTAATTGGTTCTTTCTTGTAACTCACTGCACCTTTGCTCTGTAAAAAATGTAACTCTGGCATTTTCTGAGGCTGACATAGATTAGAAATATAAAGAAAAAACACTTTGAGGGAAAATAAGTTTTCTGGTTGAGCAGCCTTTATCAAAAGAGGGTCATAAAATGTTCACAGGCCTCCAAGGCCAGAAGATACTGTACACATCTTTTGTGGAAAAGGTATGCAGAAAAATCATGGTTTTGATAAGGGCAATACTGCTGGAATGTTGGGCTGACTCTGTATGACCTTGCATCTTTCATTTCCCTCTATGTACAAAAAAGGTATATAAGTTCCATTTAAAAATAAAGCTATAGATCTCGCTCATCAAAGCAGCTTGATCACCTTGTGTCAATCATTTTCCTCCTCTTACTCTCTCTTTCAGGCTAGTTCCTGTCTGGAGTACAGAGATCCGCCATGTCTACTTATTTGCCTGGGTTTCTAAGACTTTAACGGGAAGGTGCCCTGCGCCTTCACTCCCTCGGGAGACTGAGAGGGCACCTGTGGCCTCACGTAGACGGTGCAAGTCTCTTGTCTTGAGACTTTATTGATTTTCTGTATAAACCAAGGAACACCAGCCTCTTTTCTTCTCTCCTCTATTTTCTTATCTACAACATTCTTAACTATCTCTCTCTCTAAATCAATTGCAATCGCTGACTCTGTTTCTCCTTCGGGTTTCCCTGGATCCTGTGGGGGCTGGACCCTGGCGCTAGATATTTTATCCTTTTTGATGAGATTGTAAATGAGGTTGTTTTCCTAATGTCTCTTTCTTGTATTTTGTTGGGAGGGTTATGCCTCCATCTTTGTTCTTCTTTTCTTAAGATTGCTTTGGCAATTCAAGATCTTTTATGATTCCATATCAAATTTTAGGGTATTGGATTTTCCATCTCTTTTTGATTATCCCTTATAGTTTCTCTTTGCTAACAACTTCTAACACTTCCTTCTGTTCATTCAATTTTCTCCCAAGTTCTTTGATCATCTTTACAACCATTACCCTGTAACTCTTTTGGGTAGGTTGCATGTCTCCCTTTACTTATTTCTTCTTCTGGGGTTTCATCTTGTTCCATTGTTTGAAACATGTTTCTCTGTCATCTCATTTTGCCCAATTTGCTATTTTTATTTCTATGTATTTGCTACTTTTGTTATGTTTCCCAACTTTGTAGAAGTGGCATTTTGTAAGAGATGTCCTATGCATCCCAGGAACGCACTCCCCTCTGGTCACCAGAGCTATGTGCTCTAAGGGTGCCCCTGATGTGGGCTTCATGGTCTCCTCTGTGGTGGTTGTGTGACCACTGGGGGTGGTGTATTAGGTGTGGCTGGCCCCTGTTTGGTTGGTTGCCTGTGCGTGCTTTGTGTGGAGACTGCTGGCAGCTGTCCGCTGGTGGAGTTGTGTCTTGAGGCAACTGGCTTTGGAGCCCTGCAGGGTCCTGGGACTTGTGATAGCCTGTTGGTGGGTGGCACTGAAGCCTGACATGAGTGACTGTGAGCTCTGGGGTGTCCCAGAGTTGATACTGGTCCACTGATGAGTGGAGCTAGAGCCTGAGGCTACTGGCTGAGGGGTTCAGGGTGTCCCCAACCTGATGTTGGCCTGAGGGTTATCAGGCACTGGGTCCAGAGGGTCTCAGGGCAGGTACGGGATGACTGGTGTGTGTAGACAAGTCCTGAGGCAAGTGCAGAGCCACTGGTGGGCAGAGTCAGCTCCTGAGGTCTCTGGCTGCATGGTTTAGGGTTCTTAGAGCCCTGCCCCTCTGCTGTCAGCACTCTGGTTAGTTGAAGGCAAGGTCCAGAGATCCCACTGGTAGGTGTAACTGTATCCTGGGGTGGCTGACTGAGGAGCCAAAGTGTCTCAGAATGGGTGTTGGCCTGTTGGTCTGCAGGGCTTGGGCCTAGGGGTGCTGGGGCTTGTGCTGATAACTGGTGAGTGAACTGGGTCCTGACACAGCAGGCTGTGATGCTACAAAAAATGTCCCCCCAAACTAAAAACAACCCCATAGTGATATGTTAAAAGGAAGGAGTCAACTGAAAGAGCTCCCAGTTGTCAAACTTATAATTAAAGTAACAAAAGTTAGTAATATTGGATTATAGTCCAATGTATAAAAATTCATGAGTGTATACTAATATAAATAGAGTAGCAAAATAAGTGGAGAACAGTCAAATCTCCCATGCAAAAGAATTCCACATAATTTATGTATTGTGCCCTGAAGGGTGTGGAACATAAGTTCCCACTCTTAAAATATGAGCTATGGAAAGTGGTTTCCTGTCAGAGAATATAGTTTGGGAAGGGGCAGAAAGATTAACTTCATTCTGGAGAACTCTGACAACTATTAACTCTGCAAAGTTATCAATGTTGGAATCAACAATAATGTCATGTTAATTGTATGTTCTTTTGATATTATTTCATGACAATGGCATTTTACCTTGTTTTTTTCTTCAAAAAATTCATAACCCCAGTTACTCATGAGAAAAATATTAGACAAATCCCATTTAAGGGATGGTTATAAAATACCTGACCAGCATTCCTCAAAACTGTCAAGATTATAAAAAGTAAGGAAAATATGAAAACTGTCACGGCCAAGAGCAACCTAAGGAGACACAACAACTAGATGTAATGTGGGTGTCCTGAGTGGGATCCTAGCTTTTCTGGAGGCACTTGAGGGACTGATTTTCTGCTGCGTGTGTTGTGGAGTGCTGATGGGACCCAGCATACTGTAGGTAACTGGGTGCCACTAAGAACAAAGACAGTGGCTTGAACTAGTATGAAATTTTGAGAGTTTCTCAAGACTACTTAAAAATTAACTTAACCAAGGAGTTGAAAGACTTGTACACTGAAAACTAAAGAACACTGATGAAAGAAATTAAACAAGACACAAATAAATAGAAGGGCATCCACATTCATAAATTAGAGACAATATTGTTTAAACATCCTCACCACTATGGATTTCAATGAAATCCATATCAAAATCCCAATGGCATTTAAAAAATTAGAAATACAAAAAGTCTTAAAGTACATATAAATCCACAAAGGACTCTGAATAGCCAAAACAATCTTGAGAAGGAAGAATCAGCCATCACACTTCCTGATTTCAAGATATATTACAAAGTTATAATAATCAAAACAGCATGGTATTGGCATTAAGACCAACATACAGAACAATACAACAGAATAGTGAGTCAGAAATTAACTCATGCATATTGTCAACTGATCTTTGACAAGGGTATCAAGAATACACAGTGGAGAAAGAATAATGTCTTCAACAGACAGTGCTAGAAAAATTAGATTGCTACATACAAAACAATGAAATTAGTACCTTGTCATATGCAAAAATCAACTCAAAATGGATTAAAGACTTAAACATAAGATTTCAAACTATAAATCTCCTGTAACAAAACATAAGGCAGAAGCTCCATGACATTGGTCTTGACACTGAATTTTTTGATTTGACATCAACTGCAAAGGAGCAAAAGCAAAAATAAGCAAGTGGGACTGCATCAAATTAAGAAGACTTTGCATAGCAAAGGAAGCCAACAAAATGAAAAGACAAGCTACTGAGTAAGTTAATGCCATATTGTATATTTGAAAGTTGCTAAGAGAGTAGATCTTAAAAGTTTTCATCACATGAAAAAAATGTGTAAGGTGATATATGTTAACTAAATTTATTGTGGTGATCATTTACAGACATATATACATATAATAATTGCAATCGTTATGCTGTATACCCTTAAACTATTGAATAATAGTGTTATATGTCATTGTATCTCAAAATTGAAAAGAAGAATTACATACTTTGGAGATTTTTATATTGACTTCCACATTGTTAGAGAATTGATAAAGTTTTATCTAGGTTGGACCAATGCAATTATTTCTTTTCTCTCAGGTATGAATTTTTCTTCTTGTGGACTACAATTTCTATTAATCTTTTCTCAGTATACATTGCACTTCTTGGAAAAGATTATTCCTTTTTGAGGTAATAATAAAGCAAATGTATAACGTGCTTCCCTGGAGAAGGCAATGGCACCCCACTCCAGTACTCCTGCCTGGAAACTCCCATGGATGGAGGAGCCTGGTAGGCTGCAGTCCATGGGGTTGCTAAGAGTCGGACACAACTGAGCGACTTCACTTTCACTCTTCACTTTCCTGCATTGGATAAGGAAATGGCAACCCACTCCAGTGTTCTTGCCTGGAGAATCCCAGGGACGGGGGAGCCTGGTGGGCTGCTGTCTATAGGGTCACACAGAGTCGGACACGACTGACGTGACTTAGCAGCAGCAGCAGCATAACGTGTTTCCCATGAGACCAGTATTATTTGAAGTGTTTTACAGGTGTTAACTTGCTTGATGCTCACAACAACCCTACTGAATGGCTTCTATTATTAATATTTCCATTTAACAAATGAGGGAAATTAGTCTCATACCATATAGGGGGAAGAGCAGGGATGAAGAATTTATTTACTAAATATTAGGCTCTTACATGGAGAAGGCAATGGCACCCCACTCCAGTACTCTTGCCTGGAAAATCCCATGGATGCAGGAGCCTGGTATGCCACAGTCCATGGGGTCGCTAAGAGTCAGACACAACTGAGCGACTTCACTTTCACTCTTCACTTTCATGCATTGGAGAAGGAAATGGCAACCCACTCCAGTACTCTTGCCTGGAGAATCCCAGGGACGGGGGAACCTGGTGGGCTGCTGTCTATGGGGTCGCACAGAGTCAGATACGACTAAAGTGACTTAACAGCAGCAGCAGCAGCAGGCTCTTATATAAAAATGTGGCTTTAGGGTATTGGAGTCCACGTTACTAAATTACTACATTTTCAGTTTGTATATGAAAGTGCTCAATCCACAGGTTCAAATAACAATTATGTCCAGAGGAAAGCTTTGTTTCATTCAAAATGCTCTAAAGAATTGTGAGGAATGGCTGACATCTGCTCGGCACTCCGCTATTTCGGTTTCAGTGCTCCTCAGCATTCTGCCTTTGAGTGTTCTGCCCCAGTTGCCACGACCAGAAGGAATTCTAATCTGTTTCTTGTAATTGGAGGGGTATTTTATTGAATGAGATTCAAGAGGAAAACTGATTCCCAGGCTAGTCCCAACCCAGGCCAATTGACATCAGTTCTCCTTAGTTGTGTCCTTGATATAGCTTTGAACTTAAAAAACTTTTGACTTACCTAATGAAAAGTATATGAATACAGATTTCTAAGATATCAACTGCTAATAAGAACCATCAAATACCTAATAATAATTTTCTTTGCTTGATCAGAGATCTCCACAGGAAGGAGATTGGCAATTCAGTAGGTGGAATTTTCCCACTGAGCCAGACCTAAAACAAAACCCCAGGAATTCAATCTGCCCCAGGAACAAGTATCTTTCCACTGAGAAATGGGACAAAGAAGGTGTTTATTGATGGTATTAAAAATATATTTATTTTGAAGTGCTCTAGTGTGCTGGTTAAAATCCAGTTTGGATAATTATATTCTTTTCATAGAAATTCCACCTACAATTATAACTGCCAACTCCAGTTTCACCAGCAGTTTGAATTCTAAACAGCCTTTCTTTGACACACATTCTTCTTTAGCTCCACTTTGCAATTTCTGGCCAACTCCCTTCCCCTCCCAACCCCCTCACCCCACCCCCACTGTAACTGACTGGGATGAAGTAGCACAGCTAAATAGTTTTGGGAATAATGAAGTGATTTGAAATGAATGGCATTATATTAAAGTGATGTAGTACTTATTAAAATACAATCTGATTATATAGACTTTCATGCTACTGCTGCTAAGTTGCTTCAGGTGGTCCGCCTCTGTGCGACCCCATAGACGACAGCCCACCACGCTCCCCAGTCCTTGGGATTTTCCAGGCAAGAACACAGGAATGGGTTGCCATTTCCTTCTCCAATGCATGAAAGTGAAAAGTGAAAGTGAAGTCACTCATTAGCGACCCCATGGACTGCAGCCTACCAGGCTCTTCCCTCCATGGGATTCTCCAAGCAAGAGTACTGGAGTCAGTTGCCATTGCCTTCTCCAGTAGACTTTCACAGATTTTTGGAATTCCTCTGATGATGAATACTTTTGGCTTTTTCACTTGTGATACCCTATAAACCTAGAACTTGATGTACTATATTCTTTTTTTATTATACAAGTTTCAGATGTATAGCGTTGCATCAACATCTGTATATACTAAAGAGTGATCACCACCATAAGTCTGGTTACCATCCATCATTTCCACCACTCCCCCCCTTTTGCTCTGGTAACCACTAATCTGTTTTCTATATCTATTAGTTTGTTTTTGTTTTATTTTTTATTGTTTTTATTTTTAGATGCCACATACGAGTAAAATCATGTCATATTGGTCTTCCTCTGACAGATTTATTTCACTTATTTTCACTCAAGGTCCATCTATGTTGTTGCAGATGACAGGATTTCATTCTTTTTCATGGCTAAGTAGTATTCCATTATTCAATGGAAGGACTGATGCTGAAGCAGAAGCTCCAATACTTTGGTCACCTGAAGCAAAGGGCCAACTCACTGGAAAAGACCTTGATGCTGGGAAAGATTGAGGGCAGAAGGAGAAGGCGGCAACAAAGGATGAGATGATTGGATGGCATCATTGACTCATTGGACATGAGTTTGAGCAAACTCTGAGAGGTAGTGAAGGACAAGGAAGCCTGGCATGCTGCAGTCCATGGGGTCTTAGAGTTGGGTGTGACTGAGCAACTGAACAACACAAGTCTTCCGTGAAAGATATAGATGTGGTACACACTCACACACACACCCACCCCACATCTTCATCCATTTATCCACTGTGGGACATTTCAATTGTTTCCATATCTTGGCTACTGTAAATAATGCTTTAGTGAAAATATATTTCTCGTCTATGTTTTCTTGTCCTTTGGATAAATACCAGAAAACTAGCTAGGTCATACGGTAGTTCTGGTCTTAATTCTTTAAGGAATCTCCATACCCTTGTCCATAGTGATTGTGTACTGTATCCTTTAGCTTTAAAAAAAATAAATATGTGAGTGTGTTACCTGCCTGATTAAAACATATTCATGCTGTTGGTTTTCATTTCATAAAGTATGACATGTTAGTCACTCAGCTGTGTCTGACTCTTTGTGATCCCATGGACTATAGCCCACCAGGCTCTTCTGTCCCTGTGGGCAAGAATACTGATGTGAGTAGCCATTCCCTTCTCCAGGAGATCTTTTCAACCCAGGGACTGAACCTGGGTCCCCTGCATTGTAAGCAAATTCGTTACCATCTGAGCCACAAGGGAAGCTCATGGTATGACATATATGAAAGATAAAGTACTTCATATGGAAAACACAGAGTACTTCACTAATACATATATCAAACTCCTTCCTTAAACTAAGAAATATATGAAAGTTAATTTGTTTTTCTTCTTAAGACCTTATAATTTTAAAATTGAGTGAACCAAAAAAAAAAAAATTTCCTTAGAACTAGTCTTCAGAACAGTTAAGTTATATCTTAAGGTGAAAATGGTTTTGAGAATTAATTTCTTTATTAACTATGGATATCCTTTATTCTTCCATCGTTTCACATCACTGTTCTTATCCCAAAACTCAGAGAAGCATGATTAGTTCCTTATTCTTTATTCCTTTCAGTCCCTTTGTATGTGTTTCATGTCTTTCTATTCCTTGCACCCTCCTTTAAAAATTGAGTGTGCATAATGAATTTTGAATTTCACCTTTTTATTAATGCCTAAAATCACTGCAGATGGTGATTGCAGCCATGAAATTAAAAGGCGCTTACTCTTTGGAAGGAAAGTTATGACCAACCTAGATTGCATATTCAAAAGCAGAGACATTACTTTGCCAACAAAGGTCCGTCTAGTCAAGGCTATGGTTTTTCCAGTGGTCATGTATGGATATGAGAGTTGGACTGTGAAGAAAGCTGAGCGCCGAAGAATTGATGCGTTTGAACTGCGGTGTTGGAGAAGACTCTTGAGAGTCCCTTGGACTGCAAGGAGATCCAACCAGTCCATTCTGAAGGAGATCAGTCCTGGGTGTTCTTTGGAAGGACTGATGTTGAAGCTGAAACTCCAATACTTTGGCCACCTGATGCGAAGAGTTGACTCATTTGAAAAGACCCTGATGCTGTGAGAGATTGGGGACAGGAAGAGAAGGGAACGACAGAGGATGAGATGGCTGGATGGCATCACTGACTCAATGGATGTGAGTTTGAGTGAACTCCGGGAGTTGGTGATGGACAGGGAGGCCTGGCGTGCTGCGATTCATGGGGTCGCAAAGAGTCGGACACGACTAAGTGATTGAAATGAACTGAACTGAACTGAATGCATAATAATCACGATTCAGATAAACTAAATTAAATCTCTTTGAAAGACTGAGAACTTTGAAAAGTAAAAGACATTAATGAATAATTACTGCGCACTAACTGTAAGACAGACATATTAAAATGTTAGATATAATGATTGTTACTTTTATTTTCACTAACTAAAAGTTGACATCAAAGCTCAAGGCCTCACAGCATTCCTTGATAAAGCCTGATTCATACACCTGCTCTTCTCATTCCCTAGCCTGAGTTTCAGTCATCTAAGGCCAATTGTTATGATATATCATTGCAGTCAGCGATGGCAACAGTACATGAACCTCCTCTGTCAACACATGTCAGTCCTATTGCCAATCTCCAGTTCCAGCTTGTATTATTCTTATTGTATCAACAAGGTAAAATTAAATCCCTGCCAGCACCCTTTTTCATATAGTTGGGAGGAGAACAAGCATACACCGTGAAAATCTTGTTACTCATCTAGGTGATGTAATTCAGAGGATATTATTAGATTTTCTTACCTCAAGGTAAAGGCAACAGGCAAGAACACAGAAAATATAAAGTTTAAGTAAACAAAATCCATATTTGAAAAATAGAGGGTTTCTAAATAAAGTTTTCTTAGATCAGCAAATGGAACTCTCACATATCTGTCTGATAAGATGTGCCCTCAAGTTTCTGTGAGGGCTACTTAATACTTATGAATTGAAAAGTATTTCCTCTTTGATCCAACTTTATTAAGGCTCCATTGAGCCTTCTTTTTGACTGGGTTCTGCCTTTCGCTGCCTGAGCCCAGTTTTTAGCAAAGAATCTGGTTGAATCCATTTTCACCAGGGATCCTGCTTATCCAGTTTAGTGAGAATTCTTCCATGCTTGATAACCCTCCACCTCTGATATTTAATCAAGTTTCTCTTAGTAATTTTCTATCCAAAGACTCCCTCACCCTGCTCTTTGGCTGTATATCCCCAGCTGTCCCAGTATTCAGAGTTGAGTTCACTGTTTCTCTCCTAATAAAATAATCTCTCTCCCTCATTTCAATAATCTTGAATAAAGTCTTCCTTGCCCATTTAATTGCAGTAGTTGCAACTTTTCTTTGACAGAATCAAAAGGGTGCATTTGATCCAAATATGTTCCATCATAGCCTACCAAGATATGAATCATTCACACTTACAGTTTTTGAATGGCAGACTTGAAAAATGCAAATATATAATGTAGGAGGGGCATGTATTAACATTCATATGCCTTTGGGATCTATAACAGATAACTTTTAATAAGGAAAGAGGAATCTAGGAAACAGTTACAGCATGCAGAGTTTATCTGATGAAAGTGGGTGTCTATCTAGGACCACAGTGGGGGATCTCAAGCAGTTTGCCTTTGGGGTGGATGATAATTCTCACGTGAGATGTAAGGTGTCAATAGGAAGGCAAAGAGGAAGGCAATAAAACGGGAAATGTTTGAGTATACTGAAAAAATGACAAAACTATAGTTAGATTCTGTGGTACCTCAGGTTTATATGCTCTCACTACAAAATAAGCTCTAGCAAACACCTTGGATAGCATTGGAAAGAATAATGTCACAAAGAAAGGATTCTCTTAATAGCTTGCTGAGTTTTATGAATGAAAGAGAACTTCAGTTTTTTAAATTATGATTTAGGAATCTTAGCTGAAAATTTTGCTTATCTCTCTTAGGTGTGGGAGCAGGGTGGAACTAAACTCTATTGTCAAATACCAAAAATCTTAACAAAAAATAGACAAATAAACATTTATTTTGTATAATTTGTAAAATATTTAAACATGCCCCATCTTTGAAAACTGTTAGTGTAAGCAGAATACGCTATTTAGATTGATTTTCAGGGATCAGTGAGTTATTTGCTCTGAGCCACACATATTCCTTTCTCATCACTTTTAAGTCCAAGAGCAAGCATTGATAACAGTTAACTGGTTTTCTAGGACAACTTTTAACATGGAAGAAAAGCAAAGTTAACAGACTTGTGAAAGCTTTGAACCCAAGACTTTGACCAAGTTTTGATCTATTATAAGACAAAAGCATTGAGAAAGACAAAATCACTATCATCACATGGACCATGTGTTTGAACACATTTTACAGAACTTACACTACTCTCTAAGGATCATAGTATTATTTCTCCAGATTCATACTTAGGAACACAGATAATGCCAGTTGTCAAAGCTTTGGAAGTAACCGTTTCTTTTCTCACCTAGGGAAAGATTATTCTCATTCTAATAAGAGTGATGATTTTATTTATTTTACTGCAGTAGATGGCTACTGGAAGGGATAGCACTCTATGATAGAGCTGTGTTGCATGGTGAATTGTTTTCAACATATTTACAATGTCATATTACTATGATAGCTGGTTTGAAAATAAATGATTTCCATAGGTCATTTTGTCTGTTTAAATGTGAATTATTGTTGTTGTTATTGTTTTTCAGTCACTAAGTCATGTCCGACTCTTGGCAACCAGATGAACTACAGCATGCCACACTTCTCTGTCCATCACTATCTCCCTGAATTTCCTCAAACTCATATCCACTGAGTCAGTAATGCCATCCATTGATCTTATCCTCTGTTGCCCCCTTCTCCTCTTGCCCTCAATTCTTCCAAGCAACACGGTGTTTTCCAATGAATCACCTCTTCACATCAGGTGGCCAAAGTATTAGAACTTTAGCTTCAGCATCAGTACATGCAATGAATATTCAGGGTTGATTTCCTTTAGGATTGACTGGTCTGATTTCCTTGCTGTCCACAGTACTCTCGAGTCTTCACCAGCACCACAGTCTGAAAGCGTCAATTCTTTGGTGTTCAGCCTTCTTGATGGTGCAACTCTCACATCCATACATGATTATTGGATGTGTCATGTATGGATGACTACACAGACCTTTGTTGGCACAGTGATGTCTATGCTTTTTAAAGCACTGTCTAGGTTTGACACAGCTATTCTCTGAAGCATAGCTTGGGGAATTTTGAGCAAAATCTTCCTGGCATCTGAAATGAGTGTAATTGTATGCTAATTTGAACATTCTTTGGCACTGCCTTTCTTTGGTATTGGAATGAAAATAGACCTTTTCCAGTCTTGTGGTCAAGCTGAGTTTTCCAAATATGTTGGCGTAATGAGTGCAGCACTTTAGCAGCAGCATCTTTTAAGCTTTGAAGTAGATCAGATGGAATTCCATCATCTCCACTAGCTTTGTTAGTAGTAATGCTTCCTATGGCCCACTTGACTTCACAGTCCAGGATGTCTGACTCTAGGTGAGTGATCACATCATTGTGGTTAACTGGGTCATTAAGACCTTTTTTTGTACAGTTCTTCTGTGTATTCTTGCCATCTTTTCTTAATCTCTTCTGCTTCTGTTAGGTCCTTGCCATTTTTGTCCTTTATTGTGCCCATCTTTGCATGAAATGTTCCCTTGGTAACTCCAGCTTTCTTGAAGAGATCGCTAGTCTTTCCCATTTTGTTCTTTTCCTCTATTTCTTTTCATTGGTCACTTAAGAAGGCTTACTTATCTCTCCTTCCTATTCTTTGGAACTCTGCATTCAGTTGGATATATCTTTCCCTTTCTCCCTTGCCTCTTGCTTCTTTTCTTTTCTCTGCTATTTTTAAGGCATCCTCAGACAACCACTTTGCCTTCTTGCATTTCTTTTTCTAGGGGCTGATTTTGGTCCTCTCCTCCTATACAATGTTATGAACTTCTGTCGATAGTTCTTCAGGCACTCTGTCTACCAGATGTAGTCCCTGGAATCTATTGATCACCTCCACTGTATAATGGTAAGGGATTTGATTTAGGTTATACCTTAATGGCCTAATGGTTTTCCCTACTTTCCTCAATTTAAGCCTGGATTTTGTAATAAGGAGCTGATGATCTGAGGCACAGTCAGCTCCAGATCTTGTTTTTGCTGACTGTATAGAGCTTCTCCATCTTCAGCTGCAGAGAATATAATATCTGATTTCAGTACTGATCATCTGGTGATGTACATGTGTAGAGTCGTCTCTTGTGTTGTTGGAAGATGGTGTTTGCTAGAAGACTGTCTCTTTGTTGTTGGAAGACCAAATATGGATAATACTAACTTACTCTGAATAGTAGGGGGAGAAAATTGACAGAATAGTGTTAAATCCTTTTATTGAAGTGAATAAAAATAATAATGAGAAAAGATGAACATTATTCCCTAATTCTAGTAGTATATATGCCTTGGTGAAAATAAAACTAATCTTTATGTGAAATTTTATATGAGATTCTACAAGTATCCGTATCAGAATCAAAAGCTGCTTTCATGGCTCCTCCTATTTAATTCAAGGGGTATTGTCCAAGTGCATCAAACTGGTCAGATGTTGCCAGTTCCAACAAAGGATCTGATGAGAATCAGGCCATTTGAATGTAATTAAAACAGAACAGTAAACACCAGAGCTCTTCTACTTTCACAGAAGAAAGCTACTTTTAGTGAATGTAAAGTGAGCATAAAGGACAGTTGTGTGGAGTAGGAAAGTATGAATAGAGCCAGGAAGTCACCACTTACATGCCAGTCCACCAAGCACTTCAGAGGTCACCCAATCAGACATCACTCAGGAAGTCTTTTCAACTCTGTAGGCACGTGTTTCATTATAAACTCTAAGACTGACACCGAAAAAGGCTGAAAAAGTTCAGTGCTTTTGAGTAAACACAATATCATGTGAGACTTTCCACTTTACAACAGGAATGTTTTAGCCTGTATGTAATATAGTGAACAACCGTCATACACTCACTAATGCAGCCTGATTTTCTCATAGATAAGTTCTCCTTCATTGCTCCCCAAAATTCAATAGCCTAACTCAAACAGGAGATTTCTCAGAGGATTGCCTTCTTGCTCAATTTCCCAGACCCATGAAACTGCTTTCACAGATTTTCAAGAAGCCTATTGATCTACTTGGATTCATCTGCTGGAACACGCACAACTTCTAATTTCTCTGCCTTCTTTCCTCCAAGATGTCTTTGCTTCATTTCCCCTGGGGTTTCCATTTCCCAAAAAGTTTGCTATAAAAATGACCTGTAATACATCCATTTCAGCACTTTTCCATCCATCCACTAAAATCCATTCTTCAAAGCTAAAAAAAATCAGGATTTGATTGTCATAAGGAGCCAAACACTCTAAAGAAATACTTTTTGAATGATGTGATACATATAGTACATCAACTTGAAGCTACAGAAAAGACACAGATTAACTATCTCAAATATTTAGATACACACGTGTACACACACATATATATGCATACATACATCACATATTTATTATATATGTATTCATAAAAAAAACTAGAAGGCAGTAAATAAGCCCCACATGCATATAATACATGCATTCTACTTGTAGTGCTTAATTAAAAAGCATTTTCTTGCTCCTCAACTATTGTTTATAGTCCTCAGATGAAAAACTGAAATTTAACATGTCAAACTTCCCAAAAAAGGGAAACCCTTGTGCATTGTTGGTGGGAATGTAAATTACTATAGGCACTGTGGAAAATGGTACTGAGATTCCTCAAAAAATTAAAAATAGAACTACCATATGATTCAGCAGTTCCACTGCTGGGTTTTTCTCCAAGGAAACGAAATCACTATCTTGAAGAGATGTCTGTACCCTGATGTTCATTGCAATCTTATTTATAATAGCCAAAACATGAAAATAACCTAAATGTCCATTATATATATAAATGGAATATTATTCCACCATAGAAGGTAGAAAAATACTGTTATTTGTGAAAACATGGGAGAACCTTGAAAGCATTATACTAAATGAAATCAGCCGGACGAAAAAGATAAATACTATATGTTCTCATTTATATGAGGAATCAAAAAATACCCAAACTCCTAGAAAGAGAGAATGGATTGGTGGTTTCCAGAAGTGGGGTTTGCAGGGTGGGTGGGAGAAAACTGTGAAGGTGGTCAAAAGGTATACACTTCCAGTTATAAGATAAATAAGTTCTAGGGATGTTATGTTCAGCATAGTGATCATAGGTAACAACACTGTACTGTATATTTGAAAATTACTAAGAAAGTAGATCTCAAAATTCTCACTGCAATAAAAATTGAGAAAAAAGATAACTTTCTCTGGGGTCAGTGATTTTTGGGTTGTTGGCTGTACAAACTTTTAGTCAGCGCTTGGTTGGGGAACTGAGACACTAACAAAATACACACTGTCATTGACAAAAACAAAATAAAATGTTTCTACATCTAAAGAACCATTCTTTACTTAAAACTTCCATGATCTTTAAAAAACGACATTGTTTTCTGTGATTGTTTGTTCCATATGATACTTACATATGCAAGTAAAAAAACTTCATTCCACTTTATCCATTTATAAGTCAAATTTTCCCATTTGCTATTCATGACATGGCCCTCAAATCCTTTGCCCTCTTGGCCTTCCATTGCTCCTGCTTTGCCAATTCCCATGCCTCAGTGAGCCTCATTTTCTGTTTCTGTTCTCAGAGCTTCTGACTATTGCTGGATCCACTATAATTTCATGCTGTATGTTCACTGGTGCTGAGAGATCCTTTGTTTCATCTCTTGTTGATTTTTATTTAATTTCTGGAAGTGGCATTTCCAACTGATTTAGATTTTGCTTCAGCTCTTAACTTTAACTTTTAGTAGTTGATTTGGTTTCTAGTTAGTGAGAAGTGTGAATTCTTTTAATTTTCTAATTTATTCTCACTTTATTTTTCTTATTAATGTTCCACCTGGCCTTTTTATTCCATAATTACTCAACAATATTCTTTATTCAATCCTGGTTTTTTTCAACTGTCTGTAGCATTCTACACTGTTATGTCATAAAAGTTATTGGTTATATTGGGTACAAAAGGAGATAATCCTTTCTTCTCCTCCTCTGTTTTTTCTTGCATATTTCTCTTTCCTTGGCTTCCATCACACTTTACATAACCTGCTTTTTGTCACAAACAATTGCTTTTATATCCTCATAGCAGAGTCTTCTTCCTTTCAAAATACAGTATTTGAGGGAATCACCTTTACGTACCCTACTCCTCTGCCACATAGCTGGTGTTCAACAGAGCTTTTTAAAAATTAATTTATTTTTAATTGAAGGATAATTGCCTTGCAATATTGTGTTGGTTTCTACCATATATCAACATGAATCAACCATAGGTATACATATGTCCCCTTCCCATGACCCTCCCTCCTACCTCCCACCCCTCTAGGTTGTCACAGAATACTGGTTTGAACTCCTTGAGTCATATAGCAAATTCCTGCTGGCTATTTACATATGGCAGGGTATATGTTTCCATGCTTCTCTCTCCAATTGTCTCACCCTCTCCTTCCCCTTCCCGCCATGTCTACAAGTCTGTTCTCTGTGTCTGTGTCTCCATTGTTTCCCTGCAAATACATTAATCAGTGCCATATTTCTATATTTCATGTTGTTGCTGTTGTTGTTCAGTCACTAAGTCATGTCTGACTCTTCACAACCCCATGGACTGAAGCACGCCAGGCTTCCCAGTCCATCACCATCTCCCAGAGTTTGCCCAAATTCATGTCTATTGAATCAGTGATGCCATCTAACCATCTCATCCTTTATCACCC
Organism: Ovis aries; assembly: GCF_016772045.2. Classification (NCBI taxonomy): domain Eukaryota; kingdom Metazoa; phylum Chordata; class Mammalia; order Artiodactyla; family Bovidae; genus Ovis; species Ovis aries. The sequence goes on from NC_056060.1 coordinate 36,911,600, forward strand.
CCTTCTTCTTCTGTCTTCAATCTTTCCCAGCATCAGGGCCTTTTCCAACGAGTTGGCTGTTTGCATCAGGTGGCCAAAGTTTTGGAGCTTCAGCTACAGCATCAGTCCTTCCAGTGAGTATTCAGGGTTTATTTCCTTTAAGACTGACTGGTTTGATCTCCTTTAGGAGAGATCAGAGAGAAATCTCTCAAAAGTCTTCTCCAGCACCAGTTTGAAAGTGTCAATTATTTGGCACTCTATGGTGGCTCAGAGGTTAAAGCGTTTGCCTCCAATGTGGGAAACCCGGGTTCGATCCCTGGGTCAGGAAGATCCCCTGGAGAAGGAAATGGCAACCCACTCCAGTATTCTTGCCTGGAGAATCCCATGGACAGAGGAGCTTGGTAGGCTATAGTCCAAGGGGTCACAAAGAGTCGGACACAACTGAGTGACTTCACTTTTGCTTTCACTTGCACTTTCTATACATGATAGTTTTCCCTTTCTGACTTACTTTACTCTGTATAATAGGCTCTAGGTTCATCCACCTCATTAGTCAGTCAGTTCAGGTGCTCAGCTGTATTGGAGTTTTAGCTTCAGCATCAGTCCCTCCAATGAACACCCAGGGCTGATCTCCTTTAGGATGGACTGGTTGGCTCTCCTTGCAGTCCAAGGGACTCTCAAGAGTCTTCTTCAACACCACAGTTCAAAAGCATCAATTCTTTGGTGCTCAGCTTTCTTTATAGTCCAACTCTCACATCCATACATGACTACTGGAAAAACCATAGATTTTACTAGATGGATATTTGTGGACAAAGTAATATCTCTGCTTTTTAATATGTTGTCTCGGTTGGTCATAACTTTTCTTCCAAGGAGTAAGCGTCTTTTAATTTCATGGCTATAGTTACCATCTGCAGTGATTTTGGAGCCCCCCAAAATAAAGTCTGCCACTGTTTCCACTGTTTCCCCATCTATTTGCCATGAAGTGATGGGACTGGATGCCATGATCTTCGTTTTCTGAATGTTGAGCTTTAAGCCAACTTTTTCACTCTCCTCTTACACTTTCATCAAGAGCCTCTTTAGTTCCTCTTCACTTTCTGCCATAAGGGTGGTGTAATCTGCATATCTGAGGTTATTGATATTTCTCCTGGCAATCTTGATACCAGCTGGTGCCTCTTCCAGTCCAGTGTTTCTCATGATGTACTCTGCATAGAAGTTAAATAAGCAGGGTGACAATAGACAGCCTTGACGTACTCCTTTTCCTATTTGGAACCAGTCTATTGTTCCGTGTCCAGTTCTAACTGTTGCTTCCTGACCTGCATACAGGTTTCTCAAGAGGCAGGTCAGGTGGTCTGGTATTCCCATCTCTTGAAGAATTTTCCACAGTTTCTTGTGATCCACACAGTCAAAGGCTTTGGCATAGTCAATAAAGCAGAAATAGATGTTTTTCTGGAACTCTCTTGCTTTTTCTATGATCCAGTAGATGTTGGCAGTTTGATCTGGTCACCTCATTAGAACTGACTTAAATGTCTTCCTTTTTATGACTGGGTAATATTCCATTGTATATATGTACCACAGCTTCTTTACCTATTTGTGTATCAGTGGACATCTAGGTGGCTTCCCTGTCCTAGTTATTGTAAATCGTGCTGCAGTGAACACTGGGGACATGTGTTTTTTCAATTATGATTTCCTGAGGGTGTGTGCCCAGTGGTGGGATTGCTGGGTCACATGGTAGACTTATTCTCAGTTTTTTAAGGAACCTCCATACTATTCTCCATAGTGTCTGCATCAATTTACATTCCCACAAACAGTGTAAGAGTGTTCCCTTTTCTCCACATCCTCTCCATCATTTATTATTTGTAGATATTTTGATGATGACCATTCTGACCCATGTGAGGTGATATCTCATTGTAGTTTGATTTGCATTTCTCTGAAATGAGTGATGTTGAGCATTTTTCTTGTGTTTATTAGCCATCTGTTTGTCTTCTTTGGAGAAATGTCTGTTCATGTCTTCTGCCCACTTTTTGATTGGATTATTTGTTTTTGTATTGAGTTACATGAAGTGCTTGTATATTTTGGAAATTAATCCTTTGTCAATGGTTTCATTTACTGTTATTTTCTCCCATTCTGAAGGTTGTCTTTTCACCTTGTTTATAGTTTCCTTTGCTGTGCAAAAGATTTTAGGTTTGATTAGGTCTCACTTGTTTATTTTTGTTTTTATTTCCATTACTCTAGGAGGTGGATCATAGAGGATCTTGCTGTGATTTATGTAATAGAGTGTTCTGCCTATGTTTTCCTCTAATAATTTTGTAGTTTCTGTTCTTACATTTAGGTCTTTAATCCACTTTGAGTTCATTTTTGTGTATGTTATTAGGAAGTGTTCTAATTTTCATTCTTTTATATGTAGCTTTTCCCAGCACCACTTATTGAAGAGACTATCTTTTTTTCCATTCTTACCTCATTTGTCAAAGATAGGTGCCCATAGGTGCATGGGTTTATTTCTGGACTTTCTTTCTTGTTCCATTGGTTTGTATTTCTGTTTTTGTACCAGTACCATACTATCTTATTAACTGTAGCTTTGTAGTATAGGCTGAAGTCAGGAAGATTGAATCTTCTAACTCTATTCTTCTTTCTCAAGATTTTGGCTATTCAGGGTCTTTGTGTTTCCATTTGAATTATAAATTTTTTTGTTCTAGTTCTCAACATGAATTTTTGACTTATAAAGCTACTAAGATTCTCTTTTCTCTTTTTTAGCCCTTTCATCACTTCATTAATTTTCTTCTCTCTCTTCTCTATTTTTATAACAATTCTCTTTCTCCTGGTAACTTTTCCAAGACCTGTAAATAGGCTTACTTCCCCATCATTAAACTCACAGACACAAAATAAACGTGTGCACTCAAGTTTTTCAGTTACAAGAAGTGGAAACCAATTCTGGCTAAACATAAAGGTATTTAATTTTATCTCCAGAAGCTCATCAAATCAAATGGAATCACAGAAAACTAGGATCTGGTTGAAAGAGGCTTATTTACATATCTAAAAAAAGGAACATAAGACAAGCAACATAAAATAACTTTTCTTCATACACCTAGATACACGTTTACTTCCTCCTCAGTGCTTCAGGACCCACATGCAACTTTAGGGTCTGACTTATAATCAATTAACCTTTAGTTCTCTTGTGATCCTACTTGATATTTTATAGTCTATAGACTAAGTTGTAAAGTTACAAACCCCAAATAACTTCACATAAAGTAGCAGAGGAAAGTGTAAAATTATTTTAATAACTTTATATTTATTGATTATTATTTAATAAATTATGAATAAGTTGACAGCACATTGATTATATTTATTTTTTAATATGTGTGCATATACACATATATCACATACCTAAATATGTGATCTATATTACTGAAGAAAAAGACACAATACATGTTTCAACATTATTTCTGTAACTAGTTACAAAGTTACAGATACTTTTGAGATTACTCCACTACTCTTAATGTTCCCCATGATTCCTTCAGAAGTTCTATGCCTCTGACTTACATCTTGGTAGGAAGAAGAAGCTCCAGGGGCTTCTACTTGCTTCTAGAGTAATAATCTGTAGAAGAGTCATAGCAGTGTAACAAAAGTATGAATTCAAACCAGAGTCTCCAGCTGTGAACCTAGAATCTGATACTAGCTTTGTGACCCTGGGCAAGTTACTTAACTGATTTGTTTCCTAGTTGTTTTTGCCTGTAAAATGAAGTTAATGATGGTAAAAGTTTGCTGTGAGATTAAATAAGTAAATTCATGTAAAAAATTTATAACAATGTCTGACACATCACAAGTACTTGGGTGTTAGTAATTATTATTAGTGGTGGTGATGGTGGTAGTAGTTCTCCAAGGATTGGGTAGCTAATGGTGTATTAGCTGGGGAGTATTCTGAGTCTTACTGGTCAACAAGGAGGTGAACTTAAGTTGAATTTTTTAAATCCCTCTTTTCCTATAAGTTCCCTAGCTGACAACCGGACTACAGTGGTAATATGAGGAACCTTCCTCATGTTATAGCCTCCCTTACAATTCAAGGGGCTATGGATGTGAGAGCTGGACTGTAAAGAAAGCTGAGGGCTGAAGAATTGATACTTTTTAACTGTGGTATTGGAGAAGACTTTTGAGAGTCCCTTGGACTTCAAGGAGATCCAGCTAGTCCACCCTAAAGGAGATCAGTCCTGAGTGTTCATTGAAAGGACTGATGTTGAAGCTGAGAGTCCATTATTTTGGCCATGTGATGTGAAGAGCTGACTCATTTGAAAAGACCCTGATGCTGGGAAGGATTGAAGGTGGGAGGAGAAGGGGATGACAAGGATGAGATGGTTGGATGGCATCATGACTCAATGGACACGAGTTTGGGTAAAATCTGAAAGTTGGTGATGGACCGGGAGGCTTGGCCTCCTTCAGTCCATGGGGTCACAAAGAGTTGGACCCGACTTAGTGACTGAACTGAACTGAAAAGCATATGAACTGTCTTAGATCTGAAAACTAGAAGAGGAGTCATGACTCTCAACAGTGTTGTATATCAGGTGGTATCTTAGTGAACTATCTATTCTGTTCTTAAGTGATTGCCAGTTCATGTCCTTCAAAAGCAAAAGCATTTTTTTCATTTGCAAATAAATTTACTTCTCAGGTGTTTGATTGCAAAGGAAGGTCACACACATATACTTCATATCACCCTGTTTGTATTGAATATGACCTCTATTCAGTCTTTCCTACTAATTTAACTCAGCTGCTCCATCAGAACACAATTTTGACTTCTGAAAGAATGTGAGTAAAATATAAAAAGATCATAATCACTGTTTTGTTTCTGATCCCTTACTGGTTTTTTCAGAACTGTGGCAGTTTGTAGTTGACTATGACAAGACTGACTAGTCTGTTTAGAAAATGTAAACTGGATCTCACCTTCACTGCCTTTGGAGGCTATAAATCCTGAGTACCAAGAAAGACTCATTGTTTAGAATATTATTTCTCTGCTTAAACTGTACTGTGGGCTGTTAGTCTCATTAACCAATGGTTGTAAACTTTGGGGAATATGTAGTTAATAATACCTACTGTGAAACTGGCTTTTTGTTCTATATCCAAGCATACTGCTGCCTTTTAAAACTATGAGATATAGCCAAATGACCTCAACTCTCACCTCCCCACCATCACCCACCCATACCCATAACTAAGGCCTTAAAGTCACCAGCTGATAACCCCTGATATGAACACAGAACTTTGAAATGTCAAGAACACGGAGACAGGAGCAACTGGGTACAATAGTCATGAAGTGTTAAAGGAAAGAGGAAGAAGTTGGTTTGAGGTAGCAGATGTTTGCTTCACCAGCACCTGGGAACTGCCAGAGCAGAATGTGCAGGGCAACTGTACAACAATCCCATTCCAGGGAGACCTTGCTGAATCTGAGTATATTTCTTTAGGAACTTTGCCAAGACTAACAAATATTTACCAGAGGGTAGACACTATCACTACAGTGCTAATGATGTTTTCCAAGTGCCAGTGGGTTATGTTTGAATTCCATATCTTAGGTCAAGCAAATATCCCTAAATCTTAGGTCAAGCAAATATCCCTAATGTGTAAAAGATTGTCAAATGTTTCCCATAGCCTTTAATAAGACTGTTTTTGTTGCTTTCGTTGCTCAGTTGTGTCCGACTCTTTTTTGACCCCATGGACTATTGCCCTACAGGTTCCTCTGTTCATGAGATTTCCCAAGCAAAAATACTGGAGTGGGTTGCCATCTTCTTCTCCAGGGATCTTTCCCAACCCAGGGATTGAACCTGCATTTCTGTGTCTCCTATATTGACAGGCAGATTCTTTACCACTGAGCCATCTGGGAAGCCAGGTTTATAGGGACTTTATGTAATCAAACATTCTTATATGATGTAGTTCTTCAATACTTGAGTACTGTTGTCAAGTCTTTTGAAATCATCTCTTGAGTTAATTTATCTTTTTTCCCTTGCCAACCAAATCATTTGTGAATGACACTTTAAAATCACTCCACACTATTTAGCAGTACAGATCAAAACCCTGCCAATGTTTTACCTAAATAATCACACTTCTAGGAGTTTATCCTAAGGAAATAATTATATAAAATATAAGACTTAAGACATTTTGTGTGGAAAAATAGTAATTTATAAAAGTTGAAAAGTTATTCTGGTTTAAATATCCCTAATAAATTAACTAAGTAAGTTTTAAAATGTTCATATGATGGTATGTTGAAATGCCATTAAAATACTGCATAAATGTACCTACTGATAGGGGATAATGTTTATTTTATAAGGTTATTTCCATTTTCTCTTTCTGCCTAACAAATCTCTCCAAAACTTATTGACTTAAAACAAAAGCAATTTATTTCTCCTGATACTGTGGGTTAACAATCTGGGTGGTTCTGCTTGTCTTCTCTGAGATTACGTATACAGGGGTAGTTATTTGATGACTTAACTGGTGGTGGAGAGGCTATGATGGCCTCTCTCACTTAAATGATAGTCCCTGTTATTGATTGTGGTGCCTCAGTTCTCTGAGGCTCCTAAACTTATACAATGTCACTTCTGTTACGTTTTATCTGTTAAAGCAGGTCACAAGACCAGACCAGATCCATGACATGAGGAAATAGACTCTACCTCTCGATGGATAGAGCCACAAATAATTTGTGGACGTGTTCATGATCTACCATAAATATCAAGTAAAAGAGACAGCTTATAAATAGCTTGACTCATATTTTCTAATGTTATTGATACATACACACAGATAAAATTTTTTAAAGATATATGTGCAAATATTAAAAGTGATGTTTTGTGGGTGATAAGATTATTTTTTGTGAAGATTTTAATGAGTGGTATCATTTATGACTAATTCTTTTTTTACAATGAATCGATTTACAATGAAAATAAGAGATGACCTCTCAAAATACTAATTTTGTGTTTTCTGTGTATGTCCCTCCTCCTCGGCTCTCTCTAAGGTATTTTTAGGGTCATTTTTCTTTTCTTCAACTAGAAAAATATCACAGAAGAGATTGTTATTAAATTCTTTACAGAGAGTAATATGCACTTGCTTATGGCCTTCCTTTTATTAGACTCTTGGATTTACATAGGTTACTTGACTTATCTTGTTCGTTGTGTCACATTCTGGATTCCAGTAATTACCACCTCCTTTTCTAAGTGTTCACAAATTGTCCCCCAAGATCTCTGTAAATAGCTATGTCTGTAACAGTTCTTATTAGAATTGCTGGGGATCATGTTAAATTTATCAGGTAACACTAAGCAAAATTATAATATAAGTAGGAAGACCAAAACTGACTTACATGAAATAATCACTACTATTTGAGGATTTATCTTGGTATGTAAGCTACCCCTTCCTGGAATGTCTTCCTTCCAACTCACTCCTTTATATGTCCTCCCCTTCTGAATTCACATCTTTAAAATGCCCTCCATTTCTTAGATCAGGCTTAACCCAGTTCTTCTTGAAAGACTTCTTTCAAGACTAGACCATACTGATGTTACTAGACTATATTGGTGTTACTAGACTATACTGATCTCTCACTGTCCTAAATTTTTATTGCTTTAGTGTCTTTACATGTTAACGTGGTATTTGCTATATTTTGCAATGCTCTCAAAAAGTCGGGACAAATGTCTTCTATGATATCTATGCAACAATTTTATATATAGTCCTAGGTACCCATCAATAATTTAGCAAATTCCGGTTCACCTGACTGTTAAGAGTTACTGTTTTTGCTTAGAACATTTCCTTTTTACGAAAGTGTTTATTGTCTTCTGAGCTCGGGAATATTCCTCCTTTGTCACTGTTCTACACTGTCCTCTTAGCCCTCCTTGCTCTGTGTGTGTCCTGAATTTATAATTAGACTTCCTAGAATATTGCCTTAATTTTTCTTTTGTAAATGTATTTCTTTTTTAATACTGTGTTGATAATTTTATGAGAGTGGAGATGAGGATAATGCAACATGATCTGTTTGAAAACTTTAAATTTAATACTCAAGAATTTGAGGATTAAGTTTGCTTCATATTTATTCTCAGCATTCAGGAACTTACTGTAAGGGATACCAGTGTGTATTTTTAAGTGCATAATGGCAATACTCTAAGGAAGAACATTATTTAAATTGAAGAAATAGACTATTCTTAAGGCACCACTTAATGCCTACATGTACTTCTTGATTGATCATGTTCCCTTTCTCAAATATGTAATGTATCTGTGAATGAATGTTTTTATACCATCTGTGTGCATTATTGTCTTTCTTCCTTTCTTCTCCCCACCCCCTACTCCTGCCCCGACTCTCCTCTTAGGTGTATGTTGTTCAGTATGTTGGCTGATAGTTACAGTGGCTATTGACTACTTGAAATGTGGGTAGTCCCAAATTGAAATGTGCTCTAAGTATAAAATACACAGAAATTCAGTAATTTTAATAAAAATTTAAAAATTTACAATTTTTCTATTGATTGCCTAAGATATAATATTTTTAGAAATTAGTCTATATAAAATAAAATATAGTACTGAAGTTAATTTTGCTTCTTGAAATTTACTTTTTATTTATTTATTTTTTATATTTTTATATTTTATATTTTTTATTTTTTTTAGTTTTTTATTTTTTAAATTTTAAAATCTTTAATTCTTACATGCGTTCCCAAACATGAACCCCCCTCCCACCTCCCCTCCCCATAACATCTCTCTGGGTCATCCCCATGCACCAGCTCCAAGCATGCTGCATCCTGCGTCAGACATAGACTGGCGATTCAATTCTTACATGATAGTATACATGTTAGAATGTCATTCTCCCAAATCATCCCACCCTCTCCCTCTCCCTCTGAGTCCAAAAGTCCGTTATACACATCTGTGTCTCTTTCCCTGTCTTGCACACAGGGTCGTCATTGCCATCTTCCTAAATTCCATATATATGTGTTAGTATACTGTATTGGTGTTTTTCTTTCTGGCTTACTTCACTTTGTATAATCGGCTCCAGTTTCATCCATCTCATCAGAACTGATTCAAATGAATTCTTTTTAAAGGCTGAGTAATACTCCATTGTGTATATGTACCACCGCTTTCTTATCCATTCATCTGCTGATGGACATCTAGGTTGTTTCCATGTCCTGGCTATTATAAACAGTGCTGCGATGAACATTGGGGTACATGTGTCTCTTTCCATTCTGGTTTCCTCGGTGTGTATGCCCAGCAGTGGGATTGCTGGGTCATAAGGTAGTTCTATTTGCAATTTTTTAAGGAATCTCCACACTGTTCTCCATAGTGGCTGTACTAGTTTGCATTCCCACCAACAGTGTAGGAGGGTTCCCTTTTCTCCACACCCTCTCCAGCATTTATTGCTTGCAGATTTTTGGATCGCATCCATTCTGACTGGTGTGAAGTGGTAGAGCTAATCAATGAATATAGTAAAGTTGCAGGATATAAAATCAACACACAGAAATCCCTTGCATTCCTATACACGAATAATGAGAAAGTAGAAAAAGAAATTAAGGAAACAATTCCATTCACCATTGCAATGAAAAGAATAAAATACTTAGGAATATATCTACCTAAAGAAACTAAAGACCTATATATAGAAAACTATAAAACACTGATGAAAGAAATCAAAGAGGACACTAATAGATGGAGAAATATACCATGTTCATGGATCGGAAGAATCAATATAGTGAAAATGAGTATACTACCCAAAGCAATTTACAAATTCAATGCAATCCCTATCAAGCTATCAGCCACATTTTTCACAGAACTAGAACAAATAATTTCAAGATTTGTATGGAAATACAAAAACCTCGAATAGCCAAAGCAATCTTGAGAAAGAAGAATGGAACTGGAGGAATCAACTTGCCTGACTTCAGGCTCTACTACAAAGCCACAGTCATTAAGACAGTATGGTACTGGCACAAAGACAGAAATATAGATCAATGGAACAAAATAGAAAGCCCAGAGATAAATCCACACACATATGGACACCTTATCTTTGACAAAGGAGGCAAGAATATACAATGGAGTAAAGACAATCTCTTTAACAAGTGGTGCTGGGAAAACTGGTCAACCACTTGTAAAAAGAATGAAACTAGATCACTTCCTAACACCGCACACAAAAATAAACTCAAAATGGATTAAAGATCTAAATGTAAGATCAGAAACTATAAAACTCCTATAGGAGAACATAGGCAAAACACTCTCCGACATAAATCACAGCAGGATCCTCTATGATCCACCTCCCAGAATTCTGGAAATAAAAGCAAAAATAAACAAATGGGATCTAATTAAAATTAAAAGCTTCTGCACAACAAAGGAAAATATAAGCAAGGTGAAAAGACAGCCTTCTGAATGGGAGAAAATAATAGCAAATGAAGCAACTGACAAACAACTAATCTCAAAAATATACAAGCAACTTATGCAGCTCAATTCCAGAAAAATAAACAACCCAATCAAAAAATGGGCCAAAGAACTAAATAGACATTTCTCCAAAGAAGACATACGGATGGCTAACAAACACATGAAAAGATGCTCAACATCACTCATTATCAGAGAAATGCAAATCAAAACCACAATGAGGTACCACTTCACACCAGTCAGAATGGCTGCGATCCAAAAATCTGAAATTTACTTTTTAAATATAGCTGTTAGAAAGCTTAAATTAAGCATGTGCCTCAAGTTTATGACTCAAATTAAATTTTTATCAGACAGTGCGTTCTAAATCAGCTGAAGGATTGGATGTCTTTCCCCTTCCTTCCTTTTCACTTCATTCCTTCTTTCCTTCCTTTTTTCTTCAATGTGTAGGGTGATTTGTTGTACCCTGTGGTACAACAAATTTTTAGTGGTCAAAGTGGTCACAATTTTGGGAGAAAGAGTGTCTGAAATAACTTTATGGGCATTAAAGTTTAACTAGCAATGAACAGAAGAAATTCTATTTGGACTTTATATCTCCTACTTTAAGCTTGGTCAAAAAACAGGAACTAAATTATGTCACTCAGGATCTGTGAAATCTATCTTAATTCCCTTCTATTTGGAAATTGTTGCTTGGGAAACATGTAAATCTGAGCACAAAAACTCCCAACATATATTATCCACTACAATTTCAAAATTATAGGTAAAATTTCAAGAACTAATTTAAGGGCAGCTGTTATGACAGATTACTTACTAGATTAAAATGTTTTATCAAATACTATCTGCTGTTTGGGAAGTACACAGTCCTTTTAGTTTAATCAGTGATGCAAATAAATTTGCTTCTGTGAACTCTGGTTATGTCGTTTAGTGCCAAATTAAAAAAAAAATCCCTCAATAAAAGGGAGACATAAAGGAATTAGAAAAGTTTATCTTTTGGCAAAATTTGGAAATCTACTGAATTTCTTTCAAAAATTGACATCTGTCAGATTTAAAAAATGAATACCAAAAATTCAGAATTGTTTTCTTTTTTCTCTGTGAAGAAGAGTTAATGCATTGGTAACTAATTTTATGGCTTCTAGGATAATGTTCAGAGAAAACAAGAAAGGTTGAATTTGAACGATCTCTGTTCAGCCTTCACTGATAATTGACTCACAACATATAATTTTCTCCAGTGTGTATACAAAAGGCCAAACCTGGGAAGAATAGAATCAGCTCCCTAAAAGAATGACAAATGGAAACTTTTCCATTTAACTAACAAAAAAGACACACTTTTTCCAACTTTTTTAAAACAAATTAGTTCAGTTTAAATATGAATAAACACACCTTTTCTAATAATATTTAAATTACTTTCTCTAATGACATTCCCCCCAGTTCAGTTCAGTTCAGTAGCTCAGTTGTGTCCGACTCTGTGACCCCATGAATTGCAGTATGCCAGGCCTCCCTGTCCATCACCAATTTCCAGAGTTCACTCAGACTCACGTCCATCGAGTCCGTGATGCCATCCAGCCATCTCATCCTTGGTTGTCCCCTTCTCCTCCTGCCCCCAATCCCTCCCAGCATCAGAGTCTTTTCCAATGAGTCAACTCTTCGCATGAGATGGCCAAAGTACTGGAGCTTCAGCTTTAGCATCATTCCTTCCAAAGAAATCCCAGGGTTGATCTCCTTCAGAATGGACTGGTTGGATCTCCTTGCAGTCCAAGGGACTCTCAAGAGTCTTCTCCAACACCACAGTTCAAAAGCATCAATTCTTCGGCACTCTGCCTTCTTCACAGTCCAACTCTCACATCCATACATGACCACAGGAAAAACCATAGCCTTGACTAGACGGACCTTAGTCGGCAAAGTAATGTCTCTGTTTTTGAATATACTATCTAGGTTGGTCATAACTTCCAAGGAGTAAGCGTCTTTTAATTTCATGGCTGCAGTCACCATCTGCAGTGATTTTGGAGCCCCCCCAAATAAAGTCTGACACTATTTCCACTGTTTCCCCATCTATTTCCCATGAAGTGATGGGACCAGATGCCATGATCTTCGTTTTCTGAATGTTGAGCTTTAAGCCAACTTTTTCACTCTCCTCTTTCACTTTCATCAAGAGGCTTTTTAGTTCCTCTTCACTTTCTGCCATAAGGGTGGTGTCATCTGCATATCTGAGGTTATTGATATTTCTCCCGGCAATCTTGATTCCAGCTTGTGTTTCTTCCAGTCCAGCGTTTCTCATGATGTACTCTGCATAGAAGTTCCCCTATCTATAGTATAATAAGTTTTAGATACAAAAAACATAAATACTATTTTGAGAATTTAATTTTGCCTATTAACTTTCTTTATTAGAACACATTTTTAATGACCTGTTAAAAGATAAACTTCAAAGTGTCCCTTTGGGACTTTGTTGTAGACAAGCTCTAGACTAAGGTTTGGTAAATCTTATCTGGTCTATCCTCATAGCTGATGGAATTAGACATTTTAAATAACAGATACTAAAAAGCAAAAAACAGGAGAAAAAAAAAAGGTGTCTTATTTGCTGGGTCAGTAAAGAAGGCATTAATGTTCCCATCCTTTTCCTCTACCATGGGTTCTGAGATGACATTCTCTCACTTGTCAGTGTTTTCTCTTTTAGGTGGCATTATGTGTCTGATGATGGATGCAAGTGTTAATGGCCCCCCTTGGTCCATTGCTTTGCTTTCTGTGCCACTGGGACTAAGGTGGAAGTTTTATTTCTCAGGAAATCTCTTCCTCACAAGGTGTTAGAAATAAGTTGATCACCATAGTCCTCGTCTGTGACCCCTAATTTTTGTCACTGATTCCATGGAAGGATATAAATTAGTATTATTAGGGTAAACTGAAGTAATGAATTAAGCCCCAAATATCAGTGGTTTAATAAAACAAAGATTTTTCTTCTTGTTTATATTTCATGTCCGGTGAAGTTCAGTGGTGATGGTGTATGGGATTCTGCTCCATATAGTTGCTCAGGGATTCATGCTGGCTGAGCTACCAAACTGTGGTTGTTGTTTTTGTTCAGTTGTTCAGTCCCTAAATTGTGTCCAACTCTTTGCTACCCCATAAATTGCAACACATCAGGCTTCCTTGTCCTTCACTGTCTCCTGGAGTTTGCTCAAACTCATGTTCATTGAGTTGGTGATGCTGTCTATCTATCTCATCCTTTGTCACCCCCTTTTCCTCCTGCCCTCAATCTTTCCAAGCATCAGGGTCTTTTCCAATGAGTAGGCTCTTCGCATCAGGTGGTCAAAGTATTGGAGATTCAGCTTCAGCTTCAACATCAGTCCTTCCAATGAATATTCAGGGTTGATTTCCTTTAGGATTGACTGGTTTGATCTCCTTGCAGTCCAAGGGACTCTCAAGAATCTTCTCTAGCACCAAAGTTTAAAAGCATCAGTTCTTCGGTGCTCAGCCTTCTTTATGGTCCAACTTTCACCTCCATATATGACTACTGGAAAAACCATAGCTTTGACTATATTGGCAAAATTTATTGGCAAACTGGTATCTCTGCCTTTTACTATGCTGTCTAGGTTTGTCATAGCTTTTATGCCAAGGAACAAGAGTCTTTTAATATTGTGGCTGCAGTTACTATCTGTGTGATTTTGGTGCCCAAGAAAATAAAATGTCACTGTTTCCATTTTTCCACCATCTATTGGCCACGAAGTGATGGGACTAGATGCCATGATCTTTATTTTTCGAATGTTGAGTTTTAAGCCAGCTTTTTCACTCCCCTCTTTCACCCTCATTAAAGGCTCTTTAGTTCCTCTTCACTTTCTGCTGTTAGAGTGGTATCACTTGTATATCTGTATATCATCTGTATATCTGTATATTATCTGTATGTTTAAAAGACACTTGCTCCTTGGAAGAAAAGTTATGACCAACATAGACAGCATATTAAAAAGCAGAGACATTACTTTGCTAAAGGAGGTCCATCTAGTCAAATCTATTGTTTTTCCAGTAGTTATGTATGATTATGATAGTTAGACCATAAAGAAAGCTGAACACCAAAGAATTGATGCTTTTGAACTGTGGTGTTGGAGAAGACTCTTGAGAATCCCTTGGACTGAAAGGAAATCAAACCAGTCAAGCCTAAAGGAAATCAATCCTGAATATTCATTGGAAGGACTGATGCTGAAGATGAAAATCCAATACTTTGGTCACCTGATGCGATGTGAAGAATTGACTCATTTGAAAGACCCTGATGCTGGAAAAGATTGAAGGTGGGAGGAGAAGCAGATGACAGAGGATGAGATGGTTGGATGGCCTCATTGATTCAGTGGACATGAGTTTGAGCAAGCTCCAGGAGTTGGTGATGGACAGGGAAGCTTGGCATGCTGCGGTCCACGGGGTCTCAAAGAGTCAGACATGACTGAGGGACTGAACTGAATGAACTAAACTGATTTGTATATCTGAGGATGTTGATATATCTCCCAGCAATCCTGATTCGAGGTTGTGCTTCATCCAGCCTACCATTTTGCATGATGTAATGTACATGTAAGTTAAATAAGCAGGGTGACAATATACAGTCTTGTCATATTCCTTCCCCAATTTTGAACCAGTTTGTCTTACCATGTCTGGTTCTAACTGTTACTTCTTGTCCTGCATGTAAGTTTCTCAGCAGACAGGTAGGTTGCTGTGGCATTCCCAACTCTTTAAGAATTTTCCACTGTTCGTTGGTGGCTCACATGGTAAAGAATCTGCCGGCATTGTGGAAGACCCGGGTTCAATCCCTGCATCAGGAAGATCCTCTGGAGAAGGAACTGGCAGCCCACTCCAGTATTCTTGCCTGGAGAATTCCATAGACTAGGAGCCTGGTGGGGTATATTCCAAGGGGTCATAGAGTTGGACACGACTGAGAGCCTAAGACACACGCAGAGTCAAAGGCTTCAATGTAGTCAATGAAGCAGAAGTAGATTTTTTTTTTTTTTTTGGAATTCTCTTGCCTTTTGGTTTCATGTTATTACAGCAGGGAAAGAGAAAACTGGAGGATTGTGCATTGACTTTTAAAAGCTTTGACTTAGAAGTGACACACATCCTTCTGCTCATAGCTCATTGGTCAGAATTAGTCATATCCTAAAACGTCAAGGCTGTATATTGTCACCGTGCTTATTTAACTTCTATGCAGAGTACATCATGAGAAATGCTGGACTGGAAGAAACACAAGCTAGAATCAAGATTGCCAGGAGAAATCTCAATAACCTCAGATATGCAGATGACACCACCCTTATGGCAGAAAGTGAAGAGGAACTAAAAAGCCTCTTGATGAAAATGAAAGAGGAGAGTGAAAAAGTTGGCTTAAAGCTCAACATTCAGAAAACGAAGATCATGGCACCCAGTTCCATCACTTCATGGGAAATAGATGGGGAAACATTGGAAACAATGTCAGACTTTATTTTTTTGGGCTCCAAAATCCCTGCAGATGGTGATTGCAGCCATGAAATTAAAAGACGCTTACTCCTTGGAAGGAAAGTTATGACCAACCTAGATAGCATATTTAAAAGCAGAGACATTACTTTGCCAACTAAGGTCCATCTAGTCAAGGCTATGGTTTTTCCAGTGGTCATGTATGGATGTGAGAGTTGGACTGTGAAGAAGGCAGAGTGCTGAAGAATTGATGCTTTTGAACTGTGGTGTTGGAGAAGACTCTTGAGTCCCTTGGACTGCAAGGAGATCCAACCAGACCATTCTGAAGGAGATCAACCCTGGGATTTCTTTGGAAGGAATGATGCTAAAGCTGAAGCTCCAGTACTTTGGCCACCTCATGCGAAGAGTTGACTCATTGGAAAAGACTCTGATGCTGGGAGGGATTGGGGGCAGGAGGAGAAGGGGACGACAGAGGATGAGATGGCTGGATGGCATCACGGACTCGATGGACATGAGTTTGAGTGACCTCCGGGAGTTGGTGATGGACAGGGAGGCCCGGCATACTGCGATTCATGGGGTCGCAAAGAGTTGAGCGACTGAACTGAACTGAAGGAGCTATTAGGGGATTGTGACATGAGAAACGTGTGGATATTTGGTGAATAATAAATGTATCTGACATAATATTCCTTTTTGGTCATTAATATTTTTTCTTTGTTCCTTTTAAACATAGAATATCTCCTTAAAAGAGACAAAGTTCCATCCAATTTTGACCATTAAACACAAAGCTCAAGTTCCATCCAACTTTAAGCATTAAGTTCAAAAATTGGAATGATACAAATCAATCTCTATATCAGGTTTGAATGTGTTCTTCTTAGTGTAGAGTCCTATGAACTAAAAGATGAATTGTCTCCCTCTTAGAAACCTGATCTGAAGTAGTAGAATATGTACAGAATGACTACAATGAGCCCTTTCATTTAGAAATAGGAAAAATGAGGGCATGGCAGTCATTGGTCTTTAGCAATTTTGAAATCCCAAAGTCAGACACTAGGGAAGTGGAGGGGGGCCTCTATCCCTCCCCTAAGGCAGAGGAATGTTCCCTGGATAGACTTGGTTTTCCTGAAAGAGCTTCTTTGTCCATGTCCTCGCTGGCCCTGACTGTGCCCCTTATGATGTTCTTCTTTATCTTCTTCAGTCACTTCTGAAGCAGGCATTGGATAATATTATCTTTTTGGAGGGCATATAGCTTTTTAGGAGGGGGGGGGGCTCCTCTCTGGTGGTTCAGATGGTAGGGAGTCTGCCTGCAAAGTGGAAGAGTCAGGTTCAATCTCTGGGTTGGGAAGGTCCCTTGGAGAAGGGGATGGCAATCCATTCCAGTATTCTTGCCTGGAGTATTCCATGGACAGGGGAACCTGGTGGGCTACAATTCACGGGACTGCGAAGAATCGGGCAGGATTGAGCAACTGACACTTTCGCTTTCATAGCTTTTGAAGTCCAATTCCTATTTCTTGAAGTTTGGGAGCCTGGATCATTTTATACCTCACAAACTTGCAGTTTCCCTTGATAGTTAATTTTCTTGAGAACTTAATAGGCTTTCATTTGAATCAGGCCAGTTATATAATCTAGTAAATAACCGACAGTTATATTTGAGACAGTTCTTAGATCTCCCATATCTCTTTGTGTTTCTTCTCTCACATACTCATCTCAACTTTCTCTTTCTTATTTAATTATGGATACACTGAGTCCAACTTTAGAATAATAGGTTGGTATGTGTGTGTATGTGCTCAGTCACTAAGTCGTGTCTAACTCTAAGTCGTGTAGCCCACTGGACTCCTCTGTCCATGATATTTTCCAGGCAAGAATACTGGAGTGGGTTGCCATTTCTTCCACTAGGGGATCTTCCCAACCCAGGGATTGAACATGTGTCTCCTGCATTGGCAGGCGATCCTTTATGCTGAGCCACCAGGGGGAAAGCATATAATAGTTGTTGTTCAGTTGCTAAGTTTTGTTCGACCACTAAGCCAGTGACATATGTTAGGTTTTTGTTGTGGCAGCACCCCACTCCTACTCCTGGCATGAATTCTGTACTCATTAGATAGGCTAGACTATGCTATGTTAATAAATCTGCTCTGAAATATAATTGGCTTAACATAACACTGGTCTATTTCTTGCTCGTATTAAATGTCCAATGAAATAAAAGGCTTTGTACAATGTAGTTTCTAACAGACTCAGTCTGAACAAGGCTTCTTCATTTTATAATGTTACTATTTAAGCATGTAACCTGATGCTTTGTTCAGAACAGGAAGAGGAGGCTATCTATTGGCTCATAAATGTAAGAGAGGTAGGAAAAAAGAAGCAGAGTGGTATTTCAGTTCAGTTCAGTTCAGTTGCTCAGTCGTGTCCGACTCTTTGCGACCCCATGAATTGCAGCACGCCAGGCCTCCCTGTCCATCACCAACTCCCGGAGTTCACTCAGATTCACGTCCATCAAGTCCGTGATCCCATCCAGCCATCTCATCCTCTGTCATCCCCTTCTCCTCCTGCCCCCAATCCCTCCCAGCATTAGAGTCTTTTCCAATGAGTCAACTCTTCGCATGAGGTGGCCAAAGTACTGGAGTTTCAGCTTTATTTTGCTTAGTAGTAAACATTTCTGCAGAGTAAATTCAGAAAGGCTCTTACTTAATATTAACCAACATAGAGAAATAAAGGATACTTATTCAGTAATAAAAATATTACTGAAAAATACTATATCATCACTGATTCATGATACCAATCATAGTTGACCAAGCCATATTTTATTTCTCCTTTTTTCAGAGTATGGCTTTATTGTATCAGTATTAAAGAAAAAGTTCTCTGTATGTATGGTACTTACTCTTCTTTTTTCCTAATCTCTCTGGGATAAAATACTTATAACAACATTTTATATAATATTTTGTTTTTATCCTTGAAGATGGAGGTGGCAGAGAATAGTAGAGGGAAGACTACATCTTTTTCTAAGTATTATCAAAATTTACCCAATTAGGTATTGTCAGGATCCAAAATTTTACCCTATTGCAAGCTAACAAGCTTGTGTTTTACTGCTTCAGAGATGCTGATACATCAGAGATCGTGATAAGACATGATACTTCTGCTTCAAAGACAAAGGACTTTATTACTCATTACTTAAGCAATGGTCAGGGTTTCATGTTCAGTTGAATTGGTTCCGTGTCCCCCAAGACCCATGCAGGTAGGCCCAAGTGGATGGCTGCACATGCAGTCGACTGCATTATAGGAGAGGAACACTAAGTTTGGGACTTGGTGAAGAGTCACTCTATATTTTTTTGTGTAGAGAGAGGTCTTACCTCATTTTTTAAGGCTGCTTTCTCAAACATGATCCTGATGAAACTGGCCATTACAGCCTTTCATTTTTGGCATACTTGGCAAGAATGTGGAGAGATGCTCAAGGGGTCAGGGTGGATGGATGGCTGTTTCCAATAACTGGTAGCAGAATGAAGACTAGAACTAGATCTCTCAGTTCCTAGTTTGCTAAGTTATACATAGCACTGTCACTGAAGACAAAATCTTTTGATGAATTATCTTTTTTCTGTTTTAAGTATTCTCTATTATCTTCTTTCTTGCATTGGGGTCATATTTTCCAGTCCCATTGACATACTGAATATTTTCTTCTGCTACACAGATTTGTATTAAGATCACATGTAATGACCCTTAATTATCTCATATACAATAAGACATAGTTGAAGACCAACAAATTTGTGCCAGTGTATTCTGAATTACAGAGAGTTTATCTTTTGAAAATATCATTATCTTACTTTTTAATTTGTTTTATACTTTGTTCTCACTAGTCAAACTTCATGGATTCCCTAATTTGTCCCAGTCTATACTTGTGGTTTGGGTTCTACAATAAATTACAAGTCATGGCATCACAGTGCTTATACGACCCATGCAAAAGAAAGTGAAAAACAAAAATGAAGAAGTGGCATGGAGTGGAATTCTAAGAGTGGAATGAGCAGTACAGAATGCAAGTTCATTAGGTGCCGGAAGAGTTAGAGATTTCTGGCTAAATGTGGTCAGGAAGGATTCATGGATGAAATGGAGAAAGAAAGGTAGTTCCTAGAACAGAGGGAAAAGAGTGATTTCTATTACTTTTTATATTCTCTCTGATTTTTAGAGTAAGCATTAAAAGAGCCTGTTTAATAGCAACCATATAGGCATTTTCCTTATCAGTTTTATTTACTGCTCGATCTTCAGTTCTTTGAAAAATGCCTTTTCCATGTTAAAAATACATAAAAACACTTAATGAACCAGGGACAATGGTTGAGGAAGTGCATGGTTTGTATTATGTGACTTCAACATTCATCTTTTATACAGCCCACACATTCATATAATACACAGTCCACCTGTATATAGATAGTTTCTCAATGGATTGTATCTCTCATATGGTTCTGGTGAAATGTAATTTCAAGATCAGTTTAGTTCAGTTGCTCAGTTGTGTCTGACTCTTTGTGACCCCATGGGCTGCAGCATGCCAAGCTTCCCTGTCCATCACTAACTCCTGAGCTTGCTCAAACTCATATCCATTGAGTTGGTGATGTCATCCAACCATCTCTCCTCTGTTGTCCCCTCCTTCCGCCTTCAATCTTTCCCAGCATCAGGGTCTTTTCCAGTGAGTTAGTTCTTTGCATCAGGTGGCCAAAGTATTGGAGTTTCAGCTTCAGCATCAGTCCTTCCAATGAATATTCAGGATTGATTTCCTTTAGGATTGACTGGTTTGATCAGTTTCAAGATACCAACTATAATATAGTCTGATCCTGGCCCTAGGATAGGGGAGTTGATTTCAGTGCTGAAGTACAAGATTTTTTAACCATTTCCAAATCTTCCTCAGTTGTATCCAAATCTTTCTTACTCTGTGAAACGCAGGGCCTCTTAGGGCAGCAGTGACTTGGCTAGTGTATACTCACATTTTAATTATTTTTTATTCAGCCTAACTTTCCTCTGTATACTGTTCTTTGCATCCCACTTCTTCCTCCACTTACTCCTAATTGCAAGCTCAGGCTTGTGGAAGCCACAGCTGCTGGTGGAGAGTGGTGGAGCAAATCTACTGTGCAGTGGCAGTGGAGACAGCCTCCTTTTGTCTTGTTTTCAGGACACTCTGAGCCCTGCTGGTAGAGCTTTAAAGACCAGGGGCAGCTTTAACACCCATGTGAAATCATACTAGGCCCATGGGAAGTGGACAAGCCTGGAACAGACTGTTGCAGCTCGATGGAATGCCTAGCATTCTTGTCACCTGTCACCAATTCCTGACAATCACTCGGGTCTGCAGAGATTCTTGTTGCCATGTTCTTTGGAACTTGGAAAGTAGTATTGCCCTGTTATTATTATAATTATGTAATAATAATATTTTAATATATTCCATATAATGTTGAAACATAATATTGTTTTTTATTCTTTGGGAATGAAGCCAGTTGGGAACTATGTAGACTCAACTTTCCAACATTTAACTTTCAAATGCATATACAGAAAAATAGGAGATTACCTATATTTTGTTCTTGGACTATGAATTTTATGTCTACTACTAATGATAACTATGTGATTTTCTAGTGAAAACTTTAAATTAAGTGAAGATAATAATACAAAGTGTTATAGATTGTAGAAACCTTTTCTCAAGTAATGCGTGCCACATTTTCACATTTTCTTTTTTTTTTTTTTTTTTTTTTATTTTTTTTTTTTTTACATTTTCTTTACAAAATTTTAAGTTTGTTCATGCCTTATGGATCTGGTGAATATAATGATAATTAATATATTTTTACCTTCCTTGGAAGGAAACTATTAAATTATGTAACTTATATACTCACTTCTTACACTAAGAGACTCATTCTGTAGAAACATCATCTGTTAAAAATCTGCTATTGCAATGATGTAGTTTTCTGAAGGGAAACTAAAATAGGCAGCCTGAAAGAAATGCCAGATGGTCCAGCATTGCACAGGGAGAGCTGTGAAGCCAGGTGTAATGCCAGGTGATGCTTCCTAGGATCGCAGTGGGGGTAGGAGCAAATGAAGCATTGACCTCAGTCTGAATCTTTTATGTCTAGGCTAATTCAGGGACTCATAAGATTTGCAGGGCTCTCCACAAGTTGGGAAGATGGGAGTCTGACTACAGTTTAGTTTCCCAATTAGACTTACTCTGGCCCCAGGTTACCTGGAAGCCAGAGAACCTGTAGCTGGAGATAATGACTTCCTAGAATGTTATGATTTAAAAGTGATCAGTAAGTATCAAAATTTCCACTTCCATCTGTCCCCTAAAACCCTGTAACCATGGCAAAACTTGACTCTTGAGGGAATCCCAGGTACTATGATCTAAATGTTAGTTTTCTCCCAAATCCATATATAGAAATCCTAACCTCCTAAGGTGGTGATGTTAGGAGATGGAGCCTTTGGGATATGCTTGATTCACTAAATGAAAGGAGCGCCTTACAAAAGAGTCTCCAGAGAAACCCTTTGCCCACCTGCAATGTGAGGACACAGCAAGGAATTGCCACTTAAACCAGGAAGAGGTCGTTCACCAGAAAGTGATCATTCTGGCACTTTGATCTTGGACTTCCCAGTTTCTAGAACTGTGAGGAATAAATATTTGTTGTTTATAGGCCACCTAGATCCTGATATTTTGTTATAACAGTCTGAATGAACTAGGAAACTAGGAAAATTAAAAATCTAACCTAAGTATTTGTTAATAGTGTTAAGGGATTAGGAATCATAAAAATATCCAGGGAATGTAATAAAATAGCACTAATCATTCATTCATTCCTCCATCCAGTGATTATTCACTGGTCCTGGATGTACCAGATATTCTGCTGGGCCCTGGAAGAGACAAGCAGATTAAAGACATAGTCCTGATCCTCAAGGATATTGTGGTTCAGGTAAACAATGGTATTGAGATTTTTATGTACAAAATAATGGCGAATTATGAAGCGCTGGGGACTTCCCAGTTCTTGACTTTTTCCAGGCAGTTTACATATCTGTTCAAGAATACTTTGTTAGCCAGTGCACAATGTTTGCACAGTATATTAATGTATAAGTGCAGTCAGTGAAATTTGATCAATAACAATTTTAAAATTTCTAGTGTATTTTTATTGGAGAAAAGTAGGATTTGAAAAGAATTCTTTTAGTTCACATACCATTCCCAATTCCTGGCTGTTCATCAACACCATTTACTTTAATTTAAGGTCAAGTTTCTCAGTTTAGTAGGGGCAGTGGTGAGAATGGTTGGTTGTAGGGTAGGCATTTTTCGCATTTCCCCTGACCAAAAAGAAAATTATTATTGTTATGGACAAAATGTTTGCCAAGTAATTTTCACAATATTTGTCTCTAAAAGGCAGAATTATATTTACATCACTGGTGGACTGTTGACAAGGTACTGATGATCACTGAAGATTGAGAAGGGAAAAGTTTCATTTTTTTTTGAGTTCACAATTCCTTTTGTGCAATGGGTCTAAATGGAGGAAGATGTAGAGCACAAAATACATACAATGAATAGTTTTTGTTGATTGTAAAAATAATAATAAATGGTTAATGAAAACAAAACTGAGAGTTTATTGATTAATATTTATTCAATAAGCACTATAGGAAAGGCACTAAAGGAAAAGCTCTGTAGGTGATATAGAAATGACCGTGACCATTGATCCCTGCTTTCTAGAATGTTGCAGTCACTGACTGTAGGAGTATGACAAATATATATGTGTAACTATAATACACACATAATAGGTTAAGGATTTATGACAAAGAAAGAAATAAAAGGCTAAAAGTTTCAGGAAAAGAGAGAACATTTTGTTGTGTATGTATTTAGGGCTTAGAGCACTGGTAAGATTAGTGAAAAGAAATTTCTGTTGTGTCTGAGGATGGATGACATTTAATCAACAGATGGGCAGAGGTGCAAAGGTAGGAAAGCACAGTTGAGGAAATGGCCAACAATCCTTTGGGGAGAAATGGCTGATAAAGCTAGCAAGGTGGTGAGGGAAAAGCCTATACCTATTTATTATTTATGTCTTTTTTTCCTCTTATTTTTCAATTCAGTTCATTTCAATTGCTCAGTCGTGTCTGACTCTTTGTAACCCCATGGACTGTGGCACGCCAAACTTCCCTGTCCATCACCATCATTCCGGAGCTTACTCAAACTCATGTCCATTGAGTTGGTGATGCCATCCAATCACTCATCCTCTGTCTTCCCCTTTTCCTCCTGCCTTATTTTTACCCTTTTAAAAATTTGAATCTTTCCTCCTATCTGATCCTCTTTTTTTTTCTTGTACTTAACAGTGAAAAATCTGTCCTTGAAAAAAATCATTTTGCTTAATTGTAAGGTTGTTAATGTGTTTTAACCAAATGCCTATTATATGTGATTTTTTAAGTCACTGCAATGAAATAGTACTCATAAGTCTCTAGTGG
Organism: Ovis aries; assembly: GCF_016772045.2. Lineage (NCBI taxonomy): Eukaryota > Metazoa > Chordata > Mammalia > Artiodactyla > Bovidae > Ovis > Ovis aries. Next base: position 36,935,777 of record NC_056060.1, read on the forward strand.
AGCAAATCTTAGAGGATCAAAAAGAGAAAAGAGAATAAAAGTGAACCTTTAAATATATGGATGTGAAACCAGGTCCCTAGCAACCTTTCCCCCTATAGGCATACAGTTTTGATGTATTGCGTTTAACTTCTAGTGGATTAAAGATAAAATCTCAGAGTTGAAACAGATCAGTAATTAGATTTTTCCCAGCCTCTTACTTTAAGGGCAGAAATAGGCTACTCTCTATCCTGAGTTACTTAATTTTTGGCTCACCTCATGGTTGTTCAGCTTTGAAACATTTCATGTTTAGTTTAAGCACGCCTTTGGGCAAATTTGATTTTTATCAGAGTAATTCCAAGCCATACTACATCCACAAAGTTGGAGGCATAAAAGCTTGTTTCTGATCTCCTTTAATAGGATAATACTGGTGCTTTTTGTTAATTTTTTAAAAGTAAGCTCTTGGGTTGCATAATTGTTATTGCTCTATCACAGATTAGTTATGTTCAAGTGCTTGCTAAATAGAATTATAAGAAGCCACAAGTGATTTGAATTGTCGAAGATTGATTGCTACTTTTGTAGTTAATAGTAAATTAGTTTTCAAGTCCAGATAATATTTACTTGATATATGAACTTAATTTCTTAATTTTAAAATGACTATGAAAATACTAGAGTAGATTAATTTTCTTTACGATGGAATCTGTCTTTTTAACAATTTTTTTTGCATGAAAAGAAATCAGTGTGTCAGCTTCTAAAATCAATCCTCCACCTTAATTGTGTTCTTTTCATTTATATTAATGATCATAAAATAACATGCTAGAAATTGTTTTATTTGTGCTATATATAGCCAAAAGAAGATGATGTGTATCAATATACTCTTAAAGTTTTTCAAAACTCAAAAATGCAATTAAAATTTGTATTCTTTTAATATTATGATATGCCTTTAATTACTGAGTATTTGTTTTTATAATATTGATACATTTATTAAATCTTCATTTAGTCATTTCTTTTAGTTCTTCCTAGGTTTCTCAAAAGCTGTTTCTCTTTTTGTTATTTTATTTACTAGCTAGGTTAGATTTTTTTAAAGCCCTATTTAGTTTAAACTTGAAAAAACAACTTTGCCTTGTAATGCACAGTTTGCTTTTTTGGATTCAGTGAAGGCATTCTTTAGTTATTGAGATGCTACTTCAACATCATGTTGAAACAGAAAATTTTGCATGAATTCTTTATTGTAATTTTTGAATCTGATAATGCCTTTACAAAAAGATGCCTCTGTCCAAATGACTGTTCCTGATGTAAGTAACATAAAGTGCCCTTAGACTGTCTCCAGGGGAAGACTGTACCTACGCCTTGAATTTATATGAAAAATTATTTAATGGCTAATGTACTTGTCTATATCAAGAAAGAGATTCACCAGTCTACTGTATCCATCTTGGATGAAATCAGTTGGAAGTGCCTGAAAAAATAGCTGTTTTGTCCCTGCAGATGAAATGATCTCTTCTCTTGATAAAAGTAAAATGAAAGTTCCTCTTTAAGACAATGAGTTAATCCAGTGTTCTGATTAATAATGTTTATAATTGAGTATTATTATAATTAATAGGACAATAATATGATATTACTATAGTTAACAGTATAATTGAGAGTATTAATCCAATTAATACTCTTGCCTAAATAGTGGAAGCAGTGTATCATGGTTGGGTTTTTAGATTTACTTTTCTTGCTAGACTTAAAGTTTGTTTCTAAGGATGGAGAAGTGCTCAGGTTTAATGACATTGCTATCTATGTACTCAAAGCTATAGGCAACCTCTTTTTTTGTTTGTTTGTTTGTTTGGTATTTTGTTCCTATGCTGAAACTGGAGTGCTTAAATTAAACATGAATAGAGATGGTTAGAGATCTAGGCAGATACCCACTTGATAGATATGGAATAACATCTTAAGATTATTTTTGTCACAATAATTTTCTTATGCTATTAACAATCTTGGGCTATTCAATTCCCTGGAGGTTGTCTTAATGAGGTACTGTGGAAAGACAGGCATTCCTAGAATTTCAATCATACAAGGCAACAGGTATTGATGGAAAATTACACAGAAGAAACAGTCTTATTCTATATAGCTAAGATCCAGTAGACAAAAATTTTATGACTTTTAAGGAATATCAGTCATTAGTATTTACCATTACTAGTATAGGATATAGATAAATATAGCTGAGTATTTTTGACAGAACACAATGGAAAAATAAACTGTGAGGGTGTATTATTTATTTTCTTTTGATTGATTTAAATTCAAAGAATAGCTCTCTTGTTTGTGTCAGCATCTCACTGAATACAAAGACTGTTCAATGAAAGTGAACAAGACCTGCATGTCTAACATTCCTTGCTTAGTTGAGAAAATCATGATACATAGAGTTGAAGAGAACTTTGCCTTTAATTTGTATCCTTTGACTTTTGCCAAATTAATTTTCCTAATAATTTTCCAGGGCCTATGGGATAAAGTCACCTAATATTTCCACTTGATATACATGCTTTTAACTATGACAATAATTTCTAATTAAAAGAATATAGATACCCCACACCCAAGGTAAGAGTAACCCAAGTAAGATGGTAGGTGTTGCAAGAGGGCATCAGAGGGCAGACACACTGAAACCATACTCACAGAAAACTAGTCAATCTAATTACACTAGGACCATAGCCTTGTCTAACTCAATGAAACCAAGCCATGCCTGCGGGGCAACCCAAGACGGGCGGATCACTGTGGAGAGGTCTGACAGAATGTGGTCCACTGGAGAAGGGAATGGCAAGCCACTTCAGTATTCTTGCCTTGAGAACCCCATGAACAGTATGAAAAGACAAAATGATAGAATACCAAAGGAGGAAAGCCCCAGGTCATTAGGTGCCCAATATGCTACTGGAGATCAGTGGAGAAATAACTCCAGAAAGAATGAAGGGATGGAGCCAAAGCAAAAACAATGCCCAGTTGTGGATGTGACTGGTGACAGAAGCAAGATCTGATACTGTAAAGAGCAATATTGCATAGGAACCTGGAATGTTAGGTCCATGAATCAAGGCAAATTGGAAGTGGTCAAACAAGAGATGGCAAGGGTGAACATTGACATTCTAGGAATCAGCAAACTAAAATGGACTGGAATGGGTGAATTTAACTCAACTGACCATTACTGTGGGCAGGAATCCCTCAGAAGAAATGAAGTAGCCATCATGGTCAACAAAAGAGTCCGAAATGCAGTACTTGGAAGCAGTCTCAAAAATGACAGAATGATTTCTGTTCGTCTCCAAGGCAAACCATTCAGTATCACAGTTATCCAAGTCTATGCCCCAACCAGTAATGCTGAAGAAACTGAAGTTGAATGGTTTTATGAAGACCTACAAGACCTTTTAGAGCTAACACCCAAAAAAGATGTCCTTTTCATTATAGGGGACTGGAATGCAAAAGTAGGAAGTCAAGAAACACCTGGAGTAACAGGCAAATTTGGCCTTGGAATGCGGAATGAAGCAGGGCAAAGACTAATAGAGTTTTGCCAAGAAAATGCACTGGTCATAGCAAACACCCTCTTGCAACAACACAAGAGAAGACTCTACACATGGACATCACCAGATGGTCAACACCAAAATCAGATTGATTATATTCTTTGCAGCCAAAGATGGAGAAGCTCTATACAGTCAACAAAAACAAGATCAGGAGCTGACTGTGGCTTAGATCATGAACTCCTTATTACCAATTCAGACTCAAATTGAAGAAAGTAGGGAAAACTGCTAGACCATTCAGGTATGACCTAAATCAAATCCCTTATGATTATACAGTGGAAGTGAGAAATAGATTTAAGGGCCTAGATCTGATAGATAGAGTGCCTGATGAACTATGGAATGAGGTTCATGACATTGTACAGGAGACAGGGATCAAGACCATCCCCATGGAAAAGAAATGCAAAAAAGCAAAATGGCTGTCTGGGGAGGCCTTACAAATAGCTGTGAAAAGAAGAGAGGCGAAAAGCAAAGGAGAAAAGGAAAGATATAAGCATCTGAATGCAGAGTTCCAAAGAACAGCAAGAAGAGATAAGAAAGCCTTCTTCAGGGATCAATGCAAAGAAATAGAGGAAAACAACAGAATGGGAAAGACTAGAGATCTCTTCAAGAAAATTAGAGATACCAAGGGAACATTTCATGCAAAGATGGGCTCGATAAAGGACAGAAATGGTATGGACCTAACAGAAGCAGAAGATATTAAGAAGAGGTGGCAAGAATACACAGAAGAACTGTACAAAAAAGATATTCACGACCCAGATAATCATGATGATGTGATCACTCATCTAGAGCCAGACATCCTGGAATGTGAAGTCAAGTGGGCCTTAGAAAGCATCACTACGAACAAAGCTAGTGGAATTCCAGTTGAGCTGTTTCAAATCCTGAAAGATGATGCCGTGAAAGTGTTGCACTCAATATGCCAGCAAATATGGAAAACTCAGCAGAGGCCACAGGACTGGAAAAGGTCCGTTTTCATTCCAATCCCAAAGAAAGGCAATGCCAAAGAATGCTCAAACTACCACACAATTGCACTCATCTCACACGCTAGTAAAGTAATGCTCAAAATTGTCCAAGCCAGGCTTCAGCAATACATGAACCATGAACTCCCTGATGTTCAAGCTGGTTTTAGAAAAGGCAGAGGAACCAGAGATCAAATTGCCAACATCCGCTGGATCATCAAAAAAGCAAGAGAGTTCCAGAAAAACATCTATTTCTGCTTTATTGACTATGCCAAAGCCTTTGACTGTGTGGATCACAATAAACTGTGGAAAATTCTGAAAGAGATGGGAATACCAGACCACCTGACCTGCCTCTTGAGAAATCTGTATGCAGGTCAGGAAGCAACAGTTAGAACTGGACATGGAACAATAGACTGGTTCCAAATGGGAAAAGGAGTACGTCAAGGCTGTCTACTGTCACCCTGCTTATTTAACTTCTATGCAGAGTACATCATGAGGAACGCTGGACTAGAAGAAACACAAGCTGGAATCAAGATTGCTGGGAGAAATATCAATAACCGCAGATATGCAGATGACACCACCCTTATGGCAGAAAGTGAAGAGGAACTAAAAAGCCTCTTGATGAAAGTGAAAGAGAATGAAAAAGTTGGCTTAAAGCTCAACATTCAGAAAACGAAGATCATGGCATCCGGTCCCATCACTTCATGGGAAATAGATGGGGAAACAGTAGAAACAGTTTTTATGGTTATACAGTGGAAGTGAGAATTAGATTTAAGGGCCTAGATCTGATAGATAGAGTGCCTGATTAACTATGAAATGAGGTTCCATAAATAATAAATAAACAGACTTTATTTTTTGGGGCTCCAGAGTCACTGCAGATGGTGACTGCAGCCATGAAATTAAAAGACACTTACTTCTTGGAAGAAAAGTTATGACCAACCTAGAGAGTATATTCAAAAGCAGAGACATTACTTAGCCAACTAAGGTCCATCTAGTCAAGGCTATGGTTTTTCCAGTGGTCATGTATGGATGTGAGAGTTGGACTGTGAAGAAGGCTGAGCCCCGAAGAATTGATGTGTTTGAACTGTGGTGTTGGAAAAGACTCTTGAGAGTCCCTTGGACTGCAAGGAGATCCAACCAGTCCATTCTGAAGGAGATCAGCCCTGGGATTTCTTTGGAAGGAATGATGCTAAAGCTGAAACTCCAGTACTTTGGCCACCTCATGCAAAGAGTTGACTCATTGGAAAAGACTCTGTTGCTGGGAGGGATTGGGGGCTGGAGGAGAACGGGACGACCGAGGATGAGATGGCTGGATGGCATCACTGACTCGATGGACATGAGTCTGAGTGAACTCCGGGAGTTGGTGATGGACAGGGAGGCCTGGCGTGCTGCCATTCATGGGGTTGCAAAGAGTCGGACACGACTGAGCGACTGAACTGACTCAACTGAACTGTACAAATGGACTTCCTTGCGGGCTTAGTGGTGAAGAATCCGCCTGCAGTGCAGAGCTGCAGGAGACACGGGTTTGATACCTCGGTTTGAAAGATCCCGTGGAGGAGAGCATGGCAACCCACTTCAGTATTCTTGCCTGGAGAATCCCACGGACAGAGGAGTTTGGCAAGATCAGTCCGTAGGATCGTAATGAGTCAGACACGACCGAAATGACTTAGCCGGCATGCAGTCACTGTACATATACTATGATTCAAGTCTAGTGCTGAGTCTTAAGACAAAGATTCCGAAAGCGTTTTGTTTAGCCTTAACAATATCAAGTGGACCCTGTGAGTTATCAGCTGGTTTAGACATTTCACAAAGTGAGTCTTCTTTGCACTTCTAAATAATGATGGTTTGAAGAGTTTATTCAACTTAATACATAGAGTAGCCACTTTTCTCCACTTTTCATTTGGAGATTACATTTTTGTTGTTGTTGTTAAATGGAAAATATTGTATAGAAGTTCTGCAGTTTTAGAACTTATCAGATTATGAATTATTTAATTTTATATATCACTGTTCACTGAAAAGAACATAAGTTGTATCTTCTATTATTAGCCTTTTGGTTGAATATACTTAGGCATCCCACTCCAGCTTTTAAAGGTTATATTTTATTTTTAATATGTCATAGTGCCTAGTACATGGTACTCTGTGTATTATAAATATTGTTAAATTGATTTAGTGTGAAAGACTCATGTTCTGCTAAAACTTCTGTTATGCTTTTTATGAACGGATACATTTAGAGGGAAAAAATGGGCTTAAATTAGATCATCGTACTTGACTATTTCAGCAGAATTTCCAATGTCATTCATCATCTTATTTGAAGTTAATAGTTGAAGGCTGATTTCCTTCATCCAGTATTACATATTGGCTATAATATCAGAGTATTATATGCAAAATACTGGTATTCTATGAAAGAAGGAGGCAGTGCATGGTTTTTGACATATAATTTCTGGGCTACACCAGTGTTTCTGCCACATCAGTATAGGGACAAGTCCTGACAGTAGTCTGAGAACTTCTGGACAAATCACCAAAGCATATTTTTATTACATTCATTGACTTGGAAATTGCAGCTAAAATGACTTACATGCAATTGGATAATTATCCTGTTGGTATCCTGTTTACTAGTCTCTGTGTAGCATTCAGTTCAGTTCAGTCTTTCAGTCGTGTCCAACTCTGCAACCCTATAGACTGCAGCATGCCAGGCTTCCCTGTCCATCACCAAATCTTGGATCTTGCTCAAACTCATGTCCATCGAGTTGGTGACACCATCCAACCATCTCATCCTTCACTGCCCCCTTCTCTTCCTGCTTTCAATCTTTCCCAGCATCGGGGTCTTTTCTACTGAGTTGGCTTTTCATATCAAGTGGCCAAAGTATTGGAGCTTCATTTTCCTCATCAATCCTTCTAATGACTATTCAAGGCTGATTTCCTTTAGGATTGACTGGTTTGATCTCTGTGCAGTCCAAAGGACTCTCAAGAGGCTTCTCCAACACCACCGTTCAAAAGCATCAATTCTTCGGCTCTCAGCTGTCGTTATAGTCCAACTCTCACATCCACACATGACCGCTGGAAAAACCATAACCTTGACTAGACATATCTTTGTTGACAAAGTAATGTCTCTGCTTTTGAATATGCTATCTATGTTGGTCATAACTTTCCTTCCAAGAAGTAAGCGTCTTTTAATTTCATGGCTGCAATCACACCGGTAGTGATTTTGGAGCTCAGAAAAATAAAGTCTGACACTGTTTCCACTGTTTCCCCATCTATTTCCCGTGAAGTGATGGGACTGGATGCCATGATCTTAGTTTTCTGAATGTTGAGCTTTAAGCCAACTTTTTCACTCTCCTCTTTCACTTTGATCAAGAGGCTCTTTAGTTCCTCTTCACTTCCGGACATCTGCATATCTGAGGTTATTGATATTTCTCCCAGCAATCTTGATTCCAGCCTGTGCTTCATCCAGCTCATCATTTCTCATGATGTCCTCTGCATGTAAGTTAAATAATCAGGGTGACGATATACAGCCTTGATGTACTCCTTTCCTGATTTGGAACCAGTCTGTTGTTACATGTCAGGTTCTAACTGTTGCTTCTTGACCTGCATGCAGATTTCTTAGGAGGCAATTAAGGTGGTCTGGTGTTCCCATCTCTTGAAGAATTTCTCACAGTTTGTTGTAATCTACACAGTTAAAGGCTTTGGCATAGTCAATAAAGCAGAAGTAGATGTTTTTCTGGAACTGTCTTCCTTTTTTGATGTGTAGCATAGTTCTCTTAGATGTTACAGCAGTTTTCAAGGTGAAATGAGAGAAGACTAAACAGCAGTACTTTAAAGAAAGATAGGACTTGGTGTCTGAGCACTTAAAATGTTTCAGTGTGGCAAACAATGTCTTTGCTTTATCTTATTTGGTAAGGTGCTTAAATTTGGTATGTCTTCCACATCACTGTAAGAAGGGTTTTCATGATACTTTCTTCTCTCTGTCTCTCTCTCTGCTCTTTTGATTTTCTTTTTTTTTTTTCATTTCTTATTGATCTTCTCAATAGTTTAGGAAATTTGACTTAAAAACAATAAATAAAAAATCATTTAGCTTGTTAAAATATGGAGAATGGAAGCTTTTAAATTTTAATCTCAATGACTCTAGCTCAATAATTAAAAAAACAACACTGAGATTAGAGGAGAAATTTAAATTGATGAACCTACTTCTTTCCTGAATGGGATGACCCTCCAAATATGGCAGTTGTTTGTGAAATGTTTCTTTAGCTTTGAAAACTAACTTTTTGGTCCTTTATTTCCATGCTGTACCTTTTTGTGGGAGACTGAAAATTGTCATGAACTCAAAAATAGATTTGTAAAGAAAAATTCGTCCCAAATAATAGTCAATTGGTTGAATTCTGTCCTATTAATATAGTGGGAAGAACAGGATTATATTTGTTTGGTCTTTTACATAAAAACACTGTTTCTTTAACCCAAAGAGATTCAGCTTTTACGTAGAGGTGGATTATTCAAAGTGCTCAATGAAAATAGCTTGCTCAGCTGCTGCCAAGCCTTGAGTCAATATAAATGCATTGCAGCCGGATGCAAATGCAGCCCATGCATTGAAAAATTATTAAAATACTTAATGACACAGCTTATAGAAGGAATTCAAGTTTCATTCAGATTCTAGCATCTGAAAGTCTCTTACGACTTTCCTATTTCCTTTTGTTTCAGGGCATTGAAATGAGTCTGACTCAGAGACAAGATATACATATTTATATGTTTTATAAGAACAACTAAGCTTGAAAAAATGCAGAATAACTTGGAGAGGGCTTAATTATGCTTACTTTTCAAATTCCCAATAGTCCTTTATTTTCTGAACAGTTATTTAACATTCTTGTGAGTGAAGTGATTTTGAAAGGAGCATTTATTAATGTGTTCAACATATTTATTTATGGCCTGATATATTTTAAAAATAGCATGTGTCCTAGATTTGGAAAATGTTGTTAGGCTTTTTTATTGTCATATTACTTGCTTTGGATGACTTATATTCTCAGTAAGTATTTTAATTTTGACTGGAGATAAAGGAGGAAAGATGAAAAAAGGAAACCCACTGAAGTGTTTATAGTGTATAGTTTTTTATTCAGAATTCTCTTTACCAGAGTCTCAAATAGCATTTCTGTGAATCATACATGCAGTGATAATTGATTTTTATAGTGATGAGTTTTATTTTTATAGTGATGTGTTTTAGTTATTGCTACATATTGAAGAACTTCTGAATCATTAAAGAAACATTATGATTAGATTAGTTTGGTGTTAAGTATTAAGAAGATTATATATCCTTTCAGGGTGCCGTGTGTCACTCACTAAGCTGTTCTGCCTGCTTGGGAAAGCTGGTGAGGGCAGGTTAAACATCCATTATGTTAGCATATATTGGATTGAAAGCGACCTTTTTTCCCTCTATTGGCTTCATGTGTGGCATAATATTTTAGAAACATGTCTAGATAGTAGCTGAGTCCATCCTGATCATGTCTAGTTTTAGAGGAAACCAGGTCTTTGGCTCAATTTGGACTGTCTTTGCATTGATCTTTCCACGAGTCTGCCTCTTGCCTCCTTCCTTCCCCTGTACATCCCTCACAAATTTAAAAAGATATTTATAAAATATACTTTTATTTGTGCCACACTTCATCTGCTCATCAGACTGCCATGTGTTCTTCCTCTGTACCCAGCCTCCCACCTCCATTTCAGTCTCTTTTTTGGTTGGCATCCACAAGTTTGGGGTAGTGGTAAATGGAGGACAGAAAAGGGTACAAAAAAAAAAAAAAAAGAAAAATGATTAAGATGGCAAAAGAGGAAGTGAAACAACTATAAGAGACAAAGTTGAGTTTTTAGAAACTCAGGGCATATAATTTACAGTTTAGTTGGTTTGGGTGCAATATGGAAATACAAGTTGTGCTCTGTATATGTGGGCTCCATGTATGTGGAGCCAGCAAACCACAAACTGAAAATATTTGAAAAAAATCCAGAAATTTTCAAAATGCAAAACTTGAATTTGATGTGCACAGTGGCAACTATTGACATAGCATTTTACATTGTATTAAATATTATAAGTTGTCTAGAGATTACTTAAACTGCAGAGGAGAATATGTGTAGGTTATATAAAAATATTGCATCATTTAATATAAGGAACTTGAGCATCCATGGATTTTGGTGTCTGTGGGAGTCCTCTCTTGGAACGAATCTCCTTTGAATATCAAGAGACACATATTGTCTTAAGTTTCTCAGGATGGTTTTATATAGCTAGGAGTATGAGCTGGGCTGATTTCCTCTGTCAGAAATTGCAGATGATGTTGCTGCTTTGGAAACCAATGACTGATGATTCAGTCTAGGAATACATGTATCTCCAATATTATTGGCATTTTAATGTTCACTTATGCATAATACATCTGATATCTAAGAAAATATGATAGCCTGAGAAACTATCTTTTAGAATCAGGCTGGGAAAGATCATTTCACTCTTAGGCTCCCATGTGATTGTGCCTCATGGATAGCACAATAGATTCTGAAAAGAGATATGAGTTAGACTGCCGGGGTCCAGCCCTGGTGGATCCAGGGTAATTCGAAGCGGGGACAGCATGGCTAGGAAAAACTTATTTATTCAGAAATATAAAAAAAGATTAGGAAATAATAGTGTAGTGGGAAATTTAGTGGAGAAAAGATGCTGAATAACTTGGTTTATGCGGAAAACTAATAAAGTTCCAAGATAAGGAACTTGCACCATCTATGTTAGGCCACCAGTGCCCACTTGAATAGCGGAGGGTGCCCTGCCTTAGGCTTCCTCTTGCATGGGTCTTAGAAGCCAGGGCAAGTAAGTAGACTCAGAGAGCCTCCACACCCCAGATGGGAATTCAGTCTGAAAAGGAGAGGGAGGGAGAGGGAGAAAGAGAGAGAGATTTGACACTGGGGAAACCAGTCTTTCCAGTGACTGGCCCCTCCTCTATTGGCCTTTTATACTTTTGATTGTACATAGAGATCAATGGATAATACAAAATTGTGCAGTGTCAACAGCCCTGACTCTTATCGAGACCAGGCTTTCTCTCTGCATACCTAGTTGTATACACAAGTCTTAGGTGATTTACATCATCTTCTGGACAGAAGGCCAATTAGCATTTTACAGCCCTTTCCTGATAAGGGTAATAGTGTTGTTCTTCCCAAAGTCTGGTGCCACTGTCAGAAAGCACTAAATAAAGTTATATTCTTACATAGCAAGGACACAACAATTTATAACAAGGAAAAGGAGTACAGTGATTTATAACGGAGAGAAAATTCATTAACTCAAAAGTCTAGTGTTGCTAACATCAAAACTACTATATTCCTATTTCTGCATCCCGATTACATTGATTAATATCCTCCCAGGTGCCTAAAAGATAAATGATATGGAGGCCTGGTGGCAAACATTAACTCAACAATGGAACCCTTCACCAAACTAATTCTTAACTCTAAAAGGCTCTATATCTTTAAGATGCTTTAAGCTGCATGCCTCTCGTGGTTGGGGGGCTGTAAACAATCACAAGTTGTAAAAGTCCAGGCAGACCAGTCAGGTAAGTTAGAAAGTCACCAAAGGGGTTTAAACTGAGACATTCCTTTTATATGCAGGAGACTGTTAACTGGAGCTCTGAGTTAACTCTTTCCAGAGAAAGGTGGTAATGTCAGAAGAGTATAGTATAGCAGACAGTAAACAGACAGATTTTGGTTTCGGAGTAGATGCTCAGGCAGAGGACCCCTGGAGACCTGACTCGCCTTGCCTAACAAGTCTCTCCGCATGACCTTGTCATGGGTGGGATCACCCGTGCTGGCTCCCGGCATTAGACAAAACAAACTGTGAGACTGGGGAATTTTTCATACCACATTTAACTTCCCCATATGGCATTTTAGTTTATTTTCAGACGCTCCCTCTAACATCTTGTTGTTTCAGAGTTTCTTCTTTTTCACTTTTATCCAATTGGAGCTCCTCCTAAAAAATAGGAGGTTGAAATTTATGTCAACTCTGTTTACATTTTAAACCATGTTTATTGTAAACAAAACAGAGATTCAGAAAATTATCCAAATCAAGTATATGGTGCAATGAATTATAATAAGGTAAGCATTGTCCGAGTAAGATGGTAGGTGTTGCAAGAGGGCATCAGAGGGCAGAGACACTGAAATCATACTCACAGAAAACTAGTCAATCTAATCACACTAGGACCACAGCCTTGTCTAACTCAATGAAACCAAGCCATGCCTGCGGGGCAACCCAAGATGGGCGGGTCATGGTGGAGAGGTCTGACAGAATGTGGTCCACTGGAGAAGGGAATGGCAAGCCACTTCAGTATTCTTGCCTTGAGAACCCCATGAACAGTATGAAAAGGCAAAATGATAGAATACCAAAAGAGGAAAGCCCCAGGTTATTAGGTGCCCAATATGCTACTGGAGATCAGTGAAGAAATAACTCCAGAAAGAATGAAGGGATGGAGCCAAAGCAAAAACAATGCCCAGTTGTGGATGTGACTGGTGACAGAAGCAAGATCCGATGCTGTAAAGAGCAATATTGCATAGGAACCTGGAATGTGAGGTCCATGAATCAAGGCAAATTGGAAGTGGTCAAACAAGAGATGGCAAGGGTGAACATCGACATTCTAGGAATCAGCAAACTAAAATGGACTGGAATGGGTGAATTTAACTCAGATGACCATTATATCTACCACTGAGGGCAGGAATCCCTCAGAAGAAATGAAGTAGCCATCATGGTCAACAAGAGTCTGATATGCAGTACTTGGATGCAGTCTCAAAAACGACAGAATGATCTCTGTTCGTCTCCAAGGCAAACCATTCAGTATCACAGTTATCCAAGTCTATGCCCCAACCAGTAATGCTGAAGAAACTGAAGTTGAATGGTTTTATGAAGACCTACAAGACCTTTTAGAACTAACACCCAAAAAAGATGTCCTTTTCATTATAGGGGACTGGAATGCAAAAGTAGGAAGTCAAGAAACACCTGGAGTAACAGGCAAATTTGGCCTTGGAATGCGGAATGAAGCAGGGCAAAGACTAATAGAGTTTTGCCAAGAAAATGCACTGGTCATAGCAAACACCCTCTTGCAACAACACAAGAGAAGACTCTACACATGGACATCACCAGATGGTCAACACCAAAATCAGATTGATTATATTCTTTGCAGCCAAAGATGGAGAAGCTCTATACAGTCAACAAAAACAAGACCAGGAGCTGACTGTGGCTCAGATCATGAACTCCTTATTACCAATTCAGACTCAAATTGAAGAAAGTAGGGAAAACCGCTAGACCATTCAGGTATGACCTAAATCAAATCCCTTATGATTATACAGTGGAAGTGAGAAATAGATTTAAGGGCCTAGATCTGATAGATAGAGTGCCTGATGAACTATGGAATGAGGTTCATGACATTGTACAGGAGACAGGGATCAAGACCATCCCCATGGAAAAGAAATGCAAAAAAGCAAAATGGCTGTCTGGGGAGGCCTTACAAATAGCTGTGAAAAGAAGAGAGGCAAAAGCAAAGGAGAAAAGGAAAGATATAAGCATCTGAATGCAGAGTTCCAGAGAATAGCAAGAAGAGATAAGAAAGCCTTCTTCAGGGATCAATGCAAAGAAATAGAGGAAAAGAACAGAATGTGAAAGACTAGAGATCTCTTCAAGAAAATTAGAGATACCAAGGGAACATTTCATGCAAAGATGGGCTCGATAAAGGACAGAAATGGTATGGACCTAACAGAAGCAGAAGATATTAAGAAGAGATGGCAAGAGTACATGGAAGAACTGTACAAAAAAGATATTCATGACCCAGATAATCATGATGATGTGATCACTCATCTAGAGCCAGACATCTTAGAATGTGAAGTCAAGTGGGCCTTAGAAAGCATCACTACAAACAAAGCTAGTGGAGGTGATGGAATTCCAGTTGAGCTGTTTCAAATCCTGAAAGAAGATGCTGTGAAAGTGTTACACTCAATATGCCAGCAAATTTGGAAAACTCAGCAGAGGCCACAGGACTGGAAAAGGTCCGTTTTCATTCTAATCCCAAAGAAAGGCAATGCCAAAGAATGCTCAAACTACCACACAATTGCACTCATCTCACATGCTAGGAAAGTAATGCTCAAAATTGTCCAAGCCAGGCTTCAGCAATACATGAACCATGAACTCCCTGATGTTCAAGCTGGTTTTAGAAAAGGCAGAGGAACCAGAGATCAAATTGCCAACATCCGCTGGATCATGGAAAAAGCAAGAGAGTTCCAGAAAAACATCTATTTCTGCTTTATTGACTGTACCAAAGCCTTTGACTCTATGGATCACAATAAACTGTGGAAAATTCTGAAAGAGATGGGAATACCAGACCACCTAACCTGCCTCTTGAGAAATCTGTATGCAGGTCAGGAAGCAACAGTTAGAACTGGACATGGAACAACATACTGGTTCCAAATAGGAAAAGGAGTACGTCAAGGCTGTATATTGTCACCCTGCTTATTTAACTTCTATGCAGAGTACATCATGAGAAACGCTGGACTGGAAGAAACACAATCTGGAATCAAGATTGCTGGGAGAAAAATCAATAACCTCAGATATGCAGATGACACCACCCTTATGGCAGAAAGTGAAGAGGAACTAAAAAGCCTCTTGATGAAAGTGAAAGAGGAGAGTGAAAAAGTTGGCTTAAAGCTCAACATTCAGAAAAGAAAGATCATGGCATCCGGTCCCATCACTTCACGGGAAATAGATGGGGAAACATTAGAAACAGTGTCAGATTTTATTTTTGGGCGTCCAAAATCAGTGCAGATGGTGACTGCAGCCATGAAATTAAAAGATACCTACTCCTTGGAAGAAAAGTTATGACCAACCTAGATAGTATATTCAAAAGCAGAGACATTACTTTGCCGACTAAGGTCCGTCTAGTCAAGGCTATGGTTTTTCCTGTGGTCATGTATGGATGTGAGAGTTGGACTGTGAAGAAGGCTGAGCACTGAAGTATTGATGCTTTTGAACTGTGGTGTTGGAGAAGACTCTTGAGAGTCCCTTGGACTGCAAGGAGATCCAACCAGTCCATTCTGAAGGAGATCAACCCTGGGATTTCTTTGGAAGGAATGATGTTAAAGCTGAAGCTCCAGTACTTTGGCCACCTCATGCAAAGAGTTGACTCATTGGAACAGACTCTGATGCTGGGAGGGATTGGGGGCAGGAGGAGAAGGGATCGAAAGAGGATGAGATGGCTGGATGGCATCACGGACTCGATGGACATGAGTCTGAGTGAACTCTGGGAGATGGTGATGGACAGGGAGGACTGGTGTGGTGCAATTCATGGGGTCGCAATGAGTCAGACACGACTGAGCGACTGAACTGAACTGAACTGAACTGAAGCATTGTTCAGGTCAAGAAATAGAACCTTTCCAGAGATGAGAGAGAAGAGGTGACCCGAGAACCCTCTTCTATTTGTACCATTCCTATTATAACCTTCTTCCTCCTGCCATTATCCTAACTTTTATAATAATAATGTCTTCCTTGAATTTTTTATAGTTTTAACACTAAAATATGTATCCCTAGACATTCTAGTTTAGTTTACATTTAAAAAAATTTAACATGCTTTTAAGTCTTTTTAAATTGTCAATTTAACCCCATACCTTTTCCATCCCTTTAATTTCCTTACAACTAAAAAATTGTAAAATTTGTTATGTAGAGTTTCCCATATTAAAAATTTCTGAATTTTAGTGATCCTATCCTTTTGGTACAGTTCAGTGTGTTTCTTTGTCATGGATATTTCTAACACTGCTGGTGCTACTGCTGTTGCTGCTGCTGCGAAGTCACTTCAGTCCTGTCCGACTCTTGCGACCCCATAGATGGCAGCCCACCAGGCTCCGCTGTCCCTGGGATTCTCCAGACAAGAACACTGCAATGGGTTGACATTTCCTTCTCCAATACATGAAAGTGAAAAGTGAAAGTGAAGTTGCTCAGTCGTATCCGACTCTTCACGACCCCATGGATTGCAGCCCACCAGGCTCCTCCATCCATGGGAGTTTTCAGGCAAGAGTACTGGAGTGGGGTGCCATTGCTTTCTCCGATTTCTAACACATTGGCTGCTAAATCCAGAGGGAGGATCTGATACAGACTTGATTCCTTTGTCAAGACTATACATAATATCTGTATTAATAGTTGTAGAAGGTACTTATCTAGTTTTCTCTCTTTTTGTAATTTTTTGGCAGCAATTGATATTTAATGCTTATGTCAGTCATTCATTGGTAGCTATGAATAGTATTTTCTACTTTATTATTTCTTTTTTCATTGTTTATTGGAATGTTTTTATAAAGAGACACTTCCCCTTATCTCCCATTTGATTGTTCAATCACTCAGTCGTGTCCGAATCTTTCATAATCTTCATGGGGTTCTAAAGGGTGCTGTTCATATAAAAAAAGCTAGATCATATCTGCTGCTGTACCTTTATGTATTAGTTTTCAAGATAATGAGTTAGGTCCCTATCATTATCTGAAGGTGATCAATATTTAAAACTTTATTATGAACTCATGAATTTGAACATACAGTTAGATTTCAAGCCATTGCAATTTGTATCACTGTTGAAGCTCACATACTGTATGATTAAATTATTTAATCCTTATGTTTCTACTGGCTATAGTTGTCATTTTCCATCGAGGGATGGCTTCTTCAGTAACTGAGTCTTTTTTTAACTTTTATTCTTTTATTTTAAATGTTTTTCCAGTTTGATTGAGATATAATTGACATATAGCACTGTGCACAGCATAATGACTTCACTACATATATTGTGAAATGACTGCCACAGTAAGTTTAGTCACCATCCATCATCTTATACAAATAAAAAAGAAAGAGAGATTAAAATTTTCTTTTATGATGAGAACTCTTAGGAGCTACACTCTTAACAACTTTTCTATCATACAGCAGTTTTATTTATTATCATCATGTTATTATTTCCAATATTTATTTTGTAACCAGAAGTTTGTGTCTGGCTTCTTCAGAAACAAAATATATATCTGGCTTTATCTATATCTGGCTTCTTCATCCAGAATGTTGAAATTCATCCATGTTATTGCCTGAATCAGTAGTTTATTAAAAAAAATTGTATTGAGGAGTATTATGGATGTACTGCATTTTTTGTTTGTTTTTGTGTTTTAAATTCACTCATTTGTTGATAGAATTTATTCTTCTATCCCCTTCTACAGAATGTAAGTGGCTTTATTCTATTGTTTTAATAAAAGAAAAACATGTTTAATCATAAGTACATAAAAACATTTAAAGAGAAAATGAAATGAATTTATAATCCCATCACCCTAAACTAACCACTGTTAACATTTTGATCAATACCCTTCCAGAATTTTCTGTGCATAATATACAGAAATAAAATTGTACTTGATTCTACTTAATGTTATCCTTTAAAAATCTGTATGTGATAAGTGTATTTTCATGTGAATAAATACAGACTGTCCCATCATTTTTAATGTATGAATATAAATTAACTGATATTTAAATAGTTTCTATTTTTCTACCAAAAATAATGCTATTGAATAATTGCTGAAAATAATGCTATCATATATAATTGCTTTTATATTAAAGATGCAGGACATTTCCTGACCCAGTCATACCTCCTTAGAAATTTCTGAATGGGTAGCGGAGTAGAAGACAACAAACTGCCAGAACTTCCTTGGTGGTCCAGTGGTCAAGACTCTGAGCTCCCAATGCAGTGGGCCTGGGTTCAATCCCTGGTCAGGGAAGTTGACCTTGCATGCTGCAACTAAGTGCCCACATGCTACAAGGAGATCCTGTGTGCCAGAACTAAGACTCAGGGCAGACAACAGCAATAAGACCGTGCACTGCCTCTCCCTCCACACAACTGAGGGGTTTGTCTAGGGTTCCATAACTTGGGACTTAATTCAAAGTGATGAGATGAGTAGTAGCAATTAGATTTTTTCTTAAAAATTTTGTAATTGTGAAATTGTGAACCAACAAGCTGCTGTAGTCACTGATAGCATTTTTTTTTTTTTTTAGGGTGCAGTAGTTGTGATACATGGGTTTAGTTGTCCAATGACAACTAAGGAATATGAGGGATCTTCCCCGACCAGGAATCAAAACTGTGTCCCCTGCTTTTGCAAGCAACTTCTTTTTTAAAAAATATTTTATTTTTTATTGAAGTATAGTTGATTTACATGTTTCAGATATATAGCAAAGTGATTCTATATATATATTCTTTTTCAGATTTTACCATTATAGGTTACACAAGATATTGAATATAGCTCCTTGTACTATACAGTAGGTCTTTCTTGTTTATTTATTTTATATATAGTAGTGTGTATCTGTTAATCCCCAATTTATCCCCTCCCCACTTTACTCTTTGGTAACCCTAAGTTTTTTAAAAAATTATTATTAATTTATTAATTTTAATTGGAGGCTAGTTACTTTACAATATTATGGTGGTTTTGCCATACACTGACATGAATCAGCCATGGGTGCATGTGTACCCCCGTTCTGAACCCCTCTTCTACCTCCCTCTGCATCCCATCCCTCTGGTTGTCCCAGTGCACTGACTTTGAGTTTCCTGTTTCATGGATTGAACTTGGACTAATCATCTGTTTCACATATGGTAATATACATGTTTCAGTGCTGTTCTCTCAAATCATCCCACACTCACCTTCTCCCACCCAGTCCAAAAGTCTGTTCTTTACATCTGTGTCTCTTTTGCTGTCTTACATATAGGGTGGTCATTACCATCTATCTAAATTCCACATATATGCATGAATATACTGTATTGTTGTTTTTCTTTCTGACTTACTTCAGTCTGTATTATAGGCTCCAGTTTCATCCACCTCATTAGAACTGACTCAAATGCTATTTGTTTGTTTTTTAGCTGAGTAATATTCCATTGTGTAAATGTACCATAACTTTTTAAAAAATTTTTATTTTTACTTTATTTTACTTTACAATACTGTATTGGTTTTGCCATACATTGACATGAATCCACCACGAGTGTACATGAGTTCCCAAACATGAACCCCCTCCCACCTCCCACCCTATATCATCTCTCTGGATCATCCCCATACACCAGCCTCAAGCATCCTGTATCCTTCATCGAACATAGACTGGCAATTCGTTTCTTACATGATAGTATACATGTTTCAATGCCATTCTCCCGAATCATCCCACCCTGGCCCTCTCCCACAGAGTCCAAAAGTCCATTCTATACATCTGTGTCTTTTGCTGTCTCGCATACAGGGTCATCATTACCATCTTTCCAAATTCCATATATATGTGTTAGTATACTGTATTGGTGTTTTTCTTTCTGGCTTACTTCACTCTGTATAATTGGCTCCAGTTTCATCCATCTCATTAGAACTGATTCAAATGTATTCTTTTTCATGACTGAGTAATACTCCATTGTGTATATGTACCACAGCTTTCTTATCCATTCATCTGCTGATGGACATCTAGGTTGCTTCCATGTCCTGGCTATTATAAACAGTGCTGCGATGAACACTGGGGTACACGTGTCTCTTTCAATTCTGGTTTCCTCGGTGTGTATGTCCAGCAGTGGGATTACATAACTTTCTTATCCATTCATCTGCCGATGGACATCTAAGTTGCTTCCATGTCCTAGATATTGTAAACAGTGTTGCAATGAATATTGGGGTACACATGTTTCTTTCAATTCTGATTTCCTTGGTGTGCATGCTCAGCAGTGGGATTGCTGGGTCAAATGGCAGTTCTATTCCCAGTTTTTAAAGGATTCTCCACACTGTTCTCCATAGTGGCTGTACTAGTTTGTATTCCCACCAACAGTGTAAGAAGGTTCCCTTTTCTCCACACCTCTCTAGCACTTATTGTTTGTAGACTTTTTGAAGGCAGCCATTCTGACCAATGTAAGATGGTACCTCATGGTGGTTTTGATTTGTATTTCTCTGATAATGACTGATGTTGAGCATCTTTTCATGTGTTTGTTAGTCATCTGTATGTCTTCTTTGGAGAAATGTCTGTTTACTTCTTTGGCCCATTTTTTGATAGGGTCATTTATTTTTCTGGTATTGAGCTGCATGAGCCGCTTGTATATTTTTGAGAGTAATTCTTTGTCAGTTGCTTCATTTGCTATTATTTTCTCCCATTCTGAAGGCTGTCTTTTCACCTTGCTAATAGTTTCCTTCATAGTGCAAAAGCTTTTAAGTTTAATTAGGTCCCATTTATTTATTTTTGCTTTTATTTCCATTACTCTGGAAGGTGGGTTATAGAGGATCTTACTGTGATTTATGTCATAAAGTGTTCTGCCTATGTTTTCCTCTAGGCGTTTTATAGTTTCTAGTCTTACATTTAGATCTTTAATCCATTTTGAGTTTATTTTTGTGTATGGTGTTATAAAGTGTTCTAGTTTCATTCTTTTACAGGTTGTTGACCAGTTTTCCAAGCACCACTTGTTAAAGAGATTGTCTTTTCTCCAATGTATATTTTTGCATCCTTTGTCAAAGATAAAGTGTCCATAGGTGCATGGATTCATCTCTGGGCTTTCTATTTTGTTTCATTGATCTATATTTCTGTCTTTGTGCTGGTACCATATTGTCTTGATGACTGTAACTTTGTAGTTTAGTCTGAAGTCAGGCAGGTTGATTCTTCCAATACCATTCTTCTTTCTCAAGACTGTTTTGGTTATTTGAGGTTACCTATTACTTTGCCAACAAAGGTCCATCTAGTCAAAGCTATGGTTTTTCCAGTAGTCATGTATGGACGTGAGAGTTGGACTATAAAGAAAGCTGAGCACTGAAGAATCGATGCTTTTGAACTGTGGTGTTGGAGAAGATGAGAGTCCCTTGGACAGCAAGGAGATCCAACCAGTCAATCCTAAAGGAAATCAATCCTGAATATTCATTTGGAAGGACTGATGCTGAAACTTCAATAATTTGGCCACCTGATGCAAAGAACTGACTCATTTGAAAAGACCCTGATGCTGGGAAAGATTGAAGGTGGGAGGAGTAGGGGACAACAGAGAATGAGATGGTTGGATGGCATCACCGACTCAGTGGACATGAGTTTGAGTAGGTTCCGGGAGTTGGTGATGGACAGGGAAGCCTGGTGTGCTGCAGTCCATCGGGTTGCAAAGAGCTGGACCCACCTGAGTGACTGATCTGAACTGAGCTGTGTTTCTATACAAATTGTGAAATCATTTGTTCTAGTTCTTTGAAAAATACTGCTGGTAGCTTGATAGAGATTGCATTAAATCTACAGATTGCTTTGGATACTATACTCATTTTCACTATATTGACTCTTCTGATCCATGAACATGGTATATTTCTCCATTTTTTGGTAACATCTTTGATTTCTTTCATCACTGTTTTATAGTTATATATATATATGTATATATATATATATATATATATATACATATATATATGTCTTTTGTTTCTTTAGGTAAATTTATTCCTAAGTATTTTATTATTTTTGTTGCAATGGTGAATGGGATTGTTTTGTTAATTTCTCTTTCTGTTTTCTCAATTTCTCTTTCTGTTTTCTCATTGTTAGTGTATAGGAATGCAAAGGATTTCTCTGTGTTAATTTTATATCCTGCAACTTTACTATATTCATTGATTAGCTCTAGTAATTTTCTGGAGGAGTCCTTAGGGTTTTCTCTGTAGAGGATCATGCCATCTGCAAACAGTGAGAGTTTTACTTCTTCTTTTCCAATCTGGATTCCTTTTATTTCTTTTTTTCCTCTGATTGCTGTGGCTAAAACTTCCAACACTATGTTGAATAGTAGCGGTGAGAGTGGGCACCCTTGTCTTATTCCTGACTTTAGAGGAAATGCTTTCATTTTTTCACCATTGAGTATGATGTATGCTGTGGGTTTATCATAGATGGCTTTTATTATGTTGAGGTATGTTCCTTCTAGGCCTGCTTTCTGGAGAGTTTTAATCATAAATGGATGTTGAATTTTGTCAAAGACTTTCTCTGCATCTATTGAAATAATCATATGGTTTTTATCTTTCAATTTATTAATGTGGTGTATCACATTGATTGATTTGTGAATATTGAAGAATCTTTGCATTCCTGGCATAAAGCCCACCTGGTCATGATGTATGATCTTTTCAAAATGTTATTGGATTCTGTTTGCTGAAGCTTTGTGGAGGATTTTTGCATCTATGTGTATCAGTGATATTGGCTTGTGGTTTTCTTCTTTTGTGGCATCTTTGTCTGGTTTTGGTGTTAGGGTGATAGTGGCCTCATAGGATGAGTTTGGGAGTTTGCCTTCACTTCCTCTGCAATTTTCTGGAAGAGTTTGAGTAGGATAGGTACTGGTTGTTCTCTAAATTTTTGGTAGAATTCACCTGTGAAGCCATCTGGTCCTGGACTTTCGTTTGTTGGAAGATTTTTGATTACAGTTTCGATTTCAATGCTGGTGAAGGGTCTGTTAAGATTTTCTATTTCTTCCTGGTTCAGTTTTGGAAGGTTATACTATTCTAAAAATTCATCCATTTCTTCCAAGTTGTCCATTTTATTGGCATATAGTTGCCATATGTAGTAGTATTTTATGATCCTTTGTATTTCTGTGTTGTCTGTTGTGATTTCTCCATTTTAATTTCTAATTTTGTTGATTTGATTCTTCTCCTTTTTTTCCTTAATGAGTTTGGCTAATGGTTTGCCTTATTTATCTTCTCAAAGAACCAGCTCTTAGTTTCGTTGATTTTTTCTGTAGTCTCCATTGTTTCTTTTTCATTGAATTCTGCTCTGATTTTTATGATTCCTTTCCTTCTACTAACCCTGGCATTCTTCATTTCTTCTTTTTCTAGATTCTTTAGGTGTAAAGTTAGGTCATTTATTTGATTTTTGGAGGTAAGCTTGTATTGCTATGAACTTTCCTCTTAGCACTGCTTTTCCTGAATCTCATTGGTTTTGTGTTGCATTTTCACTTTCATTTGTTTCTATGCATATATTGACTTGTCATTTCTTCCATGATCTGTTGGTTATTCAGAAGTGTGTTGTTTAGCTTCCATATGTGTGCATTTTAAATGGTTTTCTTTTCCTGTTCAGTTCAGTTCAGTCACTCAGTTGTGTCCAACTCTTTGTGACCCCATGAACCACAGCAGACCAGGTGTCCCTGTCCATCACCAACTCCCGGAGTTTACCCAAACTCATGTCCATCGAGTGGGTGATGCCATCCGGCCATCTCATCCTCTGTCGTCCCCTTCTCCTCCTACCCCCAATCCCTCCCAGCATCAGAGTCTTTTCCAATGAGTCAACTCTTCGCATGAGGTGGCCAAAGTATTGGAGTTTCAGCTTCAAGATCAGTCCTTCCAAAGAATACCCAGGACTGATCTCCTTTAGGATGGACTGGTTGGATCTCCTTGCAGTCCAAGGGACTCTCAACAGGCTTCTCCAACACCACAGTTCAAAAGCATCAATTCTTTAGCGCTTAGCTTTTTTCACAGTCCAACTCTCACACCCATACATGACCACAGGAAAAACCATAGCTTTGACTAGATGGACCTTTGTTGGCAAAGTAATGTCTCTGCTTTTGAATATGCTATCTAGGTTGGTCATAACTTTCCTTCCAAAGAGTAAGCACCCTTTAATTTCATGGCTGCAGTCACCATCTACAGTGATTTTGGAGCCCCAAAAAATAAAGTCTGCCACTGTTTCCATTGTTTCCCCATCTATTTCCCATGAAATGATGGGACCAGATGCCATGATCTTCGTTTTCTGAATGTTGAGCTTTAAGCCAACTTTTCACTCTCCTCTTTCACTTTCATTAAGAGGCTTTTAGTTCCTCTTCACTTTCTGCCATAAGGGTGGTGTTATCTGCATATCTGAGGTTATTGATATTTCTCCTGGCAGTCTTGATTCCAGCTTGTGTTTCTTCCAGTCCAGCGTTTCTCATGATGTACTCTGCATAGAAGTTAAATAAGCAGGGTGACAATATACAGACTTGATGTACTCATTTTCCTATTTGGACCAGTCTGTTGTTCCATGTCCAGTTCTAACTGTTGCTTCCTGACCTGCATATAGGTTTCTCAAGAGGCAGGTCAGGTGGTCTGTATTTCCATCTCTTTCAGAATTTTCCACAGTCCATTGTGATCCACACAGTCAAAGGCTTTGGCATAGTCAATAAAGCAGAAATAGATGATTTTCTGGAACTCTCTTGCTTTTTTGATGATCCAGCAGATGTTGGCAATTTGATCTCTGGTTCCTCTGTCTTTTCTAAAACCAGCTTGAACATCAGGGAGTTCACGGTTCATGTATTGCTGAAGCCTGTCTCAGAGAATTTTGAGCATTACTTTACTAGCATGTGAGATGAGTGCAATTGTGTGGCAGTTTGAGCATTCTTTGGCATTGCCTTTCTTTGGGATTGGAATGAAAACTGACCTTTTCCAGTCCTGTGGCCACTGCTGAGTTTTCCAAATTTGCTGCCATATTGAGTGCAGCACTTTCACAGCATCATCTTTCAGGATTTGAAATAGCTCCACTGGAATTCCATCACCTCCACTAGCTTTGTTTGTAGGGATGCTTTCCAAGGCCCACTTGACTTCACATTCCAGGATGTCTGGCTCTAGGTGAGTGATCATACCATCATGATTATCTGGGTCATGGAGATCTGTTTTTGTACAGTTCTTCCGTGTACTCTTGCCACCTCTTCTTAATATCTTCTGCTTCTGTTAGGTCCCTACCATTTCTGTCCTTTATTGAGCCCATGTTTGCATGAAATGTTCCCTTGGTATCTCTAATTTTCTTGAAGAGATCTCTAGTCTTTCCCATTCTGTTATTTTCCTCTATTTCTTTGCATTGATCCCTGAGGAAGGCTTTCTTATCCCTCCTTGCTATTCTTTCAAACTCTGCATTCAAATGGTAATATTTTTCCTTTTCTCCTTTGCTTTTCTCTCTCTTCTTTTCACAGCTATTTTTAAGGCCTCCTCAGACAGCCATTTTGCTTTTTTGCATTTTTTTCCCCCTGTGGTTGACATCTAATCTTACCTTATTGTGATAAGAAAAGATACCTGAAATTATTTCAATTTTTTGTTTTACTGTGGCTAGATTAATGGCCCAGGATGTGGTCTATCCTGGAGAATGTTACTTGTGCACTTGGGAAAAAGGTGAAATGGATTGTTTTTGGGGTGAAATACCCTATAGATATCAATTAGGTCTAACTGGGCCATTTCATCATTTAAATCTTGTGTTTCCTTGCTAATTTTCTGTTTAGTTGATCTATTTATAGGTGTGAGTGGGGTGTTAAAGTCTCCCACTATTATTTTGTTACTGTTAATTTCCCCTTTCATACTTGTTAACATTTGCTTTATGTATTGAGGTGCTCCTATGTTGGGTGCATGTATATTTATTTTTTTTTAAATTTTTTTTTAGTTTTTTATTTTTTAAATTTTAAAATTATAATTGTTATATCTTCTTTTTGGATTGAGCCTTTGAACATTACGTAGTGTCCTTCTTTTTGCGATCTTTAGTTCAAAGTCTATTTTATCTGACATGGGTATTGCTAGTCCTGCTTTCTTTTGGTCTCCAGTTACATGAAATACCTTTTTCCAGCCCTTCATTTTCAGTCTTGTGTGTGTCCCTATGTTTGAGGTGCATCTCTTATAGACAGCATATAGAAGTGTCTTGTTTTTGTATCCAATCAGCCAGTCTTTGTTTGGTTGGGGCATTCAACCTATTTGCATTTAAGGTGAAAGTGTTGTTTTGGGTTTGATTTTATAAAACTTTTCTGTGTTTCTTGTCTAGAGAAGATCCTTTAGCATTTGTTGATGAGCTGGTTTTGTGGTGCTGAATTCTCTCAGTTTTTGCTTGTCTGTAAAGCTTTTGACTTCTCCTTCATATCTGAATGAGATGCTTGCTAGGTGTAGTAGGTTTTTCTCTTTCATCACTGTAAGTACATCCTGCCATTCCCTTCTGGCCTGAAGAGTTTCTATTGAAAGATGAGCTGTTATCCTAATGGGGATCCCCTTGTGTGTTATTTGTTGCTTTGTCCTTGCTGCTTTTAATATTTGCTTTTTGTGTTTGATCTTCATTTGTTTGATTAATATGTGTCTTGGAATATTTCATCTTGGTTTTATCCTGTTTAGGACTCTGGGTTTCTTGGACTTGGGTAATTATTTCCTTCCCCATTTTACGGAAGGTTTCAACTATTATCTCCTCAAGTATTTTCTTATGCCCTTTCTTTTTGTCTTCTTCTCCTGGGACATCTATAATTTGAATGTTGGGGCATTTAACATGGTCCCAGAGGTCTCTGAGGTTGTCCTCATTTCCTTTCATTCTTTGTTTCTCTCTACTTCATTTATTCCACCATTCTATCTTCTACCCCAGTTATCCTGTTTTCTGCCTCAGTTATTCTACTGTTGGTTCCCTCCAGTGCTTTTGATCTCAGTTATTGCATTATTCATTATTGACTGACTCTTCTTTATTTCCTCTAGGTCCTTGTCAAACATTTCTTGCATCTTCTCAATCCTTGTGTCTAGTCTATTTATCTGTAAATCCTTTTTGTTTTCAAGATTTTGGGTCATCTTTACTATCATTATTCTGAATTCTCTTTCAGGTAGACTCTCTATCTCCTCTTCTTTTGTTGGTTTGGTGGATATTTATCATGTTCCTTTACCTGCTGGATATTTCTCTGCCTTTTCATTTTGTTTAGATTATGGTGTTTGGGGTGCCCTTTGTGTAGGCTGGGACTTCCCTGGTGGCTCAGATGGTAAAGTGTCTGTCTACAATGTGGGAGACCCAGGTTCAATCCCTGGGTTGGGAAGATCCCCTGGAGAAGGAAATGGCAATCCACTCCAGTACTATTGCCTGGAAAATCCCATGGACAGAGGAGCCTGATAGGCTACAGTCCATGGGGTTGCAAAGAGTTGGACACGACTGAGAGACTTCACTGTTGTGTAGGCTGAAAGTTCATGGTTTCTCTTTATTGTGGAATCTGCTCCCTGTGGGTGGGGTTGGACTAGTGGCTTGTCAAGGTTTCCTGGTTGGGGGAGCTTACGTCTGTGTTCTGGTGGGTAGAGTTGGATCTCTTTGCTCTGGAGTGCAATGTAGTATCCAGTATGGAGTTTTTGGGTGCCTATGGGTTTGGTATGGCTTTGGGCAGCCTGTCTTTTAATGCTCAGGTTGTGTTCCTGCTTTGCTGGAGAATTAGCATGGTATGTCTTGCACTGGAACTTGTTGACTCTTGGGTGGACCTTGGTTTCAGTGTAGGTATGGAGACTTTGGGATGAGCTCTTTTCTACTAATGTTCCCTGGAATCAAGAGTTCTCTGATGTTCTCAAGTTTTGGAATTAAGCCTCCTGCCTCTGACTTTCTGTGCTTCTCTTACAGTAGCCTCAAGAGTTCTCCATCCATCCAGCACAGATGAGAAAACATCTAGGTGAAACAATTCTCCACAGTGAGGGACACCCAGAGCACACTCACTCACTATTCAAGCTGTTTGGAACACATCAGTGAATAAAACTAAGACTTCTGCTTCCATGAAGCATATATACCAGAAGGCAATAAACAGTTGGCATTTTAAATGAGCTATACAGCACATTGGAGTGCTCTGGAAAGAAGGAAAAGGAGAGAAGCAAGAGGAGCATAGGTTCTGGGGATGGTTGATGTGCCTCTTGCAAGAAAAATAGGGTGAGCCACTGCTTTGGCTCTGGTAGCTTTCCTGTTAATAGTTTCAGTTTGCATAAATCCTGCCAGCCCTTCTCACTTGTAGTACTTGGCATTTGTGACTTTTAGACATCCTTTTATGAGTCTCCTTTTTTAGTTTAAACTAGTTTCAGTCTGTTTCTGTTATTTTCAACTCTGATGAATTAAATATGAATTTGAGCCACTTATTCAATTATTTTTGTAATATAATTTGCTCTAAGTAGATTACTGGATTGGTGCTTCCCTGGTGGCTCAGACTGTAAAGAATCTCCTTGCAATGTGGGAAACTGGGTACAGTCCCTGGGTTGGGAAGATCCCCTGAAGGATGAGATGACAACTCACTACAGTATTCTTGCCTGGAGAATCCCCAATGGACAGAGAAGCCTGGTGGGCTATAGTCCATGGGGTCATGTTAGTTGGACATGACTGAGTGGCTAAGCATAGCACAGCCCAGGTTACTGGATTAATGAAAGTGCATATTCAGATTCCTCAGATACCTTGTCTGAATTTGTCTTTTAGTTTTCTAACTACCAGAAATACTGTAGGAGATGGTAACTATTAATGTGACATATTAAGAAACATAGTATGTCACACACAGTCCATTCAGAAGCCAGACATCAGTGTATTTTTTAATATTGCATGCATGCTAAGACACTTCAGTCATGTCTGACTCTTTGCAACTCCTGGACTATAGCTCACCAGGCTCCTCTGTCCATGGGATTCTCCAGGCAAGAATACTGGAGTAGGTTGCCATGCCTTTCTCCAGGGGCTCTTCCCAATCCAGGGATTGAACCTGCATCTCTTATGTCTCCTGCGTTGGCATGTGGGTTCCTTATGACAGAGTAATTTTGATATACTAGAATAAGGCCAGAAATAGGGACCCATTTGCTTTTCTTTATACAAATGGTGTATATGAGTACAATCCTATCTGAACTGAAGCTATTTTGAGCATGAGAAAAATTTCTGCTATTTTAACAATTCCATCTTTGGGCTATAATATGGTATCACTATCTAGCAAAGTGATGGAATGGTTTGTTTCATCTTTCACCACCCAAATAAAGACCCGATAGTGCTTGAGTCCAGAGAGAATTTTATTGATTTAAGTTTAATACTGTATATTAATCTTGCTGTGAACAGTCTTTCCTACTCATCAGATTCCTTATATACTGCTTACAATTATTTTCCATGTATAACCTGCAAGCCTTTTCAAATGTGTTTGTTTCACAGGAATCCAAAAGCTCTAGAAACATTTTTTAGCGTTTATTTCAGTAGCTGCAATTTCAAGGTATAGCAGCATCTGGTGGGACCGTCACAATTCATCTGCTGTCTCTTAGAAAAATGCAGTAAATTGTTCAATGAACTAGATATTTTTTGGTATGTATTTCTCTTTTTTTTCATATTACATCTGCTCAACAAATTATATTAATATAAAGGAAAAAATTATCCTAAAAATTGTATTTGGACATGAGTTATTTATAGAGAATAGTCATCACCACTGAAGTTTTTCATAGGTAAAAGCCATCACCCTCTTAACATCCCATGTTATATTGCCTAGGTTCATACCCTGATCATGTCTCAAATTATTAGGCTAGCCTACTAAACTGTCTCTTGGACTCTGTTCTTTGCTGTTGTTGCTTAGCTTTTCAGTTGCTAAGCAGTGTCCAGCTCTTTGTGACCCCATGGATTGCAGCATGCCAGGCTCCCCTGTCATCTACTATCTCCTGGAGTTTGCTCAAATTCATGTCAACTGGGGCTTCCTGGATAGCTCAGTTGGTAAAGAATCTGCCTGCAATGCAGGAGACCCCCATTCGATTCCTGGGTCAGGAAGATCCACTGGAGAAGGGATAGGCTACCCTCTCCAGTATTGGGCTTCCCTTGTGTCTCAGCTGGTAAAGAATCCTCACGTAGGAGAGGGAGACCTGGGTTCTATCCCTGGGTTGGGAAAATCCCCTGGAGGAGGGAAAGGCTACCCACTCCAGTATTCTGGCCTAGAGAATTCCATGGACTGTATAGGCCATGCTATTGCAAATAGTTGGACACAACTGAGTGACTTTCACTTTCACTTTCATGTTAACTGAGTCAGTGATGCTATCAAACCATTTCATCTTCTGCCACTCTCTTCTCCTTTTGCCTTCAATCTTTCCCAGGTTATTGTTGGTTTTTATCTTCCTCCAGTGAATTGGCTCTTTGCTTCAGATGGCCAAAGTACTGGGGCTTCAACTTCAGCATCAGTTCTTTCAATGAATATTTAAGGTTGATTTCCTTTAGGACTGACTGGTTTGACCTCCTTGCTGTCCAAGGATTCTGTTCTTACCTGCCCCAAATCTGTCCTCCATGCTTTTATCTGTGAGGTCCCTCCAAAAGAGCTGATCTTTTCTCATATCACCTTTTCTCTGGGATTAAATCTTCACTTTGCTCCCCAGTCACTAAATTATTTGGCAAGGCAGACAAAGTCACATCACTAATCACTCCGTTTTACTCTTTAGTTTCCTGAACCACTGGCCATTTTGCACAAGTGAATGCTGTTTTGTGCTTTGTGGATGTCTATTCATCCTTCCAGATCCATAGTAAGGATTTTATGAAGATATCTATGATACTTGGAAAGAGTTATTTAATCTTGGCCATCAGGGTTTTATTGTAACCCTCATTCAGAAGTTTCAAATATTTGAGCACTTACTTTGTACAGGAAGAGAATAGAGAGTGTTAGGGTTAAAAGGAAGATTTTTGGTAGGATGTTTAACTCTCTGAAGTAATGCTGGGCAGAGAACTGAATGAACTGATGGATGAAGCCATGTTGCTCTCTGGGGGAAAGCATTTCAAGCATAGGACACAGTAAGTGGAAAGGCTCTGAGGCAGGGTGTGTTTTGATACAGAAGGAATAATATGGGGAATGACTGGCAGGAGGAGAGGGAAGAATAGGAGAGTGATTGGAGGCAAGGCTGGATCCTGGAGTGGGAGTGAGAGCAGATTACATAAGGTTTTGTAGGCCATGGTAAGGATTTTGCATTTTATTCCAGTGAAATAGGAAATGAAATGTTGTATTAGAGTATATTGTATTAAATCCCTCTCTTCAATTTACTTTCACAGTGGAAAGTAAATTAATTCTTTAGAACACGGGAACATGACATTTTCTAATTAAAATTCTTTTCACTTTTGCATTGAACCTTGCCATACAACAATGAGTTAACTTGCTTTTTTGGCCTTTTATAGGTAGGAGATGTATTTTGGTGAAAGGAAATGATGATTCTTGGAAAAATCAATTTTTTCTTATCAAATCCCTGAAAATGAAAAAGGCTCACAGTTTTTACAATTCCTTGGAAATAGCCTTGTAGTCAGCAGTGGTTTTTGATCATGTATTAACCCATATTGCAAATTAAACTACCACAATGGCCCATTGGGTTGGTTTTTTTGGGATCACTTTGTGTTTGAATAACAGGCAGTATTTATTATTTAAATTTATAGCAAAATCTTAACAGGCAGCAAAGTAGAAATTTAGTATATAATTGTTTTCAGTATGGAAAGGACTTTTTGTGAAAGAGATAAAATATCATTTTATAGAATGAATTGATGTATAATTTGCATAAATTTTGCAATTAAATGGGAATTCTAAAAATAATATAAATACACAGGCTATAACATCTGGAATTTTAACTGACCTTTAAAAATAAAATAAATACTTTAAAATCATGGACATACTTCAGATTAAAATTAAAGTCTATGTTAGAAACTGTATGTGAAGGTCAATAGTTCTGTAGTTTATCCAATCAAAGTTATATGGTTATGTCATTCACCTTACAGTATGTGGCTCATTGTGGCTTTGATATGAGTTTCAGATGTGCAACTGTGATATTGTGAAACTGAACAGAGTCTATCCCTGAAGAGTATATTAACTTTTTTTTAATAACTGAGAATGTTACATGACTAACATTTAGACCTACCACACAAATTGATCAATAAAAATTCAGTTTCAACATCAAAACAACAACAAAATTTTCAAAAACATAAAACTGTACCAAAGAGATTAGAAATACATTAGAATCTAATGGGCACACAGATTTTAGTTCACGTTCTTATTTTAGTTCACATTCATATTTTTACTCCAGAAATCTTACATGGTGCAAAAAGGTGATGATAGAGTGGGTTTCCCTGTATTTTTAAAAGCAATCAGAAAAGGAGAGAGAGGATGAACTAGAATGAAAGTCTCTGAGAAAATATTTGAAAGAAATACCCTTCCTTTACCCTTAGCATATTTTAGATGCAGGTCATTCCGTTTGGGATATTTGGTGTTTTGTCAAAAAGTGAAACACTTCTTTTCTGTTACAATCTCATATGCACTCTAATGCTTCCATTCTTCCATGCTTTCCAGAATTCCATTTGCTTTCCAGAATATATTAAATATAAATTAGATTTTCTGAAAAAGTTCTTGAATTAGCATCTCATTTACCTACCAGTGAGACAAAGTCTACATAATCCAACAAACACCATTTTGCTGACACTATTTTTTGGAGTTGTTTGGTATGGGTGTGTGTGTGTGTATACAAGTATGTCTGAGTATATTCTCAAAAAACCAAAGAATTTAATGTTAAATAAGAATGATTTGTGTAATGTGACATAGCCCATCCACTTAGAGGAATAGCTTTTGAATAAAGAATAAGGTAGTGAATTTGGCCAGAGAGGAGGACTAACTGAGGGAACAAAGTCTGTTTTCATACACTTTGATGTGGCCCAGCTACTGGGTCAAACTGTGTGCAGGAGTCCCAGCAGTTTCAGATCCTTAATTTACCAGCTGTCAGCATGTTCCCAGGCTAATCAACCTGCCTAAATCCTTTCATTGTGATGTGTTCAATCCGTGCCACACTTTGTTTTGGCCTTAAAATCCCTGGAAGAGCTTCAAGAAGAACTTGGGAACATAAATCACTTTGTTGGGGAGAAGCGATGGTGGGGGTGACATAGTAGCAGATTGTTTTTTTTTTTTTAGTCCCAGGTGTGTATTTTTCCTATGTCTGTTTAGTTTCCAATTTCCATTATTTGGCCAGGAATGCAGGACAGAAGATTCAGGAAAGTAAGAAATAATGCACAAACAGGTTCTAGCAAAGAGGTAATAAACTTTGGAAACTGTAAAAGCCAGGAATGAAAAATGCTTAAAAAAGAAAATTAATAGTAAGAAGATGAAGAAATAGGATTAATTAAAGAGAGAGAGAGAAATACTCAAAAAGAAATGGAGAAAGTAGATGAACAAATATCTCTTTTATCTTTATATTAAGTAAATCCATTTCCCATAATTCATTAATATGATGTCATTTTCTAACAGAAAACTTTGCCTCTGATATTAGTTCCCTAAATGTGAGAAATGTTCAGACTTTCTGGTTCCACAGTTTTTGCACATCTGCTCACATGACCTGATCCTTTAGAGATGTTCTTAACCACAGTTCTCCTGCTAATCAACCTGATGGGCCTTGGAGGTTATTAACACCGGCCTACTTTTGAAGTCCTGAGCTTAAGATCCAAGGTATCCATTTGTGTAGAGAAACACAGACAGGGGAAATGGTACCATTTCTGTTTCTTTACAGGGAAGAAACCATCCTGTTAATTAAAGGAAGAGTTTGAAAAGTGCTTGGAGAATTGTTTGTAGCACTCAGGCTAAAAGAGTTTTCTTTGGCATGTCTTTGGAAGTCAAAGATGCAGTTCAAGCTTTTCCTTTGTGAATTAGAATTTGAGCTCATTTCAAAAAAAAAAAACAAAACAAAACAAGGAGAATGAAATATTTGTAATCAAATTTCTAACTATAAATAAAAATCATAGATCTCAAATGGAAGTTTGGACTATCTACCCTTCTACTCTTTTAATTATAGCTCTAGGGAAAACGTTTGGAGATTCAAAGTGGTGAAATACATCATAGTCAGAAGCCCAAATTTGACTTGACTTTTAAACTACCATTCGTGTGATTTCTCTTTTATTATCTGCTGCGAACACTGGGGCTTGAAAATAGCTTTTGGGTTCCAGACTCTGGACCTAGCACTCCTGTGTGTTGCTGCAAAGTTGCTGGGTTATTTATACTGCGTTTCTTCAATTCTCATTACAAAGGTGAAAACTTTGTTCGCCAGTTGTGTCATCTGAAACATTGACAGGTGCCTGGTAGGCAGTTTATAAACAATAAGTATTTTATTATTCAGGTGTTGGTTAATAAAATATTTTCACTTTGAATCTTTTCTTAGAATTGAAGTCTAGAGCTTAAGTATTCAGGAGGACGGGTTGATTTTAATTTGTCTTCAGATTATTTGCCTGGAGTTTTTTTTCAGAGAGAAGGTATTAAGTTGCATTTTGAGCAGTCATCTTTAAAGTCATTTTCTAATGCTCCCCAACCCTCATCTACTTTTTACTAGTGAGAACTGCATATTGTTGCACTTTGATTTTCTCTGCACGGTTGCAACTGTTGCATGAAAGTTTGCTGGCTTCTTTTTCTTCATCCTCTAACCTAGAACTCAATACAAGCATACATACAACCTCATCCCACTCATACAGTAGACTGAAAATTTCTCTCCTTCATAGTCTCTTTCTAACTAAGCACTCCTTTGCATTAAGAATCTCTAAGTTAAACTCACTCTCCCCTGGCCATTGGTATCTGCATTGGTATAAATATAATTGTTTTAAGTCACTTAAGATTACCTTTTTTTTTTTAGTTTTTTATTTTTTTAATTTTAAAATCTTTAATTCTTACATTTTTAATAGCCTCTAATTCTTCCAACTGTTTTGTAACCTGAATCCTGCTTGATGATCCTTCACATTAAAGTCATTTGTTTCTGATGTTGCAAATACATAATATACTTCTACTAGGTACTAAATGTGTAAATAAAGATGGCTTTTTCTGCAGAGTTAGAAGAAACAGAATGACATGAAAAAGAAAACCAATTCTGATTGTTGATCGGACTTGCGAGAGGGTATGTACGAAGCAGGGATTGGCAAACATAGAGTCTGTCTGCCAGATCCTGCCTACTACCTGTTTCTACAGGGCTTGTGAACTAAGAATGATTTTTACATTTGTAAAGGTTGAAAAACACCAGAAGAAAAATACTGCTTGATACATGAAGATGCTAGAAAAATAAAATTTCATTGTCATAAGCTAAGTTTTATTGGAACACGGCCACTCATTTGTTTGTACATGGTCTGTTGCTGCTCTCATGCTGCATCAGCGGAGCTGAGTAGTTGCAACAGAATTCATATGGTCTGCAAAGCCTGAAATATTGTATTTACTATCTAATCTTTTATAGAGAAAAGCTTGATGACCTCTGGTATAAAGTGTTCCCTGTAGGGAATGTCATTTATCTACTTTATGATTTACATTATACTTTTCTACATCTTTAAACTTTTTCCTTATTATTAAATGATTTATTTATATAAGATTACAGTATTAGTGGCAGAGCTTTGGTTTCACATATTTTTTCAACAAGACCACCATTTTAAACTTAATTTAATTAAAAAATGTTCACATTGGAAGAAAGTATATTTTAAAAATATACAATAATTTTTCTCTTTCATCTATTCAAGAGGATTTATTCAGACCCAGGGCTTTTTCCAAATATTCATAAGGAACTTTGTCCTTGGAGTATTTACCATATAATAGGTGGGGAGTGGGCTTTCCTGGTGGCTCTGATGGTAAAGAATCTGCCTGCAACGTAGGAGACCCGGGGTTTCATCCATGGGTCAGGAAGAGTGGTTACCCACTCCAGTATTCCTGCCTGGAGAATTTCATGGACAGAGGAGCCTGGCAGGCTACAGTCCATGGTGGAGAATAAGTATTTTGTGAAATAGCTGGTGAAATATAGAATGAGTCCATGATATTGAGCTGCAGATTGTGTATACCCATGCATAATTTTGCACATATAGTGAATACAATAGTAAAGATAGTATCATAAAAAGCAATTAACCTGGAAAGAGTTTAAAAATAGTATTTTTCTTCTAAATTTTGTGATATATAATTTTAAATTTTAATCAAAATTCAAAATGACATATCAAGTGTAAAATGAAAAGTACTAGAAAAACTAGGTTAAATCAGTTTTATACTTTGTCTTTGTACTAGTTTCTGAATAAATCATATCTAATAAATAGTAGTTATTATTATTATATGATTTTTTCAGTGGAAAACAGATGAATTGAAAATTCTTAGGGTAAAGAAAGAATATTTGAAGAGTAAATGACTAATTTTACAGTCAAACTTTGGTCATTGTTGTTGTTCAGTCACTAAGTCACGTCCTACTTTTTGCGACCCCATGGACTGCAGCATACCAGGTTCCCCTGTGCTCCACTATTGCTGGAATTTGCTCAAATTCATAAGTCATGTCCATTGAGTCAGTGATGCTGTCTAACCATCTCATCTTCTGTGGCCTCCTTCTCTGATTGCCTTCAGTATTTCCTAGCATCAGTGTCTTTTCCAGTGAGTCAGCTCTTCGCATCAGGTGGCCAAAGTACTGGGGCTTCAGCTTCAGCATAAGTCTTGCCAATGAATATTCACGACTGATTTCCTTTAGGATTGACTGATTTGATCTTCCTGCTCTCCAAGGGATTCTCAAGAGTCTTCTCCAACACCACAGTTTAAAAACATCAATTCGTTGGCACTCAGCCTTCTTCATGGTCCAATTCTCACCGGAAAAACCATAGCTTTGATTAGACGGACCTTTGTTGACAAAGTGATATCTCTGCTTTTCAATATGCTGTCTATGTTGTTCATAACTTTTCTTCCAGTTTCATGGCTGCAGTCACTGTCCGCAGTGATTTTGGAGGCCAAGAAGATAAAATCTATCACTCTTTCCATTGGTCTCCATCTATTTGCCATGAAGTGATGGGGGCAGAGGCTATGATCTTAGTCTTTTGAATGTTGAGTTTTAAGCCAGTTTTTTTCACTCTCCTCTTTCACTTTTATCAAGAGGCTCTTTAGTTCCTCTTCACTTTCTGCCATTAGGAATGTGTCATCTGCGTATGTGGATCATCTGTATATGTCTCTAAAAGGTGACTACTTTAAAAACTAGTAGCATTATCACACCTAATAATTAATCTCAGAATCCAAATAAAGGACATGAATTTTTAATTAGTTGCTATTTCTCTAAAATCTGAATGTTTTCTGTCCCTCTTTTTGTCCATGCAATATTTGTTGAAGAAATCAAGGTTTTTACCTAGTAGAGTTCCCTGTGTTGTAAATTTTGCTGACTGTACCACAATGGTATCACTTAACATGCTCCTCTATTTCCTGTATTTAGTACAAAAGGTATTTGGAAATAGAGGATTGATCAAATTCATATTCAGTTTTAGGGCAATTCTACTTTTTAGGAGGATCCATTAGGAGACAGATAAATATTCTGTATGTCTCTTTTTTTTTTTTTGTAAATTTGGTGCTTTGATGTTCACTGACTAGATTTATTATTTCCTTAGGGTAATTCTATAATTCTATCATTCCTTCTTTATTTTTTGGAAAACTTCATTAAAGAGAAGAGCTGCCCTGATAGCTCAGTTGGTAAAGAATCTGCCTGCAATGCAGGAGACCTCGGTTCAATCCCTGGGTTTTGAAGATCTCCTGGAGAAGGGAAAGGCTACCTACTCCAGTATTCTGGCTTGGAGAATTCCATGGGTGGTATAGTCCATGGGGTTGCAAAGAGTCGGACATGACTGAGAGACTTTCACTTTCACTTTCACTAAAGAGAAGCTTATTATTTGGTTATCTCAGTGTAGTTTGTATAGGAAAAATGTTATCAATGTAATGCTTTCATGTAATATACATTGTGTATATTTGTTTGTGTGTTTATTTAGTGAGCTCATTAACTTAAATGTAAAATGAAGTTTTCAATCAATTGCAGTTACTATTCTTAATATTGCTTAAAATGCTCTGTTTTTAGCTAGTAGAAGTTTAGTTACAAAATTTTAAACCTATTTAAAAAATTATACTATATGTGTGTGAAATTTTACTTAAGTTTAAATAGTTTTAGTGCTTTATCTTTCTGTATGCAATGGATTCCTCAGTGCTTATTATTACTCAACTAATAATTAAGCCTTTTAATTGGAGTTTGAGCTAGAGATGGCAATCTCCATCCTTTTTCTAAGGGCAGCTCTTCCCGAGTCCTGTGATCAGCTCACCCTGCATGAGGCTTCCTGCTTGTTTCAGCCTCTCTAACTGTTTTCTTCTTATTTGATTTAACTTGACAGAATTTTCTGCAATCAAAAAAGCTCAAGACAAACAGAAATATTTCTGTCAATAGCAGTAGATTGAAAATAAAGTGATCTTTTTGTTGTTGTTATTGTTCTGACTCCTGGCACTAAATTACAATTTGTCAAATTGGCCTAGATTCATGTTTTCCCTCAAAACTGTTTTCTGTGGGATCTCCTGAAAAAGGTTTGTTTTTCAAGTAAACTTAAGACATATTTCCTATATGTTTTTTTGTTTGTTTGGGAGTATAACTATACCTGTTAAGATATGAAGCTCTGAGAATTTTATAGGGAAGAAATCCATTTAATTGGTGTATCTGCAGTTTTCTAAATCTACGTGACCCCACAATCATTAACAGTGTTATCCCTTGCCTTAGAATTCCAAGTAGCACTCTTTGAGAAATGTTGGAATACCTAATGACCAGGTCTCTCTTAATTCTGAAAGTTGAATTGTTATAACAAAATGTGTCAGAGATCAAAGTTTTCTTTTCATGTGGAGCCTGCTTTCCCTCTTGTGTCTTCCTCTGCTCAGTCACTGAATTTGATTTTATCTCTTCCCAATGGGGAAAAATTGTCCTGGATGCCAGACTTCAGATTAGATGTGAATTTTTGTTGCCGTCATTTTCTGAGGAGGCCTTGAGAAAAGTAAGACTGGCTTTGTGAAAGTAGACAAAAGGAGACTCTTAAGGAGATTAATGTGGCAATGGTGTATTAGATAATTAACTTAGGAAAATGAGAATTTGAAGTCATACAAAATAAAATCTAAACTGGGTGAATTATAGTGGAAGTAGAAAGTGGAAGAACGGAATTACTCTTTACCAACAGGGAGGATTTTGACTCCATTACACACATTTAGCATCACCAGGGCTTTTGGTTTATAGACCTGGGAACCATCTGGCAGTAGCTCTGCCACTAACTGTGTCACCCTCGGTAAATC
This sequence comes from Ovis aries, assembly GCF_016772045.2. Taxonomy (NCBI): domain Eukaryota; kingdom Metazoa; phylum Chordata; class Mammalia; order Artiodactyla; family Bovidae; genus Ovis; species Ovis aries. Next base: position 36,975,023 of record NC_056060.1, read on the forward strand.
ATATGGGCCACATCTTCTTTATGTGCAAAATGGGAGTGTCTCACTAGATGACCCTCAAGGTCCCCCTCTGTTCCAAGTCAATAATCACTGTGAAACATCTTAAAAAGCCTCTGTGTTTCACATATTATTGGTGTGTGGAAAAACAAAAGACTTTCCTTCTTTTCAAGTGTATTGATATTAAGAATAAGTTTAAAATATGGGACTATAATTTTCCTGAAGACATTATGTGCTTGATGGAAATAACATGGTGATGGGAAAAGAGCTAGTGACAAAGAGTTTAGAATGTAAAGAAAGATAGCAGACTTCTAAAAATTATTTTTTATTTCTGCTATGCAAATGAACAAATAATTTGAGGTAATCATTAGCATCAGAGTAATAGAGCAGATATTTTGAATGCAAAAAATTTTGTTTATTTGCAGGGATTGTTAAGGACAGAAAATATAGGAATAGGCAATAGAGGGAGAAGAGTATGGACTCTAGGATAAGCAAAGCATTTGAGATAGCTTTCTACACTGTGCAAAAGACCTATGAGCAGGCAGGGACATCAATTCAGATTTTTTTATTTTCAATTCCCAGCATGTTCTTTTACTAACCTTTTTCTTTTTAATTACATTTTCATTTTACCAAGCCAACAGCTTCAGAATTACTGTGCTTTTTATTTCATGCAGTCAGTTTGCAAATAGAGCATGTCTGGGTTCCTCTGTGGTAAAGAAAATCAAGAGAAGTCAGCTTTGATTCTGTGACAAGATACCTGTAAAACACAACAAAATTTAGTTATGGTCTTGCACAAAGTGCCTTATTAAGCTATCTGATCATTAGTTCAGTTCAGTTGCTCAGTCGTGTCCGACTCTTTGTGACCCCGTGGACTGTATGTAGTATGCCAGGCCTCCCTGTCCACCATCAACCCCCAGAGTTTACTCAAACTCATGTCAATTGAGTAGGTGATGCCATCCAACCATCTCATCCTCTGTCATGCCCTTCTCCTTCTGCCTTCAATCTTTCCCAGCATCAGGGTCTTTTCAAAAGAGTCAGTTCTCCGTATCAGGTGGCCAGAGTATCGGAGTTTCAGCTTCAGCATCAGTCCTTCCAATGAATATTCAGTACTGATTTCCTTTAGGGTGGGCTGGTTGGATCTCCTTGTAGTCCAAGGTGAGAGTCTCTCCAAAAGCATCATTCCTCAGTGCTCAGCTTTCTTTATAGTCCAACTCTCACATCCATATACGAAGCGAAGTGAAGTGAAGTGAAGTCGCTCAGTTGTGTCCGACTCTTTGCGACCTGTGGACTGTAGCCCACCAAGCTCCTCTGTCCATGGGATTCTCCAGGCAAGACTACTGGAGTGGGTTGCCATTTCCTTCTCCAGGGGTTCTTCCCGACCCAGGGATCGAACCCAGTTCTCTCATATTGCAGGCAGACGCTTTAACCTCTGCACCATTAACCCTACCCTAATCCTAATCCATACATGACTACTGGAAAAACCATAGCTTTGACTAGATGGACCTCCATTGGCAAAATTTAATATGCTGCCTAGGTTGGTCACAACTTTTCTTCCAAGGAGCAAGCGTCTTTTAATTTCATGGCTGCAATCACCATCTGCAGGGATTTTGGGGCCCAAGTAAGTAAAGTCTGTCACTGATTCCATTGTTTCCCCATCTTTTTGCCATGAAGTGATGGGACCAGATGCCATGATCTTAGTTTTTCAAATGTTGAGTTTTAAGCCAGCTTTTCACTCTCCTCTTTCACTTTCATCAAGAGATTCTTTAGTTCTTCTTTGCTTTCTGCCATAAGTGTGGTGTCATCTGCATATCTGAGGTTATTGATATTTCTCCTGGCAATCTTGATTCCAGCTTGTGCTTCCTCCAGCCCAGCATCTCTCATGATGTACTCTGCACATAAGTTAAATAAGCAGGGTGACAATATGCAGTCTTGACGTACTCCTTGCTCGATTTGGAAACAGTCTGTTGTTCCATGTCCAGTTCTAACTGCTGCTTCCTGACCTGCAAGCAGATTTCTCAGGAGGCAGGTCAGGTGGTCTGGTATTCCTATCTCTTTCAAAATTTTCAACAGCTTGTTGTGATCCACACAGTCAAATGCTTTGGCATAGTCAATAAAGCAAAAATAGATGTTTTTCTGGAACTCTCTTGCTTTTTCTGTGATCCAGCAGATGTTTGCAATTTGATCTCTGGCCCCTCTGTCTTTTCTAAATCCAACTTGAACATCTGGAAGTTCATGGTCCATGTACTATTGAAGCCTGGCTTGGAGAATTTTGAGCATTACTTTACTAGCATGTGAGATGAGTGCAATTGTGTGGTAGTTTGAGCATTCTTTGGCATTGCCTTTCTTTGGGATTGGAATAAAAACTTTTCCAGTCCTGTGGCCACTGCTGAGTTTTCCAAGTTTGCTGGCGTATTGGGTGCAGCACTTTCACAGCATCATCTTTTAGCATTTGAAATAGCTCAACTGGAATTCCATCACCTCTACCTGCTTTGTTCATAGTGATGCTTCCTAAGGTCCACTTGGCTTCAAATTCAAGGATGTCTAGGTCTAGGTGAGTGATCACATCATCGTGGTTATCTGGATTGTGAAGATCTTTCCTGTATAACTCTTCTGTGTATTCTTACCACCTCTTCTTAACATTTTCTGCTTCTGTTAGGTCCATACCATTTCTGCCTTTAATGTGCCCATTTAATGCATGAAATGTTCCCTTGGTATCTCTAATTTTCTTTAAGAGATCTCTAGTCTTTCCCATTCTATTGCTTTCCTCTATTTCTTTGCACTGATCACTGAGATGAAGTGAAGAAGTGAAGTCACTTAGTCGTGTCCGACTCTGCGACCCCATGGACTATAGCCTACCAGGTTCCTCCACCCATGGGATTTTCGAGGCAAGAATACTGGAGTGGGTTGCCATTTCCTTCTCCAGGAGATCTTCCCAACCCAGGGATTGAACCCAGGTCTTCCCCATTGTAGGCAGACGCTTTACCATCTGAGCCACCAGGGATCACTGAGGTAGTCTTTCTTATCTCTCCTTGCTATTCTTTGGAACTCTGCATTCAAATGGGTTTGTCTTTCCTTTTCTCCTTTGTTTTCCAATTCTTTTCTTTTCACAGCTATTTGTAAGGCCTCCTCAGACAACCATTGTGCCTTTTTGCATTTATTTTTCTTGGGGATGGTCTTGATCCCTGCTTCCTAAACAATGTCACAAACCTACATCCATAGCTCTTCAGGCACTCTGTCTATCTGATCTAATGACTTGAATCTATTTCTCACTTCTACTGTATAATGGTAAGGGATTTGATTTAGGTCATACCTGAATTGTCTAATGGTTTTCCCTACTTTATTTAATTTAAGTCTGAATTTGACAGTAAGGAGTTCATGATCTGAGTCACAGTCATCTCCCGGTCTTGTTTTTGCTGACGGTGTACAGCTTCTCCCTCTTTGGCTGCAAAGAATATAATCAATCTGATTTCAATATTGATCATCTGGTGATGTCCATGCATAGAGTCTTCTATTGCATTGTTGGAAGAGGCTGTTTGCTATGACCAGTGTGTTCCCTTGGCAAAACTCTATTAGCCTTTGTGCTGCTTCATTCTGTACTCCAAGGCCAAATTTGCCTTTTACTCCAGGTATTTATTCACTTCCTACTTTTGCATTCCAGTCCCCTATAATGAAAAGGACATCTTTTGGGGGCTCATTCTAGAAGGTCTTGTAGGTCTTGATAGAGCTGTTCAACCTCAGCTTCTTCAGCATTGCTGGTTGGGGTGTAGACTTGGATTACTGTGATATTGAATGATTTGCCTTGGAAACAAACAGAGATCATTCTGTCATTTTTGAGACTGCATCCAAGTACTGCATTTCAGACTTTTGCTGACTATGATGGCTACTCCATTTCTTCTAAGTGATTCTTGGCCACAGTAGTAAATAATATGGTCACCCGAATTAAATTCACTCATTCTAGTCCATTTTAGTTCACTGATTCCTAGAATGTTGATGTTCACTCTGCCATCTCTTGTTTGACCACTTCCAATTTGCCTTGATTCATGGACCTAACATTCCAGGTTTCTATGCAATATTGTTCTTTACAGCATCAGACTTTATTTCCATCACCAGTCACATCCACAACTGGGTGTTGTTTTTGCTTTGGTTCCATCTCTTCATTCTTTCTGGAGTTGTTTCTCCGATGATCTCCAGTAGCATATAGGGCACCTACCGACCTGGGGAGTTCATGTTTCAGTGTCCTATTTTTTGCCTTTTCCTACTGTTCATGAGGTTCTCAAGGCAAGAATCTTGAAGTGGTTTGCCATTCCGTTCTCCAGTGGACTGTGTTTTGTCAGACCTCTCCACCATCAGAGAGACTTGTCAGTCTTGGTTTGCCCTACATGGCATGGCTCATAGTTTCATTGAGTTAGACAAGGCTGTGGTCTATGTGATTAGATTGCTCAGTTTTCTGTGATTGTGATTTTCAGTCTGTCTGCCCTCTGATGGAGAAGGATAAGAAGCTTCCTAATTGGAGAAACTGATGGAGGGGGAAACTAGGTCTTGTTCTGATGGGGGAGGCCATGCTCAGGAAATCTTTAATCCAATTTTCTGTTGATGGGTGGGGGTGTGTTCCCTAGTTATTATTTACCTGGGGCCAAGCTATGGTGGATGTAATGATATTGGGGACCTTCTTCAAAAGGTCCCATGCATGCATTGCTACACTCAGTGCCCCCAACCCTGCAGCAGGCCACCGCTGACCCATGCCTCTGCCAGAGACTACTGGACACTTATGGGCAAGTCTGGGTCAGTCTCTTGTGGGGTCACTGCTCCTTTCTCCTGGGTCCTAGTGTGTGCAAGGTTCTGTTTGTGCCCTCCAAGAGTCTGTTTCCCCAGTCCTATGTAAGTTCTGGCAGCTCTGTGGTGGGGTTAGTGACGACCTCCTCCAAGAGGGCTTATGCCATATACAGATCTGCTGCACCTTGTGGTAGTCCACTGCTGACCTGTAATTCTGTAGGAGACACTCAAACACAGTTCTGTCTCAGTCGGTGGGGTCTCTGGGTGATCATGCCTCTACCCAAACTAAAGCTTTAAAACTCCTTAAAATATTTACTAGCTCAAGGCAATCAAGGGTAAATGACCTTAAAGTATGCTTCTAGTGATTAACTAGATATTTAGCTTCACGACCCAGATAATCATGATGATGTGATCACTCACTTAGAGCCAGGCATCCTGGAATGTGAAGTCAAGTGGGCCTTAGAAAGCATTACTACGAACAAAGCTAGTGGAGGTGATAGAATTCCAGTGGAGCTGTTTCAAATCCTGAAAGATGATGCCGTGAAAGTGTTACACTCAATATGCCAGCAAGTTTGGAAAACTCAGCAGTGGCCACAGGACTGGAAAAGGTCAGTTTTCATTCCAATCCCAAAGAAAAGCAATGCCAAAGAATGCTCAGACTACCACACAATTGCACTCATCTCACACACTAGTAAAGTAATGCTCAAAATTGTCCAAGCCAGGCTTCAGCAATACATGAGCCGTGAACTCCCTGATGTTCAAGCTGGTTTTAGAAAAGGCAGAGGAACCAGAGATCAAATTGCCAACATCCGGTGGATCATGGAAAAGCAAGAGAGTTCCAGAAACACATCTATTTCTGCTTTATTGACTATGCCAAAGCCTTTGACTGTGTGGATCACAATAAACTGGAAAATTCTGAAAGAGATGGGAATACTAGACCACCTAACCTGCCTCTTGAGAAACCTGAATGCAGGTCAGGAAGCAACAGTTAGAACTGGACATGGAACAACAGACTGGTCCAAATAGGAAAAGGAGTACATCAAGACTGTATATTGTCACCCTGCTTATTTAACTTCTATGCACAGTACATCATGAGAAACATTGGGCTACAAGAAGCACAAGCTGGAATCAAGATTGCTGGGAGAAATATCAATAACCTCAGATATGCAGATGACACCACCCTTATGGCAGAAAGTGAAGAGGAACTAAAGAGCCCCTTGATGAAAGTGAAAGAGGAGAGTGAAAGACTTGGCCTAAAGCTCAACATTCAGAAAACGAAGATCATGGCATCTAGTCCCATCACTTCATGGCAAATAGATGGGGAAACAGTGGAAACAGTGGCAGACTTTATTTTCTTGGTCTCCAAAATCAGTGCAGATGGTGATTACAGCCATGAAATTAAAAGACGCTTACTCCTTAGAAGGAAAGTTATGACCAACCTAGAAAAAGTTATAACCTAGTTATACCAACCTAGCATATTCAAAAGCAGAGATATTACTTTGCCAACAAAGGTCCGTCTAGTCAAGGCTATGGTTTTTCCAGTGGTCATGTATGGATGTGAGAGTTGGACTGTGAAGAAAGCTGAGTGCTGAAGAATTGATGGTTTTGAACTGTGGTGTTGGAGAAGACTCTTGAGAGTCCCTTGGACTGCAAGGAGGTGCAACCAGTCCATCCTGAAGGAGGTCAGTCCTGGCTGTTCATTGGAAGGACTGATGCTAAAGCTGAAACTCCAATACTTTGGCCACCTCATGTGAAGAGTTGACTCATTCGAAAAGACCCTGATGCTGGGAGGGATCAAGGGCAGGAGGAGAAGGGGACAACAGAGGATGAGATGGCTGGATGGCATCACTGACTCGATGGACATGAATTTGAGTGAACTCCAGGAGTTGGTGATGGATAGGGAGGCCTGGCATGCTGCAATTCATGGGGTCAGACACTACTGAGCAAGTAATACACACACACTGTATCATCATGTTAACTTAGCTCAGTTCAGTTCAGTCGCTCAGTCATGTCTGACTCTTTTTGTCCCCATGGACTATAGTCAACCAGGCTCCTCTGTCCATAAAATTTTTTAGACAAGAATTTTGGAGGGGGTTGCCATTTCCTTCTGCAGGGGATGTTCCTGATACAGGGATTGAACCTGGATCTCCTGCATTGCTGTCAGATTCTTTACCATCTGAGCCACCAGGGAAGCCCAAGGATACAATAGTAAGTAGTCCAAGTAGTCAATGGTTAAATTGAGTGACCAATTTTTTATTTCTCACCTCAGGCCTGCAAAACTATTGCAAAAAGCAGTCATAAGCAGTGTCCACTTTTCATATGGTATTTGCAATTCAGATGTTGTTTCTTCTTTTAGTCTGCAATTGCAAACACCACATTCCCCATTTGTTTGTCATGTCCTTGGGGCTTTGTTTTACCAAATTGTTAACTTACGGCTTTCCACAGTAATTTGTAGAGCCCAGTTCACTTTGTGTCACCACAGGTTATAAATGAAAATGGAAACAATTTGCTGTTAAGAAATCTTTCTGAAACAAAATACAAATAACATGTTGAAGCAATCTAATGCTATTTAAAAAGAGCAGTGCAATATAATTACAGCAGTTATATTACAATAATTTTTTTCTTAATAGTCTCTCTGTGTGTCAGAAGATATTCTTCTGTTTATTTAAATTAAAATATTTTCTGTTTGAAACTTTTAATTAATTTCTGTTTTTTCCCCCAATCAGTTAACTCTGAGCCTCTGGACTTTGATGGAAGTTGGGCAAAGGATCTTGGAGTTATTCTAGATTCTAGTTATTCTATTCTAGATCTAGTTATTCTAGAGGGTCTGCAAATACATCTATTCAACAAACATTGTCCTTACACTGAATAACCTGTTTTTCCCATTCATGAACCATAATTTTTAAATATAACAGAAGTTGTGATTAAGTTTACTTAAAACTGAAAGGAAGTGCATAGTAAAATTTTTTACTATGCACTTTCTTAACAGGTTCACAAAGTATCACTTATATTACACGACTATTTTACATGTAAATCTAAAAAGGAGTTTCCCATACCCCTCAGTGTGAACCACTTCTCTATATAACATGTTGAATAATAGTTAGAATTAAATTGGTCATTAAAAGAATCACTGTGAGTTTCACATACGAGTTTTTTAAAAGCAGGTTTTCTTAGTGGCAAGTTTATGGGCCCTGAGAAAGTACTTTCAAAATTTGATGTTTACAAATATATGTTCTTTTTTTTTTCTGAAGAGAGAATTCATAGCAGCGTTCATCCAATTAACAAAAGTGTCTGTGACCATAACATAAGTGGGAAATACTTTATGTGGGTAAGAGATTAAGCCTTCAAAGAGTGGTCATACTCTGAATTACCTTAGAATGAATTATATTATAAAAAGATGTCCAAGTGAGCAAGTAATGAAAATTTTGTAGGTTGCTTTTGTAAGAGATAGTGCTATACTTCAGCATATTACCTAGAGACAAGGAAAACTCAGATATACTATTCATTCTTTTAGAGAACTATTGTCAATACCAAGCTGTTTTTATAGTTAACTCACTTTTATTTTGCCCTCTGTGTTTGTGTCATCCACCCTTCTGAGTCCCTGCCCAGTAAAGGTCCTTCTGCCCAGTGTCACTCAGGTCAATAGAACAAGACTGAGTTCAGTTCAAAAGCAAAGGAAAGCTTTATTCTTTGATCATAGAATGCAGAAATTCAAACTTTCACTCTAGACTGCATACTATCCCTAACTGACAGTTATTGGCTCTGCTTTATAGTGTCCTTATCAGCAGCAGGAAGGGGCAGAATTGTTGCATGGTAGATAGAGTTATACTGCTCATGTTTCAGATTACAGTGCCTGACACATTTCTGCACATCATCTGCCACTGACATCTTTAACTGAGTGTCTTGAGTGCAATGTCTCTGCACACAGCCCATTGAGGTATTAGACAAAATGGTTGGTTCTGTGCTGGGAACCCTAATCCTTAAGGTTAGGTACAAGGCCTCTGACTTGACCCCCTAAAGGCAAGTAGATTAGGCTAGATTCCATCTTATTTTTCTCTGGGGCTTCAGAAAGGCTTTGTTGGTGATATAAGGAGCTAACATTTACTGGAGGAAATGCTACAGACCAGAAGCTGAGAGGTTGGTTTAAAAGTTTCTTTTTCCATTGCTTGATTATTTAAAATTAGGAGATCAGGTTGTGATGTTTATTTAAAAAATGGTCTATTCATTAAAAATAAATTTTATTTGTTGTCCAGTTTTGAACAATTAAGATAACAGTTGACTGAGCGCTAGAACTGTTCCTGTTTAAACTAGTCACACTGCTGTCAAGTGATTATGAATTTAATTTCCCTTTGCTTCAATGCTTCTACCTATGAAACAAATTCAAGCATATGTTGTCATTGACTTAATGGAAATGCTAAAAAACATTTAGAGCTTGTAGATACAAGAACACAGAAGATTTAGATCACTTTGTATTTCCTAGAAAATTCAGATTTGATTACCAGAAAATACAAAGCATATAGACCATGTTCTCCATGCTTTATGTTAGTCTGATACCTTGGTTTCCATACCTATACTTCTAATCACAAAGAAACTGGTGATATAATTTGGGCAAAGGTAGATTTTTCCTTTTATAGTACCTATGTCCATAATAAAATATGTAAGAACATAACATTGCATGTTTGAGTATCAGCCAATATTTTTCCATGTCCAGCCAACAAATATATCCAAAGCTTTCAAATATCACAGAATTTCTGAACAATATTTTATCTTTGAGAATGCATACATTCCTAAGTGGCACCTTGGAATGTCATTTCAGCAATGACTTTTGACTAATGAACCAAGATAATTTATATTTTAAAATGCTTTATTAAGATAAAATCGGCTTAAAGTGAAATGTATAGATCTTAAATGATCTATGATTCAATGAATTTTCACAAATGTTTGCACATATATAAATACTATCTCAACCCAAATATACAACATTTCAACCTCTGTAGTAAGTTCCTTGTATATATCACTCTCATAGCTGACCTGGAGAAGGAAATGACAACCCACTCCAGTACCCTTGCCTGGAAAATCCCATGGACAGAGAAGCCTGGTAGGCTATAGTCCATGGGGTTGCAAAGAGTCGGACACAGCTGAGCAGCTTCACTTTTACTTTCATAGGTGACTACTGTCTTGATTTCTATCACTATAAACTACTTTGGATTGTATATAAAATTAATTATGTAGATAATATAATATGTACTGTTTGTGCCTGGCTTCTTTTCATATACATATATTTTTTCAAATTGTCATGTTTCTTTTATCAGTAGTTTGTCCCCCTCTTTTTTTTCTTGCTTATTTTTGTACCAAAATATTTATCTAATTTCCTACTGATAAGATATTTTGGTTGTTTCTAGTTTTTGACTAGTATGAATAAAGCTGTTAGAAACAGTTTGCACAGATTTTTATGTTGATATGTTTTCATTTTTTTCTAAGTAAATACTCAGGAGCAGAAATGCTGTTATAGGACATGTATGTTTAATTTTACTTAGAAACTTCCGAAGGTTTCCAAAGTAGTTGTACTACTTTATCAATTTCACCAACACTGTTATGGGATTTCCAGTGGCTCCGAATCCTCATTAACATTTGAGGTTGTCAGTCCTTCTAATTTTAACTGTTCTATTGATTGTGAAACAGTATTACCTTTGTGGCTTTAATTTGCAATTTCCTGATGATTGCACTGATCGCTGAGGAAGACTTTCTTATCTCTCCTTGCTATTCTTTTGGAACTCTGCATTCAAATGGGTATATCTTTCTTTTTCTCCTTTGCTTTCAATTTTCTTCTTTTTACAGCTATTTGTAAGTCCTCCTTAGACAGCCATTTTGCTATTTTTGCATTTCTTTTTCTTGGGGGTGGTCTTGCCATTAGGCACTCTGTCAGGCACTCTGTCTATCAGATAGTTCATCAGGCACTCTGTCTATCAGATCTAGTTCCTTAAATCTATTTCTCACTTCCACTGTATAATCATAAGGGGTTTGATTTAGGTCATGCCTGAATAGTCTAGTGGTTTTCCCTACTTTCTTCAATTTAAGTCTGAAATTTGCAATAAGGAGTTCATGATCTGAGTCACAGTCAGCTCCTGGTCTTATTTTTGCTGACTGTATAGAGCTTCTCCCTCTTTGGCTGCAAAGAATATAATCAATCTGATTTCAGTGTTAACCATCTGGTGATGTCCATGTGTAGAGTCTTCTCTTGTGTTGTTGGAAGAGGCTATTTGCTATGACCAGTGCATTCCCTTGGCAAAACTCTACTAGCTTTTGCCCTGCTTCATTCTGGACCCCAAGGCCAAATTTGCCTGTTACTCCAGGTATTTCTTCCTACTTTTGCATTCCAATCCCCTATAATGAAAAGGACATCTTTTTTGGGTGTTAGTTTTAGAGGGTCTTGCAGGTCTTGATAGAACTGTTCAACTTCAGCTTCTTCAGCATTGCTGGTCAGGGCATACTTGGATCACTGTGATATTGAATGGTTTACCTTGAAACAAACAGAGATCATGCTGTCGTCGTTGAGATTGCATCCAAGTACTGCATTTCAGACTCTTGTTGACTAAGATGGCTACTCCATTTCTTCTAAGGGATTCTTGGCCACAGTAGTAGATATAATGGTCATCTGAGTTAAATTCACCCATTCCAGTCCATTTTAGTTCACTGATTCCTAAAATGTCAACGTTCACTTTGCCATCTCCTGTTTATTTAACTTATATTCAGAATACATCATGAGAGATGCTGGGCTGTATGAAGTACAAGCTGGAATCAAGATTGCTGGGAGAAATATCAATAACCTTACATATGCAGATGACACCACCCTTATGGCAGAAAATGAAGGAGAACTAAAGAACCTCTTTATGAAAGTGAAAGAGGAGAGTGAAAAAGTTGGCTTAAAACTCAACATTCAGAAAACTAAGATCATGGCATCTGGTCCCATCACTTCATGGCAAAAAGATGGGGAAACAGTGGAAACACTGGCAAACTTTATTTTTTGGGCTCCAAAATCACTGCAGATGGTGACTGCACCCATGAAATTAAAAGACGCTTGCTCCTTGGAAGAAAAGTTATGACCAACCTAGACAGCATATTAAAAAGCAGAGACATTATTTTGCCATTAAAGGTCCATCTAGTCATGTATGGATGTGAGAGTTGGACTGTAAGGAAAGCTGAGCGCTGAAGAATTGATGCTTTTGAACTGTGGTATTGGAGAAGACTTCTGAGAGTCTCTTGGACTGCAAGGAGATCCAACCAGTCCATCCTAAAGGAAATCAGTCCTGAATATTGGAAGGACTGATATCGAAGCAGTAATGCCAATACTTTGGCCACCTGATGCAAAGAATTGACACATTTGAAATGACCCTGATGCTGGGAAAGATTGAAGGTGGGAGGAGAAGGGGACGACAGAGGATAACACGGTTGGATGGCCTCACTAACTCAGTGGACATGAGTTTAAGTAAACTCTGGAAGTTGGTGATGGACAGGGAGGCCTGGCGTGCTGAGGTCCATGGGGTCACAAAGAGTCAGACACTACTGAGCGGCTGATCTGAACTAAACTGATGACTAAAGATGCTGAATACTTTTTAATATGCTTTTTATTTCCATTGTGGTATAGTCTTTTCCCTGTTAAAAAGTTGGGCTATCTTTTAAATATCCTTTAGCAGGTTTTTTTTTTTTTTTTTTTTTTTTTTACTGTTTTTTTGTACTTGGTATATGTGTACTTGCATCTTTGTCATTTTTATCACATCTTTAGAAACAAGGACTTTTCAAATTTTATTATAATGTCCAAATTATTATCATCATTTTATTTCTTTTATGGATAGTGCTTTCTGTGTGCTAAGAGTTACTGCCTCCCCAAGTCCGTGAACATATTCTACCATGCTTTCTTACAGATTTATAATTTTAGCTTTCATCTTTAGGTCTATGATATATCTTGAATTAAGCTTTTTAAAAATTTTTTATTTATTTATTTATTTTCAGTTTTTTATTTTTAAAATTTTAAAATCTTTAATTCTTACATGCATTCCCAAACATGAACCCCCCTCCCACCTCCCCTCCCCATAACATCTCTCTGGGTCATCCCCATGCACCAGACCCAAGCATGCTGTATCCTGTGTCAGACATAGACTGGCGATTCAATTCTTACATGATAGTATACATGTTAGAATTCCCATTCTCCCAAATCATCCCACCCTCTCCCTCTCCCTCTGAGTCCAAAAGTCCGTTTTACACATCTGTGTCTTTTTTCCTGTCTTGCACACAGGGTCGTCATTGCCATCTTCCTAAATTCCATATGTATGTGTTAGTATACTGTATTGGTGTTTTTCTTTCTGGCTTACTTCACTCTGTATAATTGGCTCCAGTTTCATCCATCTCATCAGAACTGATTCAAATGAATTCTTTTTAACAGCTGAGTAATACTCCATTGTGTATATGTACCACCGCTTTCTTATCCATTCATCTGCTGATGGACATCTAGGTTGTTTCCATGTCCTGGCTATTATAAACAGTGCTGAGATGAACATTGGGGTACATGTGTCTCTTTCAATTCTGGTTTCCTCGGTGTGTATGCCCAGAAGTGGGATTGCTGGGTCATAAGGTAGTTCTATTTGCAATTTTTAAAGGAATCTCCACACTGTTCTCTATAGTGGCTGTACTAGTTTGCATTCCCACCAACAGTGTAGGAGGGTTCCCTTTTCTCCACACCCTCTCCAGCATTTATTGCTTGCAGATTTTTGGATCGCAGCCATTCTGACTGATGTGAAGTGGTACCTCATTGTGGTTTTGATTTGCATTTCTCTAATAATGAGTGATGTTGAGCATCTTTTCATGTGTTTGTTAGCCATCTGTATGTCTTCTTTGGAGAAATGTCTATTTAGTTCTTTGGCCCATTTTTTGATTGGGTCGTTTATTTTTCTGGGATTGAGCTGCATAAGTTGCTTGTATATTTTTGAGATTAGTTGTTTGTCAGTTGCTTCATTTGCTATCATTTTCTCCCATTCCAAAGGCTGTCTTTTCACCTTGCTTATATTTTCCTTTGTTGTGCAGAGGCTTTTAATTTTAATTAGATCCCATTTGTTTATTTTTGCTTTTATTTCCAGAATTCTGGGAGGTGGATCATAGAGGATCCTGCTGTGATTTATGTCTGAGAGTGTTTTGCCTATGTTCTCCTCTAGGAGTTTTATAGTTTCTGATCTTACATTTATATCTTTAATCCATTTTGAGTTTATTTTTGTGTGCGGTGTTAGAAAGTGATCTAGTTTCATTCTTTTACAAGTGGTTGACCAGTTTTCCCAGCACCACTTGTTAAAGAGATTGTCTTTACTCCATTGTATATTCTTGCCTCCTTTGTCAAAGATAAGGTGTCCATATGTGTGTGGATTTATCTCTGGGCTTTCTATTTTGTTCCATTGATCTATATGTCTGTCTTTGCGCCAGTACCATACTGTCTTGATGAGTGTGGCTTTGTAGTAGAGCCTGAAGTCAGGCAAGTTGATTCCTCCAATTCCATTCTTCTTTCTCAAGGTTGCTTTGGCTATTGGAGGTCTTTTGTATTTCCATACAAATCTTGAAATTATTTGTTCTAGTTCTGTGAAAATTTGAATTAAGCTTTATTATGGATTGAAGTAGCTTGCATTTTGGTAAGTTGTTTCATCACCATTTATTAAAAAGACTCTCTTTTCTCCACTGACCTCATATGTATTGGCCTATTTTTGGAGTCTCTAATCTATCCCATTGATATGTTTTTCTTTCCTTAGGCCAATGTCACACTATCTTGATCACTAGAACTTTATAGTAATATAGTTTGAAATCAGGTTGTGTAAGTCCTCCAAGTTCACTTTTCTCAAGTTTTTCTTTTCTTTCTATTTATCTCAAGTCCTTTGGGATATTTACACATTTAAACTTATGTTGTAAATTTGTATAACAAAACCTGCTGGGATTTTGATCAGAATTGTGTTGAATCTGTAGATAGTTTGGGGAGAATTGACATTGTTTCAATGTTGATTCTTTCAATCCAAAACGTGGTCTCTCTATTTATTTAGGTCATTAATAGAATCTTTTAAAATGTTTTGTAAAATAAATAAATAAATAAAATGTTTTGTAATTTCAATGCGCAAATATTTTGCAGATTTTCCTTATTGCAGATGAAGTTTTTTTTTCTCAAATTTTACTTTTCAATTACTTGTGGCTAGTATACACAAGTATATACTTTTTTTCTATATTAACTTTTTGTTCTACATCTTGTTAAATTTACTTATGAGTTTTAATAATCTTTCTGTGGGCTTCCCTGGTACCTCAGAGGTTAAATATTTCTGTAGTTTACTTTGCATTTCATATATATAACATATGATCAATTAATATAATTTTTATTTCTGTGAATAAAAACAGTTTAATGCTTTTTTTCAAATTTTATACTTTTGATTTTTTTCACACTGACTAGCTTTCACTGGTGGCTCTGATAGTAAAGAACCCACCTGTAGTGCAGGAGACTTGAGTTTGATCCCTGGGTTGAGGACATGCCCTGGAGGAGGGCATGGCAGCCCACTCCAATATTCTTGCCTGGAGAATCCCCAAGGACAGAGGAGCCTGGTGGGCTACAGTCCATGAGGCTGCAAAGAGTCAAACATGACTGAGTGACTAAGCACAGCACAGCACAGGATTTCTGAACTTGGGGGACAAAGGTCAATATGTCACCCATAATTATAATGTTATCTATAGGTTTTCGCAGATGCCCTTTATCAGAAATGGAGATCCACTTCCATTTTTAGCTTGTGATATTTATCTTGATTTGGCCCTCAATTTTGTTAGCTGCCTTTTCTTTATTAGTTCAATATGTCAAATATGATTTTTTAAAACTAACTCTACTTAGTTATGATTTTTTTAGTATATTTCTGGGTTTGATTTACTTATATTTTGTTTATAAGTTTTGCGTCTATGCTCATGGGAAGTATAATATTTTTTTCACTATAATATTTTTTGTGACATTTTGATAGTGGGATAAGGCTGGTCTGTTAAGATAATTTTTTGAGTGGTCTCTACTTTCTATAAATGAATTTTAGTGAGATTGTTCTTTTTCTTTCTTAAATGTTTGATAGCTTTTATTAATGAAATCATTTGGGTCTCTAGCTTCCTTTATGCGGAGAAGGCAGTGGCAGCCCACTCCAGTCTCTTGCCTGGAAAATCCCATGGACGGAGGAGCCTGGTAGGCTGCAGTCAATGGGGTCGTGAAGAGTTGGACACGACTGAGCAATTTCACTTTCACTTTTTACTTTCATGCATTGGAGAAGGAAATGGCACCCCACTCCAGTGTTCTTGCCTGGAGAATCCCAGGGACAGGGGAGCCTGGTGGGCTGCTGTCTCCTGGGTTGCACAGAGTAGGACATGACTGAAGCGACTTAGCAGCAGCAGCGGGATCTCTAGTCATAGTGCTTGTTTTCATTCCTAATATTGATAATTAAGGTTTTATCTCTTACTTGTTTGTTAGTTCTGGAAATGTATCAATTTTATTAATCTGTTCAGAGAATCAACTTTTGACTGTTAATTTTCTTTATTGTCTATTTTTTCAATTTCTGTCTATACTTAATTTTTAAAAATTTTCTATTTACTTAGGATTTAATTTACTTTTTTCTTTCTAGCTTCTTATAGTGGAAGCTCTCATCATTCATTTGCAACTTTCCTACTTCCAAATATAAGCATTTAGCTATAAATTCACTTCTGAAACACTTTAGTCCATCCCATTATTTTCATATCTTGTGGATTTATCATTGAATTAAAATGTTTTCTAATTTTTCTAGCGATTTCTTCTTTAACCTGTTAATTACAAGATGTTGCTTAATTTATTTGGAGATTTTAGAGATATTTTTATTGATTTAAATTTAATTCTCTTATGGTGAGAGAACATATCTGTATTATTTTGATATCATAAAACTCATTGTGAATTTATGGTACACTGTGTAGTCTGTTATGGTGACCATTATATGTGTATTTGAAAAGACTGTTTTCTGTAGGCATTGAATGTAATTTTTCAGACAAATTAGGCCGAATTGGTTGAAATTGTTGTTCAAGTGTTGTATACACTTATTATCCTTTTCCAGTCCTATATCTTTGAAACTAAACTTTTAAGATGTACTTTTTATTGGGGATTATAAGAAGATGAAATTTGATTATAATAGATTTATAGTCCTATTTTAGTTAGACTTCGATTAAACTTTATGTCAGTTTACTTAAAAGACAAGCCCTCTATTTTTATAGGAGGCAGATAACATAGAGGATGCAGTATATTGTTATTCAAGTGACACTGGCTTGAAATTAGAGTCGAAGTGAATGTCACTGCTGTGCTGCAAAATCCATTCTAGGGCTATTATTCCTTGAATTGGTAGCTTTTCATTTTCAGTGAATTCTTCCTCCAAGGGTGATATGTGTCAGAGAATCTTACCAATGCCGTTTATTTTCCCTAAGTTTTCCTTTTGTTTGAAGTTTCCTTGCAGAGCAATATTCATTGATTCCAATAATATTTATTGATTCCAATAATATTTATGATCTTCAACTATTTCCAGGCATTCTTATGAATGCTTGGCTAGATATATCCACTAAGCAGGTTGAATTTTCTGCATTTCTGGAGCTTTTATTCTCATTGAGAGAAGTAGTAAATAAGTAAACTGTATAGTATAATAGAAAATGATGAATGGTATGGGAGACATAGAGGAAGATAACAGAGATTGGGATTCTGGGTCTTAGGGTACCAATGACAAATTGTCATGTGGGACAGACTTGAAGGGAATAAGATAATTAACCAATTGATTATCTGGCGATAGAGTCCTTCAGGAAGAGAGGACAGTCATTGCAAAGATCTCAAGGTAAGAGAATGCCTTATGACATATGCAGAGAACAATAGGAGGTGATTTTGATAGATTAGGGTTAACAGGAAGAGAATAGAAAGAGACAAGGTCTGGGAGGCGCCAGGGGACAGAGGCCTGTTTGAGCCATTTTAAGTACTGTTATTTTATTTTTTTATTTCAAGTGAAATGACTTTTTAAGGTGAGAAATGTCACAATTTAACTTTTATTTTAAAAAGATCATTGCAGATAATACACTGTAGGAAAACAAGAGTTAAACAGAACGATATGTTGGAAGCTATTACAGTAATGCAATTGAGCACTGACTTGCGTTCAGACTAGGATGATTGGGTGAAGGATGATTGATGGAAAATGGTCAGAGTCTGAATATATTTTGAATATTCTACAAACAGAATTTGTTTATTGATTGCATATGGAGCATGAATAAAGGAAATGATTCAAGGGTGATGTAGTTTATCAGCTTTAGCAACCGGAAGGATGGAATTAGCGTTCAGTGCAATAAAAAATGTATTTTTTTTGGAGAAGGTGACGATCAGATATCCATATTTGGATATTGAGGTAATAATGATGCCTAGTTATTAAGAAGGCATTAGAATATGTGAATCTGGAATTGCTTGGTAGAAAGATCTGAACTGAATATATAAAACTGGATATTAAAGCATTATATCATATTTAGATGGAGAAAGGCAGAGGATGAAGGATGAAGTCTTGGGGCATTTAAAATTTAAGAGGTCTAGGAGAAGAGGGTGAATTAGCAGACAAAAAGAGTTACAGGAAAGGTAGGAAGAAAAAGAAGAGAAATATCCTGGAAACCAGGTAAAGAAGGCATATCTAAAGGTTGACCAGTGGTTTTAGCAGTGAGGGAGGCTATGTGACATTTGGTGTAGTGTGTGGCAGGAGGTAGAGTGGGAAATCTGATGAGTGTTTTGCTGCAAAGGGAATTTAAGAAATGGGACAGTACTTGGTAGGAAAATGTAGTTAATAGATTTTTTTTTTAAAGGTGGGAGAAATTAGAAACAATCTTAAAGCTTTATATCTGTTCTTTATGCTTATTTATTATTTAGTCATGCCTGCTTCATTCCTCAAAGTCTTTGAGATGTGTTAAAAAAACAAAACAAACACATTTTAAAAAGTAAAACAAAACAAAAGATGACATTTAGTAATTTCACCTTTTTAAAGCCAGAAATTTATGCCCACTGGAAATAGTATAGGCATTCCTTACATTTTAGAAGAGGAAAAAGCATAGTTATTATTTGTCTGGGTAGATAGAATAACTCACGAGGTAATGACTTGGGTACTGGGTTGTGTTTTCTTTTTTTGTTTGTTTTTTTTTTTCACCATAAGACAAATGTATCATGGAGCCCTATGCCCAGTCTGTGAATCACTTTTTTTTTTTCTTACTGACATTAGAAGTAAATAACTCTTATCTGTTTTGTTTAGCTGCTCCCAAAATCTTATTTAAAACTATATTTCTTATTGCAAGTAAAACAGCATAATGATATGTTGGTTAATTACTTTTTCATTTATAAATGGAGTTCTGAAAAATTTTTTTCATTTTATTTCTTTTTATTTTACTTTATTTTACTTTACCTGTCTTTACAAGCAGACACATAGTAGCATTTTTCTGCTCTTTGCAATTTATTCTTAGAAGATGATACTTTATCAAAGTGAAAGTTACCTTTAAAATTTTATAACCTTTTCCCCCCATCTTTTTTAAAGATATAACTGTCATATGGCACTGTGCAAATTTAAGGTATGGAGAAAAATAACTTACATATACTGTGAAATGATTACCATAACACCTTTAGTTATCATGCATCATCTCATTTTGATACAAAACAAGGATAGAAATTTTTTCCCCTTTGTGATGTGAACTTTTACAACAACTTTCAAACATTCCATACAGCAGTGTTAATTATAGTTATCATGTTGTATACACTGCATTCCAGTAGTTATTTCTCTTACTAGAAGTCTGTACCTTTGAACACTTCCATCCAGTTCTCTCCGTTCTTATACCCTGCTTCTGGCAACTACAAAATCTGATTTCTCTTACAATGAGGTTTCCCTTCCCCTTCCTTTTTCCTTCCTTCCTTGCTTTTATTTATGTTTAAAAATTTCCTCTTTCTTTTCTTCTTTCTTTCCTTTTTTCTTTTTTTGGTTCCCTTCTCTCTCTTTCTTTCAAATTTGGCATATATGTGATAACATACATTATTTGTCTTTTTCTGTTTGGCTTATTTTATTAAACATAATGTCCTCATGCTCCATCCATGTTGTCACAAATAGCAGGATGTCCTTCTTTTTATGGCTCAATAATATTCCATTGATTATATGCCACGTTTTTTTAATTCATTCATCTGGAGATGGACACTTATATTGTTTCCACATCTTCCCTATTATAAATAATACTTCATAAAAATGGGAGTACAGATATCTCCTCAACATAGTGTTTTATTTACTTTTGATGTATTCCAGGCAGAGGAACTTCTGGATCATACAGTAATTCAGTTTTAAAATTTTTTGAGGAACCTCCATACTGTCTTCTGTAGTATCTTAACCAATTTGCAATCCCACCAACAGTGCATAAGGGTTTCCTTTTTCCACCTCCTTACCAGCATTTCTTATCTCTTGTCATTTTGATGATAGCCGTTTTAACAGGCATAAGGTGACATCTCATTGTGGTTTTCATTTGCCATTTCATTTATGATTGCAGATATTGAGTACCTCTTCATGTTCCTGTTAACCATCTGTGCATATTTTTTAGAAAAATGTCTATTCAGATCCTTTACCATTTTTAAACTGGATTATTTGTTACATTATTTTGCTATTTAGTTGTATGAGTTCTTTGTATATTTTGGATGTCAAAGACTTATCAGATAAATAATTAAAAAATATTTCCCATTCCTTAGATTATCTTTTTCACTTTGTTGATCATTCATCTTGCTGTGCAGAAGATTTTTAGTTTGACATAATCACATTTGTTTATTTTTTATTTTCTTGTTTGTGCTTTAGGTGTCATATCCAGCAAAATCATTGCCATGACCCATGCCAATGAGCTTTTAAAACAATATGTTTTCTTCTCAACTTACATGTATGAGCTTATTTCTGGGCTCTCAATCCTGTTCCATTGGGCTATGTGTGTGTGTGTGTGTTTTAATGTCTGTCCTATACTGTTTTGATTACTGTGCTTTATCATATAAATTGAAATCAGGAAGTGTGGTACTTTCTACTTTGCTCTTCCTTCTCAGGATTGCTTTGGCTATTTGAGAGCTTTTGTGGTTTCATGTAAATTTTATAGTTCTTTCATACTTCTGTAAAAAAATGTCATTTGAATATTGATAGAGATTACATTGAATTCAGGTAGCTTTGGGTAGTACAGATGTTTTAACAATATTAATTATTGCAGACCATAAACATGGTATACCTTTCCATTTATTTGTGTCTTCTGTTTCTTTCAATGTCTTAGAGTTTCCAGTTTAGACATTTTTCATTGCCTTGGTTAAATTTATTCCTATATACTCCTATTTGTTGATATTATAGGTGGAATTGTTTTATTATTTCTTTTTCAGACAATTTGTTTTAATATTTAGAAACATTGCTGATCTTTGTACATTAATTTTGTATCCTGCAACTTTGAGAACTTGATTAGATCTAACAAATTTTTGGTGTAGGATTTTCTCTTTATAAAATTATTTCATCTGTTTTATTTATTTATTTTTCAAAGTCTAATGCCTTTAACTCTTTTTGTTGCTTGATTTCTTTCTGGTTTTTGTGTATCAATTGGTTTTTGACTTGTGGTTAGAATAGGTTGCGTATATGTTGATCTCCATTTTTATTTCCCTTCCCACATGTGTTTTTGATGTCATATTTTATATCTTCAGCCTCATCCCTTTGTTATGTATTAGTTATAGCTGCTATTACAGTTTTATTTTAATCTAGGTACTGACTTAAGTCATTTTGAATCTTTACTATATGTCTTTCCAATTGGTTTTTTCCCCTTTCCTCTAGATTCTTACTTCTTTTGCATTTAGAGAAGACCCTTCAACATTTATTTTAGGGTAGGTTTAGTATTGCTGAATTCTTTCAGTTTTGGCTTGTGTGAGAAGTTCTTTATTTCTCTTTTATTCTAAATGATTGTTTTGCTTTGTAGATTATCCTAAGTTGTAGGATTTTCATTTTAGCATTTTGAGCATATCATGAAGAAATTATGACTGAAAACTTCCCAAACCTAAAGAAAGAAACAAATATCCAGGTACAGGAAGCACAAAGGGTCTCAATCAAAATGAAGCCAAACCAACCGGCAACAAGACATATCATAATTTAAAAAGGCAGAAGTTAAGGATAAAGAGAGAATTCTAAAAGCAGCAAGAGAAAAACAGTCATATATAAGGGAATCCCCATAAGGCTATCAGCTGATTTTTCTGCAGAAACATTGAAGGTCAGAAGGGAGTGGCATGATATGCTCAAAGTACTAAAATGAAAATCCTGCAACTTAGGATGTCCTGGGCCCCAGATCACCTCTGTGTCCCTAGATAGAACATTTTCCCAGGTCCTCAACACCTTAGATCCAGTGCCAAGTTGTGGCGTGGAGTGAGAGGCCAGGGCACTCTATCAACTCACACTGGGAAATGTGGTGAGGCAGCAGTCATTAAGGCAGGCCTCCATGCTGTCTGCTTGGAGCCAGGCAGCACCTGTGCATTCCTCACAGGTGGAGTCTCAATTTCTAGCATTTATATCTGTACCAGCAGATCTCCAAGCAGCCAAGTGAGCTTTTCTCCGATGCACTGGACTTCAGGACTGGAACACCCAGCCTGTGGCTCAACCCACTCACTCCACAGGGTGCGTATCCACCAATGTGATCTTCCCCTTCCTCTTAGTCTCCTCTCAGGCTTCAGGGCCTGTCCTTATGCTTTTCTTTCCATCCTGCCTGATTATTAGTATATCTTTCTTATAGCCTTGGTTGTGTGGGAGTTCTTCTGCCAGGTTCTAGGTAGTTTTCCATGAGAATAGCCCCATGTTATAGATGTAATTTTGATGTGTTTGTGGTTGGAGGTGAGTTCTGGCATTTTGATCTACCCTGCATCCTAATGTATCTTTTTATAAATGTGCTCTCATTGTCTTAATCTTGACATTTTTGCCCCCTGTGCTAGTTGGTCTTGAGAGCATCCCCTTGTGGTATTTATGGTCATGACTCACGTTCTTTGAAGTCAGAGGTATTTGGTTTTGACTAGAAGCCAAAAAAGGAGCATGAGTCCATGGAGTCCATGTAGTGTCCACACTCCCTTTGGTCGTATATCCAAGTTTCTCTGTATCTATACTTAGAATAAATTTCTTCTGAACTTTCTTCCTTTCTCCAAGATTTGATAAACACCCTCATTTCAGCTATATTCTGGAAACATAAAAATATCTCTTCCTTAGCTTTATTTTCCACAGTTTACTCATTTATGCACACTCTTTCTTTGAGAAGACTACTGCATTAAAATTCTTAGTTCAATAAACCTCATCACAAGGATTTTTCATAGAGCTTTAGAAATACATTGAGGAGATGGAATTGTCATAAACAGAAATTTTGCTACCTGTATATTGTCAGCTCTTTTATGGAACCACTTATTTATATATCGAAAATATAAACATATCCAGCACAACAAAGAGTGCTTTACATCTGACTTGGAATTTACTGGTGTATTAATCCTAGGAAGTCCTAGGAAAGAAATGTGCAGGTCTGAAATAGAAAGGCATGTTCAGTGCCTGGGGGTGGGGGCGGGGAGGAGTTGTCTGGACCATGATTTACCTGTCTTCATTTTCTGAGCTCAGCCCCTAAAAATGTCTAGTGTAGTGAAGAGAATGAATGAGAGCAAATTAACTTTCATTTTCCAGCAGGGGGAGATGGGATACTCAGGAGTGAATCAATCACTCCTGCCACTCGCTGCACTGACAGCATTCATCCGTGAGCCAACTTCTGTGTGGGCAACTCCAGTGAAATATATTTCTCAGAGCAAGTTTACTGCTTTCATTCAGGGTGTCTTATCTTTCTGGCAATCAGGATAAATTGTGCCTCAGTAATAACATTGTAGCAAGCTATTCTTTACTGAGAGGATCTGGTAATGACTGTGTCTTATATTTGCATTAATTCTGACAAGATTTACTGGTGCTTGCTGATCTGTAAATTTCAAAATGGCAAATAGCAGCAAAGGTCAACACAGCAATAATATTAATAGTTTTAGAAAAAGGTTGAGAGACTCAGAAATTCCAGATGAGAGGTTGGGTGAGAAGGAAATTCAATGAATGTTTTTGTCATCTTTTATTTCACTCTATCTTTTATAATACCATAACAAAGGAACCATGAGGTCATAAAGATCAACAATACAGAATCTAGTTCAATCTTGGGTAACGTTTTCTCCAGAGTCTATATTTTATAAAAACACTGGAAAATATGGTGAGAAGATGGAGATCCTTGGATATTATCAGTCTTTAGCTATAGCACTTCCTTGGAATTTTTGTTAAGGTTAGGAACAGCTCAGTAACACTTAAAACTGTCCCTTGTATTATAATATATTCTTCACTAATTGAAAAACTCACAATTAGAAAAGCATATTTACATAGAATAAGGTATTATCACTGTTTCTTTTGGTTTTTAACTGGAGAAATGTGTTCCACATCATATTGGATTCACATTTTATGTGAAATTTTTCCTGATACCTCCAAAATGACCTTGAATAGCTGAAATGTATAAATTATCCAGATTGGAATCACCACAAGGTGGTTAACCAAATGGTCATGTGTGGATCCACTAATCCAGATATCCATTTTGAATAAAACCTGGCTGAGTTCTTTAGCTTAGGCATCTTGAAGAGCGCAGGAGAATGGATGTAGGATAACTGAATCCACTGCATAGGAAGAGAATTTAAGCGCAGTTTGCTCTGAGTTGAGTGGTATAATATCCAGACAAATATAAATGATATTGAGAACTCTGGTGTAAAACCTGCAAACTTTACTCATATGGTGAAAATTCTAAAGCAGAAGAGAATAATTTGTTCTTACTATGTGTGAACTCCTTTCTTACTTTGTTATTTCAAGTCTTCTAGGCCCTGTGATGATCTAAGCAAAATCCTTAAAAGGTTTTCTTCCAAAGGTTTTCCTTTTGAATCATTTCATATCTGATGAGACATTGCCTTGGAGACACAGACTGAAGAAGAAACCAGACATACATGCATCTATTTTGTTTAGACACTTGTTACTAACATGTATGTGCTCAGTCACTTCAGTTGTGTTTGTGTCTGACTCTTTGCAACCCTATGGACTATGGCCCACCAGGCTCCTCTGTCCATGAAATTTTCCAGGCAAGAATACATGTGTGGGTTTCCATTTCCTCCTCCAGAGAATCTTCCTGACCCAGGGATTGAACCCACATCTCGTGTATCTCCTGCATTGACAGGCAGGTTCTTTACCACTTGTGCCACCTGAGAAGAGCTAACATACCTGATGTCATAAAGAACAAGAGAATTATAAGATATGGCATCTGTGGACAAGAGGCTTCTTTTCTCAGCAGATACACCGTCATAAAGTGAATTATCTCCCCAAATTCTTCACCTCTCCTTATATCCATGCACTTTGCTATGTAAATAGAAGTTCTACTGCTGGCGAGTGTCCTTTCCACTGCCATGTGCAGAGTTCTCCTTAGATAGCCCTTGTTCTTTTGGCATGGACACTAGTATGAACATACGTAGTGCAGACCTGAGTGTAACCTGTAGAAAATAGATAACCTGCAGGATGAAGCTGAAGTACCCTGCCAACTGAAAATAAATAATGACTGTTTTAAGGTAATACTTCTGAACCAGGTATGATTTCGCCCCTCTAGGGACACTTAGCTATATCTGGGACTATTTTGGATGATCACAACTTGAGGGGTAATACTGGCAATTAGTGCGTAGAAGCCCAAGATGGTAATAAATATCCAAAAATGCACAGGACAGAACCTACTATGAAGAATAGTCTCGCCCCCAAATGTCAATCAGTCAGTCAGTTCAGTCCCTCATTCGTGTCCGACTCTTTGCAACCCCATGAATTGCAGCACGCCAGGCCTCCCTGTCCATCACCAACTCTTGGATTTCACTCAGACGCACGTCCATCGAGTCTGTGATGCCATCCAGCCATCTCATCCTCTGTCGTCCCCTTCTCCTCCTGACCCCAATCCCTCCCAGCATCAGGGTCTTTTCAAATGAGTCAACTCTTCACACGAGGTGGCCAAAGTATTGGAGTTTCAGCTTTAGCATCAGTCCTTCCAAAGAACACCCAGGACTGATCTCCTTCAGAATGGACTGGTTGGATCTCCTTGCAGTCCAAGGGACTCTCAAGAGTCTTCTCCAACACCACAGTTCAAAAGCATCAGTTCTTTGGCACTCAGCTTTCTTTATAGTCCAACTCTCACATCCATTCATGACCGCTGGAAAAACCATAGCCTTGACTGGATGGACCTTAGTCAGCAAAGTAATGTCTCTGCTTTTTAATATGTTGTCTAGGTTGGTCATAGCTTTCCTTCCAAGGAGTAAGCGTCTTTTAATTTCATGGCTGCAGTCACCATCTGCAGTGATTTTGGAGCCCAGAAATATACAGTCAGCCACTGTTTCCACTGTTTCCCCATCTGTTTACCATGAAGTGATGGGACCAGATGCCATGATCTTCATTTTCTGAATGTTGAGCTTTAAGCCAACTCTTTCACTCTCCTCTTTCACTTTTATCAAGAGGTTCTTTAGGTCTTCCTCACTTTCTGCCATAGGGTGGTGTCATCTGCATATCTGAGGTTATTGATATTTCTCCCAGCAATCTTGATTCCAGCTTGTGCTTCATCTAGCCCAGCATCTCTCATGATGTACTCTGCATATAAGTTAAATAAGCAGGGTGACAATATACAGTCTTGACATATTTCTTTCCTGATTTGGAACCAGTCTGTCTTTCCATGTCCAGTTCTAATTGTTGCTTCCTGACCTGCATGCAGATTTATCAAGAGGCAGGTCAGGTGGTCTGTATTCCCATCTCTTTCAGAGTTTTCCAGTTTATTGTGATCTATACAATCAAAAACTTTGTTATAGTCAATAAAGCAGAAATAGATGTTTTTGGGAACTCTCTTGCTTTTCTGTGATCCAGCAGATGTTGACAATATGATCTCTGGTCCCTCTGCCTTTTCTAAATCCAGCTTGAACATCTGGAAGTTCACAGTTCACACACTGTTGAAACCTGGCTTGGAGAATTTTGAGCATTACTTTACTAGCGTGTGAGATGAGTGCAATTGTGCGGTAGTTTGAGCATTCTTTGGCATTGCCTTTCTTTGGGATTGGAGTGAAAACTGACCTTTTTCAGTCCTGTGGCCACTACTGAGTTTTCCAAATTTGCTGGCATATTGAGTGTAGCAGTTTGACACACTGCTCAACTGTGTCAGTTGAAATAGCTCACCTGTAATTCCATCACATCCAGTAGCTTTGTTCATAGTGATGCTTTGTAAGGCCCACTTGACTTCTCATTCCAGTATGTCTGGCTCTAGGTGAGTATTCACAGCATCGTGATTATCTGGGTCATGAAGGTCTTTTTTGTATAGTTCTTCTGTGTATTCTTGCCACCTGAAGTCTTAAAATACTGCATACTTTACTTAATATGTTTTATGTTACTTTCCCTGGTAGCTCAAACTGTAAAGAATCTGCCTGCAATGCGGGAGACCTGGGTTTGATCCCTAGGTTGGAAGATCCCTTGGAGGAGGGCATGGAAACCCACTCCAATATTCTTGCCTGGAGAATCCCCATGGACAGAGGAGCCTGGTGAGCTACAGTCCATGGGGTTGCAAAGAGTTGGACATGACTGAGCAACTAAGTGCCGCATAGATTTCTTTAGAAGTTGTACAAGAAATATTAATTTAGGAGTACTTAGAAGTCTAATGGCCTACAGTAAATATTTAAACACTGGAAAATGTCAGTCAATATTATTGGGTAGTGTTCAAATGGTATAAAGTTTGGATCTCCAAGTAATATTAATAGCACACAGAGAATCTCCTATCAAAAGTCCGATTAAGCTATTATTTTGCTTCTATTATCTGCTATTTTTGGGCTTTCACTCATTATTTTTTGATATGTTTACAGTATAATATGCATGTAAACATATTAATATTTATTTTATTTGAAAGAATGACTGACCGTTAGCAGTAGAGAAGAATGCATGAATACATACACATTCAGAGTAAGGGAGCAGCTCCAGCTCCAAGCAAGATTACCTGAACATATTTTCTCTCTTACTTTCAACTTGATATCAGTGTTTCCTGCTCGTTAGTAATATCTCTATGTTAATTGTTAAGCTATAATTTTTTCATGAGAATTATAGTAATTTTTTATCTTTTACCTTTTTGATTTCTTAACTGATTTTTTTGAGGGGGAGGGTTTGGCAAAACATAAGTTTCCCAAGAAATGCCAGGAAGGAATTCCATCATGGAATATTGGTACCTTGCCACTTATTTAAGAGAGGCTATTTAGCCTGTCTCTTACATGCATATTTAGACTTCTATATGATACATGTCTGCTATAAGTTTTGTAAAAAAGAACAATATGTGAAAATAGACCTTTATTAATAATCTGAGAACTGAGAAATGTCAGATTGCAGGTGGTAAGAAACAGGATGGGAATAAGTGAATTTAGATGGAGGTAAGTTATAGAATGCTAATGCAGTAACCCTGGGGCTTCCCCAGTGGCTCACTGATAAAGAATTTGCCTTGCTGATGCAAGAAACATGGGTTATATCCCTGGGTTGGGAAAATCCCTTGGAGGAGGAAATGGCAACTGCCTCCAGGATTCTTGCTTGGAAAATCCCATGGACAGAGGAGCCTGGCAGGCTACAGTTCATGGGGTCACAAAACAGTCAGACACGACTGAGAAACTAAACAACAATAACAATGCAGTCATCCAGGTCTGAAGAAAGCTGGTTTACAATAGATGAAGCGGGAATAGAGAAATGTTAGTGACTTGATAAAGACACTAGAGCAGAAGGTATAGCTTAAGATCTGAGATATTAAGTTTGGGAACTAACAGCATTGTAGGGTATCATAGAAATAGGGAATCTGATAAAAGAAACTAACTCTTAGGAAGCACTGATTAATATGCCAGGAAATGTTCTATTCACTTTCATCTATTATTCAAATTAGAAGTAGTAGAGTTGATTCGAAGAGGGAAGACAGTTATGTTTGGGAATAGAATCTAGAGTTTGGAGAAGATGAACCAGTCAATGATGATGTCCAGTTGACAATTGGAAATAGAGTATTTGATTTTACACAAAGGTCAGGATTGATTACACAGATCTATTTTTGAGGAATTAAAAATAGAGCTGATGTTTACAGCTGCAAAAAATCAACATGGATCTTCTTGAACTGGCCTAAGTCTTATCAACATTTAGAATAGAATATTAAGTATCATAAACTGAAAGGAAGTAGAGAAAATACTATGATCATTATGATTGGTGTATGTTAGAAAAATCCTAGGATATGTTTAACTGCTAATATTTTGTAGTTAACTACTACTAATAGTAATCCTTCTCTGTTTGAATACATAACAAAACTTTATTAACTATAAAAGAAGCTTTTGAAATGTAAGCTGTAATGGTTTCATTAGGGTCTGCTGGATTCGTGATTTACTATGCTAATGAAATGATCTTAGCCTTAGATTTGAGTGAGCAAGTGACTTTTGGGAATTTTGGAGTCAACACTGTGGATGATGTTACTAGACTCAAGGAGTGGGCAGCAGGTATGGTTTTAGGCTTATGTATCAAGCTCCAGTGCTATTCTCCATTTTCCTTTGTTCTGTGGGTGATGATGTAATTCGCTCACGGCACTAAAAGAAGTCAGAGGAAGAATAATGATCTGAACTCTGACCCCAGGGGTTTTCCCCTCTGACATCTTTGGCTCTTGAAATGTAACCTGGTTAGAGGAAAAAGCCTTGTGAATAGGGGACATTATCTGTTACTACAACTAGTAAGTATGATCTAATGGCTTGGTCAGTGATAATATTAGTATATTTGTTATCAAAAACTTCTTCTCCTAGAAAAAAAAAAGAAAAGTCATAAAGATACTGTGAAAAAATGTTGGAAAGTAGTTAGATACTGAAAACATGCATGCTTTACTCCTGAACTTTTGCTCTCTAACTTTTCTGATCCCATTTATTTTTCAGTTGTGTGCTTGTCTTTGCTTTTTAAATACTTTTTTTTTTCTCTTGATCTCTATATTTGTAGCTGTTCTTTTGCATAACAGACTACTCTGCTTGTGTGAGTTTGATGTGCCTCCTTTAAATACATGATGAAAGTAGCTTCTCTCTATGCTGCATCAAGAATATTTCCCTCATAAGCACAGAGATAATACACTTAAGATGCATTAATGGAACTTGGTTTAAGTGAAAACCATTCTTCATTTCATACATCCGGCACTCTCTTTTAAAGCACAGTGAATTGATTATTCAAAGCCACATTTAACCAGAAGAATTTTAGCCAGAGTTAGCCACTCAGTCACAGAGCAGAAATGAATATTGCATGCTGCTTATTGTCCAAGTGCAACTGCTTTATTGAGCATTATAGCAGATTGTACCAATGCTATGATTATAGGGAATCTATTTTGAGAAGTTTCCAAGTTACAGGCCAAGAAATACATTGAAATTCCATCAGATATGGTACATGTTGTGTTGTAATTATCAATGGAGGCTCTCTACCCTTCTTTGAAGGGGGAATACAACAACTCAATGGCCCTCTGTTCTTTGTTTTGTATTCTTTCAGTTTTTTAAGTGACCACAGTTGAACCTCCTGTTAATTTTTGTCCAGATTTATTTTACTATCAAATAAATGAAGCCATTTTGGAATAATTTGTTCAGCCACTGTGATTTTAAGGTTTCCATTTTTGTTCACTGAACAAATTCTTAATTATCTCAGGGCAATTGAAATGCTCCACAAATCTTTGTGCAGTCAAAGTTATTTCTGTGAATAATGTACAAACTAACCTCTTGGGAGCCCATCTATATTTGAAAGGTTTACTAATGGGCTGCTTCTTCCCCTTGCACATATGCTGGTTTATAATTTACAGCTGCCCTCCAGGAGCTGTGTCTAATCCCATGGCCCTGCTGCACATCATAGCACACAGCTCTCAGCTGCCACAAAATCCCTGGCTGGGAACTTTCTGTTCTCTTCTTACCCTATAGTTTATAGTATTTTGTTTCCATGGTTTTTGTATTTCCAATTATTTAATTGAGACCAAAATGTTAAGTTTTGTACCATTAAAATGCTTCAATAACTTTCTTCAAAGATAGAGAGTTAACATTTTCTATGCTGTTTTTACTTTTCAGCCCAAGATATACAGATTGTTAGTATTTCTTTTCATAATCAAGTGATTGGTTGAGGAGTCAAAACAACTGGAATGTTCTGGGAATATTTTTTGTGGCTGTTTTTCCCATTGCTGTTCATTATCACCCACCTCTGTGTCCAATCCACTGCCTTTTCTGCCTCTGCAGATATTTTTTCAAATCAAGGATGAATCTCTTTGGAAATAGCAGTTGTCTTTTGTCTTTGGGTTTCTTTGGCATATGTTCTCACTTGGATCTGTGGAATGGAAGAAAGCCAAATTAATTATATTCTTTCAGTTCTTGACATGCATTTTTAGTCCAGTGCCATCATGCTAGCTTAATGCCTCCTATACTAAAGGCCTCTATTAAAGGAACAGAACTACAATTTATATTTAGTTTTGAAATTCCCAAATAACTTATAGGACTAAACTTATAATATATTTTTAGTATTTTATTTCATGTTCTAATCAATATTATCTCTGCCTTAAACACAATCCAATACCTTTTTTGATTTTTGGTCTTTTCTTCAATTTTATTGATTTTTTATAATTGCTCACTATTTTTCCTTTATCCTGTTTTCATTTTGATGCAAAGTAGATACATTAGCTTTGGGATCTGAAACTGACAAAGCTTTCTGATCTTTCTTTTAACAGGAAATTGCTTTCTTCTTATTAGTGAAAACTGTAATCTTCTGCTTATTGAATTTGGAGCATACCCTATAGTCAGGCCATTTCATTTAATAATGAACCATTTTATATTCACATTGCTTCCAGTTTTACTTTGTTTTTCTTGGGTTATCCTAAAAATTGTTTATTTTAAAAGAAAAATAATGTATTGTCTGTTCTTGACATTTGGAAAGTTGGTTTTTGCATTAGTGCTTAAATTTATTAAAATCTGTTCTTAAAAAGAATGTATTATTAAGAGCAAGTCATTTGTTGCACTAGTCATTCTTATAATGTGTTTTTTTTTTTTTTTTTTTTTTTGCTGTTCTTGAGCTTTGTCACATTCTTGAAGCTATCTCAAAACCAGCTGATGCCTATGGAGGAGGGAGATTCAGACTCTCTTGAACATAGCCATGGAAATATAACTTTAAGGCCATAATTACTGATTTACATGGTAATACAACATTCTCCCTTTTCTATTAAACTTTTTGTCAGGAAAAATGATTAATCATGTGACATTTTCTTTTTCATTATGCTCTCTGTGAGGAGAATATGAGACTGTGAAATGCATATTACATTTATGAATGATTGCCAAATGCAGTAATATTTTGACGTGTGTGTGTGTGTGTGTGTGTGTGTGTGTGTGTGTGTGTGTGTCTGCGCTGTATTGTTAGCCAACTGCCTCAGTCAGTTTCACCGTGCAGCATTCTGACTTATGGTTCAAAGAATCAGATAACCCAAATGCAGAATGCTAAGAACCTATAATTCAAAGGCAACATCAATCTCACAATGCAATTTTCTCATTAAAATGAAATCGTAGTGAGATATGCCAGTATCATAATATGACCTGTTCTTGCTGGATGATTGTTATTCAAATTGGGTAAAGAGCAAGCTGAAACCAGTCCTACTCAAGATAATTTATTGCATTTGTTTCTCAAAGTGTGCTGTAGTGTTGATAGGCCATTGCGTAATTAAATCAGTTTTAATATGGGCACAAAAGGGATAAGATGCTCAAGGATCATACTGTTGCATTTTAGAAGGTTAAGTATCAATTACTGGGCATAAAGTCTTATAAATCCTCCTGGAGGTGGCAGTGGCCCTGGGACATGGGAAAGAATCAGGGTGCAGGAAGCTTGTAACATACTTCCAGTTCCATTGGGCAGTAGTTCGGGCTCCCTATTTTTTCCTGTTTCATCTTCCTGCTGAAAGATCTTCCATTCTCATCGCCTTGATAATCACTCTGTTTTTCGGTACCATGGCGTTTACTCTGTCTTCCCTGGGAGAACAACTGAGTGTAGGAATCTTGGGAAGTCTGAGGTGAAAATGTTCAACAGACTCCCCTCACTAATGTTAAAGCTTTTGCTATTCACTTTGGTTCAAAGTGAACCATAGCAACTCAGCTCAAGTTTCTAAGGTGACTCTGGAATAAATTCTGTTGTCTGTAGGTTTCTAGACTTACTGTTGGTAGAAAATGGCAACATGCTAGTTGATACACTCAGCCTTTGTACCTCTGTCACCATAATGAAACAATAATCACCTCAAAAGCAGCTTTTTTTATTTTTTTAAAAAATTTTTATTTTATTTTGCTTTACAATACTATATTGGTTTTGCCATCCATTGACATGAATCCACCACGGGTGTACATGGGTTCCCAATCCTGAACCCCCCTCCCACCTCCCACCCCATATCATTGTTTTCCTCATAGTTTTAGGTGTGTAGTACCTTATACTTAATAGGTATTCAATACATATTTATATAATTTAATTGAGAGCCTATTAGAAGGAAATAAGGTTATATTCCACAACAGATAGGATTTTAATTACCTTCACTGTTGAGCTTACTATATGGATATCAAGAATCATTAAATGACTATTTCTAAGTGTTTCTTATTTGTTCAGCTAACATTTATTGAATCTACACGCACAGTACTGTGCTAGGAGCTAGGGACAAGAGTGGTGATTAAGAGCCTAGGCCCTCAAGAGGATACCAATAACAAAGTATCTTTAGGGATATTTAGCTGAATTAGATGCTAGATTAGTTCAAAATTTAGATCACATTGTTTCTGAGGTCAAGATGATTGATTTAATTCTTTCAGTCCATTTAGTCAAATGGACTATTCTCTATGGCCTCTCCCAGGTCTACAATGCTGATCACAAGGGAGACTTGGCGATAGATTACATGTGACTTTGTGTCCAGTCATTCATTACTGCTAAGGAGAAAACTTCTCTGAAACATGTAGCTAAGTGGTTAGTAGCATCATCTTTTGATACAAAGCACATTTTTACCTCTGAGAAATTTTTTGTTCTTTTAGGCTTACAGTTACGGAAACTAATTATTTGAATTTCAGCTCTTATTTACAAAATTAATCCTGGATGCTTGACAAGAAAAACGCTTGGTCTGTGGAACCTTCTTTATGGAGTTATTGCTGACGTCAGTTGTATGATAGGTGGTAGTGCTAGTGGCTCTTGTCGAGGTTCTGCTAGTCTATACAGAATCTTTGGGAGAATTATAAAAAATCTCCCTAGAAGATTTTCTAGGAAGATAATTGGAAAGAGATGTCCTTTTCCTGGAGGCTGTTGCAGCCCTTTGACTAGACGGACCTTTGTCGGCAAAGTAATGTCTCTGCCTTTTAATATGCTGTCTAGGTTGGTCATAGCTTTTCTATGGTTTTTCCAGTAGTCATGTATGTATGTGAGAGTTGGACTATAAAGAAAGCTGAGTGCAGAAGAATTGATTCTTTTGAACTGTAATGTTGGAGAAGACTTGAGTCCCTTGGACTGCAAGGAGATCCAGTCAGTCCTAAAGGAAATCAGTCCTGGGTGTTCATTGGAAGGACTGATGCTGAAGCTGAAACTGCAATACTTTGGCCACCTGATGCAAAGAACTGACTCATTGGAAAAGACCCTGATGCTGGGAAAGATTGAAGGCAGGAGAAGGGAACGACAGAAGATGAGATGGTTGGATGGCATCACCAACATGATGGGCATGAATTTGAACAAGCTCTGGGAGTTGGTGAAGGACAGGGAAGGCTGGCGTGTTGCAGTCCATGGGGTCACAAAAAATCTGGCACGACTGAGTGACTGAGCTGAACAGAACTGCTGCAGCCCTATACCAGAGCATAGCATTTAGAGAGCAGAGAGCAGAGATTGAATTTCAGGGCTATCCACACCTTCTGCAAGATCTCTCTGTTTTAGACAAAAGTGAACAAATGTAGCCATAGCCCTGGCACTTGAAGATGAAATAAGATTTAATTTGTGACTCTATAATGACACCCACTTGATTTTTAATCTTAGAGTGCTGATCCTATTTCCATAAAGATGCTCCGTTTAAAAACTCACTCTGTTAATGACAAGTCTCAGGACTAATTTCAATATGCAAATTCTCTTACAAAATACTTTAAAGAGCTTGACATCTTGAGAGAGCAGCTTAATTCTACTTCCTGAATTCTCTGGGATAGGTGTGAATTGAAACTGTGGGAAACTGAAGAGCATTAAACAGTCTATTTTTCAGTGAATGACAGGTCCATAGTACATGTTATCATCTTTGTACTATTTGATAAATAATATTGGTGCTTTATAGTTTATACTGCTTTGCTTATTTGTGGAGAACTTAGCAGAATTATTATATTTTTAACTGCATCATGATATATTATAAAACTTCAATGTTAAAAGGTTAGGTCTTTTTTTAAAAACTGAACTGATTAAGGAGAAAAGCCGTCGTAACACTTGTAAATCTAAGCCGGTAGCTTTGTAGTCCATGTACACAGTGTAAGAAATGCCACGGGAAGAAAGAGCCACCCCTATGGACCATTGATCAGGGCCTTTTATTGGGTGGTCGCTCTCGGGCAGAACTCCCGGGGGCAGGTGAGCAAGGAAGCGACGGGGGGTCTGCAAAGCAAAGGGAGTCTGCGAGGTATGAGGGGTGGGGAAGGGTTTTATAGCCCGGGCTGGGCTCCCATATAAGGAAGAAAACGCGGGCTCAGCAGTGATTGGTGGCCAAGGGCTCCGTGTCGGCTTCTGATTGGACGGCGAGGGCTCCATGTCAGCTCCTGATTGGACGGCTTGGTTGTCGGCCCGCCTCCGGGGCTTGTCTGCGGCTCTCTGCCGGGACATGCCCAGGCATGCCTCAACACGCCCGACCTTGCCCTGACCTTTCACACAGCAAATAAGAATTTGCTTACCCACCTTTACTTACCTTTGCTGACCCAAATAAGAACGTATTGTATCCTAGGCATTTTATATCACTTAATTTATATAGATTTAGAATGGTTTAAAAATTTTTTCTATTTGGCACAGTAGAGAAACGTGAACAGTACAATTCTGACTTTGATTTTTTCTGGCTAAACACTATTGGGACAATTATTTTGTTGTTTGCTTCATTCCAATATGCAGATCCTGTAACAGGATCTGCATATTGGAATATTTTCGATACATTTACATATGTGTGAATAAATAATGAATTAATGTTTTTTAATTATGTCATTTAAACATTTTCTTAAATGTAAAGTATGCTGATTTTTGACACCTTAACTAGGACTCTACCTGCACTGTGGGAGACCTGGGTTCGATCCATGGGTTGGGAAGATCCCCTGGAGAAGGGCATGAAAACCAGCTCTAGTATTCTTGCCTGGAGAATCCCGTGGACAGAGGAGCCTGGTGAGCTAATTTTGAATTTTAGAGGAATCTTGCATAAAGCCTAAAGGGAATAAGTCAGTCTGTTATAAATTAAGAGAACACCAGGTATGGTTGATAGAAATAAGTTTATGATTCTGCCATTATCTTAGTCCTATTCTTTTCAGTGAAAGTAGTTCAACCAGAAGACAGGTAAAGAAATGGGGGCAGGAAAATTCTAGAAATATGTATACTGAAGAGAAGGATATTCTATAAAGCTTAGATTTGCAGTAAAATTATATTATTAATTCTAATATATATTTTTGCCAATCTTTAGTATCAACAGATTAAATTTTCTGGCAGATTATATGGTTTGTTTATGGACCTAACCTTCAAAGATATAATGAATAATATGTATGTATATATTATTGTAGAGAAGGAAATGGCAGCCCATTCCAGTATTTCTTGCCTGGAGGATACCATGGACAGAGGAGCCTGGCAGACAACAGTTCATGGGGTCACAAAGAGTTGGACATGATTGAGCGACTGAGCACATATATTACTGGAAAAGTTCTATTTGCTAGGAATATCTCTGGTTTATTTTAAGAATATATATTTTTCATTCTAACATGAACTTTCTATAATTAGGAAAAATAGGAGAGGTCTTAACCCAGTTTATTTAAAATCACATATGAATGTAAATCAGGAAATTGCTAGCATTTCCATTTGCACTGCTAACTGGCAGATATTTGTAGCCACAGAAGCCAGCACTCTTGTAAATTATCACATTAAGTATTCAGGAGTGCAGAACATATTAGAATGACTCTGTGATAGGATTGTTATTTGAAGTGATATATGTCTTGTTGTTACATAACATTCTGAGACTATACAAAGTAGTTCAGTGTAGTAATTTGATCTATATGAGACTCTGATGTATAGCTGTCTTCACTATATGGCATAAATAACCTGTCTGGTTTTAGAGACTCAGGGAAGAGCTCTTTCCCCCAAATTTCTCTCTCCTACTAAGAAATGATCACACTTGCCCTTTCTAACAGACTAGTCCTGCATTGTATCTATTTCCCTGGCATAATTATTAATACTACCTCTTTTTACTCTCCAAAGTATTCTTGTTTTGATAAGAAATTATTTGGACACACTACTTCTAATCATTTCCCCTGGACACTAGACTTTTATACGTTAGTGTTAATGTAACTTAGGACCTTTCCCACAAATATTTCTGGTAAAAATCATATCAGGAGGAGGTATAGACTCTAAGAAAGTGGAAGGGGTACTTAACTGGAAGGTTGGGGAAATAGATACCCGCAATCTAATTTAGTTTTCCCAGAAAAATACCCTCTCAGGAACATCCTTTATATATATTTTCTGTTTTACGTTTCTAATTCCCCTTGCTTTTTGATGTGGAAACCAAAGTAAGGAAGTCTAGAAACAATAACTGCACATCTTTGGGTAATTTTTATTCATAGCATTTCAGCTTTATTTTAACGTCTGTTTCCCTCTGCTTCTCTCCTTTACCCTGGGTTTCTCCTCTTTCTTGCTTACTTTCTCTTCCCCACGTGTTATTCTCTGTTTCATTCTCTCTCAGTCTCCTGTCTTTATCTTATCTCCCTCTACCTCTTTAAAAGTTTGATGCCATTTTGCCTTTCTGCTTACTCTTCTAAAACAGTAAGTTCAAGAGCTCAATATATATATATATATATACGTGTATATATATATATAAACTCTGAAACGTTTACATAGCTTGAATGACTACATATGCTGGTATAATTGTTGTTTGGGGACAGATGTCATTTATAAGATTTCTTGTGGCCTTACATTTGAAGAACATCTCTGCATTTTGATCAGTCAACACTTTTTTTTTTGAGCATGTGCTATAGACTCAGGACTTTAATAAGAGTTTCGGAAAGTCTAGTAGAATAGAG
Organism: Ovis aries; assembly: GCF_016772045.2. Taxonomy (NCBI): domain Eukaryota; kingdom Metazoa; phylum Chordata; class Mammalia; order Artiodactyla; family Bovidae; genus Ovis; species Ovis aries. The sequence continues at coordinate 37,013,238 of NC_056060.1, forward strand.
CAGGGTGGTTAAGGAAGATGTGATTTTAGTGAGCAGCACAAGCTGGAATGTGGACTGCTCCCAATTTATAAATAGGGTATATTTCAAGATTATTTGGGAGATAGACACTTAGAAATCAGAATGCTTTTTCCTCACACGAGAAAATACTGTGTGGCCGCAATAAACTATTCTAGAAAAGCTATTTATGCTAATAATTCATTGGATTAATAGTGCTATAGAACTTAACTCCCAGGAGAAGATAATCCTAAATGCTAATTAAGGTAACTGAAACACATCTTACTTCTCTAGCACAAAGGCTGAGATATGTCTTTAGTAGTCAAAGGATAAATGAGAACTGTGAAAGTAAAAGGTGTGACTGGATGTGGAGATGGTTTCCAAAGCCAGGTATTCATGTTAGGGAATTTAAGGGTAATAAGGTCTCAACAATAAGGAGCTTTTGATCTGAGCTGCAGTCAGCTCCAGGTCTTATTTTTGATAACTGTATAGAGCTTCTCCATCTTTGGCTGCAAAGAATATTATCAATCTGAGTTCAGTATTGACCATTTGGTGATGTCCATGTGTAGAGTTGTCTCTTAGGTTGTAGAAAAGGATGTTTGCTATGACCAACATGTTCTCTTGACAAAACTCTGTTAACTTTTTCCCTGCTTCATTTTGTACCCTAAGGCCAAATTTGCCTGTTATTCCAGGTATCTCTTGACTTCCTACTTTTGCATTCCAATCCCCTATGATGAAAAGGAAACCTTTTTTTTTGGTTTAAGTCCTAGAAGATCTTGTAAGACTTCATAGAACTGGTCAACTTCAGCTTCTTTGGCGTCAGTGATTGGGGCATAGGCTTGGATTACTGTGATGTTGAATGGTTTGCTGAGGAAATAAACCAAGATCATCCCACTGTTTTTGAGACTGCACTCAAGCACTGCATTTCAAACTTGTTTGTTGACCATGAGGGCTGTTCTATTTCTTCTAAGGGATTCTTGCACACAGTAGTAGGTATAATGGTCATCTGAATTAAATTCACCCATTCCTGTCCATTTAATTCATGGATTTCTAAAATGTTGATGTTTACTCTTGCCATCTCCTGCTTGACCATGTCCAATTTACCTTGATTCATGGACCTAACATTCCAGGTTCCATGTTATATTGTTCTTTATAGCATTGAACTTTACTTTCACCACCAGACACATCCACAGCTGAGTGTCATTTCCGCTTTGGCCCAATCTCTTCATTCTTTCACAAGCTATTTCTCTGCTCTCCCCCAGTAGTAAATTGGAAAACTTCCAACCTGGAGTGCTCACTTTCTGATGTCATATCTTTTTGCCTTTTCATACTGTTCATCAGGTTCTTGAGGCAAGAATATTGGAGTAGTTTGCCATTCCTTCCTCCAGTGGACCACATTTTGTCAGAACTCTCCACTATGACTTGACATCTTAGGTGGCCCTACATGGCATGGCTCATAGCTTCACTGAGTTATACAAGCCCCTTCACCACAGCAAGACTGTGATCCAGCCTCAAAATCACTGCTGATGGTGACTGCAGCCATGAAATTAAAAGACACTTGTTCCTCAGAAGGAAAACTCTGACCAACCTAGACAGCATATTAAAAAACAGAGACTTCACTGCTGACAAAGGTCCATCTAGTCAAAGCTATGTTTTTTCCAGTAGTCAGGTGTGGATGTGAGAGTTGGACCATAAAGAAGGCTGAGCACTGAAGAATTGATGCTTTTGAACTGTGGTGTTGGAGAAGACTCTTGAGATTTCCTTGGACAGCAAGGAGATCCAACCAGTCAATCCTAAAGGAAATCAACCCTGAATATTTGTTGAAAGGACTGATGCTGAAGCTCCAATACTTTGGCCACCTGATGTGAAGAGCCAGCTCATTGGAAATGACCCATAATCTGGGAAAGATTGAAGGCAAAAGGTGAACAGGGCAGCAGAAGATAAGATGGTTAGATAGAATCACCGACTTATTGGACAGGAGTTTGACCAAACTCTGGGAGTAGTGAAGGACAGTGAAGCCTGGCATGCTGCAATCCATGGGGTCGCAAAGAGTCAGACATGACTTAGTGACTGAACATCAACAATAAAATGTCACAACCTGTGTGGAAGAGACAGTACACACTATGGAGCTCCAAGGAGAAGGAATTTAGTGAAAGCTTGAGCAGCCATTGGATTCTAATAGAAAGACATTAGATTGCAACAAACTGACAGCTTCTTATCTACCTTTTATATAATTTTCCTATATATTTATTCTATTTGGTTATTTCTTAGATTAGTCCCTCCCTTCATCACTAAATGTCTTAATTGGTTTGAAATCTGTGAGTTGGCTATACTCATACTATCACCATGTCCATGAAACATCTCTCCAGATGACAGAGAGCTAAGGTAGCAAAGGAGAGGATTTTTAAACCCTGCTTTTATACTTCAGCTATATACAGCTGACTTTCAGTTATTATCTTTAGAGATATATGAAGGCTGGGAAAGCTTTTCTTTGATGGCTGTTATAAGCTCAGGACATATTCCTCACTGTTCAATTTCATTTTGAGGTTTGTAAAATAACTTTCCAAGTAAACTAAAAAGTATGTTTTTTTTCAAAAGCTAACAGAATGTATTTGAAAATGCAATTTCAGAAATTTAGATATCAGATCTGTGTGAGGAAAAATGTGGTCCAGTGGAAAAAGTATTATTAGACTTAGGAGTTGAAAGTCTCAGGAGCTGATCATGGTCACTCAACTTACTAGGCTTGTGATCTTGGTGAAGGTATTAAATTCTTTGTGGCTACATTTCTTTATGTGGCAGAAGTAGTCTTAGCTAATAGTCTAAGCCTGGATATCACATAAGGGGCTTTAAGGCACAAATGAGATGCAGAGGAAATGACTTGTGGAAATGACTCTACAAACCTGCAGATCACTGTATTATTCTCTCGACCTTAAGTTAGAATTCCAGGGCTTGTATAACAGGGCTTCTACAGCCAAATGGTAACTCCATATACCATTTGTTACCTCCAGATACCATTTAGTCTATCCTGCTATCTTTAAGCCAATAATTAAGTGCAGAAATTGAGACTCAGAGAGGTTAAGTAACTTATACATTGTCACACAGACTGAGAGTAGTGAAAAACTAAGGTATTGTTTTTTTCACTGTATCAGACTAATTTTTCTAAAACATAATGCTTCTCACTGAGGCAGGATATTTTTAATATTCAGTTTTTTTTGCCTTAAACAAACAAGCAACCATTATTTCTTTAAAGGAGAGATATAGAATGTCTGGGTTTCCCAGGTAGCTCAGCTGGTAAAGAATCCACCTTCAATGCAGGAGACCCCATTTTGATTCCTAGGTTGGGAAGTTCCCCTGGGGAACAAAAATACCCACTCCAGTATTCTTGGATTTCCCTGATGGCTCAAATGGTAAAGAATCCATCTGCAATGCAGGACACCTGGGTTCGATTCCTGGATTGGGAAGATTCCCCGGCGGAGGGCATGGTAGCCCACTCCAGTATCTTGCCTGGAGAATCCCTGTGGACAGAGGAGCCTTCTTTGGGCTTCCCTGGTAGCTCAGCTGGTAAAGAATCTGCCTGCAATGCAGGATTTGATTTTGATTTCTGGGTTGGGAAGATCCCTTGGAGAATGGATAGGCCACCTATTCCAGTATTCTTGGGCTTCCCTGGTGTCTCAGACGATAAAGAATCTGCCTGCAATGCAGGAGACCTGGGTTTGATCCCTGGGTTGTGAAGATCTCCTGGAGGAGGGATAGGCTACCCACTCCAGTGTTCTTGCCTAAAAGATCCCCACGGACAGAGGACCTGGCAGGCTATAGTCCACGGGGTTGCAAAGTGTCAGACATGACTGAGCGACTAAGCACACAACACATGGAATTTTTATAATAGTTACCAGTTTTAGAGTTTGACCTCAGGACTTCAGATGCGGAGCACCCATAATTGTATTTCTTAGAATATCCTGGTTAATTTAAAATATCACTAAGATGCAGGAGAATTTGTATTTGCCCCCTTTTACATGAGTAACTAAGATCCTCAAACATTGCATAGATTACTCATCATTGCCCATTTGTAGGAATCAGGTTATGAGTATCTGGTAAATAAATAGAAGAATATTTACAACATTTGCTAATTAAAGCAATTGATATCATTTAAGTAAAGAGGAAGGTAAGCCTTTATTGAACATTCTTCCCAAGCGATTAAAGAAGATTGATGGAACTCAGCCTCAGCTAGCTGAGGGCTGTAAACTAGGGGAAAATTACTTTTATCCTACATTTCGCTCACTTTTCCCCTGTGGATTTAGGAAGCTATTAGTGAGATGTGCGTGCAAAGAAGCAATAGACTACAATAACTATTACTCTTCCGATGAATTGCAACTCTAGCAGTAATCAAAGCAACTTAAAAAATAATGAACAAAATAAAAATAAGATCAGTAAGCAACCAGTAGAACTTTAAAAAATCCTAGTTCTAAGAAGGGATTTATCACCTATTATGTATCACTAATTGCTACAAGATGACAAACTCAGAATTTTTCAACCTAGCCTGGCTGTTTTCTTTTCACTCAGTCAAGTACCTTTTGCAGTCCAGTATGAATCTTAATTTATGGCTATTTGAATGAGGTAGAAGCTTGGGAAAATTGTCTGCTGCGGTATCACTTAATTGTCTTATTGCTATGCTCGACTGAAGACAGTATAGTACAGTTTTCCATTATAAAGTCTCAAGAAACAAATACAAGTTTCCCAGTTAGAAGAACTGAGTTATAAATTTTGGATGCCTGGGCTTTCTCAGGAGTCTTCTAGTACTTCTACTCATGCAGAAAGTACGTGAGATAAGCATTGTAGTTCTTAAAAATCAACTTGGAATAATGGGATAGCAGAACAATAACATAACAATTGCCTTATAACATAGTGATACCCCTGGCTTTCCTTAGTCTTCTCAGGATTCTATATTTTCCAGTGAACTTTCTTATCTGTCTTATTCAAATGAAAGACCTGGTCATTGTGTGTAATGATTATGTCTATGAAAAGACTTGGTAAACATATCAGTTGGAGAAAAGAACTTGGCTGGTGTAACTGTAAAATTTATTATAAATCTGTGAACTATAAAATAAATTTAAAAAACTTGATTAACTTCTTCATGCATTTAAAACATAGGCACTTGTGTTCACAGCACACTTTTAACTCCCTGAGGTTCTGGGGTTAGATCTTTAATGTCACACATTCATAAAGGATATAAAGTCATCCAAGTTTATAAATCTTTAACTTGATTTTTATAATAAAACTTTTTTTTAAATGATGCTTTGAGAACTTTTTGGGAAAGTAGGCAAAGTAAATATGTACAATAGAAAAACACATTAAACACAATCAAGTATACATGAAATATAGGGAAAATATAGAGTGAAACTTTTGAATAAAATTTAAAATATAATTAGATAAATAAATAATAGTATTATAAAAGTAATGCATATGTGCTCAGTCGCATTCAACTGTTTGCAACTCCATGGACTGAGTCGACCAGGCTCCTCAGCCCATGGGATTATCCCAGCAAGAATACTGGAATGAGATGCCATTTCCTCCGCCAGGGACCTTCCCAACCCAGGGATTGAACCTGCAGCTCCTGCATTGGCAGACAGATTCTTTTACCACTGAGCTACCTGGGAAGCCCAATAACAATAATAATGTTCACTACTGAAAGTTTGGAAAATATAGAAGGCACAAAGAAGATCTTACTATTTAGTAATCATTACTTGCCTTTTGAGCTGTGGTGTTGGAGAAGACTCTTGAGAGACTGCAAGGAAATCAAACCAGTCAATCCTAGAGGAAACCAATCCTGAATATTCATTAGAAGGATTGATGCTGAAGCTGAAGCTCTAATACTTTGGCCACTTGATGCAAAGGGCTAATTCATTGGAAAAGACCCTGATGCTGAGAAAGATTGAAGGCAGGAGCAGAAGGGGATGACAGAGAAGGAGATGGCTGGATGGCATCACTGATTCAATGGACATGAGTTTGAGTAAGCTCTGGGTGATGGAGAAGGACAGGGAAGCCCAATGTGCTGTAGTCTGTGGGGCCACAAAGAGTTGGACAGAAATGAGCGAATGAACAACAACAAATTTGCCTTTCCAGTTGTTTTCCTATGAACATTTTAAAATGAAGTCATTTTCTTCATATTATTTGATAACATGAGTCATCATGTAAAAACACATTGTAGATAGTTTCTAAAATAAATAATCATTAATTCTTAATATGTACATATTATTTCCATTGAATGGACATACCATAATTTGTTTAAACAATCCTTATTGGTGTTCTTTTAGGGTATTGACCAATTTCCATTAAATGAATATTTTTTGTTTATGTGTGTGTATGTATCATATATGTATGTATGTATGTGTATATATATATATATATATATATATGTATGTATGTATATATGCACTTACTTTTTTTGCACATACCCAATTGCTATCCTGCAAAGAGGAGTGGATAGCCTTGTCTCTTACCATATGCTATTAAAAGAAAACAGCAAAAGAACTGATAGAAAATGCTGGAGACCTTCTATCAGCCATGATGAGTATCTCATTAACTGAGTATTTAGTCCACAGTTGCCCTTTCATTTGCTATAGACTTAAAATCTTTCCAAACCTATCTTAAAATTGAACAATCCCAAACTGTAAGATAACATAGGAAGGATAAATATCAGAACATAGTGGCAGCTCTGAAATCTGAAGTAAGCAATACACCTTACAATGTTAAAGAAAAAATTCAATTTCGAAACACAAACTTCTATAAATATGCTGGAAAAAACAAAGGTAGCAATTAGTTATAAATGACATGTTGTTTGTTCTTATTTCACATTCCTTAGTTTATTAATAATTGTTGGCCATTAATCCTTATTAAAAATCAAAGGCTACCTTTCTTTTCTCAAATCAAAATGAAGATAGGATACACTTAATGGATGAAAATATTTTCAGAAAAAACTTCAAGTTGAATGTGTTCAAAGCTCATTTACCACTGCAGTTATCTTAGGTAAAAGACACCCTCAAAAGCTCAGGGTATATAACAAGCTTTTAGTGCTTTCAGTGTGTGGGGTGGTTCACTAGGCAGATTTGTTGGTCTTGGGTGGGCTTGCACACTTGGGTCAGCTGCATTAGGGTGATTTAGACTGGCCTGGCTGAGACAAGTGAACATCAACTCTTATCATGTGTTTCTCATTCATCTGTAGTTTAACTGAGGCATGTTTTCCTAACTATGGCAGAAGCACATAAGCGTAAACAAATTAAATTTACGTATCTACATAATGTCTTCTAGAATTTCATTTGCTAATGTAAGTCATATGGTCATGCTAAGAATCAAAGAAAGGATGGGGAAATACAACTTTTGATAGGAGGAAGTCAAAAGTCATATGATAAAGGCTGTGATTACAGGGAGGGGAGGAGGATTGGGGCTAGTAATGAAATCAATGGTTGGTTTGATATCCATATTATATAATTATGTTTAGTGACTTCCTTCAGATAAGTAAATACAATGGAAACACTTTGGTAATGAATGCTATATATTGGCTTTAGTAGAAAGAGGTAATCATATTCGATCTTCTTAAGTACTCATATGTTCTGAAGTCTATTAACCAAGAGAAGATTTCTTACATGGTCAAATGGAATCCTAATGAATTTTCAATTGCAAAATTACTTTTAATTTTGCCAGAGAGAGAAATTAAATGATTACTGAAGAACAATCTGGGGATCTTGGCAATTTTGAAGAATAGCCATCCATAAACTGTATCTTTAAGGATATTATCTATAAGCTGGCTTTACGCAATATTGAGTATTTATAAGAAAGCTCATGATAATTATGTGACTGCATAGGGGATAATGTTAGGCCCTTTGCAAAGTTCTTCCCTTAAGTCTCACAAGGCCATACTACAAAATATGCCTTACAGTTGAGGAAATCAAGGATCAGAGTGTAGTCTGATCAAAAATAGAGTAGAAGAACCAGTTTTATTTCCAGATGTGTCTGGATTGAAAAACTTATTCTTGTTCCACTGCAGCATACTACTTGATACATATTTTATATATGTTTGTCCTAGAGTAAAATAACTTGTATGTATTGTCATGTTTACTGGAGAATGAAAGCATCTTTTACTAATTCTGAATACAGAACTGTTTTTTCCTTTTTTGTTTTTTAATTTTTGCAATGTTGTGTTGGTTTCTGCCTCACAACAATGCAGATCAGCCATAATTATACATACATCCCCTCCCTCCCTCCCTTCCCTCCCCTTCCCCCCCCAACCCCCCCGCCAATCCCTCCAGGTCATCACAGAGCACCATACTGGGCTACCTATGCTACAGTAACTTAGCACACTAGCTATCCATCTTTGGAGAAGGCAATGGCACCCCACTCCAGTACTCTTGCCTGGAAAATCCCATGGATGGAGGAGCCTGGTGGGCTACAGTCCATGGAGTCGCTAAGAGTCGGACACGACTGAGCAACTTCACTTTCACTTTTCACTTTCACACATTGGGGAAGGAAATGGCAACCCACTCCAGTGTTCTTGCCTGGAGAATCCCAGGGACGGGGGAGCCTTGTGGGCTGCCATCTATGGGGTCGCATAGAGTCGGACACGACTGAAGTGACTTAGCAGCAGCAGCAGCAGCAGCAGCAGCAGCTATCCATCTTACACTTGACAGTGAATATGTGTTGATAATACTTTCTCCATTCATCTCACTCTCCCTCACCCACTGGGCCACTATTTCAAATCCTGAAAGATGACACTGTGAAAGTGCTACACTCAATATACCAGCAAATTTGGAAAACTCAGCAGTGGCCACAGGACTGGAAAAGGTCAGTTTTCATTCCAGTCCCAAAGAAACGCAATGCCAAAGAATGCTCAAATTACCACACAATTGCACTCATCTCACATGATAGTACAGTAATGCTTAACATTCTCCTAGCCAGGCTTCAGCAATACGTGAACCATGAACTTCCAGATGTTCAAGCTGGTTTTAGAAAAGGCAGAGGAACCAGAGATCAAATTGCTAACACCTGCTGGATCATGGAAAAGCAAGAGAGTTCCAGAAAAACATCTATTTCTGCTTTATTGACTATGCCAAAGCCTTTAACTGTGTGGATCACAATAAACTGTGGAAAATTCGGAAAGAGATGGGAATACTAGACCACCTGACCTGCCTCTTGAGAAACCTGTATGCAGGTCAGGAAGCAGCAGTTAGAACTGGACATGGAACAACAAACTGGTTCCAAATAGGAAAAGGAGTACGTCAAGGCTGTATATTGTCACCCTGCTTATTTAACTTATATGCAGAGTACATCATGAGAAACACTGGGCTGAAAGAAGCACAAGCTGAAATCAAGATAACTGGGAGAAATATCAATAACCTCAGATATGCAGATGACACCACCCTTGTGGCAGAAAGTAAAGAAGAACTAAAAAGCCTCTTGATGAAAGTGAAAGAGGAGAGTGAAAAAGTTGGCTTAAAGCTCAACATTCAGAAATCTAAGCTCATGGCATCCAGTCCCATCATTTCATGGCAAATAGATGGGGAAACAGTGGAAACAGTGTCAGACTTTATTTTTCTGAGCTCCAAAATCACTACAGATGTGATTGCAGCCATGAAATTAAAAGACGCTTACTCCTTGGAAGAAAGGTTATGACCAACATAGATAGCATATTCAAAAGCAGAAGACACTACTTTGTCAACAAAGGTCTGTCTAGTCAAGGCTATGGTTTTTCCAGTGGTCGTGTATGGATGTGAGAGTTGGACTATAAAGACAGCTGAGCACCGAACAATTGATGCTTTTGAACGGTGGTGTTGGAGAAGACTCTTGAGAGTCCTTTGGACTGCAAGGAGATCCTTCCAGTCCATCCTAAAGGAAATCAGTCCTGGGTGTTCATTGGAAGGAATGATGATGAAGCTGAAACTCCAATACTTTGGCCACCTGATGTGAAGAGCTGATTCATTTGAAAAGACCCTGATGCTGGAAAAGATTGAGGGTAAGAGAAGAAGGGGACGACAGAGGATGAGATGGTTGGATGGCATCACCGACTTGATGGACCTGGGTTCGGCTGGACTCCGGGAGTTGGTATAGACAGGGAGGCCTGGTGTGCTGCTCTTCGTGGATTTGCAAAGAGTCGGACACGACCGAGCGACTGAACTGAATTCAACTGTATATGTGTTGATGCTACTTTCTCCATTCATCTCACTCTCTCCCTCACCCACTGGGCCCACAAGTCCATTCTCTGTATCTGTTTCTCCATTCCTTCCCTGAAAATAGGTTCACCAGTGCCATTTTTCTAGATTCCATATATATGTGTTAATATATGATAGTTTTTTTTCTCTCTGACTTACTTCACTTGGTGTAACAGGCTTTAGGTTCTTCCTCTCCACTAGAACTGACTCAGTTTCCTAATGGCTGAAATCGATTCCACTGTGTATGTGTACCACATCTTCTTTATCCATTTTTCTATCAGTGGAAATCTAAGTTGCTTCATGTCCTGGCTATTTTAAATAGTGCTTCAGTGAATATTGTGGTACATGTGTCTTTTAGAATTGTGATTTTCTCAGCGTATATACCCAGTAGTGGGGGGTTTCTGGGTCATATGGTAGATTTATTCCTAGTTTTTAAAAGGAACCTCCATACTGTTTTTCATAATATAATAAAGTCACAGGATATAAAATTATTATACAGAAATCCCTTGCATTCCTATACCCTAACAACGAAAAGTCAGAAAAAGAAGTTAAGGAAATAGTCCCATTCACCACTGCAACCAAAAGAATAGAATACCTAGGAATAAATCTACTTAAAGAGACAAAAGACCTGTATGCAGAAACCTATAAGAAATTGATGAAAGAAATTAAAGATGACAAAAACAGATAGAGAGATATACCATGTTCTTGGATTAGAAGACTCAATATTGTGAAAATGACTATACTACCCAAAGCAATTTACAAATTCAGTGCAATCCCTATAAAACTACCAAAGGTTTTTTTCACAGAACCAGCACAAAAATTTCACAGTTTGTTTGGAAACACAAAAGACCACGAATAGCCAAAGCAATCTTGAGAAAAAAATGGAGCCAGATGAATCAACCTTCCTGACTTCAGACTATATTACAGAGCCATAGTCATCAAGAAAGTATGGTACTGGCACAAAAACAGAAATATTGACCAATGGAACATGATAGAAAGTCCAGTGATGAACCCACAGACCTATGGGCACCTTATTTTGAAAAAAGAGGCAAGAATATGCAATGGAGAAAATACAGTCTCTTCAATGAGTGCTGCTGGGAAAACTGGACAGCTGCATGCAAAAGAATGAAACTAGAACACTTCCTAACACTATACACAAAAATAAACTCAAAATGGATTAGAGACTTAAATGTGAGGCCAGAAACTATAAAGCTCTTAGAGGAAAACACAGGCAGTACACTCTTGGACAAACATTACAGCAAGATCCTCTTTGACTCACTTCCAGGAGTATGGGAAAAAAACCAAAAATGAATAAATGGGACCTAATGAAACTTAAAAGCTTTTGTGCAGCAAAGGAAACAATAAACAATATTAAAAGACAACCCTTAGAATCAGAAAAAAAAATTGCAAATGGAAAAACTGACAAAAGATTAATCTCCAGAATATATAAGCAGCTCATACAGCTCAATATTAGGAAAACAAATAGCCCAATCAAAAAACGGGCAGAAGGCTGAAACAGACATTTCTCCAAAGAAGACATACAGGTGGCCAATAAAGACATGAAAAGATGTTCAACATCACTAATTATGAGAGAAACGCAAGTCAAAAGGGATATCAGTGGGATATCACCCTACACCAGTCAGAATGGACACCATCAAAAAAATCGACCAACTATAAATACTACAGAGCAGGTGGAGAAAAGGGAGCATTCCTACAATGCTGGAGGGAGTGTAAACTGATGCAGCCATTATGGAGTGCTATTTTTAATGCAGACTTATTGATGTATAAGTTACACACAATAGAATGTGCCTATTTTAAGTTTGATGGGTTGGTAAATGCGTACAATACTGCAGCTGCCACCACACTGTCAAGATTCAGAACACCTCCATCAGGCCACAAAGCTTCCTCACACCCCTTTGCATAGCTTATGTTTAGCTTTTCTTACTTAACACTTTTAAAAGATTCATCTAAATTTTGTATTATCAATTACTCCTTTTTATTGCTGAGTAGTATTTCATTGTATTAATATTCCGTGTTTCATCTGTAATTTACCTGTTGATAGACATTTGGACTATATCCACTTTTGAGCTATTATCATAATACTGTTATAGTGAAGTGAAAGTTGCTCAGTCGTGTCCGACTCTTTGAGATCCAATGGACTATACAGTCCATGGAATTCTCCAGGCCAGGATACTAGCATGGGTGCTGCTGCTAAGTCGCTTCAGTCGTGTTCGACTCTGTGTGACCCCATAGATGGCAGCCCACCAGGCTCCCCCGTCCCTGGGATTCTCCAGGCAAGAACACTGGACTGGGTTGCCATTTCCTCCTCCAATGCATGAGAGTGAAAAGTGAAAGTGAAGTCGCTCAGTCGTGTCCGACTCCTAGCGATCTCATGGACCACAGCCTACCAGGCTCCTCCATCCATGGGATATTCCAGGCAAGAGTACTGGAGTGGGGTGTCATTGCCTTCTCCCTAGCATGGGTAGCCTTTTCCTTCTTCAGGAGATCTTCCCAACCCAGGTCTCCCATATTGCACGGGGATTCTTAACCAGCTGAGCCATCAGGGAAGTTCAAGAATACTGGAGTGGGTAGGCTATCCCTTCTCCAGGGGATCTTTCTGACCCAGGAACTGAACTGGGGTCTCTGGTGGATTCTTTACCAGTTGAGCTACTAGGGAAGCCTTGTTATGAACACTAGCATATGGGAGCTAAACATTGCAGCTAAACATAACTGCAATACTTTATACATTTACTAACTCATCAGCCTTAAAATAGGTAGATTCTATTGTGTGTAAATTATACATCAGTGTCTGCCTTAAAAATAGTACTCCAGTGTATAGTACTGAGTGTATCAGTTTACACTCCCACCAACAGTGCAGGACGGTTCCCTTTTCTCCCCATTCTCTACAGCATTTATTGTTTGTAGATTTTTTTGATGATGTCCATTCTGACAGGTGTGAGGTGATAACCCAATTAAAATGTCATCTCTGGAAAGAGAATTTAAGCTTCCAGGCAGAGCTAATAGTTGATGCTGAAATCTACATTATAACCTTTTTCCTACTCAGTTGTAATTATTTGTATTTTTTTTGTGTGTGTATTTAAAAAAAATATTTATTTGGCTGTACCAGGTCTTATTTACTGTATGAGAGACCTAGTTCCCCTTTTAGGGATTGGACCCACGGCCCCTGCCTCAGAAGCATGGAATTTTAGCCTCTGGACCACCAGGGAAGTCCCTATTTATATATTTTTATCCTCACTGAATTTTGTCCTAAGCTGTTTTGTATCTTTATTGACACACACGGTGCCTAGCTCATATTACATCTTTGTTGGATGAGTAAAGAAATTTTAAGCTGCAAAATAATTTCATCTGAAAGCTCTTCCCTCTCCTTACTTCCTTTACTTCATTCCTCCAATACCCATCTTCCTGTCTTCCTCACCCTCTCTTCTCTACTTTCTTTCTTCCTTCTTCCTCCATTTATTCCTTTCTTTCCCTCTTTCTTGCATGCTCCCTGCATGGCATTCCAAAATTAATATTCTTATAATAAAGTAAAAGTACTTTAAGCCTAGTTTTTGTTTTTTCTGTTTTGAAATCTGGTGTTTAAATATAATTTGGGTTTGCTTTTTCTATCACTATATTGCTAGAAATGCTATTTTCTATGAAAAATGGATATCCTTTGACCTCCCATTTATATTTATGTATTTTTTATACCTATAATGTTTTACAGTGTACCAAGGAATTTGTTTTTTTGGTTGCACACAGTTTTATCTTTGTGGTAATAGGATAATTCCACTTTATCCTGGAATGCAGATCCCAGTCATTTTTCATAGATGTATAGTGATCTGTTAATAACTAAATTTATTATAAGAGAACTACTATAAATTTAGAATGGTTTTTTGGTTTTCTAACCAGTTATTCTGTGGAATCTAGACCTTTTAACAATGCCGTTTTTCAGTGGGATGAGCAACAATCTTCCTCGGTGAATGAAATAAATTCCAAATGTGCATTGCTATGTGTGCTCCCAGCTGGAATTCACATTTCTAATCTATCTGTGGAGTTTCATTATTTATTCAGATTTATCTTCTGAAATGGTGAATAGATTGCTTTTAACTGAAGGACTTTAAAAGTTATAGAACATTTTTGTATTGGTCAGAATTCTATGTTTATTTTTCATACCACTGGAAAATAATAACTTCAGTTCTTCAGCCTTGTTTCTCAAAACTATCATTTAAATAAAAGTATATGTATTGTGGGGGTGGTGTGGTGGAGAGAGTAGAACAAAACATTCTATTTCTCAACATCTCTTGCTGATGTATTTTTAACATTAGAAAATGATTGATAGGGATATATGGGCTGCAAGAATATAAAGTTGAATAGGATCTAATTTTTCTCACTCTATTATTCAGTCACTATGCAATTCCCCCATTCCCAATTCTAAGGCATTGCAGTATGAGAACAGCAGAGAAAAGAGGTCCTTGTAAACTTGCGTCAAGTCAGAGTGAATGAAGTGTCAGTACTAAAGAGAAAAGAGAATAGGCAGATGTGAGTTTTAGTATTTATATAGTTATTAAGACAGAAACTTAATCCTATAGAAATCTGGGGTTCATAGTATGAAGAAAGAAAGAGTAATACTTATGTTGACTTGCTTAAGTAATACAAATCTGCATAAGTAATACGCAGATTTGCTGTAAGAGCTATTAAACTTATATTTGACCCTTGTTATTTGCCCACATTATTTCAATAATGAAACATGTATTGGTGAAAATGCAAATCAGTAAACACCTCAGATTATCTAAGATTTGCTTGAGATGTATGCTTTTCTATGTGTGTGATTTGTTCTGGATTACCTGAGGGTAATTGGTTTAGTGTTTCTGGGGCACTGATGTCAGAGGACAGTGTTTTTCATGTGTTCAGCATACAGTGGGTCACATACCTGCCTCAGTGTATTAGTTTTTTATTGCTGTATAATAAATTCACACAAACATAAGCGTTTAAAACAATCTTTATCTGTTTATTATGTTACAGTTCTGTAAATCAGAAGACTGGGTCAGTGTGGCTGGGTTTCTATTTTTTTGTTTGCTCAATGTTTCAAAAGGCTGTTGGTCAGATGTTGGTCAGGCTGTGTCCTCATCTAAGGCTTTAGGCCTCTTCCACACTCTCATGGTTATTGGCCAAATTCAGTTTCTTGCAGGTGTAGGACTGAAGTCCTCACTTTCTTGCTAGCTACCTGTCAGGAACTATTCTCAGTACTTATGGGATACTCTTAGGACCTAACCCTGTGGCACTTTCACAGCCTAATTGCTTACCACTTCAAAGCCAGCAGGAAAGTTTCTCATGCTTTAGATTTCTTCCTTCTCGAAGGCCTCATTCCCTTAAAAGAACTCACCTAATTAGGTCAGGCCCATCCAGGATAATCCCTCTTTTATTTAATCCCAAATAAACTAATTTGTGATTTTAATTACATGTGCAAAACTCCTTCATCTTTATCATAATAGTTCACTTAATGAAAATACTGAAATCTATCATACTTATAGTCTAGCCAACCCTTAAGCAGAGGTGATTATATAGGAAATGTACACCTAGGGTAGGGATCATGGGATGAGCAAAGGAGTATAGCATTCTGCCAACAATTTTATAGTCTATGTTAGAGACTACAAATTTATTTTCATGTTAAACTGAGAAAGAAATAACTAGGGACTCAAATCTGCTGAGAAAAAAATGTTTCCTTTGTCCCATTTCCCTCATTTATTGATTTTGGTCTCATTTCATAAAATTTTGTAAACATACCCAAGTCTAGATTCTGAAACTAATGAGGTATAAATAAATACTAAGAAAACTTTTTTCTTTCCAAAATCAGCATGAATATTTGAATGTTCACAGTTTTAGATTATCTGAGTCACATTTCCTCTCATTGATTCCATTAGGTAAACTAGTGTCTTTTCGTTGATGAATTTTTTAGTAGTGTGGCTTAGTGATCAGTTCTACAATATTAGATGGGAGCACTTTAGAGATTTTTATCGCTATCCAGCTTACTGATTTGTTTGTTTTGAATAAATGTAGTTGTCAAATGAGCAAATTTTTGCTAATTTTTTTGAATTATACAGTTAATAGTGGAAAATTTAGAAGAATGAATGTTATTGTGGTATCTCAGGCTTTATTAACAAAAAAACCGATGTAATCCTGTTTCTTTAATACCAAAATGCATGAGGCAATGGCCATATTGTCATTTCTGGTTTCCCTTCTAGGATGGTGAGTAAAAGTATTGATGACAGATAATCCTGTATTTGAGGCTGAATGTGTGAATGTGTGAATATTTAGCTCTTAATGTGTGAGCTTGTGCAGATTATGAAACTTCTCTGAGTTTTTCCCATCCCTGTCATTCTTTGTGAAGTGGTGACGGTGATCATCACTATAATTGTGTAGTGACTGTGTGGATTAACAAAACAGTAGATGTAAAATGCTTAACATAATATATGGCACCCAGGTGTACTCAGTAAATGTTAGTTATTAATACCATCATTGTAATCCATGAATTTTTCAGACCAACATACTTTTCCTAGCGTCATCTTGTTTAGTTTGTCTTACAGTCTAATAATTGCAGAGGGATGAAAGTGTAACTGATGAGGGATGAAACTACCAATACACGGCATTGATAAGGTCATAGTGGGCAGGTATTGGTCTCGTGGAGCAAGAGTCGGGGGAATCTGGCCGTAAACTTGCTTGCAACATGGAGAGAGGATTAGGAAGAAAGTCTGTAAGAGGAACAATTACTTTTCCTAATACTAATATTTCCATCTCCAATTTGTTCACCTCTCTGGAGTCAGATGACTTCCCTTGTGGCTCAGCTGGTAAAGAATCTGCCTGCAATATGGGAGATCTGGATTCGATCCCTGGGTTGGAAAGATCCCCTGGAGAAGGGAAAGGCTACCCACTCCAGTATTCTGGCCTGGAGAATTCCATGGATGTCCATGGGGTCTCATAGAGTCAGACACAAGTGAACGACTTTCACTTCACTTCACTTCACTGGAGTCAGAATAGTCTTTCTAATAAGAAAACCTATATTCCTTTCTCTTCCTCTAGATCTTTCATTGGTGTCCCATGTCTGGACTCATGGAATCCAAACTCTTTCATAGTATATCATATCGGTTCTTAATGATCTTGCCTTATTTGCCTATCCTTTTCCACCATCTTTTACTTCTTTTCCCTTAATCTGTGGTCTACTCTACCTTTTCCTCACTTATTTTTTCCCAAATTATGAACTATGTAGAGTTTTTCAAACACATCACAGATTCTCTTGGCACTGTGCTTTGCAGGAGTGATTCCTTCTGTCCAGAGTGCACTCTCTTTTCTTTTGATATGCTAATTACTTGCTACAAGTCTCACTTCAAAGATGATGCTTCTCTTAATCCTCACAGACTCCAAAGGTAGATATAGAGACTTTGTTCCACTGTGCTATGAAGAGTTCTCCATCATGGTAATTATCATGATACATTTCTGTCTTTCCCACTACAATATATCCCCACTACAATAATCGCAGAAGGGACTGTGATCGTCAACTCTACCACACACTTTCCCCAGGACTTGCTCATACATTTAAGCCTCACAGTTTCACAGAAATCTTTTTATGCACGTAGAGGATAACTATTGTCACATTTTATAATTGATGTAAAGCTATTAAATGGCTTCACTAAAGTCTTATAGCTAGAAAGAAAATGGCAGACCTAGGATTTATATAAAGGATTTCTGGATCCAAGATTGTTTTTTCCATTGATGAAATATTAAATTATAGTAAAACTTCGGATATTTAGTGAGTAGTAACTACGTTCAAATATTAATGTTTTGTTCTATGATAAAAATTAAAAAAAAAAATACCACATCTTTTTAAAGGTGCTCTTGATCACTTCCCTAGTAGCTTAGCTGGTAAAGAATCCACCTGCAATGCAGGGCACCCTGGTTTGACTCCTGGGTTGGGAAAATCTGCTGGAGAAGGGATAGACTACCCACTCCAGTGTTCTTGAGCTTCTCTGATAGCTCAGGCAGTAAAGAATCTGCCTGCAATGCAGGAGACCTGGGTTTGATCCTTGGGTTGGGAAGATGCCCTGGAGAAGGGAGTGGCTACTCATTCCAGTATTCTGGCCTGGAGATTTCCATGGAGTATACAGTTCATTGAGTCCCAAAGAGTTGGACACAACTGAGTGATTTTCACACTTCACTTGATCTCTTTCCTAATACTAGGACAGTATTCTTTTAACCTGCTGGTAATCAACATATAGTAAGCATTAAAGTATATTTATGGGTTTCTTTATGTGTGTCTCTTGGGCTAGAGTCCTTAGTTTGGCTCAAATAAAACTCTTTCCTATTCCTATTATAGATTGTTTATTGGCTATTTGTGTGGACCAATGTGTGGTTTACCTTGATTATCAAGGGCAATCTTTGACATTGACCTGCAGATAAAAACTGATTGGTTAATGACTCCTTTTTTCAACTACTTCAGGTTTGGAGGAATTTTTCTGGATTTCATGGACAGAGGGATACAGTCCATGGGGTCGCAAGAGTCAGACACAACTGAGTGACTTTCACTTCACTTCACTAAAGTATATTTATCACTGGATGGATGGTTGAATGTTATGAAAGACATTTTCACATATTTATGTATGAAGAAATCATTCTTACTGATACATGATTTGACTTGAACTTTATGGTGCATAGAACAGTCTGTCTTATATCCTGTCAAGCATGCATTGCACATCTGCTTTAACCATTCAAGGCAAGAATGCGCTTACAAATCAAAATGAAGTAACTGTGGTTCAAACATTCAAAATGGAGTTGGTGGCCATTGTGGATGTGGCTCCAGATACATTTCTGCATCACTGAGAAACTGATTTTTCTGAACTGTATCAATCTCAAAGATACCATAAGTCATTCTTAGAACAATAGCTGCTAGCAGCTACCAGCTGCAAACTTACCATCTCATTTTCCCTTGTAACTATATAATCATTTGGACACACATCAATCCCTGCTTAATGGGCACTGTTATTTCTTGCCAGCCTCATTTCTAATTCTTGATAGATAATTTACATAATTTTGCAGTTTTTGTCTATTTAGCCTCACCCATTTGGTAGTCTGGTGGAACACAATTCTAGGGTTTCTTTATGTGTGTCTCCTGGGCTAGAGTCCTTAGTTTGGCTCAAATAAAACTTTTTCTTATTCCTATTATAGATTGTCTATTGGCTATTTGTGTGGACCAATGTGTGGTTTACCTTGATTATCAAGGGCAATCTTTGATATTGACCTGCAGATAAAAACTGATTGGTTAATGACTCCTTTTTTCAACTACTTCAGGTTTGGAGGAATTTTTCTGGATTTCAGTTTTGCAGACATTTAGAAAGATTGGTTGATAGGATATATTATAAAATAAAATGGCATAATTCAGATTAAAATCTAGAACAGAGGGAGCATAAAAGTAAACTTAAGATAAACTAACTCTTATTAGTTAAGATAAACTAATCAGAGTTACAGTTATAAGAAAGCTTGGTAGCCCGGGTGAAAAGTGGATGCACATTTAAGTACACAGTTTTTTGAAAGAAGAAAGCCTATAAGTTTATTTGTTGAGATAACTTCCCTAGGATTATATGGTTGAGGTGATTAATGAGTTGGCTAGATATTATCTGTTCAGTTTAAAGCACTTCTCTTCAGAGGAAGATCTCCCAGATAAAATAGCATGTTTATCCATATATCCTCTACTGTATTTGAACTGATGGGAAACAGATGTTAAATTGTCACTTTCAAATGTCCTGGAATTACAGTCAATTGCTCCAGGTTTTGTGAGGCCTGAAGTTTGTTCAGTTTTAGAGACTCCTTCTAACAAAAATAATTAAAAATTATGAATATAAAATTGAGTACCAAAGTATATATTTATTTACAAAAAATCACAACAAATTACAGATTTGTAGAAGCTAACATATATTGCAAATATTTCTTTCAGTTTGATTTTGGCTTCCACAAGGATATTACTTTTCTTACGTTAAAGAAAAGTATTGAGGATCCTTGGGCCAAAGTGGAGAGTGAAGCAGGGAATTTAATCCAACACAATGACTAATAAGTGCTCAGCTGTCTGTTTTTTTATTTTCTAGGAAGTGATTTGTTGTGGTGGTATACATGTTGTACTCATTCCCACATTATGGTGCTTTGTTGTGTTTGTTGCATAAATGAGGTGTCCAGTTCAGAGTTTTGGCACCTCCAGTCATTGGGTAGTGGTTTTAATAACAATCAGGTCTGCATTACTGTCAGTGGTCCTGGTGAACATGGAAGGATTTATTGTCGCTTTTTTCCCATTATTCTGCGCATGCAGAGAAGGACTGAGATATTCTCTTTCTGGTGAAGAATCATCCCTTGAATGTCCTTTCTAGATAGCACCTGCATGATAGCATGAAGACATCTGCTAATATCTTAAAGGAAAAAACTTATTACAGAAAAATCTCATTAGTTTAGAAATTTTCAGGTAAACTAGTTTTTTATTTGACCTAGCCAAATTTAAGTGAATAAATCCCAAGACTTTGTCTATTCTTTGGAACAAAGAACTTTTAAGGAAAATTTTGTTCTTGTTGGCTCTGAGGCTTTAACTAAAAACAGCAGAAAGTATTAGCCAGAGAAAGTGAAAGTGTAATAGTGACTGTAATAGTGAAGTCTCTCAGTAGTGTCTGACTCTTTGCAACCTTGCGAGGTGTAGCCTACCACACTCCTCCATCCATGGGATTTTCCGGGCAAGAGTACTGGAGGGGGTTGCCATTTCCTTCTCCACAGGTTCTTCTGGACCCAGGGGTCAAACCCAGGTCTCCCACATTGTAGGCAGATGCTTTACCATCTCAGCCACAAGGGGAGTCCTGGGGAACAGATAGCCTTTAGCCAGAGAACAGATAGCCTTTTGTGAAGCCAGTGAAGTGCTTTAAGGTTTAATGTTTAGTGATCTCCATTACCCTGGTGGCAAATGAGTCTTCACTAGACCCACAGGGCATTTACAGTCTCCTCTGTAATTTCAGTGATGATACTCTTTATTCTTTGTTACTTCTAGACAGCTTTCAACATTTCTCTGTCATTCATTCTGTTCATTACAAAGCCTTCCTACTTTGTTTCTATTATCACAGTTCAACATTGTGAAACTCTTAATCCTTTCTGATAAAAGGAATTTGCATAATTGCTTAGGTAGGTTAACTCAGGAGGAATGTCCAGGACAGCTCCTAAAGATACCCCTTTAATGAATCCTGACTCAATATTGTTAATATATATATATTTTAAATTTTAGAATTCAGTTCAAACTAGTGTGATAGGAAAAGCTTTTAAAATACCTAAATTAGGTGTTCCTCTATTTCTTTAAACTTTCGTTTACTGCTGATAAACAATCAGGTATTTTTGAACCATCTTTGAAATATTAATGAGGAAACTAGAAACCTAAGTTGACAAAGCTGTGGCAGGCATGGACTATTGGTATTTATGACTGAAAGCTCCTGGAGTAAAGGTCTAGTTAATATCTATCACTTCACATGGTTACAATATTTTTTTTCTTATGATCTAGTTAATATCTATAACTTCGCATAGTTCAGTTAAGTTCAGTTCAGTAGCTCAGTCGTGTCCGACTCTTTGCGACCCCATGAACTGCAGCACGACAGGCCTCCCTGTCCATCACCAACTCCTGGGGTTTACTCAAACTCATGTCCATCGAGTCGGTGATGCCATCCAACCATCTCATCCTCTGTCGTCCCCTTCTCCTCCTGCCTTCAAACTTTCCCAGCATCAGGGTATTTTCCAATGGGTCAACTCTTTGCATCAAGTGGCCAAAGGATTGGAGTTTCAGCTTCAACATCAGTCCTTCCAATGAACACCCAGGACTGATCTCCTTTAGCATGGACAGGTTGGATCTCCTTGCAGTGCAAGGGACTCTCAAGAGTCTTCTCCAACACCACAGTTTGAAGACATCAATTCTTCGGCGCTCAGCTTTCTTTATACTCCAACTCTCACATCCATACATGACCACCGGAAAAACCATAGCCTTGACTAGACGGACCTTTGTTGACAAAGTAATGTTTCTGCTTTTTAATATGCTGTCTAGGTTGGTCATAACTTTCCTCCCAAGGATAAGTGTCTTTTAATTTCATGGCTGCAATCACCAACTGCAGTGATTTTGAAGCCCAGAAGAATAAAGTCAGCCACTGTTTCCACTGTTTCCCCATCCATTTGCCATGAAGTGATGGGACTGGATGCCATGATCTTCGTTTTCTGAATGTTGAGCTTTAAGCCAACTTTTTCACTCTCCTCCTTCACTTTCAAGAGGCTCTTTAGTTCTTCACTTTCTGCCATAAGGGTGATGCCATCTGCATATCTGAGGTTATTGATATTTCTCCTGGCAATCTTGATTCTAGCTGGTGCGTCTTCCAGCCCAGCATTTCTCATGATGTACTCTGCATAGAAGTTAAATAAGCAGGGTGCCCATATACAGCCTTGATGCACTCCTTTTCCTATGTGGAACCAGTCTGTTGTTCCATGTCCAGTTCTAACTGTTGCTTCCTGACCTGCATATAGGTTTCTCAAGAGGCAGGTTAGGTGGTCTGGTATTCCCATCTCTTTTAGAATTTTCCACAGTTTATCGTGATCCACACAGTCAAAGGCTTTGGCATAGTCAATAAAGCAGAAATAGATACTGTATTTTTTCTTGTGATGAGAACTTTCCCGATTTATTCTCTCAGCAACTTTCAAATATACAATACAGTATTATTGGTCACCATGGTAGACATTCCATACCAGAACTGATTTATTTTATAACTGGAAGTTTGTACATTTTGACCATCTTCACCTATTTTGCCCACCTCCACCTATTTTGCCCACCTCTACACTATGCCTCTGGCAATCACTGATCTGTTCTGTATTTCTATGAGTTTTTTTCTTCAAGATTCTACATTTAAAGTGAGACAATACAATGTCTTTCTCTTTCTGACTTATTTCACTTAGCATAATGCCCTCATCCGTGCTGTTGCAAATAGCAGTTTTTTTCTTTATGATGACTAAACTTTATTATTTTTATGGCTGAAAATAAAATAATGTATATTAAAATATATAAAATAAGATAATACATACATAAAATAATAAAAATAATATATTGATATTGCATTTTAAAAGATCTATTCCTTTTTAGGTGGGTACTTAGGTTGCTTCCAGGTCTTGACTATTGTAATAATATTGCAATGAACATAGGGATACAGATAATTGTTCGAGAGAGTGATTCCTTTTCCTGTGGATAAATACTCAGCAGTGGAATTACTGGATAATGTGGTAGTTCCATTTTAACTTTTTGAAGAATCTCCATATTGTTTTCATAGTGACAACACCAATTTCCTAATTTACATTCCCACCAACAGTACACAGGGTTCCCCTTTCTCCATATCCTCAACACTTGTTACTTCCTATCTCTTTGATAATTGCCATTCTGAGGTATGAGGTGCAGTAGTTTGCTGACACTACTTTGCCAACTAAGGTCCGTCTGGTCAAAGCTGTGGTTTTTCAAGTAGTCATGTATGGATGTGAGACTTGGACTATAAAGAGAGCTGAGCACTGAAGAATTAATGTTTTTGAACTGTGGTGTTGGAGGAGACTCTTGAGAGCCCCTTAGACTGCAAGGAGATACAACCAGTCAATCCTAAAAGAAATCAGTCCTGATTATTCACTGGAAGGACTGATGCTGAGGCGGAAGCTCCAATACTTTGGCCACCTAATGCGAAGAACTGACTCATTGGAAAAGACCCTGGTTTTGGAAAAGACTGAAGGCAGGAGGAGAAGGGGGTGACAGAGGATGAGATGGTTGGATAACATCACTGACTCGATGGATATGAGTTTGAGCAAGCTCCAGCAGCTGGTGATGGACAGGGAAGCCCGGCGTGCTGCAGTCCATGGGGTCACAAAGAGTTGGACACGACTGAACAACTGAACTGAACTGAAGGTGCGAGGTGACATCTCAGTGTGATTTTGATTTTCGTTTCCCTGATGATTAGTATGTTGTTTCATATACCTGCTGGCTACCTGTATGTCTTTTTTTGGAAAACTAATTATTCAAATCCATTTGTTGTTGTTGTTTAGTCTCTAAGTCATGTCCAACTCTTTGCGACCCCATCGACTGTAGCCTGCTAGGCTCCTCTGTCCACGGGATTTCCCAGGCAAGAATACTGGAGTGTGTTGCTATTTCCTTCTTCAGGGGATCTTCCTGACCTGGGGATTGAACCAATATCCCCTGCATAGGCAGGTGAATTCTTTACCATTGAGCCACCAAGGAAGCCCTTTGTTTAAATCCTCTGCCTATTTCTAAATCAAACTGTTTGCCTTTTGCTCTTGAGTCATACTGGAGAAGGAAATGACAACCCACTCCAGTATTCTTGCCTGGGAAAACTCATGGACAGAGGAGCCTGGTGGGCTACAGTCCATGTGGCCTCAAGAGTCAGACACGACTTAGTGACTAAACCACATTGAGTCATATAAGTTTTTAAATATGTTTCAGATATTAATCCCTCCACATACCTAATTTTCAAATATTTTCTCCTATTTTGCAGCTTGCCTTTTCATTTTGTTGATGGTTTCTGTGTCTGTGCAAAAGCTTTTTAGTTTGATGTAGTCCCATTTATTTATTTTTTGCCTTTGCTTTTGGTGTCACATTCAAAAAATTGTTACCAAGACCAATGTCAGGAACCTACCAACTGCTTTCTTGTATATGAATTATGATTTCTGGTCTTATGCTAAATCTTCAATCCATTTTGAATTAATTTTTGTGTATGGTATGGAATAGTAGTCTAGTTTTATTCTTTTGCATTTGGCTGTCCAGCTTTCACAATACCATCTGTTAGAGAGTGTCCTTTACACATTTATAGTCTTGGCTTTTTGTTGTAAATTAATTGACCATACACATATGGATTTATTTCTGAGCTCTCTATTCTGTTCCACTGATGCATGTGTCTGCTTTTATCACAGTACCACACTGTTTTGATTATTAGCTTTGCAATATAGTTTGAAATTAGGGATGTGGTACTTCCAGCTTTATTCTTTTTCTGGATTGCTTTGGCTATTCAGGTTTTTTCTTTTTGTGTGTATGTGTGAGTCCATACAAATTTCTGAATTATTTGTTTCAAAGTCTGTAGAAAACGCCATTAGAATTTTGATAGGGATTGCATTTAATCTGTAAATTGTTTGGGGTTGTTCGACATTTTAATAATGTTAATTTTTTCTAGTCATGAGCATCAGATATATTTCTTCTTATTTCTAAGTTCTTTAGTTTCTTTCTTTTGATTTATATGCCTTTTTATTCTTTTTTTTTTTTTTTTTTGCCTAATTTCTCTGGTAGGACTTCCAGTACCACACTGAATAAAAGTGGCAAGAGTGGGTATACTTGTCTTCCTGATTTTGAGGTAAAGTTTTCAGCTTTTCACTGTTGAGTATGATATTAGCCATGGGCTTGTCATATATAGCCCTTATTATATTGAGATATGTTCTCTCTATACACACTTTGTTGAGATTTTTATTGTCAAGAATTGATTTTGTCGTATTTTTTTCTGTGTCTATTGAGATTATCAAGTAACCTTATCCTCCATTCTTTTAAATGTGGTGTATCACATTGATTTGAGGATGTTGGACTATCCTCATATTTCTGGAGTAAATTCCAATTGATCATGATATGTGTACTTTTAATGTATTATTGAATTTGGTTTATTAATATTTTTTGAAGATTTTTTCATCTGTGTTCATTAGGGATATAGGCCTCTGGTTTTTTGTTTTTGTTTTCTTGTGGTGTCCTTGCCTGGTTTTGGTATCATGGTAATGTTGGCATCATAAAATGTAAGCTGTTTTCAGAATACAGAAGTTGATGACTATTATATAAATTTACCTCAAGCATTATTATTTTGATCTATTGAAGACTGTCCCTTTGATCTGTAATAGACTGAGAAAGATGAGTCAGTGCTTGCTGTTATTAATATGTTGCTCTCTATTTTTCCCTAATGTATTTGTAGCATTTTTATATATGTTGGTGTTATTTATATGATATACAGATAATCATAACTTTAATATTCATTGAAAATTGTGTTTTTTAATAAAGCAGTCTTTTAAATTTTCATTTAATAGTTTTTTTTTGCTCTGAATTAAACTTATTTAATATCAAATTACTTGTATTTACTTTTGCCTAGCCTTTTATTTTCAGTGATTTTGAATCATTGTTTTTCTTAAGTATGTATTATGCATAGGGTGTAATTTTTTCCTGATTCTTTCTGAAAGCGTTTTTAATTTAATCGATAAACAGCCTTTTACATTTATAA
This sequence comes from Ovis aries, assembly GCF_016772045.2. NCBI lineage: Eukaryota > Metazoa > Chordata > Mammalia > Artiodactyla > Bovidae > Ovis > Ovis aries. Next base: position 37,039,771 of record NC_056060.1, read on the forward strand.
TTATGGATAACATGTTTGACATTATATCTGTATTTTACCTTTTAAAAATTTATTTATTTTAGCCTTAAATTTTAAGATTTTTCACTATATAGTGTACATTAAATTTTTTTGAGGGTGTATTCATTTTGTTATTAATAATTTGAAAGTTTTATATTTTAGTTGAGTGGTCATTTTTAAAACCATAGTTCGTAGAATCTTCACAATCCTCTGTTTTTCTGCTCATGTGTGCTCAGTTACTCAGTCATGACCGACTATTTGCAGCCCCATGGACTCAAGTGTGCCAGGTTCCTCTGTCCATGGCATTTTCCAGACAAGAATACTGGAATGGGTTGCCATTTCCTATTCCATTTCCTATCCCTGATCCAGGGATCAAACCGAGTCTTTTGTGTCTCCTGCATTGGCAGGGGCATTCTTTACCACTGTGCCACCTGGGAAGCTGCTTTTTAGTTTCTGTTGACTCCACTTGATCAATGAGAAGATTATTACTATTATTTTTTTTTTATCATCCTCTTTCTTTCTCTGTTTCCAAATTTGTTCATATTTATAACTTTAATACTTAATTTACCAGCTTTAAATTGTGTATTTGATCCTAGATATAAATAATATTAACAACACTTTAAACTTTATTTTCCATTCATCTTGATATATTTTTCTTACATTCTAATTGCTTTATTGTTATTTCAGCATATCTGTGGTTTCTGTTTTATATATATGTGTACATTACTTGCAATTTCACCATCATTTCTATGATACTTTAATTTTCCCTCTTTCTTAAACACTATTAATGACACTTCCTTTCTGTCATTATGTTATCTTAGTGCTATTTTTTCATAACTTTTCTTTGCACTATAGAAACATTGTCTTATGAGTAATTTTTTTGCTTACCTCTCCTCCTCCATTTTTTGGTCATGAACTGTCTTAGCAAATATCTGATGCTGTGTCTTTTTTGATCTCACATCTTTAGAGAGAGTTCTTCCCTTCCTAGCTATTTGTAGAAAAGGGAAGATGCCAGAACAGGGTTGAAAGCTAGCAGGGAGGTTTTTCTCTGTTGCCTAGGAATTTGTTATGTGGGTTCTTTTAACCCTGACTTCTCACCACCTGAAGGAATGATGAAGCTTTGGACTTTTAATGCTATTTCTTTTTACTTTACTAATCACCAATAGATAAATTTGTACAAATGTACAAATGAGCCTTATTGATGTGATTCTTCTTCCAGAACTGTCTTATTGTTCTCAAAACCAAACTGCTTTCTTTCAAGCTCATACTGCCAATCTGCTCAGCCCTTTCCATTGCTGGAAATAAGGAATTTTAGTTTTTAAAAGGAAAAGAGAAGTTTTAAATCTTGGATTGTTTGGTTTTCTGAAATCAGCAACACTATGTATTTTCCCTCCACACTTTTATGAACTAGTATTGGATCTTCAAGGCTTTTAATAGTAATTTCATCTATTTTTTTGACTTGTGATTTTATTGATAGTTGCCTCTGATTTTTGTTAAATATGAATACACATTTCTATTTCTTATTCTTCTTGTTGCATTTAAGTGACTTCTAAGAGGGGAAGGGAGACAGATTCTAAGTTTGCCTTCTGAAATTGGTAGAGTCTCATATCTCCTTCTATATTCAACCTGTGATGAAAGGGAAATCTGGGTGGTCATGTTTTTACGACATGTTTTCCCCTGCTTGTGACTTGTTGGATATGGGACAAGCAACTTTCTCAAGGCAGAAAATCAATTACAATGGGTTGAGTCAATCAGATTTTTCAAGAATTTGAACTAATACTGTAATTAGACACTTGAGATGAAGGATCATAGAGATCCAGCTGAGTTAGCTGTTCTGAGCAAAAACACAGATAAGTTAAGAGAAGAATGGAACATGGGTGTGGAGAGCAAAGTGGGTAAGCAAAGGAAAAGAGAGGTAATATCAAAGAATTCCTGTGATTTCCAAAAGATAGAGAAAGTGTCCTATTTCTAGTCCCTTGGACTGGCTACAATATGTCTTATTCTTCAGTTATGTGAGATCTCTGTTTTTCTACTATACCATCTTTGATTTGCATGGTAGGTTCAGAATGTCTTTGTTATTTGCAACAAAGAATAAAAAGTACAAGTTGTCTACTTTATTGGCATAGAGTTGCTTGTAGTAGTCTCTTATGATCCTTTTTTATTTCTGGGGTGTCTGTTGTAATGTCTCCTTTTCATTCCTAATTTTATTGATTTGAGCCTTCTCCTTTTTTTTTTTTATGAGTCTGGTTAAGGTTTATCAATTTTGTTTATCTTTTCAAAGAACCAGCTTTTGGCTTCTCTGGTCTTTTCTACATGTAAAAAAAATGAAATTATAACTTTCTTTAATATCATACACAAAAATAAACTCAAAATGAATTAAAGACCTAAATGTAAGACCAGATATTAGGTTAGTGCAAGTTTCAGACCACGAATTTTAAATCATTATAACTAGGCTCAAACATAACTTTATTAATCAAAATAGGAACCATTATAATCAACACAATTTTGTCAACAAGAAATAAGTTTGTTTTTTCTTCTAACATAAAGTTCTGTACTTCAGGATTTGACATACTCTCAGAAAACATTTTCTGCCTCCTGCTGGTTGTGGAAGCCTTTTCTCTGCAAAATGTTGTTGAGATACTTGAAGAAGTGGTAGTCTGTTGGTGGGAGGTCAGGTGAATATGGTGAATGGGGCAAAACTTTGTAGCCCAATTCATTCAACTTTTGAAGCTTTGGTTGTGTGACATGTGGTCAGGCCATTGTTGTGGAAAAAAATTGGGCCTTTTCTTTTGATCTGTGCTGGTTACAGGTATGGTTTTTGGTGCATTTCATCGATTTGCTGAGTATATTTCTCAGATGTAATGATTTCACCAGGATTCAGAAAGCTTTACTGGATTAGAAGTTTAGCAGACCACCAGTGACCATGACCTTGTTTTGCTGCAAGTTTGGCTTTGGGAAGTGCTTTGGAGCTTCCTCCCTATCCAACTACTGAACTGGTCATTGCCGGTCATCATATAAAAGCCACTTTTAATTTCATGTCATGATCCAGTCAAGAAATGGTTTGTTGTTGTTGCATAGGATGAGAACACTTCAAAACAATGATTTTTTTTTTTATTCTCAGTTAGCTCATGAGGCACCCACTTATCAAGCTTTTTTCACCTCTCCAGTTTGCTTCAAATGCTAAATGACCACAGAAGGGTCTATGTTGAGTTCATGGACAACTTCTCAGGTAGTTTTAAGAGGATCAGCTTTGATGATTGCTCTCAATTGTTTATTGCCAACTTCCAATGGCTGATCACTGTGCTCCTCATCTTCAAGGCTCTTGTCTCCTTTGCAAAACTTCTTGAATCACAACAGCACTCTCTGTTCACTAGCAGTTCCTGGGTCAAATATGTTGTTGCTGTTTTGAGTTGTCTCTATTGCTTTATGATCCATTTTGAATTCCAATAAAAAAGTCACTGAAATTTGCTCTATGTCTAACATCATTTCTGTAGTCTAAATATAAAATAAACAGAAAATAGTAAGTCAATAGCAAAAAAATAGAGAAATGTTCATTAAAATGATGCATAACAAAACTATATTTATTTAAGAATGTATTCCAATATCAAAGGGCAAAGTTCAATAATGCAATGCTACAATTACTTTTACAGAAACCTAATATAAAACTCTTAGAGGAAAACATAGGCAGAACTCTCTTTGACATAAATCACAGCAATATCTTTTCTGTGCTGTCTCCTAGATTAATAGAAATAAAAGCAAAAATAAACAATTGGGACCTAATGAAACCGAGCCTTTGCATTGCAAAGGAAACCATAAGCAAAATGGAAAAGAAACAGCCCACAGAATGGGAGAAAATATTTGCAAATGACATGACTGACAAGGGATTAGTCTCCAAAATTTACAACCAGCTCATGTGGTCCAATATAAAGCAACAACAATAACAAACTCAACCAAAAAACTAGCAGAAGACCTAAATAGACATTTCTCCAAAGAAGACATACAAATGGCCAAGTGGCATATTTAAGATGTCAACATTGCTAAATATTAGAGAAATGCAAATCAAAACCACAATGAGATACCATGATACCATCTCACAATTATCAGAATGACCATCATCAAAAAATCTATAACTAATAAATGCTAGAGAGGGTGTGGAGAAAATGGAACCCTTCTTCACTGTTGGTGGGAATATAAATTGGTACAGACACTGTGGAAAACAGTATGGAGGTTCCTTAAGAAAGTAAAAATAGAGCTACCATGTGATCCAGCAACCCAACTCCTAGGCATCTGTCTGTAGAAAAACATGATTTGAAAGGTGCATGTACCCCAGTGTTCATTGCAGCACTGTTTACGATAGCCAAGACAAGGAAGCAACCTAAATGTCCATTGTCAGATTAATGATCGATAAAGAAGAAGTGGTACATATATACAGCAGAAAATTATACAGCCATTAAAAAGAATGAAATAGTACCACTTGCAGCAATGTGGTTGGTCCTGGAGATTATCATACCAAGCGAATTAAATCAGACACAGAAAGAAAGTATCATATGATATTGCTTATATGTAGAATCTTTAAAAAATGATACAAATGAACTTATTTACAAACTAGAAATAGACTCACAGAAAACCAATTTACAGTTATGAGGGGGAAAGGGTTGCAGGGAGGGATAGATTAGGAGTTTGGGATTGACACTTACACACTTCTATATTTAAAATAAGTAACCAACAACGACCTATTGCACAGCATGGGGAACACTGATCAACATTCTGTAATAACCTGAATGGAAAAAGAATTTGAAAAAAAATTGCCTAATGGGTAATTTTCATATGTCCAATGTTTGGACTGACAGCACTTATGTTAGACATATGAAAATTAAAACAACATGGAATATACATTGGAATAATGGTTCATATAATGGAATTTTTTTGCCCTTATAGACAAATTCTTAGAAATATCTGTCTATAGATCGAGGAAGACTTTTAAAGAGTAAAGGCATATCATATATAGTTCATGTTAATATGAATTCATCCCAGAGAGGGCATGTTGACTTACTGTCTCACAGTAAGTAATTAGTGCAGCAAATTAATAGAGCACACAAGTGACAATACTGTATCCAAAGCAATTTATTGGTGTTAATTTTTTCATTTGCAGATGTACAAAGTTCACCCATTGAAATGGATGTTTTAATATATACTATAAATTGTTTCTGAATTTGCCCATTTAAAAAAATTAACTCTCGTTTAGTTAAATTTGTGTGAGGGCTGGAGAGAACCTTTCCCTCTTAACCTTGTGTAATTGAATATTTATGTTTTATATATAGCAAAGTAAGCACTGCCAGGGCCACGGGCAGAATTCCGAAGGGTTACTTGTCTTGTGGTGTCTTCAGACTTCCCTTTACTTACATTTGCTTTACTGGAGAGCTGACTTTCCTTTCTGTTGCCCTAACTGTTTAGGGCTTAGACTCTTTCTTCTTTCATAGGCTACTCTTACTGTAGTATGTAAAACCTATTGGTACTAAGATTTAAAAAACTGTTAAAAATGTTTTATTCTTAATATTATGAATATCATTTTATACCTTGCAAAAAACTTTCATATACTCTGGATCATTTAATCACCACTACTACTCTGTAAAGAAGATAGCATCTCAACTTTATGAATAATGAAAGCAAAACTCAGATACTAAAACTGGGCTTCAGGTCTCTAAACTCTGACATAGTTACAGCTGTCTTAAGAGAATATAATGTTTGCAGAGATAAAAAATCTTAAGCTAGGAGAATGAGTTTCTGATTGTGGAATTTCTAGTGTCATTTGTCTTCAGTGAACTGACTGTCTCTGCTTAACTATTTCATTCTCTCTGTGCTCACAGCTCATGGAGACAGTATAGGAACTGACAGATGACTGCATTGAAGGCATGAAAATCCAATGTAAAGAGGACAAAGGAGATGTCATTTAATTTAGAGAAAAATAACCCTCTGTACTAAAGAATTGCCTGCCAATACAGGAATCACAGAGACAGGGTTCAATCCCTGGGTCAGGAGGATCCCCTAGAGAAGGCATTGGCTACACACTCCATATTCTTGCCTAGGAAACCCCATGGACAGAGGAGTCTGGTGGGGTCACAAAGAATCAGACATGAATGAGCGACTGAGCACACACACACATATAATAATTAAGGCAACATGATATGGTGGAAAGAAGATGGGCTTTGAAATGCTGAACACATAGGATTTGAGTCTAATTCCAGATCTGTCACCTACTAGCTATGTGGCTTTCAACACATTCTTTCATAAGACTATTGTGAGAATTCATTGAAAAATATATGAAATTAAAATGATAGCAACCATTTATTGAACTCTAACTGAATGTTCCCTTAATTTGTACCTACAACCATGGGCTAGGTACTGTTGTTATCAGAATTTAATAAATGGAAAAACTAAGGCTAAATAATTTTACCAACATACCCAAATTCACATAGTTTGTAATCTGTGGAACCAAGGGGCATACCCAAGTGCACCTGATCCTGATGTTTGTTCTACATAGTACATCATACTTAATACTTGGTACTTTTCTCATGCAAGTGTTCAGTCACCAAGTTGTATCTGACTCTTTGTGACCCCATGGACTATGACATACCAGGCCTTCCTGTCCCTCGCCATCTCCTTGAGTTTGCCCAAGTTCATTTTCATTGAATTGGTGATGCCATCCAACCATCTTATTCCCTGTCACCCTCTTCTTCTGCCTTCAGTCTTTCCCAGCATCAGGGTCTTTTCCAATGAGTTGGCTCTTTGTATCAGATGGCCAAAGTATTGGAGCTTCAGCTTCAGCCTCAGTCCTTCCAGTGAGTTTTCAGGTTTGATTTCCTTTAGGATTAACTGGTTTGATTTTGGTGTCCAAGGAACTCTCAAGAGTCTTCTCTGGCACCACCATTCAAAAGCATCAATTTTTGGTGCTCAGCCTTCTTTATGTTCCAACTCTCACATCAGTACATGATTAGTGGAAAGACAAATTCTTAGACATATCTGCCTGTATTGTTGGCAAAGTGATGCCTTTGCTTTTTAATACACCATCTAGGTTTGTCACTGTCTAGGTTGCTGCCATGAAATTAGAAGATGATTACTTCTTGGCAGGAAAGCTATGACAAACCTTTCCCATAATGATCAACATTTGCAGTGATGGCTGGAGAGGACATCTGTTGTTTGGTCCATCCAGAGACACTTCCTCCCTTTCGTTAACAGCGTTTCACTTCTGTTGGAAAACTAACTGTTAGTCACTTCAACTGATGGAACTGTCATCTAGCCACAGGGATTAGTACAAAGGGCGGGCTTTTGACTTAAGTAAGGCCAATCAGAACATGTCCTTGTGTTATGTATGAGGTAGTGAGAAGTCTTCTAGTTCCTTTAGGATTGGTATGAGTGAGTGAGTGAAGTCTCTCAGTCATGTCCGACTCTTTGCGACCCCATGGACTGTAGCCTACCAGGCTCCTCTGTCCGTGGGATTTTCCAGGCAATAGTACTGGCCTGGATTGCCATTTCCTTCTCCAGGGGATCTTCCTGACCCAGGGATCAAACCCGAGTCTCCCTCATTGTAGACAGATGCTTAACCGTCTGAGCCACCAGGGAAGTCCTAGGATTGGTATGGTAGGATAATTTAATATTTAGAGGCTGAATAAAAATTGACAATGTAAGCCATGCTCCCTACACAGATTTGGAGAAAGTCACCTAAACTAAGAGAAAATGAGGTCAACACAGAGAGAAACTAAATGGGGAGTGAAAAAAAGTCCCAATGATAGAAGTTCCTGAATCAAATTACATATAGTTTAGGAAGCCAATAGAACTCCCTCACTTGTGTGAACTAATTTGATTTGGATTTCTGTTACTTACAACTGAAAGTAAAAAAGAAAACATAAAAAGTAATCAGTTGCTGCTTTTAGAAATATAGAGTAAAAGTGTTCTCTATTGTAATAAACTTCTATTATAAGGGTTTAAAATAAAATAATTTTGTACTCAAAGAGGAAAATTTAATTATATGAAAATCTTCAGTCATAATTTCTGAGAGGCTGCAAAATGAAGTATCCATTTATTTTAAGGATTTTATGAACATATGGTTTACTAGTCAGTGATAGTGTGATTCACTGTGAGAATTTTCTAAAACACAGGGAAAACTATTATTAACTGAGTGGTTTGACACTTTTAAAATATATATTATTTTCATTCTTCTTGGAAAATCTTCCTCCAAATACTCAAACGTCTCTCTCGTATACTTCATTCATGCTTCTGCTCCATTTCACAGTCAGGCTTTCCCTGACTCTCCTCTCTAAAAAGCACCCTACTTACTTTTTACCCTTTTCCTGTCTTACTTCTTATTACATGGAATATGTAACTACTTCACACTATACTCTTTATATGTTGATTTATTTGTTTATCACTATTTTCTACACTAGAAAGAAGCTCCATGAGAATGTGGAATTTGTATCAATATTATTAAGTGAATCTTTTTAGGTAGAATTTACTATGAAACTTAAGTTTGGCAAAAAAAAAAAAAAATAGCAAAGACAGGCTGTTGCCACCAAAATCTTGGCTTTTTGTGTCCACTGAAGCCAAATAAAGAATACAGAGACAGAGCATGGAGGAAATAGAAAGGTGGCTTTAATCCTCAGCTGGCAGAGGGGATAACACACAAAGGCTCCTGCCTGAAGAACTGTGCCTTCTTCCATGAGGAATCTGGGGGATTATACAGATGCGGGCTAGCAGTCAGGGGTCGGTGATAAAGAATAAAGGCGTAAGGATCTTGTATTCTTCTTCTTCTTGCATTGTTTCAAGAACAGTCATAGGTTGGCATCAGGTAGCCCAGTAATTGAGTCTGGCAGTCCTGTGGCCCGGTAGTTGCTTCCATTGTCTTTTTTGTGTCGCGCTGTGCCTTCTTTCCATAACGCAAAAGGAGAAAAACTACAAGAGGTGGTCTGCTGAGAGTGTTGTAAAGGTGAGCACCAGATACAAGATGTGATTAGTATAGAGTCAAAGGATAATAGGTGCAAAATGAGCTCATGCAGAGTTAGGGGGTGAAAAGCAAACTTATTTATGGACAACAGATTGTGTTAGTCAGTCGCTCAGTTGTGTCTGACTCTTTGCAACCCCATAGACTGTAGCCTGCCAGGCTCCTCTGTCTACGAAATTCAGGAGTGGCAAGAATACTGGAGTGGGTTGCCATTCCCTTCTCCAGGGGATCTTCCCAGTTCAAGGATAGAACCTGAGTCTCCTGCATTGCAGGGAGATTCTTTACCATCTGAGCAGACAACAGATTAGGAACAGTTAAAGTAAAAAGTAGGAGTGATGAGGCCTGGTCATTGTTCTATCTTTGTTCTCAGGAAAGAAAAGAAAACTCCTCCTTTTTCCTTTACAGTGCAACAAGACTGCCTAATTAGCTTTGAAGAAAATTTCATCCTTCTCTTTAGGGGACATCCTGAATCAATATTTCTCAGTCTTTACCTTGCACTTGGGAGTGGTCATGTGATAAATTGGTATGTGAACACTAGTGCCCAAGCCTGGTTCATATCATAATCTTAGTGTGTTTAGGATATTTATGGGTTACACTTATTGTTTTCAAGTCTGACTAGTAGCCCTTCTCCTTCCTGAAGAATCCCAGTTTAGACACATTTTATAGATGCTGCATGGCACGGTAGGGCCTTTCTTCTTCTGTAGCACATGGAAGATAAGTCCTGTGACTCCAAAAGTCTCACACCACAGATTGTGTAGCCACAAGAAGGAAGAGTCCTCAATCCTTGAGTTGCCACATGGGAGAAGCTGCTAATTTGCCCACTTCAGTTTTAGAGCAAGAGAAGAATTTGTTTTGTGCCTGAGCTGTTATAAGTTGTTAGATTTGTTTATTATAGCTATTTGAGTACTCTAACTAATGCAAGAATCTAAAAGTCAAATTGGTAATATTCTGAATATATAAATTAGGAAGTTTAAATGCTTATTTTTAACTGATACAAGCACAATTTAACTTTCTAATTGTGCATTATTTTAAAAGGCTTACTGAATCAAATCAAGTATGATATTCCACTATTTCATGATTTCTTTTATTATGTCAGTGTTGTTAGTTAGTAAAAATCAACTCAGAGTCCTAATAAATTGAGTCTGGACTGCCTGTTCCCACAGGGATGGTTAATTTGACTATTCTACTATGGAACATTCTATGTGCATGTAGGAAAATATTATATGATTGGTTGGAATAATTTGATTACTGTATGTTCACCAACTGGAAAGTCTAGTCATAATACCCTTATTGTCTTCATTTTGTCCCTTGATAACCAATTCATGAAACCAGTCAAGCTGAGTCAAATCTTTCTGGAAGGCAAAAGTCTTGTAAACTGTCTCTGACACCATCTGCTGCACAAAGAAAGAAAATATGGTGCACTAATTGGTATGTTGTGAAATAGCCAAGGGACTGAATGATGGTGGTTTTGGAGTCAGTGGATATCTGTAAAGTCTCAAATTCTGACAGATATTAGAGAGCTCATGGTGTCTGGCCCTAGAGAAATAGAACTTCTTTTCTGAAGCTTGACTTGCTGCCCTCTGCCATTGTGGTCACCCAGTAAAAGTGAAAGTGTTAGTTGCTCAGTTGTGTCCCACTCTGCAATCTCACGGACTGGATAGTCACCCAGACAAGCCAAGTGTATTTCTCTTAAGCAATTATATACACTTTAAATTTTAAACTAAATGAATGTCTGCTTACTGAAATTGTGCCCAAAGAATGCAGAATTGCATATTGAAAGGTAAAGTATCCTTTATCCCCTCTTTGATTCTTTGCAGGTGTGCTTTATGTATGCTCAGTCATGTCTGACTCTTTGCGACCCTGTGGACTGCAGCCTACCAGGCTCCTCTGTTCATGGGATTTTCCAGTCAAGAAAACTGGAATGGGTAGCCATTTCCTTTTCCAGGGATCTTCCTGACCCAGGCATCGAACCTGGCCATCTTTGTAGTTAGCCACTACTAAAAATTGTTTGTTTTTGGTCTCTGCTTTTTGTTTTTGAATATTTTCACAAGAGTCTGATGACCCTAACACTTTGTTCATCTTTAGAAGTCACTGAAATATTGGTTTGGAGCTCTGTGTTGGGAAGCAGTTTTTTTTTGACAAGTGAGTTTAACTGTAGGGTGATTGCATCTTAAATTTTTACTTTAGCAAACTTCAGTATCAATGTTTGGGAGACTATTTCCCTCCTGAAGTCATCTGGGCCCCTGCCTAAACAGTGTGATTCTGTACATCAGCCTTCTTGCAGTTGGACGAGGGGAAGGGTGCTATGGGCCCAGCATTCAGGATGCAGCTTTCTCTTTAATGCCCTTATTTCCAATCTTAAGTCTAGACCCCTCTACCAAACCTAATGTTCTTGAGGTCCCAAGTTTGTCCTCTCAGCTCAATTTATCAGCTCAGAGGATAAATGATCCAATCTATCCATTGCTGAAGTGGAGCTGGTCTGTAGAGCAGTTGCTGGTCTGTGTGGAGGAAGGCAGAGTTCTAGAACTTTGACCTTAGTCCTCCTTTGTCTCATCCTCACTTTCTGTGTTACCTTATGGCTCATGACATTTCAAGTGGAGTGTGATAAGGAGTTTCTCCCCCCAAACATCTCTGAATAATCATGTTTTGTGAACTTCAGTTCAGTTCAGTTCAGTCGCTCAGTCGTGTCTGACTCTTTGTGACCCCATGAATCGCAGCACGCCAGGCCTCCCTGTCCATCACCATCTCCCAGAGTTCACTCAAACTCAAGTCCATTGAGTTGGTGATATCATCCAGCCATCTCTTCCTCTGTTGTCCCCCTTTTCTTCTGCCCCCAATCCCTCCCAGCATCAGGGTCTTTTCCAATGCGTCAGCTCTTTGCATGAGGTGGCCTAAGTACTGGAGTTTCAGCTTTAGCATCATTCCTTCCAAAAGAACACCCAGGGCTGATCTCCTTTAGAATGGACTGGTTGGATCTCCTTGCAGTCCAAGGGACTCTCAAGAGTCTTCTTCAACACCACAGTTCAAAAGCATCAATTCTTTGGTGCTCAGCTTTCTTCACAGTCCAACTCTCGCATCCATACATGACCACTGGAAAAACCATAGCCTTGACTAAATGGACCCTTGTTGGCAAACTAATGTCTCTGCTTTTGAATATGCTATCTAGGTTGGTCATAACTTTTCTTCCAAGGAGTAAGCATTTTTAAATTTCATGGCTGCAGTCACCATCTGCAGTGATTTTAGGAACTTATAAATTGTTTCACGTGATGTAATAAATATGGGCAAACATATGAACAAGAATGAAAAACATTTGGTTAACGTGTAAACTTTGTCATATATTCAGTTCAGTTCAGTCTCTCAGTCGTGTCTGACTCTTGGTGACCCCATGAACCACAGCAACCAGGCCTCCCTGTCCATCACCAACTCCTGGAGCCTACCAAAACAACCTTAAACAATTAATTTTTTTCAGTCTAAATGAATCTTCCTCTAAAGTAGGTAGGATGAGCAGATATAGGTAGAGATACCTTATTTTGAGGAAAAATCTTCAGTCATTATTTGAATGTGTTTAATATACCAAGGTGTTTATCAAAATAAACAGTACCTATCTCAATATGCTTATTTTGGTTGTTTTAAAAATTTATTAAAGCATTATTTTATTAAAATTTTTTTCAAAGTCATTTTATTATAAGCAACACTAGAAGCACTAGGGATGCAGTTTCTGAGAAGGCAGCTTCAGAGTTTCCTGTTAGCTTCCTATTGCTGATCTAATAAATTATTTCAAATTTAGAGGCACTTAAAAAACACAAATTTATTATCTTACAGTTCTGTGAGAGTCCTGCATTTGTCTCACTGGGTTAAAATGTAGGTTTCTGCAGGATAACATTTCTTTCTTGAGGCTTCTTATAAATCCATTTTCCTGTCTTTTCCAGCTTCTCAAGCCTGCCCAAATTCCTTCCTTTTGAACCTCTTCCTCCATCTTTAAAGCCACCAGTGTAGCATTTTTTGGATCCAGTTTCCATTGAATGTGAAATGTGGTGGGGTCTCACTGTGACAGGATAATCCAGGTTCATATCCTGTTCTCAAGGTTCTTAAATTTAATTATATCTAAATAGTCCCATTTGTCATGTAAAGTAACATATTAAAAAACTTCTGGGAATTAGGGTGTGAATCTCTTTAAGGAATATTACTCTCCCTCTCACAGGTTCTAACCTTGAGTTCTCTGGCAGAGCAGAGATGCCGACCCAGTTCCAGGAAGAATCTCATTTCTGCAGCATGGTTCCTATGTTAATTTGGCGGGGGGAGGATAGTCACGATTTCATAAGAGCTACTTTTTTCCCTGCCATGGATTTGGCAAGGATTTTTATTTTGTTCCAGATACTGTACTAGATAAGTGTTAGTTGCTCCAGGCAAGAATACTGGAGTGGGTAAACATTTTCTTCTCCAGGGGATCTTCCTGACCCAGAGATTAAACCTAGTCTCTGGCAATGCAAGCAGATTCTTTACCATCTGAGCCACCAGGTGCTCGGTACTGAGGAAATAAAAGTTAAGACAGAGTCTCTATTCTTAAAGATGTTGCAGTAGAGTAAAAGACAGTTACATAATGCCATAGAAGTGACAGGATGTGGAGGGATCTCAAGCGGTACCCTCCACAGCATTGAAATTTAAAGCATGATGTCCCAGAGAGAATTACATCTAAGCTGTTATAAGTCCTTTTCAAGAAAAGACTGTGTGTGGAACTGTAGAGGTTAATGATCAATACATTTTCATATATTTTATTGCTGCATTCTAGAGACAATGGCATTACAAGAAAGAGACAAGATTTCAGCTCTCATGAAGCTCAAAAGAAATGAATAGTACAAACCCAGGGAATTTTGTGTCAATCTAATAAACTTAGTATGAGAGAGAATCTTTAACATATAAGGTAGAACAAGTAAGGATAGAGAAAGAATGGAGAAGTGAGGTAGTTAAGAGGGTTGACCGCAATGTAAGAAGATGTTTGGAAGTGCCCACTTTAAAACCTTACTTTAGATTATGAGGACATCTAAGAGCAAACGTGTTCTAAACCTGAGGAAATTTACATTTTAGGAGCCCCCCCCCCCACACTTTTCTCTTTATCTCAAGGAAAATGTTTAATTGTTGATCAGTTTGAGTGTTTCTACTCTTCAGTTCAGTTCAGCCGCTCAATGGTGTCCGAATCATTGTGACCCCATGAACTGCAGCACGCCAGGCCTCCCTGTCCATCACCAACTCCCAGAGTCCACCCAAACCCATGTCCATTGAGTCAGTGATGCCATCCAACCATCTCATTCTCTGTCATCGCTTTCTCCTCCTGCCCTCAATCTTTCCCAGCATCAGGGTCTTTTCAAATTAGTCGGCTCCTAGCATCAGGTGGCCAAAGTACTGGAGTTTCAGCATCAACAGCAGTCCCTCCAATGAACACCCAGGACTGATCTCCTTTGTGATGGACTGGTTGGATCTCCTTACAGTCCAAGGGACTCTCAAGAGTCTTCTCCAACACCACAGTTCAAAAGCATCAATTCTTCAGTGCTCAGCTTTCTTTATAGTCCAACTCTCACATCCATACATGACCACCGGAAAAACCATAGCCTTGACTAGATGGACCTTTGTTTGCAAAGTAATGTCTCTGCTTTTTAATATGCTGTCTAGGTTGGTTGTAGCTTTCCTTCCAAGGAGTAAGAGTCTTTTAATTTCATGGCTGCAATCACATCTGCAGTGATTTTGGAGCCCAGAGAAATACAGTCAGCCACTGTTTCCACTGTTTCCCCATCTATTTGCCATGAAGTGATGGGACTGGATGCCATGATCTTCATTTTCCGAATGTTGAGTTTAAGGCCAACTTTTTCACTCTCCTCTTTCACTTACATCAAGAGTCTTTTTAGTTCTTCGCTTTCTGCCGTAAGGGTGATGTCAACTGCATATCTGAGGTTATTGATATTTCTCCCAGCAATCTTGATTCCAGCTGGTGCTTCCTCCAGCCCAGCATTTCTCATGATGTACTCCACATAGAAGTTAAATAAGCAGGGTGACAATATATAGCCTTTACATACTCCTTTTCCTATTTGGAACCTGTCTGTTGTTCCATGTCCAGTTCAAATTGCTGCTTCCTGACCTGCATACAGGTTTCTCAAGAGGCAGGTCAGGTGGTCTGGTATTCCCATCTCTTTCAGAATTTTCCACAGTTTGTTGTGATCCACACAGTCAAAGGCTTTGGCATAGTCAATAAACCAGAAATTGATGTTTTTCTGGAACTCTCTTGCTTTTTCCATGATCCAGCGGATGTTGGCAATTTGATCTCTGGTTCTTCTGCCTTTTCTAAAACCAACTTGAACATCAGGAAGTTCACGGTTCATGTATTTGCTGAAGCCTGGCTTGGAGAATTTTGAGCATGACTTTACTAGTGTGTGCTGCTGCTGCTGCTAAGTTGCTTCAGTTGTGTCTGACTCTGTGCGACCCCCTAGATGGCAGCCCACCAGGTCTGCCGTCCCTGGGATTCTCCAGGCAAGAACACTGGAGTGGGTCACGATTTCCTTCTCCAATGCATGAAAGTGAAAAGTGAAAGTGAAATTGCTCAGTTGTGTCTGACTCTTAGTGACCCCATGGTCTGCAGCCTACCAGGCTCCTCCGTCCATGGGATTCTCCAGGCAAGAGTACTGGAGTGGGGTGCCATTGTGAGATGAGTGCAATTGTGTGGTAGTTTGAGCATTCTTTGGCATTGCTTTTCTTTGGAATTGGAATGAAAACTGACCTTTTCCAGTCCTGTAGCCACTGCTGAGTTTTCCAAATTTGCTGACTTATTGAGTGCAACACTTTCACAGCATCGTCTTTCAGGATTTGAAACAGCTCAACTGGAATTCCATCACTTCCACTGGCTTTGTTCATAGTGACGCTTTCTAAGGCCTACTTGACTTCACATTCCAGGATGTCTGGCTTTAGGTGAGTGATCATACCATCGTGATTATCTGGGCCATGAAGATCTTTTCTGTACAGTTCTGTGTATTCTTGCCACCTCTTCTTAATATCTTTTGTTTCTGTTAGATCCCTACTATTTCTGTCCTTTATTGAGCCCATCTTTGCATGAAATGTTCCCTTGGGATCTCTAATTTTCTTGAAGAGATCTCTAGTCTTTCCCATTCTGTTGTTTTCCTCTATTTCTTTTGCATTGATTGCTGAGGAAGGCTTTCTTATCTCTCCTTGTTATTCTTTGGAACTCTGCATTAAAATGGGTATATCTTTCCTTTTCTCCTTTGCTTTTCACTCCCCTTCTTTTCACAGCTATTTGTAAAGCCTCCTCAGAGAGCCATTTTGCTTTTTTTGCATTTCTTCTTCTTGGAGATGGCCTTGATCCCTGTCTCCTGTACAATGTCATGAACCTCCGTCCATAGTTCATCAGGCACTCTGTCTATCAGATCTAGTCCTTTAAATCTATTTTTCACTTCCACTGTATAGTCATAAGGGATTTGATTTAGGTCATACATGAATGGTCTAGTGGTTTTCCCCACTTTCTTCAATTTCAGTCTGAATTTGGCAATAAGAAATTGATGATCTGAGCCACAGTCAGCTCCCGGTCTTGTTTTTGCTGACTGAACAGAGCTTCTCCATCTTTGGCTGCAAAGAATATAATCAGTCTGATTTCAGTGTCAACCATCTGGTCATGTCCATCTGTACTCTTTTGTTGACCTTTTCAGATGGGCTTATTTTCCAGTAAAGAAGTTACTTTGTACAGACAGAGTAGAAAGAGCTATAAGCTGGATAAAATAATTTTTTTCTAAATTTAGTTGTCACTTACTTGGAAAAAAGGACTAATTTCAGTAGTTGATTTATTAGCCTGGTCTTATTTTATGGATCATTTTACAGTTTTATTTTATGGATTATGGTACTAAGCAGTTTATGACCTGATTGCAGTGATTACCTGTTGCTGCAATTTTCAGTGAATTTTTTCAGAGTGATTTTAGTTGTTTCCTAGATTCTCTTCCTGCCCTTTCCCCTCACTAAGAAAAACTGGCAAATTTAGATGGTACTGCTTCTATCCTGCAAACTGCAAAGGGACAGTATGAATTCTCAACTATTAGGAGAATGTTACCAAAATTCATATGAAGGAGATGAAGGAGAGCATAATAGTATTTATCTACAAAGGGAACCCCTTTTGAGGCCCACTGTTTCCTGTTCTATTACAGTACTTTTTGCACTTTGTATTTTTTTGTCTGGACCTCTAACTTAACTTCTTCTAGAAAAAGTGAATTGGGTCAAAGAATAACAGAATGTTATCGCTTAATCTTATCACAAGATGTCCATCACTTTCAGATAAACAACTTGAGTCCTTTCATGTGTTGTGTTAATTACCTAAATTAATATAAATATCATATTGACAAATATAAATAGATGAGTAAGTAGTTTCTTGGTATCTGAGGGGGATTTGTTTCAGCACCTCCATAGTTAGCAAAATCTGAGGACGTTCAAGTCCCTTATATAAAATGGTTGAATATTTGCATATAATGTACACACGTCCTCCTGTATATTTAAATCATCTCTAGATTACTTATAATACTTAATGCAACATGAATGTTATGTAAATGGTTAATGGAGGATGCCAAATTCAAGTTTTGCTTTTGGAAACTGTCTGGAAAGTTTTTAAATAATATTTTTAATCTGAAGTTGCTTGTATCTGTGGATGTGAAACCTACAGATGTGGAATGCTAACTCTACATTTTAACTTTAAATGGTGGGAGACAAAAACACAGACAGATATACTTATAGGTAGTTTTGGATTAAGAACTTGGAGTTCTTATATCCTATTCTCCTATTGCAATTTAAAAAGAGAGGAACTCCAGAATTTTCTAGTGGAATAGGGTGTTCTTCTAATAAAATATGAATAACATGCATGTTATTATAAAGATTTGTAATTATTCCTTGATGGAAGCTAAGGGATTACATGTTTTTAATGAAGTGCACATTGTCAATGTGCAAAGCAATAAAATGAAAAAAGTTACAGAATGGAAAATTTAATATATATGATAATACACATAAATCTATTAGAGAAAGAAAAGCAGAATTAATTATAATTCAGTACCCAGAGGGTGAATACAAATGGTAAAGAATTATGAAATAAAAAATTCATTTTGTAATTAGGTTAGCAGAATAAAATTAGAAAGGAAGTTAAGTTTTTAAAGGTCCTGATAACTTATAAAACATTTCATGGAAGGAAAGCAGGAAAAATGTTAATTATAAGTAGCTACCTAAAAGGGGAAAAATCTTTTCTATATTTTGAAATAACAATGATTAAATTTTTAATTAACTCATGGTTTCATTTTGTGAACCAATCACAACAATGTTTTGAATATTCTAAATATTCATGTAAAATGCGAAGATATGCTTAAAGCATTTATGCTGTTCAAATAGTTTGAACACCAATAATTCTATCAAAGGCTTTTTGGAACAGCAAAATGAAGTTAAATTTTTAGTTTTCTCTTTGGGTTGTTTATAAATTACTAGTATTTGTGAGAATTCTGATGGGTTCTTTGTCTATATATGAATTTGATTGTTTTTAATTTATAAGAAAGTTTTTATTATATAGCATTGCTGTTTTCACAGTAGAGCTATTTTGATTTAAAAAATATCTTAAAAAAATGAAGTAAAATACAACCATCAGAATCTATTCTTTCACTCTATATGTAGTGGGTACCTACAGAGGTCTTAGAGTCACTTAGCTGATAACTCAGACTGATACATGCACAGGGTTTCTGAATCATCACAGAAGGGTGGTGTATACAATTTTGTACATTGAAACCCAAACCCTCAATATGACTGTATTTGGAGATAGTGCTTTTAGGCAAGTAGTTAATGTTAGGTGACAACGGTAGGATCGTAATCCTATAGGATTAGTGTGGTTATAGGAAAAAAGAGACACCAAAATTTATTCTCTCCCTCTTCCCCTCTCTCCCTCCATGTTTCTCTCCTCCCTCCTCCCTCTGTCTCTATGCAACCAGTGAGAAAGGCAATCATCTACAAACAAGGAAGGGAGGTCTCACCAGAAACCTACCCTGAAGACACTCTAAAGCTACAGACTCAAAAACTGTAAGAGAGCAAGTTTCTCTTGTTTAAGCCACCCAGTCTGTGGTATTGTGCTATGGCAGCTTGAACAGACTAATACAGTAACCTACTGTTACTAATACAGTAACCTAATTTAATCATCTGGATTAAATTAAATATTTTGTGATCATATGTTTTAACGTCCTTGTGTAGCGAACTTGGTGATTAGATTGTAAATGCATTGGAGACCTAGGCCAAGAGACTAGACCTACACCAGTTCTTTATATGTGGTGACTTTATTGTGAAGTTTACTTTATTATGAACACCATGCAAATAGTTAGGGAAAATGACATAGTGATCAACTGAGCTGCCTCTTGTTTTTCTAAATTTTAATTTATGTGAATTTTTATGTTTTAATATATATTAATTCATAATATTTATGATTATTTCAAAGGAATGCTCATCATTTATATCATATTTTTACAGACTATTGTTTTTAATGCTTCAGAGCAAGGTAATCTGATCTTAATCTTAGTACTTGCCTGCCTATACAGATTTTTGTGCCTTTTTTATCTTTGAAGAGGGTTCACAATGAGTATACATATTTTAGTGTGTATAATTCTATGGGGAAAGTATGGGAAGGGTATTAACTCCTTCCTCTTATTAAATCTATTTATTTGACAATTTTTTATTAAGAGGAAAGCAAAGCTTCACATATTCTATTTCCCCGTACTTTTTTGATTGAGTTAAACAGTTGTTAGTAATCATGTGTTCATAAATTAAAACACTGCTCTTATCTCTTTTCCAGTTCATTGAAATGTTTATTTTTTATTCTTGACACATGAGTCAGTGGAGACAGAATAGTTTCTAATTTGACTGACATACTCTCATAAAGAAAAAGTGTTTTGAATACACATTTCATCTCAACATATACTGCTATTTTCCAACTTTGCAAGGAATGAAAATATTGATTTATTTTGATATCTTGTGACTGAAAAAGAGTACTGCTGTCCTATAGCACTACACCTTTTATTCATAACAGTGTGGATGTAGAAAAATATGGACAGACTGAAGTTTAAATCCTGGCTCTGACACTGCCCCTTACTGTATTAGATTCTCTTTATTATTTTTTTTGCTTTGGTTTCCTTATTGGTAAAATGTGTGTATAATAATTCATATCTTAAAAGGGTTGTTGAAAAGACTGAGTATAATGTTTTATGTGCTATATTTAGCATAGTGATAGGCACATGGGTAATGAAAGTTATTTCCCTAAATAATGAAAATTTGAAGAGCTTCTGTTAATTCACTATGTGCAATGTTGCCAGAAGCTGGCCTGAAGTCTGTGTTTCCAGGTGGTGCTGAGATCAGTATTCAGGAAGTGGCTAGTCTCCTACATTGTGCTAGCTTCTCAGGATTTGTGGAAGGATGAAATGAGGTAATGTATATCTGCCCAGCACTTTTCATAGCCCCTGAGATGCAGTAGGTGGTCACGGCATAGTGAATGGTAGCCAGTGACATTATTATCACCATTAATCACCACTCCAGGAATCAGTACTGTTCATTTCCCATTCTGATGTCTGAGCAGTGGCTCCGGGCAATGACACAGTGACTTGGGAACTGGATGCCTCTCTAATTCCAGGATTTTATTTGTAGGAGAGTCTACACTGAATCAAGCAGTAGTGTGAGGGGAGAGAGAGGGAAGCCTACTTGATTTACTCTGTCTGCTATTATTTGATCTAATTTTTGACATGATTTAAAAAGCGATCACAGAGAAATTATTTGAAGGGAGATAAATGAAAACTGCAGATCTCTTACAAGAATGTCTTAATCTTTTTTTAGCACCCTTGTTTGAAACCAGGGAAAGATTTCAGTAATATACTAAAGTGACATGATATCCTCTAGTGGGTAATGAGTGGTGGAATACATGGTAACATTTGAAAAATAAGAAATCCAGAGGCACTAGTCCAAGCAATTAGAAACAGAGTTCATTCATATAGAATTAAAAATAGAAATAGGTTACCTTGTTGAGTTTTTCATGATCCTGTATATAATTCAGATTCTTGAATATGTAGAGGTCTGATATATTTCTAGGTACATGTATACATACTACAAAGGGCTTGCAATGTTTTCCTTAAACAACTGTTGCTTTTAATAAGGTTGATAATGGATATGAGTAAATTACACAGAGAGAGAGAGCCCCAGTGAAATATCACATATGGCTAATTAATGTGATAAAAGTTCCTGAATCATCACAATAGTCATATTTGGTATTACAAGGAAACAAAAATTAGCACAAAAAATAGACTAAATAAATATTTATTAAATGAATAATTCCCTGGTAGATCAAAGCTTATATAACTTAAGTATAACTCCTTAGATATGACAAGCTTCTATTTCATAGGTGTTTTACTATGCACATGTATTTTTATATTAATTAGTCTGTGATATGACATGAATGATAGGAAAGAGATTGAAAAAAATCTTTAAAAAATCCAGAAACAGTAAGGAGCTATTAAATGGACTTCTCTTTGATTCCATATCACCAGACTTTGCACTTATCTCCTGTACTTTGATATACTTTCATCCAAGCTTCTTGTGCCCACTTATCCCTAGTAGCTGACCTATCTTCTTCAGGCAGTGTCTCCACTCTGCTCTTGCTTCACCTATCAGCATCTTGGATATCTTGATTGTCAAGACCATGCACTTAGTCCTCTTTTGAAAGGGTGGAAGAGTCTGAGAACTCCTTAGCATGTACAGCATTGGCTTACTGTATTACGCTTTGTCTTGTCAATGCTCTTGACATTTACCGAGTGACAATAAATAGTGTCAGGATTAATTTATACACAGAGGTTACCTAGTTGAAGAAAGAGAAGCAGAAAAAGCAGAAGGCTGTTTCTGTATCTGAAACAGCAGGGAAAGGATGTAGAATAAGCCATGCGCAGAATATTTTCCGTGGTGTTCTGAATGACAATGGCTGTGTAGCAGAGTGGAGGGTGGAGGGTGAGAACAGCCTGGAGATCAGCCCAGATTACCAAGAACTGGGCAAAACCTTTCATCCCCTGTCCTCCCATTGATTCATTTAGAGTGGGTGATTTGGACCTGGTGCCTCTAAAGGGCTATTTCAAATCTTGTTTTAACAATGTGACAAATATAGACTTGATGTTGTTTCCATTAAGTTATAGGTGGTACTCTTTTGATTAACTTTCTAATGCTTTGAAGGAGAGAGAGAATACCACGTGTCACACGAAAAATTAATGTTTCACCAGATTGAGATTAATATTTAAGGGAGCAGTATGATTTCATGTGTCAGAGGTACTTTTAATTTATGTTATATAAAATATCCAAAAAACCTTGACAAGAAAATTAGTCACTTAACTGGAATTATAAGTTCAAAATGAGTAATTAATAGTATTGATTTTTTAAAGCTATCAGAAATAGTTGATACTAGATGTTATGCCCAGAGTCCGAGTCCCCAAAACTGAGAGAATAAGACGTCCACAGCAATGCAAAAGCATAAAGGGGTTTATTGCTAGCTTGAGTTAGGGCCCAGGTCTCATCCAGCACAGTGGAATCTGACAAGAGCCCCGAGCTCTGAATCACATCTACTTTTATACAGACGGTTCTTTGTTCCTGTAACAGCATAGCTGATTGGTTAAACCATACGCGTGCGCGGGACTTTTAACCTCGCATCCCTATCCGGATTGGCTCAGGTCTGGTGCAGGCGGGGGGCTACGGGGATTTTTTCTGATTGGTTGAGCTACACTGCCTGTAGGAGTTCCCAGTGCCTCAGCTTTCCTAGAGACTAAACCTCAGGCCTAGCCTTCCCCTTAGAGCCTGTCCTGGCTTCAGTTTGGTCCTAACATTCCCCCCTGTCTTCAGCTACACAGAGGAATCTTCCTCTTTATTTTGAGGCAGGGCCTGATACGGTTGCCTTAGTACTAGTATCTGGACTGTATTGATGCGCTCCTTAACAAATGTGATAAGTCTATTTAGGATACAGGGGCCAAGAGTGAGAATCAGTAGTAGCACTATGAGAGGGCCCACCAGGGTGGAAATCAGCGTTGTTAACCATGGGGACTGTTGGAACCAGGACTCAAACCATCCCTGCCAGGCCTCTCGCTCTCTTCTCCGCTGGGCTAGCCCTTTCTTCACTTTGGCCATAGACTTTTTGCAGCCCCTGAGTGATTTACATAAAAACAACGTTCTTCCCCTAACGCAGTACATAAGCCCCCTGAGAGACTTCATACTCAAGATACTTTTTGGGAATTGGGGCGGAGGTCTCTTTCTTCTGTAACTTCTTCCTGCTGTGCATGGGCGTAGGCCTGCCTAATAGAGCAGAAGTCTCTCTCTATCTGATCTAAGTTGGGGTTTTCCACATCTGAAACCAGCTTCTACCTTTGTAGTAACAGCAATTTAGTTGGCCCCTCTCAGAGATGAAATAGACAAGGGCCAAACAGGAGACCTAACAGGATGGTCGTCTCTGGTCCCCGGAAACAGAAGGCAACATTTGGGGTGAGGGTTGCAGGCTTTGTGACCCCTTCTGATGGGTTGGTAGTGAGGCAATAGAGCTGCGCTCCAGGAATCTTGTGTTCAGTCTGAAGTTACCATCTTCCACCTGGGTGGGGGCTCAAAGACATTGTTAGGCATATTTCTTTGAGTAGGAACCAGGACTCTGTCTGGAGGCTGTACCAACCTTTGATTGTTTCTGTTTTTGTATCCCCTCCTTTCCCTGATTAGCAATTGTTTGAATCCATGTTTTGGAATTCAGGGAAGGCCAAGGAGGCTGAACAAAGTCTATATCCTACAGATAAGAAATGGAGAACACAGAGCAGATCTGTACTCCAGAGCCCCTCAGAGTCCCGCTCAGTTTTAATTTTAGGGAACTAGGCAACTATGACTGTGATAACTTCCTGTCAAAATGGGGCATAGGACTGCCCCAGCTTGGAGCAATACAAGCTCTAATCTGAAAGTACACCCATAGCATCACCTAGTTATTTTCCAGGATATATGAACCATAGCTACTCTATTTTGACTTTTAATTGTAAACTATTTTTTAATAGCCAAAGCAGATTTTACTGTTAATGACGTCAGTGTTTTTCTAGATATGAGAAGATGCAAGAATTGGGACTCATAAAATCTTTTCCTGAAAAGATCTAACTATCTGAAGGACTGTTCTGCCAGTTTTTCTCAGAGCACAGAGTGCCTCATTTCTGATTTTTACCCTCAACTCTTTTCAGGGGCATTGAAAGTCAGCAGTTGCAGCGGCCGTGATTTAATCTTTTGCAGATGTAGATGGCGAGTGTCAGTCTTCACTGACTTGGCAGTCAAAGACTTGGCAGAGCCCCTTTTTGCTCATAAACTTGACCATGATTATGAGGGGGGGCTCTTCATGACCATTTTATCCCATGGTGCTGAGAATGTCCATTCTCAGGTTTGGCAAAGATTCTGTTGACAGGCCACTCAATGTGCTGTTACTGGATTAGGCCATAAAACAGTATCCAAAATTCTCTGGACCACCCATCTTATTAGCTTCTTGGTCCAGGAAAATATTTCCTCTTGTTGCTTCTTGCCATATCTAGAGTTACACTGTTACCATCATCGACCTCAAATGGGACTATATATTGTTCTATTAGAGGCCTCACACACATATTGGACAGTGTAAGAAACAGCAATTTTGTAAGACAGGGGAAATACAAATAACATAGCCAGCAGTATTAGTAAAGTCACAAGTAAGACTTATGTTAAGAACTTCCATTAGATATAGCCCAGGATATCTTCAGGTCATCTGACTTAGTCTGTCCTATAGAATCTTTATATTTTAGGGAAATGATATATTGGCATGATCTATAAGGCACATAGCCCAGTTTTTTAGTGTTACTAGACTGATTATCTTTAGTATGAATTATTTATTTATTTATTTCCAACAGAGGAGACTTTAAACCTAAATTATTGTAGCCTGGTATTATCTGTATAAATCCATCCCATAATTGTGGGAGATTTTTCCCTTCTTTGTGGAAACTTTTCTTGTTCTGATTGAGCTTGGGTAGTAGAAAAAAGCTCAAATTTATAGCCAGAGTCAGAGCAGGCATTATTAATTGGCCCTGTGAGGGGATCTTATCTAGTAATACCATAGTGACCTGAATATGACTATAATTTTTAAGTAAATTTTTTCAGGGCCAACCAGTTAGAGTCTGGTAGTAGAGAAATTTACCAAGGTAACCCAGAACTAGACACAGGTAATTGGCCAAAAACCCAACAATTGGATTGATTTTTAAAACTAGCATAGGATCAGGCCTATGATAGAAAAGCATTTGACTTATATGCAAAGGTCTAAGAAGTCAAGAAAATATAAATGATCATATAAATCAGGTCCAGCATCTCGGGGAAGCTGTCTACCTCTGATGTCGTCATCTTCTCATCCTGGTGTAGTGTAGTTTCTCCTGATAAAAAAGTCCTTCCATTCATGTTGGAGACAGTCCCTTAAATTATGTCTTTTTCCAGTCCTGGTTGCAGGTCATGAGGCATCTGATCTTCATTCAAAGATAGATTACTGAGATAAGCTTCAGAAACAAACTTAGAGTGTTTTTTTTTAAGAATTCAATTAAATTTTACATTAACATCACATAACATCAAAGAACTCTCTAAGAGATGAGTCTTACTAGATGCAGACCTCCATTAACAAACTGGTATTTAACATTTTGAGATATCTTTTTTTCCTTAAAGTTACCCTTATTTTTATTAAATATAACCAAATTAAGGCTAGTTTGCTTGCAAAATAGGTCTGTTCTCACTGATTTTGGTCTGATGATTTTTATAACCATAATTGATCATAGGCTTTTTATTTTGCTGAAACATTTATAGAGTCTCAGACTGAACTTTTAAAATAAAACAGGGCTGGGAATCTCACACCAAAGTCTTATCAAAGATTTTGTCTAACAAATCTAGGTGAACTTTTTTCTTTTTAAGGTCTCAAAAATTTCTTGAGATTTCTGTATCCGTGAGATAACCTTTCTAACTCATTTGATAAACTTACTGGAAACCTAAGAACTTTCAATTTTTAGAGGAGTCAGAAAATATAATTGTTTTGTTTATAACGTTTAATTTTACCAAAGTATTGTCATAATTAGTTTGAGAGGAAGATATTTCTTACTCCCTGAAAACATAAGATTTAAACCCATAATTTTTCAGATAGAAACCATAAAAGTTATAAGCATATTCGCTGGTTTATTCAGTCCTTTTGCTAACTTTTGTGAAGTCATCAGGTTTTCCATTAAAATACCAGGACATATCAGAATGTTAAAAACTCCATATAATTTTTAGGATATCCGTATTAGTTATTTTACCATACATTATAACATGAGTGGATTTATTACTCATCTGATAATCTTTTTTATGTAATTTAACCAACCAAATAAACACAGTTTAATATCTCTCTTTGGGATGCTCCAGGGGCCCTCTGAAGCCTCCCAAAGTTAGCTAGAAGCCAAAAGTGCTTCATAGAATGATTTAGGAAATTTTGTCAACAAATATCAGAAAGGTTTCGAGCACTCAGTCAGATGGGACTATAGGTCACTGTGAAACAATAGCTATTCACTCAGCCAAAGTAACAATATGGGATTTCAGAGGCAAATACAGAACAGACCATTTAAGAGGCAAATAAACTTAAACCTATTGTCAAATGTAGTTCAATATCTGAAGAAAGTGTGTCCTTTTAACAGAGAGAAAAGCCAAATTCAAGTTTTTGCGCCAGCTTATTTTTAGTCATTAACAGCCTCAAATTTCTTTAGCTTTTTTGTAAGAGGAAACTAATGTTCAGTAATAAGTGTTTCAAAATCTTACTCTATTTGGAAATGAGCTAGCTAGTCAGTGAACTTCCGTCACTTAGTTTAGCACAACCCAATTCAAGTTACCCCAATTTGGACAGACTATTTCAGACAGACATTCCTAAAGCATAATTATTTTTAATAGAGTTTATCTAAAAGCTCATATCTCATTTACATTTTTTTTTTTTTTCTCAGTGTCAGGAGTTAGAGATAGTCTAGATAAGTGTTCTTGAGAGCCCTGGTCTCAAGGCACAGGGAAAGAAAATCAAGTTCTAGCAAATGGCGGCAGGTCTAAACCACATGGTGGCCAGACAAAGCAAAATGGCCATCAAAAATCACAACACAGATCACAGAGCCAAAACACACACATATAAACCTGGCAGTCTTCATCAAAGTGAAAGTGACGTCGCTCAGTCGTATCAGACTGTTTGCGACCTGTGGACTGTAGCCCACCAAGCCTTTCTGTAACATCAAAGATTTTAAGGGAGGAAAGGAAGCCAGGTTGAAAGAAGAAGGGGGAGGAGGTGGGAGAGGGGGCAAAAGGGGTGGCCTTACAGATGTCTCCTGCCACCTACAGATACCCAGGCGTTACGGGACTTTTCCCTGGGCTTTCAGAGAAGGGAGGACTGGAACTCAGCCCTACCAGAAATCAGAACCAGAATTCGAGTTCTCTGCCAAGAGGAGGTGATCAGTCTCCAATCCTCAGCTCAGGCTGAGGGCCCTTCGACCAGATTCCTGCGTCCAGGACCGGGGGAGGGACTAGAAAAACAGGGAAGGATAGGAAGGGTTAAGGAGAGGAAAGAGAGAGGGAAGGGGAGAGAGATCAATAAAGTTTTTTTTTTTTTTCTTACCAGTCAGGGCACTCTGGCCAGTTGTCCGTGTCAGGAGGAGACCAGGGACAAAAGGGTCCTGGTTGCAGCCATTGGGTCTGGTCCATTGGCAGGCAAGCTGGCCCCTGAGTACCTCGAGTAGTCAGGATGTCAGTCTTGGTGAAGAAGAATCCCACCGGAGCCACCATTTGTTGCAGGAAGAGGGACCCCTTCCAGGGCCTGAAACTGGGCTCTTGCCTAACACTCGGAAATGAATTGTCCGAGGAGACATATGTGCTGACAAAGGAAGAGACTTTATTGGGAAAGGGCACCCAGGTGGAGAGCAGCAGGGTAAGGAAACCCAGGAGAACTGCTCTGCCGCGTGGCTCACAATGTACAGGCGGTGTCTCCTTTAAACCTTTCCCAAACTCTTCCAGTTGGTGGAGGCTTATTAGTTCCGCAATTTTTATCAGGATCTCCTGTCATTAAACAACTCATGCAAATGGTTATTATGGTGCCTGGCCAGGGTGGGGCGGTTTTAATCAGTGTGCTTCCCATAACAATTCCCCCTGCAAGATGGGGTATATAGCGGCGCCGTTGGTTTAGGCTCCTTGAGATTCTTTGGGTTTTTTCTTACATGTGTCGCCAACACCTGAGGGGTAGAAAGTCTCTGTTGAGGCAAAAAAGGTTTTACCAAAGGGGGAGGGGGGCTTGTCAGGGTGTCTGATCCGCAGTCGGAAGATGATATCTTGGACTTGGTATATAGTTCCCAAGTCAAAGGTGCCTTCTGAGGGCCAGCCTGAATGGAAGGTCGGCCGTTCTGCACTGCAAAAAGTTATTAATTTGTTCTTCTTCACCAGCACCGATAGATTCTGTGCTCTAGACTTAAAATCAGAGAAGTGGTCAGTCATAAGAGACAAAGGAGTAGAAGTTGTTTGTCCCATGCTTACAGAGAAAAACACAGGAGACCAAATGAGCACACAAAGAGCAGAGACAGTGCCAGCACTCACACAGACGCAACAAACAGACAACAAATGTACATCAGCCAAAAACACAGTACTAGGTCTTCCCGGGCCCCCTTTTTTTAACCTTTTTCTCCCCTTGAGAGTATCTTACCGGCAGGATGTCCACAGAGCCAGCTGCCTCCCCAGCACAATGCCAGGCATCGGCCTTACGCTGGTCTTAACCAGAAAACAGAGCCAGCCGCCTTCCCAGCACGATGCTGAGCCTTGGCCTTACGCTGGACTTAACCAGAATTAACACCGGTGTTCAGAGATCTCTCCTCCTAGTGAGGAAACCCCTTCTGCCGGGAGAGTGTTATTCTTCCCAGTTAAAGGGATCCTGGATGAGCCCCCAAATGTTATACCCAGAGCCCAAGTCCCCAAAACTGAGAGAATAAGACGTCCACAGCAACGCAAAAGCATAAAGGGGTTTATTGCTAGCTTGAGTTAGGGCCCAGGTCTCATCCAGCACAGTGGAATCTGACAAGAGCCCCGAGCTCTGAATCACATCTACTTTTATACAGACGGTTCTTTGTTCCTGTAACAGCATAGCTGATTGGTTAAACCATACGCGTGCACGTGGGACTTTTAATCTCGCATCCCTATCCGGATTGGCTCAGGTCTGGCACAGGCGGGGGGCTACGGGGATTTTTTCTGATTGGTTGAGCTACACTGCCTGTGGGAGTTCCCAGTGCCTCAGCTTTCCTAGAGACTAAACCTCAGGCCTAGCCTTCCCCTTAGAGCCTGTCCTGGCTTCAGTTTGGTCCTAACACTAGAGAGCTAGAAGTAACTTATCTAGGATACTTATTTTATTTAAAACTTTTATTAGGGAATTACTCTAATTTTGATCTTTGGGTTTTAGGAAATTTTTAGAGAAGTGAGAGTGTCAAAATATATGTGAAATATAGTAAGGCACATTTTGAAAAAGTATTCTAAAAGAGTCAATATCAAGATTATTTTTCAGTTCAGTTCAATCACTGTCATGTCCAACTCTTTGTGACCCCATGGATTGCAGCATGCCAGGCCTCCGTCTGCCGGGAGCCAGCGTGAGGAATCCCACCCATGACAAGGTCATGCGGCAGAGATCTGATGTGCAAGGTCGAGTCAGATCTCAGGTTTTCCCCCTGGTATTTCCTGAGCGTGTACCCCCCAAAATAAGAATATGCGTGCCTGGAAAAAGTAATCTCCAG
Source organism: Ovis aries (assembly GCF_016772045.2). Taxonomy (NCBI): domain Eukaryota; kingdom Metazoa; phylum Chordata; class Mammalia; order Artiodactyla; family Bovidae; genus Ovis; species Ovis aries. The sequence continues at coordinate 37,069,633 of NC_056060.1, forward strand.
GCTTTAGTCTTCTGCATTTGAAAGGGTGTTTCAATCCAAAAACCCCTCTGATGGCTTTTTAGCCTGCCTGCAGGACTCGTATAGCTGCGCATGTGATTGTTTGAGGCCTCCTGACTGCAGGAGGCACAGGAAGCTTAAAACATCCTAGGAATGTAGGGGCTTCAGAGGAGTCAAAATCATTAGAATAGGACTGATTAAAGGTTTCATTTGTTGAGCCAATACTTGCTGCCAAATTTTCGTATCTTTTACATGTTGATATAGTTGGTATATAGAAAAAACAAGTAGCAACATTAGATCTTTGAGTTAAGTACATTCTTTGTTATAACTTACTGCGCCTTTGTTCCATAGAGATGTAACTTTAGTGCTTTAAGGAGATGCAGATTAATGAAAAACACTTCAGGGGAAACAAAATTAACATTCATTAAGGAAGAGAGCCAAAAAGTGTTAGCAAGCCTCTTGGCCAGAAGATAATGTAAATCACCTGAGACCTTTTGTATACAAAAAGATATACAGAAAGAGTCTGGGCTGCTAATGTGACATAATTTTGTATTACCCATTGATCTCTATGTACAATCAAAAAGGTATAAAAGGCCTTTCTAGACCATAGAGGCGGGGCCAGTCATTGGAAAGCCTGGTCTCCCGTGTCTCCTCTTTACTCCTTTTCAGGCTGATCCCTTGGAATATGGAGGCTCACCATGTCTACTTACCTGTCCCGGCTTTTAAGATCCATAAGAGAGAGAGCCCAAGGCGGGGCACTCTCCGATAGTCAAACAGGTGCTGGAGGCCAAACGTAGATGGTGCAAGTTCCTTATATAGAACTTTATTGGTTTTCCACGTAAACCAAGTTAGTCAGCCTATTTTCTCCACTTAATTTTCCTACTATACTATTTCTTCCTAATCTAATCTTATGTTAATAAATAAAGTTTTTCCCTCGCCAATGCCGTCCCTGCTTCGAATTCCCTGGATCCACCAGGGCTGATGCCTGGCACCTGTTCATCACCAACTCCCAGAGTTCACCCAAACTATTGTCCATCGAGTCGGTGATGCCATCCAGCCATCTCTTCCTCTGTCGTCCTGTTCTCCTCCTGTCCCCAATCCCTCCCGGCATCAGGGTCTTTTCCAGTGAGTCAACTCTTCGCATGAGGTGGCCAAAGTACTGGACTTTCAGCTTTAGCATCATTCTTTCCAAAGAAATCCCAGGGCTGATCTCATTCAGAATGGACTGGTTGGATCTCCTTGCAGTCCAAGGGACTCTCAAGAGTCTTCTCCAACACCACAGTTCAAAAGCATCAATTCTTCAGCGCTCAGCTTTCTTCACAGTCCAGCTCTCACATCCATACATGACCACTGGATAAACTATAGCCTTGACTAGATGGACCTTTGTTGGCAAAGCAATGTCTCTGCTTTTGAATATACTATCTAGGTTGGTCATAACTTTCCTTCCAAGGAGTAAGTGAAGTGAAGTCGCTCAGTCGTGTCCGACTCTTTGCGACCCCATGGGCTGTAGCCTACCAGGCTCCTCTGTCCATGGGATTTTCCAGGCAACAGTCTTGGAATGGATTGCCATTTCCTTCTCCAGGGGATCTTCCCAACCCAGGGATCGAACCCAGGTCTCCAGTATTGTAGACAGACGCTTTACCATCTGAGCCACCAGGGAAGTCCTTCCAAGGAGTAAGCGTCTTTTAATTTCATGGCTGCAGTCACTATCTGCAGTGATTTCAGAGCTCCCCAAAATAAAGTCTGACACTGTTTCCACTGTTTCCCATCTATTTCCCATGAAGTGGTGGGACCAAATACTATGATCTTAGTTTTCTGAATATTGAGCTTTAAGTCAACTTTTTCACTCTCCACTTTCACTTTCATCGAGGCTCTTTAGTTCTTCTTCACTTTCTGCCATAAGGGTGGTGTCATCTGCATGTCTGAGGTTATTGATATTTCTCCTGGCAAGTCTTGAAGATCTTTTTCGTACAGTTCTTCCGTGTATTCTTGCCACCTCTTCTTAATGTCTTCTGCTTCTGTTAGGTCCCTACCATTTCTCTCCTTTATCGAGCCCATCTTTGCATGAAATGTTCCTTTGGGATCTCTAATTTTCTTGAAGAGATCTCTAGTCTTTCCCATTCTGTTCTTTACCTCTATTTCTTTGCATTGATCGCTGAGGAAGGCTTTCTTATCTCTCCTTGCTATTTTTGGAACTCTACATTCAGATGCTTATATCTTTCCTTTTCTCCTTTGCTTTTTGCGTCTCTTCTTTTCACAGCTATTTGTAAGGCCTCCCCAGACAGCCATTCTGCTTTTTTGCATTTCTTTCCCATGGGGATGGTCTTGATCCCAATCTCCTGTACAATGTCAGGAACCTCCGTCCATAGTTCATCAGGCACTCTGTCTATCAGATCTAGTCCCTTAAATCTATTTCTCACTTTCACTGTATAATCATGAGGGATTTGATTTAGGTCATTTTTAGTAGGATAGAAAAGATCCATAACTGTTTTCAAGCATTCAAAGGAAATTGTAAAAAGGACTGTATTCAGTTATGCTTCATCTCTACCTGGTTTTGAAGGAGAAGCAGGGGGCTTAATTTGCAGCAAGAGGAAGAATTCATTTAGAGATTCTTTTTGGGGTCCAAATTGTGACTAAACATTATAACAGTCAACTGAGAACTGTTAGGAGTCCCTACTTATTTATTTTTTAAAGGAGTGAATAGAGACAAACTTCCATCCTTATTCATGTGAATATACATTCTTATTTCATGATTCTTTGATAATTGTGTATGGTCTCTTGCATTTCTTCAGAGTTAAAAGCAGTAAGGGGAGATATATTTGCTGGAAGACTTTTTCTTTCCAATCATATTATTTTTGTTTTAAGATAAAACCCATGATACATTGCTTTGATAGCTAAACAAGTCTGTGAAAACTCATGCTAAAAAAAAATGTGCAAGGCCAGGTAAAGGCCATTTTAATTCTTTTTTTGCCTTTCTCCTTTCTCTTTGGTCACAGGTAAATGTAGAATTCCCTTGAGAAGTTGCTGTGAAGTTGTGTGGTTTGCTACTTTCTCTGGCAGCATAGTCTATGGCCTGCCAATGCCTCTGAAGGGAGACAGACTGGACTTGTGACACTTTTCAGGTTTGTTTCTTAAACTCACTTCATGGATAAACAGCTTCAGTGAGCTTTTCAAGTGATTCCCAGGAGGTAGAGCACCTCCCTACTGTTCTACATTAGAGAATAATTTAACAGACACTTAAAAGTATTTCACAGTCTCAGAATGGGAACACAAAATAAATTCAAGTATATGAATTTTTGCCAAGTCCTTCAGAGAAAATTCAAAAAGACTCTTTTCTGGTGGGCATATATTGAAATTTCCTTTTAGATTATGGTTAAACAGAGAGATCTGTGGCTTACATCTTTCCAAATTCAGACCTAGGAAATTATTGTCCTCATAGAGTGTTTTTCTGCTATCAAGTGAGCCCAGAGTTGGGAACCAATTAGTAGATGCATGTGTGATGTGTGTGTGTGTGTGTGTGTGCGTGCACATATGTGTTGTTCTACCCTTGTACCAATCAGAGAGCTATAGTAGCTTAAAAAGAAGGACAAGAAGATAATAATTAAATATTTGGAAATTAAAATAAGGTCCTGGAAAAATGGAAGCCATCATAATTTTGACGGCAGGTCCTAGAGATATGAGATTCTAATTCTGGTTCTGCAGTTTATGTTCCACGTTGCAAATCCTTGGGCAAATTACTTAATTTCTCCAGTTTCAGTTACTTCATCCATAAATAAGGAATAATAAGAATGACTATCTCATAGAGTTGTTATAAGAATTAAATCAGACAATGAATATGAAATAAATATTACATAATAGACATTCAATATGTTAGCTGTGTTTGCTAATGTTGAGGGGAAACGGTCGAAGAAAACCACAAATGACAAAAATCTGTGGCTGAATTACCTGGTGTCAGGACGTTTGCAATCTCAGCCTTCTGCAGAACAGGCTGGATAAGTGCTACTCCCTGGTAGGATAGGTGTCCGCTTCTGTGTACCTTGTCTGCTCCCAGACGGCTCTTGTTCTAGAGTTGCTGTTTTGCAGTGCACCTGATG